>NC_000067.6:124807103-125540853 GCF_000001635.26 Mus musculus
GGAGGTCAGCAAAAACAGAGGCATTACTCCTATGGCTGGCAGCATAATACTAATGCTGATGCTGATGCTGATGCTGATGCTGATGCTGATACTGATACTAATATTAATACTAATACTAATACTGAAAGATTATTTATCAACTACCATGGTGTGTCATGCACTGTCAAAACCTATTGTGTGGTTGTGAAATGATAATACATGTTTTATGTATGTGCATGTATGTATGCAGGCATCCACAGAGAGCAGAGAAAGATTTTGGATCCCATGGAGCTGGACTTATATGCAGATGGTTATGATCTTTGAACTGCCCAATATAATTGCTAGGAATTGAACTTGAATCCTATGCAAGAGCACCAAGCCTTATGAACTGCTGACCCATCTCTCTAGCTCCAGTAATATGATTTTTGAGTGCTAAAGATGAAACCCAATCATCTTACCTTTTCACTTCTCTCCAATTTCCCTAGTTATTTGACAAATAACTCTGAGTGCAAAGGCTACCTGAGGAGCTGAGGAGAAGGCTCAGTGGGTAAAGTACTTGCTTGCTCTGTGCAAGAAGGAAGACCCAAGTTTCAACCTCCATTTGTTATGTAAAATGGAACAGTAGCGTGCACCTATAATCCATCACTCCAATTTGAAGGTAGGATACAGGAGAATGCCAGGGAGTTCACAGGCCAGCTAGTCTGGAATATTTGATAGCAAAAAAAGAGAAATTTTGTCTCAAACAAGGTGGAAGGTGAGAACGGGCATCCCAAGGCTTTCTTATGAATTGTATACCTGCACCATGGCATTTATACATCCATACAAACACATGCACACAGCTACACATAGAAACACTTCATATATAGACACAGAGAGATAGACAGAAACATGTCAGAAGCCATAATGGGACAAGCTAATCACTAGCAGGTGATCTCCCTAAGATGGCCTGATTCAGATTATTGTATAATTTGTGACAGGTTTGCTCTTATTATGCAGGACCATAAGAGAATTAATTTTAGGAAAGATTCCTGATATTAATATGCTTTCCCTGTTATTATTAAACATATATAACAATAACTAGGTATTAGCTTGCCCTTTTGTAGCAGATCTCTGCAAATCTACAAAGATGTCCTGTCTTGTAGTGATGCTATATAGACAAATAGAGGACTTCTTAAGTCTTAATGATGATCCGATAAGAATTCCTAAAGTTATATCAGTGATAATTAAGCTCTTTTGTAGTGGGACTGCTATTAGGTCCTTCTCTGATAGTCAAAACTGCAATGAGAACTGTCAGTCTCCCAAGTGTCACCAGTTAATTGCTCTTAGTTAATAACCAGACTTTCTCCTCCTCAGAGCACATTCCAAGAGTTTGTAAAACAATTAATCAAATGTCATAAAAAGGGAACTAACAATTTATTATAGGTGCTAGGACAGAAGATAAAATATCTTCTGGGTTTATCTAGACAAAACTTCACCAATAGCTTAGTTATGGTTTTCAACCTTCAATGAATTTGTGGAGGAGCAACAGGTGATGGCTGTTTAGCCAGATAATTACTCCTAATGGATATGCATGTGAACATTCTCTGTTGTAAGCTTCTATTTCAATTTATGATTTGGTTTTGTGTGTGAACTTGTGATGAACTTTGTTACATGTGGTCATGTATTCTGAAAGATGTATAAGTACCGAGGACAAACAGATGAGAAACAGAGAAGAATTTTTTGCCTTTTCCTACTTAGAAGAATTTTTTCCTTTCCCTAGGTAGGATCTTTCCACATTTCCCCTTAAGCAGGTTTCATAGGAAACTTTTACAACTTCGTAATAAATGCTATAATCACTTTTCTAAGTGACCCTTTTTCTTCCTGAGACTTTTAGCAGGCTGAAAGTTAGAGCCAAGCAGTTCCTGCTGAGATAGAACAAAGGCTACATTACTTAATCCTCTGCTGTTAGGCTACATGTGTTAACCACCTAAACCAGCAGCTTTTTACCCTCAGAAAGAGCAAGAAAGTTTTAGGATTCTTTAGAAGTTATCATCAGCATTTCAGTACAATCAGACAACTAGAATGTCCTGAGACCCTCAGACTTTTAAGCCACACCAGAGTCCTACTTGTGACTCCACCACTACCTTCTCTAGGCTCAGTGGCTTCCAGCACAAACATACAGATTTTAAAAAACAAAAAATTCATCATGATTCTGCAATATGATAATTATTAATAAATGACACAAGTTGTTACACATAGAAAGTAAGACCAGCACATATAAAGTATACATAGTGTAGTTAGTAAGCTGTGTTTTGCACATGTAAAAATTTGGCAAATAAAGAAATATGTATTAAGTAAAATTATGTTTTCACTCTATAAATAAGATGCTCTGGCATCTCCCTGTGGGAGGGAGAAAATAGAAATAGAACATATGCCTCATCTAAAAGAGCTCAGGATTCAATTCAAAAACAAAAACAAAAGAAAGTAAGTTTGTTACATATAATTTGATAAATAAATTGTGATACTGCCAACACACTCAATGAACAGCTTCACCACTTGGACATTAGTACATCACAAAACACCCATAGAAAAGATCTGGGGAGATGACTCAGTAAAATATTTGCCACGCAAACATGGAGACTTGAGATGGATCCCGAGGTATAGAAGTCCTGGTATGGCAGTGTGCAGTTGTAATTCCCTAGGGGCTCACTTATTAGCCAGTCTAGGAAAATGTTGGTAAGTCCTTGTTCCCAGTGGATGCCCTATCTCAAAAACAAAACAAAACAAAAACAAAACAAAACAAAACAAAACCAATAAACAAACAAGATGGAAACCCTCTAAGAAACATCACTAGAGATCATATTCTGGCCTCTGTGAGCATGTCCATGTATGTACACATGAACACACACAAAGAACCATGGAGATGGTGAGATGTAGATCTTATCAATATACCCCTTCTTACTTCCCATCCCTAAAAGAAGTGCCTTGGATCAGCTAGCCAGGCATGCCCAGTGGCAAATAAGATGAGATCCAGGCTCAAAGATCGCATTTTCTTACCATGAAAAGTAGTAAAAGTTAGCATCTTAATATGCAGCTGTAGCAATTCCATATGATAGAAATAGATGAGATTTTCAAGAGCTATTTTAATTGTCTCACAAGCTGACACTTGTCATTTAGTACATGAAATGTTGGGGACAGTCTGGGGATAAGCTTAGTGTTGGCTTTCACCCAGAATGGAAAACTAGACAGACCAAGGGAACAGAGCCCTAGTTAGTGGAATTTGCCTTGGACCGTCATTCTTCACCAGGCCTGTTCAAGTTCCATGAGGTATCTTTATCTAGGTACATCAATGATAAGACAGAGGGGCTGGTGAGATGACTCAGGGGAGAAATATACTTCAGCGAAGCCTCAAAACCTCACGTTGATAAACTGGGATACACATGGTTAGAAGGAGGGGGAAATCCCCTGCAAATGTGTCTTCTGGTTTTCCACACTAGTGCCCTGGCACATGCTCTACATGCATAGTTACACACACACACACACACACACACACACACACACACACACACACACACACACACACACACATTAAAAACTAAAAGTGAGATATTAAATATAAGCATCTTTAGCATCCATAGCTCTAAAGAGAAAGGTGAGGGAAGAGTCAAGACAGTAAAAACCAATTACAAAAGCAACTTTGTAGACTGTGGGAATAGTTCTACCTCATTAACTTGGTATATTTTAAACTTCACTATCTTTTATAACTCTTCATAGAAGTATATATAGTATGTTGAGTTCATTCAACTCCCTGTTCTTTAGAATAGAATCATTAACTATGACCACTAAGCAAAAATGTTCAAAGTTCTATCATGTAAAGCAGTTTTCTACTATGATGACAAAACAAATCTTTCCTTTTGTTGAATGCTCCTTTGAACTACAAAAAAGCAACAACATATATATTAGAATATATGTATATGTTTCACTATTGCCAAAAACCAGCTTCAGCTTGTAGAGGGGTTCTGAGGAAAGGGTGTTTGGGAATGGTAAAAAGAAGAAAAAGATGACTCAAACTCAAATCATGGGGACAAGCTGGAAGCCTGTGTTTGGCTCAAGACTGCTTTCTGAGGATCACCAGACAGCTCATCCAGATGGTTCAGCAATTCCAGACCAAAGCCCAGTCTTTTATTTACTTATCAGTTCAATAATTTATTCCAGGATCCCTTTGGATTAACCCACAAATCAGCATTCCATGACCCCAGTCCCTTGATTCTTAGAAAGTGACAACAAGAACATTTTTCTTCACATTGCACATGAAGTTGGAGATCTGCCTACCTTTGTAAGCACAGACAATAAGATAGCTGGGTTGAATCTGGTTCTGAGATCACCACTCCTACCCACACCTGGGCCTAAACTAGCTCTGTCCCAGACTGATTTTGAACTCAGGAATCTGCCTGCCTATGTGAGCACAAACAATAAACTTTGCTGGGTGGTATCTAAATTTGTGATCTCCACTCCCAAATCTCTTTATCTCATTCCTTTATATCTTTATGGCAAGCTGGCACATAGTGCAGCTCTTTGTTCTTCTAGGTTCATGAAGCCTATCATATGAATCATATCATATTGTTATATCTTACATAGCTGAAAAATATATATTTCTGAACTCATAATCTCAGTGTTCTTTCCCAAGCCTAAAAGGGCTCTCCTGTAGGTCACATCATTTCCCATTTTTGCTAAGGACATAGACACACCCTCACTTCAGTCTCTGATCATCATGGAGTCATTAACCTTGGCAGAGAGAACATTTCCCCAAAGGAGGAACATAAAGTAAAATATACAAATAAGCCATAAGCCCAGCAATCATCATCACCTGTAGAGGCCTACTTCCTGCTGGCTCTGTTTCAGTGGTAGGAACCATGTTACACCATCCCTTCCACGGCCATGCAGGACTCAGAAATTTTATATATATATATATATGTGTGTGTGTGTGGTGTGTGTGTGTGTGTGTGTGTGTGTGTAGGAAGGTGCAGCTCTGCTTGTGTTCCACACCCACCCTTTCCAAGATGTGATTTTATGTGTGAATGTGTATGTATGTGTGAAGTCAGGCCATGGTGGCACAAGCCTTTAATCCCAGTGCTTAGGAGGCAGAGGAAGGCAGATTTCTGAGTTCAAGGCCAGCCTGGTCTACAGAATAACCAGGGCTATACAGAGAAACCCTGTCTAGAAAAAAAAAAAAAAAGAATGAAAGAAAAAAAAAAGAAGACTCTAAAAAACAATTTATCCTTATTATATATATCTATATATGTATATATAGATATATGTGTGTGTGTGTGTGTGTGTGTGTGTGTGTCTGTGTGTGTGTGTGTGTGTGTGTGTGTGTGTGTATGCAAGTCAATTTTCAAAAGGAAATTTCAAACTACATTTATCACCAGTAAGAATCTCATGGGTTATTTAAAACTAGAACATCAAGTAAGAAATTAATAAAATTATAATCCATTTTATTATTTTTCTTAACACAAGATATCTTCCTGTGACTCTGGCTTCTCTCGAGCTCCTATGTTCAAGTGATCACTCTGTCTCAGACTTCTCAGTAGCTTGGACTATAGGTGCTTGCTGTTACTCTGAACTCCAAGTCCATTTCATTTACATTTTGTTTGCCAAGAAGAATACAATTCTTCAGAGACAAAGAGCTCTTCAGTTCAATGTTGCTGGAAATGTTATAATGAATCCTACTAAGGACTAGAATCTTAAACTCACATGATTATGAAACAGGAAGTTGAGTTAAAAGTCACCCATTTTATGGGGCTGGACAGATGGCTCAGCAGTTGAGAACCCTTACTCACATCAGGAAGCTCATCACCCCTCTTAAATGTAACTCCAGCTCTAAAGGTACAGGACTATCATCTGGTCTATGGACACCTGCATACAAATGTTATAATCATACAAAAGGCACATGACGATATTAAAATAAATCTTTAAGAATTCCCTTTTACAGAGATGCAGAAACATCATTCTTTGGGGATACTGAGAGCACATCATTAGATACTTTTTGGTTATTACTGGTTTGAAGTATTTGAGGATTTAGTCAATTAACCCAGACAAGACTCCTTCATGGGAAGCTCAGAAGCAGGACTCCATCAAATTCTTAAAATAATACCAAGGGGAAACCCTGTGCAGATGAACTTTAGTTAATGGTACTCACTCCCTTAGTATTGCTGGAGTCCAGGTGTTTTAGCATGTCAATTGAAGTGAGCATTCCTTTTTCCCCATGTTCTCCCCTCTATTTCCTGGAGAATCTGCTTCACAGGGACGAGGGCTGCTCCATTTCAGCTCTTTGACATTGTTGGGAAAAATGCTGCAGGAGTGTCAGGAGTTATTCGTCTCTCCTTAAGTTCAGTTCAGTCATTTGTTCTTCCAGGACATATAAGCCATAAGCAACTCCTGAGGCCCATTTTCCTGGTAGAAGACTGAGGAGGTTGATAAGAACAGCCTGGCACTAAATTTCATGTTTGTTTTGCCTCAGAGGGCAAAGATTCCTTTGTTTAGTATTATAAAACCTTATTAATACTTCAGTTGGTAAAGTACATGTGTGAGGACCTGAAGGAGACTCTTCATAGACCATCTGTAAAATTCTAGGCGGTGGTGGCATGGGATTCTAATCCCAGTGCTGGAGAAGGAGAAATGGGTAGAACCCTGAGGCACAAAGACCAGGCAGCCTAACCTGCCTGGTAAGTTCCAAAATACTGAGAAACTCACTCTCAGAAAGGTGAACATCCCCTAATTAACAATGCCCAAGATTGCCCTCAGGCCTCCCCATGCCTATACACACACGTGTGCCTGTGTATGTGCAAAAACATGGACACATACATACCTGAACACATAGTCTTACACATATATACAAAAGAGTGTTTTTAAAGTAAAGAATTCCTCATGTACTTGAACACTATCTCATCCATTGGGTCAAGCCTGTATCAAAGCCTGTTTCAAGCTTTCCCTTGCCAGAAAGTAAGATCACTATGTCCCAAGACGATAGAATCAAACAGCACAAACTCCTGGAATTTTCCAAAGAAAAGTCGCCACCTTTATTCTCTGACCTCTCTCATGAGGATTCTGTGAGTCTGTTCTTTTCATTTCTTCCCCTAGAGACACAGATGTGGTCTTTCATTTTGTTCCCCTGTGTTCTTCCTCAACATCTGTGCCACTAGAAGCTGCACTGGTACTGTGTGTTCTACACTTCCACCCTTCCCAGTCCTTTTTCATCTAAATCAGACTCCAGACACTATATTAATGAAGAAGAGATGGGGATAAGCTGTTTAGAAGTTGTGAAATGAAATCCCTATTTCAAAGATACCATTTCTAACTTCTCAAATTATCTGAACTTGCCCAGCAGCACTGTGAAAGGCCTGGAAGAGTTACTTTCAAAGTTATTTGCCCTCTCTGGCACATTTTCCTTTCCCTCAAATCAACATTCAAGATACATCTCAAAGTTCTTAGTCAATTTCACTTTTTTCCTCTTTATTTAATTACTGGAATTACAAGGGCTCCATTCCCACCACATTTTCCTGGCCAATAGACATGATTTCAGATACATTAAGGCTAAACAGTTTTTTGTACAGGAGCCTCAGGGAAAAGAAGCAGATCTGCCATTAGTAAATGTTTTAGTAGAAAAATGAATTCTGAGTTCCAAACAGCTGGTTTGCACATGAGGTTTGGATAGCCACCCATCAGTGGGTGAAAAGTACCTTTTCTCTCCCCTTTATTTTCTGCTTTCTAACTTGTATTTGCCACAAGATCATCCAGTACAATGGTGCTAGGAAATATTTTTCCAGGACACAGCATAATCAGTCTAATAAGCACTCTCATTGTGTGATGCTACCAAGTTGTACCTTGGACAGGTCTGTGCCTCTGCTGCAAATCTGACTTTCTACTCCTCCAAAAGGCTGACCTACAAAATACAGTGTCAAGTCCATCTGATCCTTAGACACAGACTTTGGAAAGATAAATTAACCTCTTCAAATGCAACAAGTGGGGCTATTGCAATGCAGACTTCTGAACAAAACCTTTTACTTAAATAAATGGCAAACCAATGGTGCTCAGAATAATTATTAAAAGCATCGAAATCAGAAAGACTGAAATGAAATTGGTTCAAAAATTAAAAGAGTGATAGAGAGCTAGAGCTCATTTGGTAAGATGTGGATAGTTGTATAAGTATGAGAACCTGTCTTTCACCCTCACATGGAAATAGATAAAATTAGCATAGAGATGTTTATGCTTATGGTAAGTATTCATACGTCTATTTCCTGACTCTGTTGAGAGAGCCTAGTAGAAATGATAGCCATAGAATGATGAGTATGCCCTGAGTCCAGTTTCAAATATATTTTAAAATACATGATCCAACAGAATTCATTTTTCTCTGGGGACATGGTATTAACATCCCCCCATGCCCAGAGGATGGTCCCATACTGACATTTATAGGGCAACATGAACTGGACTCAATGGCTTGTTAAAATAGGAGGAAGGAATGGTGCCTAAAGGGAACTACCCTGGAAAATTTGCAGAGGACTTGGAGAAAAGAATTGAATGATTGTAGATTAGATGCATTGTGTGTGTACCTGGTATTTTCAAAGATTCAAAACAATAAATAATTCTTTGTTGGAAAAAAAAAGAATAGGCATGGGGGAAAACAGTTAATTCTTTGACCAAGGTAGAATAAATCAGATAAGTCTGGAGAATCTTAGTGTCAGAAATAAGAAAATATTGATGATAGACAGGTACATAGATCAATAATAATGATGGAGATTGAAAGTAAGTTTGTAGATATATTGGATTATTGCATTAGTTGGCCTTGTTAAGCATGCATATGAAAATAGAGAAATTATGGGGAAAATAGATAGATAGATAGATAGATAGATAGATAGATAGATAGATAGATAGATAGAAGAAAATAGGGACGGACAGAAAGAGAAAAGTAAAAGGAATAAAAGGAACTGACGGAGAGAAGGACAAACATGCTGCCAGGGTGACAGGACCTAACTAACAAGCATTCCCAGTGACTGCATCCAGAACAAGTTGAGAAATATAACCAGGAGAGTAACAGTGGATTACGATGAAGTTCAAAATAAATATCTGAAAATTTTCTCGTGGTTGATAAATGAGTGAATGTGCCAGTCAATGGGGAGCAAAGAAGAGGTAAATTATAACCTGCTGACAGCATAAACGGAGGTTATTGCCTCAGCACGTCAAAGTTTAGGCTGTGTATGAAAATCTGCTGTCAGTGAGGATAGAGAAGAAAGTAGGGAGAAACCCTGAGACATAGACTCAGTCACAATGTCAAAGATAATGTCCCCAGTTATGTCATTCTGGTACCAGACACAGAGCTCACTCCTGAGGTTTTCTTCCTCAAGAACATAACCACCATCTAAGAGAAAAGCATCAAATTGACACAAGTTAGCAATCAGTCTATGGGCTGTAGAACGGCTCAACTGGCAAAGCACTTGTTACCAAGCCTGATAATATGCATCCAGTCCCCAGAACACACATATTGCAAGAAAGGAACTAACTTCTGTAAGTTGTCTCTAACCCCATGTGTGTTGCAGTGCACGCAAGCATGCATACATGTGTACACATGTACACAGGCAAACACACACACACATACAAATATATAAAAGTAACAAAGATGTTTAAAAGTACACAATAGGCATTCTCCAATATAACCAGTCAATAACTATAAAAGTTGCTAAGATCTTCAAAAGTAAGAAGATCCTGGAACATCTCCACTGTTTAAAGAAGTTCAAACAGCAATAAGTGTGATGCAGGGGCATGAAGCTGTTCTGGAAGTTTGAAAAAGGATACTAGAAAATCAATATTCAAATCCAACAAAGCGTGTGAAAGAAAGTATGTGAATTCAGTTCATAGTAATTTAGCAAAGATGGTTCCTTCGTTGTGACAGGTACACATCAGGAGTGTAAAATATTCACAGGGGAAACTATTGGGATGCATGAGACTCCATATCATCTTTAAGCTTGCTTATAAATAAATAACTATTCCCCTATGTAAAATACATTTGAAAGTGGAGAATATTTCCTTGACAACCAGGAAACTGTTTTAGCAAAACACACCTATAGCTTACTTGGCTCATATTGACTGAACACTTTTCCAGCACATCCTGTGGCACTTCATTCTCATTCTTGTTATAGTGAATTTAGATAAACATGTTTGCTTCTGTTTTCTGAGAAAAAGACTCATATAACCCTATGGACCTTACGCTCTCTTTGAAGTCAAAGATGACACTGAATTGTTCTGTTTGTCTCATCCACCTCCTAAGTGTTAGGGTTACAGAGATGCATCATCATGCCTGGTTTATATAGTGCTTTGGGTCAAACCATGGACTTACTGCATGGTAGACAAATGCTCTTCCAAGTGAACTATAGCACCAGTTCCATCATATTTCTTTGCAATTTATTTTGAGGTCATCTGTGTAGATGATCCACACCTCATGATTTGATGATTATGACCTCCCATCTTCTGACCAGTCCATAGGTCTCCACATAGAAGCATCCTCCCTCTGCCTTACTTCTTTTCTTTTGGTTAAAAGCCTGAAGCTATTTATCTCCTATAATGCTCAACAACTTCCACTCATTATTTTTAATCTATCAATTTACAGATGAGAAAACTCAACCCCAGAAAGTTAAAATAATGTACCTAAGACTATAGAAATCAAGTCAAAACAGAAATCTGGCCTTTGTCTCACAATGGACAGAAGCAGCTAACCTCTTTCTTTGAATTAGGGAAAGCTGAAAGAAACTAAGGGGAAGGGTGATCTTTTAGGAAGACCAGCAGTATCAATTAATCTCCACCCAGGATATCTCAAACACTGAACCACCAAACAGACAGAATACACCAGCTGATATGAGGTTCCCAACACACATACAGTAAAGGACTTCCAGGTCTGTGCTAATTCAGAGATGATGTACCTAATCCTCAAAAGACTGGAGGCCCCAGCGAGTTTAGAGGTCAGGTGGGATGGGGGTGGGGGCATCCACATGGAAACGGGGTATGGTGAGGAGGAGGTGTGGGGTATGGAGCACACAGAGGGTGGATGGGGACAGGGAATGGAATATGGACTGTAAAACCAAATTAAAAATTAAATTAAATTTTTTTAAAAAAGAGAGAGAATTCTCATTTTGTCTGTCTTATATCATCCTAAATCCATTTTCTACAGCATTGTAACAAGTCTGTTAATACTTGGTCTTTTTGTTTATCTCACATTTGTATGTGTGTCTGTGTGTGATTATTTGCACATTTGTGCAGGAATTTAGATGCCAGAAGAAGGTATTGGATTCCTAGAAACTGGAGGTACGGTGGTTGTAACCCACTTGACTTGGTTGCTGTATTTTGGAAGAGCAGAAAATGCTTTTAATATCTGCACCATCTTTCCAACTCCATACCTGACTTGAAAAAGATTTGAAGTATCATTAGGAGTTAAGTGGGTGGGGGAAACCGATTGATGCAGGGATGCCTATAGCTAAGTAAGTCCTCATTGTAAGTAACCATGAAAACTGCAATGAAGGTGAATGAAATTAGATATCTCTAGTAAAGTGATGGGGCCAGGAGACAATGTTAGCTTATGTTAGTTACATGTCTTTCTGCACAGACAAATAGCAGAAAAAAAGCAACTTAAGGAAAATGGGTTTGTTTGGGTGTTTGCTTTGACTTACAATTTGAGGGTTGCCATGGTGGTGAGGACACAATGGCAGGAGCATGAGGCAACTGGGCATGTCACATCTGCAGTCAGGAGGCAGAAAGTAATGGATGCTCTCTCTCAGTTTATTTTCTCTTCTTTGTCACTTCAGTACTCTATGAAATGGTGCCATCCACATGTTGGCCAAGTCTTCTCACCTCAACTAATCTAATCCACAGAGTTTCTCACAGATATACCCAGAGGCTGTTCCCATGACAATTCTAGATCCTGTCAAATTGTCCATCAACGTGAACCATAGAGGCATCTTTCTCAATTTCTCCTTTCTACAAAGATGTTCAGATTGGGGCACTGCTAAATATATCCATCCCAAGTACTCATCAGCCACTGTGTGCATTGAGGGTCTCAGCATCAACAGTCTTCTTAAAAGAACCAAGCAGCGATGGCCACTGACAATTTAAGGGCACCAGTGACCTAGGGACCAAGAGCTGAGCAGACAGACTTCTCAACATCACTAGTGTTGACTTGCCGAAAACTGTAAGATGCTCAAATGCTGAATGAGCACTCATTCAGCTGTAGCTTCAAATTGATGCCTTTAAAGAGATTGAATAAACTCTTTATGTTACAATCTGGCATGAGCTTTTAATATTAACCACTACATATTTTATAGACTGTATTTGTTGCCAAGCACTAAAACAAACATTAAGATGCTTTTTGCCTTAACTGGTACTATGGATGCTTTTGAACACTGATATAAAAAGCAGCATAAACCACATTATAATCATGAAAATCATCTGTGTTAAGCTACCATTTGCTATGAAAGTGGCAGTTATTTTTCATCTACAAACAATTATATCTCGATTACTTACTCTCTGTTAGGGAACATTTCATCAAAAAAATCTCATTTAATTGACACAAAGATGCATTTTCTTTGGAGAGAGACATAATCTCTAATTTGGACTAATTAAAGGACTAGGCATTTCCTATTAGTGAAAGGCTGGTGTCTAATGGAAATATGTATCTTTATTAGTTTCATATACATGAAGTCATACAAAATAAGCTGCTTACAGTAGGGAATTAAGGTCCTAAAAACCATTACCAAAACAGTAACTTGGGGTCTGGGAATGTGGCTCAATTGGAAGCATGCTCAACCAGAATGTAGAAAGCCCTGGGTTTGATCCCTAGAAATGCATAAATCAAGGTGATACAGGCCTTTACCCTCAGTACCTGGAAGGTCAAGATAGGAGGATTCAAAAACGTTCATTGTCTACTACATATCCAGTTGAAGTCCACCCTGCACTACATGAAACCCTGTTTCAAAAATGAAATAATGCACAATGCTTTACATGTTTCAAAAACATGGAAGTGAAGTAGGCTGTTCATATTTTTTTTTACATCTTGCCTTAACCTATTTGTATTTTGAACATTCTAAGATTCTTTTCATTCTCAGCATGCCACTATGCGAGGCTCATCTGAATCACACCATACTGAGAGTTTGCTGCAATCTGAGATATGCATCTTCTGTAGGGAAAGTGACTTCAACCCCAAATATGTCAAATAATCTTGAATTATATGTAAAGCTCATATAGAGTGCAAAAAGTTAATACTATTCTGAAATGAAAGAGTTGAATCTTAGTTAAGGAGCTACTAGCTAATGATGGATGCTACAGAGGTGAGTCTTCTATTTTTGTTGTTGTTGTTGTTGTTGTTGTTGTTGTTGTTGTTTGAGTAATGGTTACTGGCAGGTTGTCTATCCCCAGTGGACACCCTCAGACCCCTGCATACATGGACAGCAATAATTTGACACATTTAGACATAAGTCAGTGTGTGTGTGTGTGTGTGTGTGCGTGTGTGTGTGTGTGTGTGTGTGTGTGTGTGTGTGTGTGTGTGTGTGAAGATAGAGAGGAGATACCCCATTGCATCCAATGAGATAAATATATTGTACAAACTAACAACCACATTACATAGCCTCAGTTCCACTTGGGAGGGAGAAGAAAGCAATCACAAGTGGTGGGAGGGAGGGACCTAGGAGGGAAAGTGGAGGGGGAGAGGGGGAGAGGGTAACCTGATTTGGTATTGGGTGAGAGAAAAGGACTGTAGCCTTGAGGGTCAGCAGAAAGGATGGAAACAGACAACCTCTCGGGAGGTAGGAGTTTGGGAGGACCCTTAAGAATGCACTAGAGATCTAGGAAGTGAGAGACTCAGGACTCAAAGGGAAGGACCTTAGATGAAACTATATATAGAACTATATGGAACTAATAGAGCCCATCTCCAGCAGGAAAACACGGCATCAAGCGAGGAAGGGGGTTGCCATCCCATAGTCAAAACTCTGACTCATATTTGTTCCTGTCTGAAAGAACTGCAGGAATGGAAAGGATCCTGAAGAAAAGAAGGTCCAGCCACAGGCCTAAAGTGTGATCCAGCTCAGGGGGAAGTCTCAAGGCCTGACACTATTACTGAGGCTATGTGCTCACAACAAGGGACTTATCATGGCTGCCCTCCAAAAGTCTCAATAAGCAGCTGAAAGAATCAGATGCAGATATTTGCATGCAACCAATGGACAGAAGATGCTGACCCCTGTGATTGAATTAGGGAAAGGGTGGAGGAGGCTGAGGAGGATGGCGAACCTGTAGGAGGACCAGCAGTCTCAATTAACCTGAACCCCCGAGATCTTTCAAATACTGGACCACCAATCAGGCAGCATACACCAGCTGATATGAGGCCCCCAACACACATACAGCAGAGGACTGCCAGGTCTGGGTTCAGTCAGAGAAGATGCACCCAACACCAGAAGAAACTGGAGGCCTCAGGGAGTTTAGAGGTCTGATTGGGTGGAGGGTTAGGGGTTGGGACATCCTTGTAAAGACATGGGAGTGGGGAGAAGGTATGGTGTATGGAACAGTTGGAGGGTGGACTGTGGGGGGGGGGATCTGGAGAGTAATAATTAATTAATTAATTAAAAAATCAAATTTAGAGGGAGACATATTGGAGGGTCTTGGGGGTTGAAGTAAGAAATGCAGGATGAACATCACCAAAATACATTGTATACCTGTATGAAAATCAAAGAATATAATTATTTTTTTAAATGATTTACTATTATGTCATTGAATATTTTTATTTGTATGTAAACCGTTCCTTAAGAAAAAAAAAAGTCACAACAAGAATATGTTCATATCATCATCATTATAATTCAGTAAAAATTGGAATAATTGTATTTGCATTTCCATTTGTTTCTGTATCTAGCCCTACAGCTATTGTATCATGTCAAGACCCCCTTTCTATTGGTTATATACCTTTGTGTACATTTATTCATATGGGGGTGCACACTTGTGTGTAGGCATGAGCCAATGTCAGGAATCTTCCTACTGGCTCTCCAATTTATGCTTTGAAGCAAGGTGAGTCGATCAAACCAAGAGCTTGCCCATAGACCCAACTTGCTCTGAGGCTCCTTCTGCAGGGCTGTAATTAAAGGCAGACTAACACACTGACCTAGAAGTTGAGGTGATCTTAATTGAGATCCACTTGCTTTAACTAACTTCTGAGAAATTTCTCTCCAGGAGTTCTTCTTTTATTTGAGACAATGTTTCATGTAGTCCAGACTTGACTTGGATACACACCTGAGGATGACCCTGAATTTCTAGCACATCTTCCTTCACTTCCTGAGTGCTGGAATAACAGTCATGTACAGCCACTCCTGGTTTATGTGGTACTAGAGACCTAAGTCAGAGATTCGTGCATGCTAAGCAACCACTCAAACAAATGGAGTATATCCCCAGGACATGTTGATTCTCATTGGCCAGAGAAAACTAAAGATCTTTCATAGAGAGTTCATATGAGGGTCCCAGGAGATTAGTGTGGCTTTGAGATGTTATTGTTTGGATATAAACTGTCACTCATTCCGTGGACCAGATCATCCAGGCAGCTTCTTGGGACTTAATGACAAGTCAGAGCAGTAACAGGATGGCACTTGTGTTATAATGCTCAAGAAATAAAAAAAGACCCAGGTTTGTTAAAATAGCATTGTGAAATATCATACAAAATGACATATTCATTTAGATAACAAATTCCATGAATAACTTATGGTAAAAATCATAAAGTAAGACTGTTAGAACTAGAGAGACAGCTTAGCAGTTAAGAGCACTTGCTCTTCTTGTAGAGGACATATGTTTGGTTCTTACCACCCATGTTGGGTGACTTGCATCTACCTGTAACTCCAGGTCTAGGGAGATCTGACTCCTTCTTTTGTCCTTTGGTGTCACTGCACTCACATGCATGCATGCATGCATGGATGTGTGCAAACATGCACACATGTACACAATCAAAAGTAAAATATTTTTAAAAAATAATTGTGAAACTTTATGACATATAGGGTATTGTTGATGGTATTTAATTTTCTTTTTTTTGCACTAAAATGTAGGTCTCTAAGAGACCTTTTTAATGAATTATTTAATTTCTTATATGAAGAGGTATGTGTGCTTTAGCCTGTACATAAGCATCAGGGGACAATTTGAGGGACCTGATTGTCTCCTTTAACCACAAGTCACTGGGATTGAACTTGGGTCACCAGGCTTGCATTGTAAGTGCCTTTACCAGTTGAGCCATTTTGCCAACCTTGACTAAATTTGACTGATTTTAAATAAATTTGAGTATCTCATCCTTTCAAGTATTAGATAATGAACAAATTCTGGAGACATGGAAAGGTACAAACCATACATGAATTCTCCAAATCAGTAGAATATTTAGATATTAGCCTCAGGAAGTAATTCCTCTCTACATCTTTATAGACCATAGCATGATTATGACCTCAGATCCAGCCATGCAGCATATAACGTTTACTGTTGACTGATATGATTTATATGTGTAGGAAAACAAACAATCAAACTACAACAACAACAAAAACCCACCATTGTTAGTGATTGGGACACCCAAAGGAAATGATACATGGGACATGACAGTGCCCAACTGGTTGCAAGTAATGGTCACAGAAGCAGTAAGAATATGTGGAATATGAGAAATGACTATGACTGCGACTTCAGTGCTCCTCAAAATGGATATTGTGATTTCTTTGTCATGACAACAAAGTGGAGATATGGAGTTGAAGAGATGATTATGTTATGTGGGCACTTGCTTAGAGAATACTGTCAATATCTCAGTACCCAGTAGATAGCTGAGATAAGGAGGAGCTTAGTGTTCATGGGATAATCCAGACTATAATAAAGTGGTTGGTTGTCTTGCAAGGGGGAGTACCTGAATTACATTCTCAGAACCCATGGGGAAAGCCAGGCAATGCATTGGTGGCAGTGACCGCTTGTAATCCCAACACTGGAAAGGCAGAGAAAGGGGTCCTACATGTGAGAAAATCTGTTTCAAAAAACTAATTGAATAGGGAATAAGGAATTGCACACAAGGTGGTCCACTAAACTCCATTCACGGATGCTCACACCAATACATACACAAACACAAAATCATGCTCACAGGTACACACAGAGGATGAACCTGACAATTTCTTTATTTATTTCTGTTTCTACCACAGTAAAAATCCACACCAAGGTCCTGGCCAATCATCACAGTGGTCCTACATTTCCTAGCCTCCAGCACTGTAAGTCAAACATGTCTCTTTTTCATTCCCTAATTGATTGACTGATTGCTTTTCAGATAAGGGATCACGTAGTGCAGGCTGGCCTGAAACACAAGTGTGACCAAGGATGTGCTTGACATTCTGTTCCTCAGTCCCAATTAAAGAACTGGAGCATCTTGTCTCCTCTATCCTTTAAATCCACAGCAAAACTAATGAAATGGTCAAATGCTTATCTCAATCAATATGGTAATTATACAGTTTTCATAAGATAACTTTCATCGGTAAGGTATCAAAGAAACTTTCCATGATTTATGTCTTTCCTTTGCAAAGTTCTCTCTAATCCATCTGGCTATTATTTTTTTTTTCAGAACTCTTTTCTTTTCTGGAGGTAACAGTCAAAAGAATGTCAGGCATTCCATTAAAAACAAGGGGCTGACAGGGGTGGAGAGGTAGCTCAGGGGTTAAGAGCATTTACTGCCCTTATTTGAATTTTGTTCCCAACCCCATATGAGGCAGCTCAGACTTTTAACTCCTACTCTAGGGAATTGAATGCCTTCTTGTGGCATCCATGGGCACCTAGTACACATGCATGCATGTGTGTACACACACACAGAGACACATAAACACACAGACACACACACACAAATTATTTTAAAAATCTGTAAGAAGTCAAATGTTGAGTTTATGATATGGAGAAAAGAAATGTGTGGAATATCTGAAATATAGATTATGTTGGTTGATTTTAATTTTTAATTATTTACATTTATGTATCTTCTTTGTGCATGTATGTGTGTGGTCATCTATGCCATATATGTGTATAGAGTTCATAGGGCAACCATAGGAGTTGATGATTTCTTCCCACTATGTTCCGGGAATCAAACTCAGGTTGTCAGGCTTGGCAGCAAGCTCCCTTAGACCTGCCGAGCCACCTTGCCCATCCTATACTGACTTACTACTGTCAGAATTTGGTTCTTATCAGTGAGATTTAGTACCTTAGAACACATTTTATATAACTTTTCCTGGCTATAGTTATATTTTTAGTAATATATTCACCTAAAGTTGACATGGTCTCCTCCAGTATGTTGTTTACCAGCTTGCTCTCTAGTCATGTGCAAGTGGAATGAGCCTTATACTAAAAATCAGTAGCAATGAAATTTATATTTTATTTAATTTCAGGTTTTTGTGTGATTTATTTATTTATGTGTATGCTCATATACAAGTACCCACACATGAATCCATGCTCATTACGTTCTCTGTAATATCATAAAACAATCTGCCAAGGTCAGTTCTTTTTTTCTACCATGTTGATCATGGGGATCCAACTCAGGTCCTTAGGCATAGAGACTGCCCATACCCATTGAACTGTTTTCCAGGCAAAATCTTTCAAATGCTTTACATAGCTTATACCATGTAGTCACCATAACTCCACCATAAGTGGAATTCTTACCTCATCTTTCACAAGAATGCAGGAGGCTCAGAAAGGTTTTTGAAAAGCTGCCGAAGATAACATTCTAAATGTGGCAGGCTGGAACGCAAACCCGAGGCCATTTGATTCCAAAGCACACATGGTTAGCAAGTGTGCAGTATCGATTCTCTAAATAGATGGTTTGCCTTTGGCTGGCAAAACACACATATGTCAAAATTTTCAAGTTCATCTGCTTTTAAGGAAGTGGCAACTGGGGAAGTCATTCCGTGTATTTAAAAGAATCATTTTCAAAACACGGAATTTTAGATATCACGACAGGCAAGTAGGGCAGCTGTCAGAAGTCTATTTGTGTTTCCCTAGCACTGAGGTGATTTTTCTCTTTTATTAAAATGGATAGAGTTAGAAATACCTGAACTAACATAGAATAAGCAAGTTTCCAAGAAAGATGCTACTGGAATAGAATTTAGACTCTGAAGAGCTAGGTGCAATCTGGTAAGGCTTCCCCAAGAAGAGAGTCAGTGGAGAAAGGTCTCTCCCTGCCTAGAGACAGTCATCAGAAATGATAATATCCATGCCTGAAGACGGTAAACAGGGGCCAGTCTATTCTTATCTGGGAGTAGCTAACATGTGTGGCCTCTCTTTGCCTAAACTTTTTCCACCATAGAGGAATATATGAGAAAGACTTTTCTATTTAACAGGCATGTGCACAGCAACTATTTCTTTAGAGATGATGGGAGCACAGGGAGCAGAGAGGTCATCAAGGGAGGATGGTGGGAAATATGAGTCACCAGCTTGAGCTCCTTACGAAACTTGTCTGGGATTGAGTATGGGCTTCAAGTCTTACAGTCTAAGTGATCACAGTAGTGATAATCAAATCACAATGATTAGGATGTGGTGGGGGTGATCCACTCACACATCTGATTTTTCTATGAAGGGCACTGTCTACAATACCTTACTAGGCTATTCCCTAAGGCTGCCATTACTTGCTCATAAAGCATCAGTTCGAAGTTTCAAATTCATCTGTGGGTTAAAGTAAGATGCCACATCTCTGAGGTCCTACAAATATCCTTTTAAACATACTTGGTAAATATTCTACAATCTGCAGTTAGCAATAACTGTGTTCATTACCCTTCTCCTTCATCATTGGTATTAGAAGAGTAGACAAATCCACATTTTAAAAAACACTGACTCTGACTTATGTCTTTGTATCCATGTTTGTACAACATATATCAAAATTAATTGATGAAGTTGGGAGAGATAGTGTGTTTATAAAGCACTGACATGCAAGCAGGTCAACTTGAATTTCTTTATCCAGAACTCACATTTACAGACATCTGGACATTGTGGTTGTACACCCATAATCCTAGCACTTGAAGAGGTAGACACATAGATACATGAAGTTTACTCCCTTTGCAGCCTAGCTTTTTTGGTCAACTATGGGAATAATGAGAGAACCTGATTCAAAGAATAAGGTGAGAGGATTTATGTAGTCTTTAAAAACTCACAAAGATAGAAGAGAGAGTGGATGAGGCAATAGAGGAGGAGCTGGAGGGAAAAGAATGGGGGTAGATTTGGTCAAAACACACAAGCATGTGTGTATACATGAGTATGCACACACACATACACACTATGCATCCAAAAGCACTCAGAGAAGCATTTTTCTGATGTATTGATTTTAAAAATATTCTATTAATACATTGGGACATAAAATTTGAAAAAGATCTTTGTAAGAAGTAGACTCCTATAAGAATTCTGATAGTGAACATAACAGGCAAAGAAATATCAAAGGCTTCAGACATAAGTCACAGCTGTCCCATATCTCAGAGGCTTCAGAAGTGTTTTTTATTTTTCTTCCAAGATAAATTCTAATTTTCTTTTTTTGTTTTTTTTATTAAATATTTTTTATTTACATTTCAAATTTTATCCCCTTTCCTCATTTCCTCTCCAAAAATCCCCCTATTTCATTCCCCCTCCCCTGCTCACTAACCCACCCACTCCTGCTTCCCCATCCTGGCATTCCCCTACACTGGGGCATCAAGTTTCACAAGGCCAAGGGCCTCTTCTCTCACTGATGTCCCACAAAGCTATCCTCTGCTACATATGCAGCTGAAGCCTTGAGTTCCTCCTTCTGTACTCTTTCGTTGGTGGTTTAGTCCCTGGGAGCTCTGGAGGCACTGATTTTTTCATATTGTTGTTCTTTCTATGGGGCTGCAAACCCCTTCAGCTCCTTGGGTCCTTTCTCTAGATCCTCCATTGGGGACCCTGTGCTCAGTCCAATGGATGGCTGTGAGCCTCCACATCTGTATTTGTCAGATGACACTGACAGATCCTCTAAGGAAACAGCTACATCAGGCTCCTGTCAGCAAGCATTTTGTTGGCATCCACAATAGTGTCTGGGTTTGATAACTGGGTATGGAATGGATCCCCAGGTGAGACAGTCACTGGATGGCCTTTCCTTCTGTTTCTGCTCCAAACACAAAATGGCAACCAACAGACTGGGAAAAGATCATTACCAACCCAGCATCCGATAGAGGCCTAATATCCACTATATACAAGGAACTCA
This sequence comes from Mus musculus, assembly GCF_000001635.26. Lineage (NCBI taxonomy): Eukaryota > Metazoa > Chordata > Mammalia > Rodentia > Muridae > Mus > Mus musculus. The sequence goes on from NC_000067.6 coordinate 124,828,324, forward strand.
AGAAGTTAGACTCCAGAGAACCAAACAACTATATTTAAAAATGGGGTACAGAGCTAAACAAAGAATTCTCAACTGAGGAATACCAAATGGCTGAGAAGCACTTAAAGAAAAGTTTAACATCCTTAGCCATCAGGGAAATGCAAATCAAAACAACCCTGAGATTCCACTTCATGCTCATCAGAATAGCTAAAATCAAAAACTCAGGTGACAGCAGATGCTGGCAAGGATGTGGAGAAAGAGGAACACTCCTCCATTGTTGGTGGGATTGCAAGCTGGTACAACCACTCTGGAAATCAGTTCGGTGGTTCCTCATAAAATTAGACATAGTACTGCTTGAGGACCCAGTTATACCACTCCTGGGCATATACCCAGAAGATATTCCAACTTGTAATAAGGGCACATGCTCCACTATGTTCATAGCAGCCTTATTTATAATAGCCAGAAGTTGGAAAGAACCCAGATGTCCTTCAACAGAGGAATAGATATAGAAAATGTGGTACATTTACACAATGAAATACTACTCAACTATTAAAAATGATGAATTCATGAAATTCTTAGGCAAATGGACGGTACTAGAAAATATCATCCTGAGTGAGGTAACCCAATCACAAAAGAATACACATGATATGCACTCACTGATAAGTACATATTAGTCCAGAAGTTCAAAATACCCAAGATAAAATTCACAGACCACAAGCTCAAGAAGAAGGAAAACCATAGTGTGGATACTTCAGTCCTTCTTAGAAGGGGGATCAAAATACTCATGAGTGGAGATAGAGATTCAGAAGTGGTTTTATCAACATAACACAGGAAAATCCCCATTGCAGGCTGTCAGTCTATATGCTACTGGCATAGGAGTGAGCACAGCCTACCTGTCCAGGTCCAAACCAAACTATAAGTCAGTGGTTCTCAGCCTGTGGTTCACAACCCTACAGGAGTTACATATCAGCTGTTTTGTGTATCACAACTTTACATTATGATTTATAACAGTAGCAAAATTAAGTAACAAACATAATTGGTTTGGTGTCAGCACAACACTAGAAACTGAATGAAAAGATCTTAGCATGAGGAAGGCTGAGAACCACTGCTCTAAGTGATAACCAGGAAGAGGAGATGGGAAGGACCATGATAAACCATCTCCTGCCTGAGTAATGAAGACTGACACCCTCTTCTGGAAATCTCACGCATGCACTTATAGACTCACATAGCCATACCCATAAAAATTTTTACCCAGATTAATAAAAAAAAATTAAACTCAGTGTTTAAAGTCCAATGTCAGACATTTTCCTCAATTACTCTTCACCCTTAATTATGTTTTTTATTGTTTGAGAATTTCATACATGCATAGAATATGTATTGAGAAAATCTACCTCCCACCTCCCTTCCTCCCCTTCCAATACCCTTTTGACACATCGCTTTTCTCTCCCAGCTTCATGTTTAAAACACTCACACCTGTGTGGTCTACATTCACACAGACACATGCATACACATGAATAAAAATTTTTACAAAAATGAATTAAGATATTTAAGCTAAATATTCAAAGTCACAAGGCATTAGTGTGGCTTTGTGCATTTTGAATCCTAGTTATGCATAATCCAGGCTGGCTTCAAAAACTTCCTTTTACAAAAAAAGATAACATTGAGTGTGTGATCCACCAACCTCCAGTTCCTGAGAGCTGGTATTAAAGGTGTGCAGCACTTATGCCAGTTATATGAGGTGCTATGGATCAAAGCCAGAACAACACACATGTTAGGTGTGATATTTAGTTTTATCAGCCTGACATAGCAATGACTCACTAAATCAGGTTAGCCTGTGGGAGTCTGTGGGATAAAGGAGGCAGTACCATTCACTGGTCTTAGTCTTGGACTGTATACCAGTAGAGCAAATTGGTTGAACATTAAACATGCATGCATGCCTTTTCTCCTGATTCAACTTTTATGCATTCAACTTCCTGTTGCCTAAACTCACAAGTACTAAGGGAGTACAATCCAGAATTGAGAGCCAAAACCATTCCTGTCTCCTTTAAGTTGCTTTTTGTGAGAGTACTTTATCAAGGAAATGGAAATGAAGATATATCAGTAGCGAAGAACTCTACCAACAGTTCTGTATCACCTGCCTTTGGCTGGCAATTTAGATCCACCAGTGAACTGCTAAGAAGACATTTGGTTGTGTTTGTATATACTAGAAACAATAGGTCCTTTGAAGTTTGGGCTGAAATTCAGGAGAATGTGGCCCTAGGGAATTTGTGTGATGATGTTGGCTGTGGAAGTGGTGATTAGACTAGACGTGAGTTTGGGAGGTGTCGTGGAAATAAATTGCTGAAGAAAAATGGCAACCTTGGAAGAAAAGAAGAGCAATGTTCCTCTGGTTTTAGTTGAATAAATAAAGGATAGCTGTTACCCTTTAGTGAGGTAAGGAGGAAGGCAGCAAGGGTTAAAAATACTCTTAAATATATTGTGCTCGTGCTATCTTACAGAAATTGAGATGACAATACCAAGCACATTATTGCATCTAGGGGAAAGCTCCAAGGCTCTGTGTGGTAGACGAAAGTACAACACAGCCAGGAGTCAGAAACCAAAGGATCGATGAGCTACAGGATTTTGGGGTGCCTTCCTATGAACCTCATTGTACCACCATTGAACACCATAAAAGGTATTTCTTGTGGGAGGTGGGCACACTTTCCTTTGGTGCATCATTGCTTAGCCATATGCACTCCTGTTACCATGGTTACCACAGTGATTACAGGTCTAATCATGGCCTTCAGGTTCCCTGTTCATGCTGGAGGCATTTGGATATTTAAACACTTCTGAAATTCTAAAGACTTAAAAGTCTTGCAAGAAGCCAAGTGACCCTAGTTACATGAAGAATGCCATCTTTTCCTTTGTGTTCCCCAAAGAGAAAAGACTGCTGTGTAATAGAAAGGAGAAAATAGACTGAACAATCGATTGGGCGGAGAGTCGTTTAGAATAAAAGACAGCCTTTCATCTGTTCCTGCCTTTTGCTTTCAAGTGATGGAGTTTCAACTCAGAAACTGGGGTATGCCATCCCTTATGGAACCTCTGTTACATCATCAGATGAGAGTGTTGTCTAGCTTTCCCAATGTTATACATCCTATGTCTACTGAATTCTAATATTATTCTTTTGATCACTGTAGTGCATACATTTTGTGATCTAGTTACAGACCACCCGGCCATGCTGATCATCTCTAACAATCTTTTATATTTATTTGTGTGACTGCCTCCTCTACTTCCTCCAAAGGTGTGTGTTACTAAGCACTTGATAAGGAATCATTGACGGACTTCATCATAGCCAATAGGAGTGAAGCAAAAATATATGAGATGTCCACTTAAAATGAACTCAAGGTGGAACATTTCTACTTGGCCATAGGATACTGCCAACCTATCTATCAATAGCATGTGTCACCAATAGCAGCTGCTTAAGAAAGGGACAGTGACATAGAAATTCTTGTCAGGGACAGGACTCTTTGCGTTAGACCCTGGTTCTATTTCCAGCGCTGCTTAAACCTGACATGGTAGTGTATACCTTTAAACCCTGCACACAGGAAGTAGAAGCAGGAGGATTATAAGTTCAAACTCACCACAGCTACAAAGAGAATTCAGGTCCTGACTGTACTAACTGAGATTTTAATTCAATGAAGAAAGAAATAAAGGAAAGAAGAAATGAAGGAAGGAAAGGAGGGAGGAAGGAAGGAAGGAAGGAAGGAAGGAAGGAAGGAAGGAAGGAAGGAAGGAAGGAAGGAAGGAAGGAAGGAAGGAAAAGGAAGACTGTAAATTGAAGGAGTTTTAGCACAAGGTCATAACAAATGGTACCAAACTGTCTCTGAGGTTAAATACTAGTGTTTAAAATCATTTTTAGCAAGACACTTAGAATCCTATATCATTTTTATGCTTCCAGCCAACATTTCAATTAATAAGATCTACTTTTTCTTAGCTCACCCCAGACCTCAAAAGACCATGATCATTTTAAAGGAGACAAAAGGGTGAAAAAAACAAAAAACAAAACAAAACAAAAAACAAATTCTGATGGTCATAGTATAGCCCAAGATAATTCTGTATGTTGGAGATGTTAACATCGATGTAAATGTGTAACAGTGAGGTTTCTACCTAAAAGGCTGGGTGGGAAAGTGTGATTCCAGCTTTCCTTTCTACTCCTCATATTCTTATCTGAAAAAAAAAATGAGCGTGAGCAAGGTGGATCCCAAGTGAGATATTTGTCAGCCATCCCCACTCCATGAGTTAGATCCCATGACACACACGGTGGTAGGAGCTCACCTACACTTTAGTGTATCTTCTGAACTTTATACGAGTACCATGCCATGTGTGCAACCCTCCCCCAAATAAGTCAAAATATAATTTATAAAAATGTCTTATCTTAAAAATGAAGTGTAGACTACAATATTTCTAACAAACATTTAAACCTTGTAATTATAGAATCACTGACATAAGATATACTTTTAGACTTTCCTTTTTCCTCTGATGTCCACTGTTGGGGAAAACCCTGGGAATTGATCCTGTAGAAAATCCAACAGGACCCTGGGATGATGGCTTAGAGGCTAACTACACTTGATACACAAGCCTGAGGATCACCATTGAGAATCTCCAGCACCCATATAAAAACCTGGGCAAAGATAATGCTGTGGGGATCCTACACAGGAGGATCTATGGGGTTGGCTGCTGTCAGCACAGCTCCAGGCTCACTGGGGAACCCTCCTGACTTCAAGGGATAAGTCGGAGAGTGGTAAAACAGGACACCCAAATGTTCATATGAGTACTCATACATACGAGTTGACATACATACACATGCATATACATATCACAATACACACTTACACACAAACACACATATACATGCCAGAATAGTTTATATAATCTGGAACTAGAAGCAAAGAAGTTTGCCATTCTTTTATTTCAGTAATTTTATCCTTCTAAATAAGTACATATAAGGTCCCTTGTTTGATTCCCCATACCTACATTGGGTGCGCATGTGTGCACGTGTGTGTGTGTGTGTGTGTGTGTGTGTGTGTGTGTGTGTGTGTGTGTGTTGTTGTTGTTGTTGTTGTTGTTGTTGTTGTTGTTGCTGCTGTTGTGTATAGATATGGATGAGCATGAACCACAGTGTACTTGTAGAGGTTAGAGAACAACTTTGGTGGAGGCCGAGTCTCTTGTTCACTGCTCTGCATAACAGGCTAGCTGGCCTGCGAATTCCCTTGTCTCTGCCTCTCCTGTCACCAAAGAAGCCTAGGACTACAGAACTGTGGGATAGTGTCCAGCTCTGTGGGTGTTCTAGGAACTCAGGCACTGGTCTTTGCACTTCTCCAGCAAGCACTTAACTACTGAATCGTTAAAGTTTCCACCCCAAATTTTACCATTTTATACCTATATATTCACCCTATACCTATATATTGCCCTATATTTTCACCATGTTTATATCTAATGGTATTGACTAGTAGAGGTCAGTCATGTGTCTGCAGCTATTAATGAGTGACAAACCCGAAAAGGATTCTTCCCACAAATATTAAAGAAAAAATATTTAGTTCAATTAAATGATAGAATTAGTATTTTTAGAAGATTAGTGTGTTAAAAGAATTCAACTTAACTAAAGTCCTTAAAGGCCAACTATTAGGAAACAGAATTGGAGACTGTGGGTGATACCCTTCTATTCTAGCTAATGAATAAATTTTTGTTCCAATTAAAATTTACCTACAGTGACATTTGTCTAGCTAAAAACATTTCACGTGTGGTTGATCCTGGAAGATGAACCAGGAATCTTCACTCTGAGCTAGGAAGATATTAATCTCAGGGACATCTCCAGCCTCACAGAGATGGATATCGAATCTGTAGAATCAATATCTGGCCTTTGTACTATGTGCCCTTAAACTTAACTTTCCAAGTACAGTCTACTTGAACTCTGGACTCTTATTATGTATTGAGAGCCTCATTTCCTACCCATTCCTTTCCTATTTATTCTACTCTGCAGTGTAGCCTGTCTGAACTATGATCTGCTTTATGATGACTGACTTTATGCCTTTCTTCTCTTTTACTCACTTCTCTGTTTCTGGAATATTTTCCCCATATTTCCCCATCTAATTCCTATTTAGAATATCAGGGCCTTGCAATGCCTTCCTCCATCAAGAGCTATCATTATTTATCCATTTAGCACTTGTCAGGAATACTGAAAAGTACTCAGTTAGATCTTCAAATGTGTTCAAGATCAACAGGCACCCTCTAGTCACACAGAATCCCCCTTCACCAAACACTTAAGTCTCTAAGCAGCTGAAACAGAGAAGACTAAACCTTGCCTCCATCACTCAGGATGATGGGCATACTGGCCTACTGCAAGAGGAAGCTTCTGATTTTATCTGTTACTCTATTATCAAATTTTCTAGAGGATATATGGATACACACACACACACACACACACACACACACACATACATACATACCTGTATACACACATATGTACATATGTATGTACATGCATATATGTATGTTTAAATACACATATATGTGTATGTATGTGTATATGTATATGTATTCTTGCCAAGCTATCTTTCTTTCATCAGAAATGTCTATAGTAAGTGCAGTTTCTCTGCCCTGATTCTATCATTATCTCAAAAAAGTTATTTAAGTAAAGAGCTCATCTATTAAAGACAGTAAGTACTTTCATGCTATTTGCTTTCCATTAAAATAAAGTCAAATCCATTTTTCTTAGGGCAAAATTCTAAAAACCAGAGTTGTGCAAAGTGGTGTTTTTCCATCTAGCAGCAATGATTCATTTTAGAAATTAAGGTTTTTCTAATGAGAAAGCCTGACCAAAGTGTGAGAGCCAACAGTCCCTCCGGCAATGCCCAATTCATTAAAATCAGCAGCAATGTGTCTGTCATGCTTAACCCAGGTTTCAAAGCAGCCAGCAGGGATCTGTCTCCATCTGATTCGAGACTTTTCCTCTTCACTAAAAGAGAAAGATGTTCAAGATGCAAACTGTATTGTTGATGTACTGAAGTTCCTCACACTAGAGTATAATTAGCATGGCTGTTATCACAAGCTGGGAGATATGCAGTCATTTTTTTTTTCAGATGTTGTCTACATATTTACAAGCAGTGTATTTAATTCTAGTTAGGCAAAGGAGGGCTTAGTATGGTTTAGACATCAAGTGTTAAACTCTGTTACTTGGGAAAACAAAATCATTTATACTATTCTTGCCTTCTCCTCTTCTTTCGTTCAAGAATATTAACTGAGACTTGCTAAGCACCTGACAGTGATTGGGATGGATGCTAAGATTAACGAAAGTAAAATATAGGGATTTCCAATGAGGCTAATAAGAGCTAGTGGAGATGCTTAAATTCATATATAATTACAGCTAAAAAGATCCACTGTTCCTTAGGAGGTATAGAAGATCATGTTAGAACAGACAATTATCTGAATATCTAGATGTCTGACTAAGGTAGTATGAAAAGTATCCCTAAGTAAATTCCTCAGGAGTCTTTAATAATGATCTATTAGCACTCGATAGCTCCTGAGAGAGGAAAGTCACTTTTCTTTGAGGGTGTGACTACCAGTAGGTTGCCCATTCCCTGGTGGACGACCTAACACCCATGAGCATCTAGGAAACACTAATTCCACTCGGTTGGTTAGGTAAATAAGCAGGATGTAAAGTTTGAAGGGAGATGTGCTAGGAAATTCTGTGAGCATATTTATTGGAGAGGGTGTGGGTGGATATGATTAAGATACATCATTTACATGTGTCTGAAATCTTCAAAATATAAAATTTAAATATTATTAAAGTATACCAAAAAAGCAGGTTGTTAAGAGAACCACATCAGGGTAGCATCTATGGGCCAAAGAAAGGGGCTACAGATATAATTCAGTGAATAAGTCACTGACTACAATTGCAGAGGACCAGGGTTCAATTCCTAGCCTCCACATGGAGTTTCAGAATCATCCACACCTCCAGTTTCAGGAATCCTATGCCTTTCTGACCTTCATGAACATCAAACATGCACATGATGTTTGTACTAAATGTAGGCAAAATTCTCAGACATAAAATAAAAATAAAATGAGTAAATGGGGCAAAGGAGACAAGAAGCATACAGGGATAGAGGCAGTTTGAAGATCCTATCCTTGCCATGATGTAACTTCTCTTCAAAAGAGCCACGTGTCCAATCTAAGACCTGACCCACATAGTTAAAATCATGGTAACATGGCACTGGGATCAGTTGTCTTCTATTTGATGCTTCTTTGGACACCATTTGAATACACATCCATCCCTCCACCCAATTTTGGTACTAGTCTATGATGAAATCATGCAGCTGTTACTAGCGAACTTGAAGATACTTTTCAGCTCCCTGTAGACTTCAAAATGAGTTTTACCATTATTATAGTTAATAATAATTGCAAATAAAAATCCCAGCATTTATGCCATAAAATTGATTCTCACTCTGCACCTCTCTATGAAAACATCAAATGCCTTTAAAATTGCTATTAGAACAAATTATAACACAAAGCACTGACATAGCATTTTTGTTTGGGGAGATAATTTAAGTTTATTGCCTTTATGTTCCAGGGAAGAAAAATCTCAACAGGGTTAATTGTCTTCCATAAGCCATGTGATTCATTGTGATAGAGAATAATGAAAATTCAACTTAAGGATGTCCATCCTAATTAAAAAATATATAACCTTTTAGTAGTGAGTAAGGCTAGCATTGCACAGATTATTTTTGTTACCAGTGGGAAATATAAAATGAATAAACAAAAGCATCAAAGCGCTAGGTCAAATTTACAAGAAATAGGGTTGTTCAAAAGGTAAATTCCAGGCTGGAAAGATGGCTTAGAAGTAAAGACTATTTGCCAGAGGATCAGAGTTCAATTCCTAGCAGGCATAATAGGTGGCTGACAGCTGCCTATAAATCCAGTATCAAGAGTTGTTCTTTTCTGGCATCCATATATTACATTCAACAGACCTACGGGGGGGGGGGGGGGTTACGGAGGAGGGAGGGAGGAGGAGAGGGAGAGGGAGAATTGTTTGTTAACAAAAGTACAGTGGCTTTTAGTGCATAGTTTATCAACCAGCTGAGATTTAGCTTCACTAATGAGATCCCTTCCTGTGTCTGCCCCTGAGATCCAAGGCTTGTCAGTGATGATGGACTTTATTCCTGCGGTGCATTGCTGCCAACTTTCATCTGCCCACCTGGCTTGTATCTAAGGCCAAAGAGTTTTCATGAAGAGGAGGAAGGCCATGGCAATCAAATGCACTTTGGCAATGTTTACATGCAGCCAGAAAGAAGAGACACATTTGTATTCTTAGGAAAATAGATAGAACTGGACATCATCATGTTAAGCAAAATAAGCCAGACTAAATAAGAGAAGTGTCCAATATTTTCTCTCATACATGAAATATAGAACAAATTTATGGTAGTTGTATTTTACACACATGTTATTGTGTGTAGATTATATATACACATATAAATATAATATATATATACACACATATATTATTAGATAGATTTTCATATGACATCAAAGTAGAAGGAGAACTATGTGGTGGGACAAAAGACTATAAAGGGAAAAGAAGAATATGAAAGTGATGGAGCAGCTAATGTTAACATTACATGTTTTCTCTCATTTGTAATGTTCAAATCTATATCAGAGTGTGCTGAGTGCACATGTGTGTATTCATACATGTATGTATGTATATACATACATATAATGTGTATATATGTATGTATAGTGTGTTTATATGTGTATATATAATGCATGTATGCATGTATATACAGTGTGTATATATGTATGTTTATATAGTGTGTATGCATGTATATAGTGTGTGTATGTGTGTGTACTTGAACATGTGCACGTGTTTGTACACATGTGGGTGCATAATATATTGAAAATAGAAGAGTGTCTACTCTTGGGAGCATGAGAACTGAGAGGGAAGAAAAGAAAGAACATAAGAAATTAACAGAGAGATGGATATGAGCAAAGTACAATGAGACAATGTGTGGAAATACCATAATGAAGTCCTAATTTTATAACCTAACTAAAAACAAACTATTTTTTAAAAAGAGGGGGAGAAGTGTGTCCATTTCTGCCTAACATGGCTTGCACTAACCCAAAGTTGCAAAGTGTGATGACCAGATGACCCGCAAATATATCAAAAAAAAAATCAGTTGAAAGCCAAAGAAAACATCAGTGCAGGTTTTTGAGACATTCGATATGGGCTTAAAACATGGAGTGAGACCCCCAACTGTTATTAAATTCTATAAGACAAAATTTACCCTTCCTAGAACTGATAGACCCTAAGATGTCTTTAGTAACTAAAAGTTATATATTCAAAACCTGCTGTGTGAAAAACCTGGTGTGAAGATATCCCTGCAAAGAATGAGAACTTGGCTCACAGAGAGCTCATGCTATTAATGATGTGGTGGAACATTCTAAACCTGCCATGCTTCTATGACACTCAGAGATGGTGAGTTTTTACAAGGAGACCATAGCCCAAGGATATATATTGCTGTGAAGACATTTTCATCAGTGTTTTTGAAACTTCATTGTGCCTTGAAATCATCTGAAAGACTAAAACTTGTTCAATAAGTATGGCTAGAGCCGGGAGAGTATTTTATTATTTATCTTTATTGTATACGCATATTTGTTTGGCTGCACACATGCATGTGCACCACTTGCATTCAGTGCTTGTGGAGGTAAAAAGGCACCTGACCCTCTGGAACTATAGTTACAGATGGTAATGAGCTGCCATGTGGATTCTGAGAACCAAACCCAGGGCATCTGCAAGAACAGCCAAAGCATCCTAAATCCTGAGCCATCTCTCTAGCCCCTGGGTAGTTTGCTTCTCAGTCCCTATGTATGTCATTGTTGCACATGTAGGATGTGCATAATGGTCTTGGTATATTCAGGCATCCACAAGGACATCTCAGGTATATTTTTGTTTATTATTGTTGTTGGTTATTTTGTTTGTTTTAATCACCAATGGAGATTGGGGAGATGACTCAATGGCTAAGTACACCTGCTGCTTTTTCAGAATTGCCTCTTCAAGCTTCAGTATGCACCAGTACACACACACACACACACACACACACACACACACACACACACACACACACACACAAACACAGTCTAAAAAATGCAATGTCCCCACTAACTGACCAAAACAAAAATTTATAGACAATTACTAAGACATTAATTTTCAAACAAAAGATAAAGTATTATTTTTAGCATGTTTACATGTAGTTCAACAATACCTTGCATGAGAATGCCTGTCTTCAAATATAAAGCTGACAATCAAACATAAATAGCAGAAGAGATTTTTATAAGAAAAAGCTATTTAAAAAACAGATATAAAAGTGGCCAATTATAAGTATCCTTTTCACTATAAGAATAATAATAAAACTTTAAATTATTTCTTTTAAAGCAGTTTAATTTATAGCCCTCAAAAATAAAATTGTGCTATAACTATCTGAGTTTTAAATACTATGTAATATATTCAAATTACAAATGGATATAAATTTATCGTTAGTAGGCTTTCTAACCCATGACCCTTTTCATGCTCTGGACAGACTCTTTCCACATTAAGGTTCAGAACATGCTATATTAGTATAATTAGACAAGGCAGACTCTTTCTAGGAAAGGGGAAAATTGACATACAATAGTCTCTGCCTCTGCTTTTTGCAACAATTCTCTTTTGTCTTGTCCCATAGAATATGGCTTAACAAGGTAGCTCATTCCAAAAGAAACCCTGTACTATGTGTAGAGTTCAGTCATGTCTTTATTCACTGTAGAGCCACCACTGGAAGTTCTACTATCGATATACATTTGCATAATTGGTAAAACAACACAATAAAATATAGACATGTTATATGTATAATCTTTGCCTTTATGACTTCAAATGATTTTCAGCTTAAAGTACTCATACATGTTTTATATCATGATCACAAAACAAGCTTTCTTCACATACTCTTAGAGTCATGAATTCTTGTAAATATCATTAGCACATGTAATTTTGAGATAGTGCTAAAGTCTAAATTATAATATGAGCTCATGGATCATGTCAAATTAATATGAGCCCATACTGTATATTAGAGGATTGAATTGACAGTGAGATGTTGGTAGGGCAGTTACTTACAAATCTGACTATTACAGTCAGTAATCATTGTCACATTAGAAAACACTTGTTTCTTAGGAGCCAGAGAGGTTGTTCAGAAGTTAAAGTATTGCTCTCCAAACTCAGCAACAGGGCTTTGAGCTCTGCAACTGACATCAAGGTGGAATGGGAGAGATGAACCAACTCTTGAGAGGTGTCCACTGACCTCCAAGTACATGGCATGCATACTCCTCCACTCACTGTCTATAATAATAATAATAATAATAATAATTATTATTATTATTATTATTATTATTATTATTTTATTTCTGGACCACTATATGCTCGTGGCCCTGAAGAAAACACATTGTGATAATATTTTCATTCTCTATCCATGTATGTTCTTAATTGAATTTACTTTACATTGACACACAACACTGACACAGGGCACTTTGACAGTGTGACTGGCATGAAAATGTTAACTCTTCAAGCTAAGTATTTTGTCCTCTTTACTTGTCCTAGGACTTGGAGAGACTGTGACTTAGAAGTCCTAGGCAGTGGAGAAAGGACATTAATCAGTGCTACTATTTAATCACCGAGAGCAATTGCTACAAACACAATTTGTTAGCTTAAGGTATACTCTGAAGCCAATAAGATCCACACATTCATTTTAAAGGCTTCATACTAGTAGCTATTCCATCAGGACATGGAAGAACGCAACATTTCGTTTTACTTTGTTTGTTTGTTTGTTTGTTTGTCTGGGGGGGTGTACACCACACACGTGGCACCATGTGAACATAGAGGTCAGAGATCAACCTGCAGGGATTTGTTCTTTCCTTCCGCTATGTGGGTTCTGGGAATAGATTTCAAGTTGTTAGCAAACGCTTTTGTCTATTGAGGCATTTCACTGATGCAAACAGAACTTACAGACTCGTCAATGTGGAATTTGGAAGCTAGGTTTGAATTTGGTGAAAATAAACAAGACAGCTCTAGAAATGGAGAATATACAGAGAGGGCTGGCTGGGAGAGTGTCCTAGATGGGAAAAGAACTCGTTCATGCTTTACTTTAGAGGATTCCTAATACACCTTAGTGCATATGATTTATCACTTAGGAATCACCAGTTATAATTAATTCACTCAAAGTTTCCAACTTCAGGGGCCCAGCACGATTGCTCAGCAACTCATGTGCTTCTCACCTTGGCAACCTGAGTTCAATTCTGAAAACTCAGGGGAAGGCAGGAGGAGAGAACTGATTACACAACTTTGTCCTCTGGTCTTCACATATGTATTGAGCTATTGAGTGTGTGTGTGTGTGTGTGTGTGTGTGTGTGTGTGTGTGTGTGTGTGTGTGTATGAATGTTAAAATATGAAAGATATTACCAGAATACAATCTGCCCATTTAAGAAACAAAGTTTTGGCTTAAGCGACAAAGTTTTGGGCTGGAGAAATAGCTCAGTAGATAAAAGCCATTACTGACTTTCTCAAGATCTAGACTCACACTAGACAGCTTATACTAGTCTGTAATTCCAATTCCAGGAAAGCTGATGAGCCCTTCTTACCTGCCTCCTACAGGCTCTGGAACACATGGTATATATGCACATAAACATTGAAACACTTGAAACAAAAAATAAAATCTAAAGCATAAAAGGAGGGAAAGGGGAAATTCAGCTGCCTTTCCCCTTAAAAGATAAACAAAAAAAAAAAGGAAACTTCTAAATTTGTAAACTCACCAGAAAAAGTGCTTTAAAAGTAAGCTTAAGATTTATCTAAAAGGTTCCAATTAATTTCAAGATATCCAGATGAAGCCAAGACAGCAAACACAACACTACTATATAATTTTTGTCTGAAACGAAGTTCATAATATCGCCATATTCCGATCTGCATTTTACCTTCTCAGATAGTTTCTGGAACTTTCTATTATAAATTGGAGTAGTCAGACATTTCCTTTTGTTTTAATTCTTGAGAACTAACTTGCTTGAAAGACATGTACTCATTTCAAGGAAAGCTTCACTGGATTTTACAAGTTCTGCATTGGGGAAGTGGTTTATGAGTGTGTTTCCCACAGCACTCCATCCAAAGCGAGCAGGAAACCTGCTGGGCACCTTGACTTCGATGTTTCTGCTCCTTTCTCTCTTACCAATCTTGAATGTAGGGATAGGTTGGATCCAGTATGTCACAAAACTTGTCTCAAAGAAAGGGTGCTGGGGCTGAAGAGATGATCAGAATGTAAGAGTACTTGATAGTTTTTCAGAGGACCTGTGTTTGGTTCCTAGCACCCACACTAAGTGACTCAGAATCTCTGGTAACTCCAGGGCCAGGGGATCTGGTTCCCTTTCTTTGCCTCTGTGAAAACCCACACACGTGTGCACACAAACACACACAGGTACATATGCATGCATGTAAACAAAAATAAAAAGCACAGAGTAAACTGGCAAAAATTGGACAATAGCCAAAATATCAAAAGTGAATGTGAAACAGCCCAAATGTGACTTTCCAACTCCTCACCATCCCCACCTCTCAGGATCACCCACAAACATAACTACAAGCAGCTTTCCCTGGCAACAGCACCTGAGTTTGACCATCTGCAGACTTGTAACTCTTCAAGCTGCACGTGTGAAACACACACACACACATACACACTTTTCTTTGTGGTTTTGCATTTGGAGTTTTCACCTGTCTTTAGTTAATACATTCCCATTGACCATTCTTTTTAACATTAATTGTACCAGAGACAAGGAATAGACATAATTTCCTGTGCTGACAAATAGGAGGAACTCCCGAGAGCTTCACTGTACTCTGACTACATAAGAAAAGCCCCCGAAGCTTCTAGAACACCTTTCTAAAGTAGAGCAATGCACAACTTTTTCAGAATCTGAGTATTTTCAGTGTCCTAAACTTGGTTGTAATTATCTTTAGGCCAACATACGTCTACCAAAACATTTGACTTAGAGTTGTCAGATAAGTTTAATGAGGGGGAAATTAACCTTAAACAATCACAAATGACACTAAGTTTGCAAAAGTTCAAAGAGTATTTTAATCTCCAGTACACCATAGCTTTCCAAAAACCCTCCCAATCATAGGTTTTTTTTTTCCTCCTTAGGTTGTTATTGCATTTTGCTCCTGGGCTAATGCATTACCTAAATATAGACAGCCATTTTTAGTATAAATTCCAAAAGCCATAAATGTTTCATAATTGAGGACATAATTCGAAGTAAGAGAGCTTTTTCCACTCATCCCTTTTTATGGTTGCAAATTGGAAAATACTCAAGTAATTACTCCCTTAATAGTTCAATGCTGGCAACTCTACTTTATGAACCTCACAAGCATCTTTGCCCACCCCCAGGGCAGTATAGGAGGTTACAGAAAAAAACTTAACTTGTACAATTAACCAAATCACCCAGCGCTCTGATGCAAGATTCTTTCATTAAGCCATTAATAAAATGCACTACTAAGTGGTTGGTCGTCCAGTTTTTACGAGGCTTTTGCATTTCAATTCAATGGCTGCAGTTTGGGTAAAAACCCAACGTCTGCAAGATCAGCAAGCTGAGGAAAAGCTCCGATTCTAGAAACATTTTCTTTCCTTCTCCACAGTTCATCTGAGAGCACTCAATGCCAGCGAACTAATAAGGGAAGTGATTTTTGAGTCCCAGAAAGTACAATGCATTTCTGTCTATCCAATAAAGAGAAAAGCAAATGAAGCGCTTGCTTCCTATGACCTCAAAAGCATAAGCAGAAAGCCACTGGTCATTTTATGGTTTCTAAACAAAGGTAGATTAGACAGTTTGTAATTCTACCCCCAGTTCAGACTCCAGCACTTATTTCCTACTAGAGTTTATATATCACAATGCAAAATGTCATATGTTTTATTTCTTGGCATTGCTCCGTAGTGGTATGCTTATATAATTGAGGAATGTAGGGATCTTATAAGCAGAGAACAATTTAAATCCTAAAGCTCAATGTTTCCTTTCTAAACTTGGACACATTACAGAAAATTCTGTCTTGGCCATTATAGGGGGTGTAAATTATCTGGATTTGGACACTATGTGACTTCTGTTAACCTGCTTTGTTTATATGACTTCAGTTAACCCCCTCTGTTTATATGTGATGAGAGTCTAATTATACACTGTTGACTGCATCCTAGAGACCTCAGTATCTTTAAAACATAACTGGAGATAAATAGAGTGAAATATTCAGTTTATGGTCTATTTATTGCTAAAAGTCACCAAGAAAGGTCAGACAAGTTCATGAGAAAGAAGTATTGTTGAAAATTATATTCCTCTTATAATTACAGTCAATGCAGCATTGTCAAGGGCCAGAGATATAAATGAAAAAAGACCTGTAAATCATAAAAATTCAGGTTTTTTGGATTCTAGCACCTTAGGCAAAAGTGTGCTCCTGTTAATGACATGTGGCAGTAACTAGAGATGGCCTGTAAGGTTATCATTGTGTTTGTACAAGACCTTGAGAGGCTCTAACCACTAAGTCTAAGATGCCAAGTAATCAGACAAAAACATCCAGGTCAAACCCAGAAAGACAGGGAACATTTCTCCATAGAATCATGTCATTCTGAGTCCCATGGATCATCATGTATGAACTAGAACAGAAAACAAAATCCTGAGCTTTCTAACTTAATTTCAAGTATTTTTGTCAGAAAATAAACTCCAAATTTATTTCAACTCATTTATCATCATCATCATCATCCAGAGATTGGACTTAAAAAGTAGGTCCTGTTGTTCCACTTGTTCAAAGTTTGATAGTAACACCTGTAAGCAGGTGTTTTTACCCTCTCCACAGTCATTTGCACACTCACTAGTATGACTTAGTACAACCACCAGTTTAATGGTTATAACAAGGAATTCACTTTTCACAAACTCTAAAACACACATGATGAGAAGATGCAGTGTCCAGATTTAGAGCCAATGCAATGTTTCCTGATTCAAGCAGTTCACAAATTCATCTCCAGTTTCCTCAAGAAAACCGACACACAACAGAAACTCTCCTAGATGCTCACTCAAGTTTATTTCTGAAGCATACCATAAACAGATTCTCAGCCAAATAATAAAAATGCAGCTATCAGTATAAAAGAATCATCTATGGAAACTACTGTCTCCAGTCTACATACATGAGCAAACAGAGCCACTTTCCTGAAATCAAGCCTGCAACAAAACTCAAACCACCAGCAGTATTCTCCACCAGCAGTCCCTGATGAACCAGTGCCTACAAGCAATTTAGATGCACTAAGACACCTGTACAAAATCAGAGAACAGCAACAAAACCAGATCCTACCTTGATGGTCTTGGAGGGCTGACACTTGATGTGATGGGACACGCTGGCTGTTTGGTTCATATTTCAGGACCCTGGACAGTGCACGATCCACAGGCTGAGTTCCAAGACTAACCAGAGATCAAGTCTCCCCTGCTGGACTTGAGCAAGGGGCTGCTGCTGTTGCTGCTGCCTCTGCTGCTTCTGTTGCTGCTGCTGTCTTACTCTGCAGGCTGAAACGCTGTCAGGCTGGAGGGATCCGCAGCTCACTTAGCCCTAAATAAAGCATTTACTTGGTTCATCATTCTCAGAGCTCTTGGCAATATGGGATAGAAAGCCGACTGTTTAAATTCACTTGCACGGTATCTTTTCAGTACTGAGTTGTGACAGATCTACAGTGCAGCCAATAGTCTTGGCTCTTATGCTCATTTCAAAAGGACGGATACCAGGAAATATACAGAGATCAATTGCAGTACTACAGTTTAAAGGGCCACTCTCTCAACAACCCTTGTACTACCAGGTTATACATATTCTGCAGTCAAAGATAATTCTCTCTCCTTCTTCTCTCTTGCTCTCTTTGATGATTTTTTTACAATAAATCATTATTAATCTAATAATAAATATTTTTCTATTTCTCCTTAGTGCTAACTACAAAAACAACTGTAAGTGAAGAGAAAGACCTGTTGATGGTGGTCAGGATTTAAGGCTTTGCATCTGTAAGGTGAGATACTTGTATTGTCTATGGATATTAAAGCTACTGGTATTTCTTTAAGCTGTGGAAAGCTAAATGTATTCATGAAGTTTAAAAACAGTATAATTGTTGCATATTTCACCACAGCTTAAAATGTCTTCTGATTTTCTTGTCAGCCATAGATATTATTGAGATCACATTTTTTTTCTTGAGAGAGAGAGGGACAGACTACCATTCAGTCACATATAGTCACTTCTTTAATTCAAATGTCATTGTGGAAAAATAAATCATTAATATTTTCTTATAAGGGAAAAACTCTCTCCTTACGCATTCGTATGCTCACAGCAGCATTGATCAGTGTGAATATTCCCATATGGGCATAGTATCTCAGAAGCTTGAGAAAGTGGAAAATATCACTTCTCTGGACTTTATTATGAAATATTTATGTAATCTAGATTGGATGTTACATATCATGTGTATTTCTGTACATGTGTAGATTTGCATGTGACACCGTGCAAGTGTGGGGATTAGAGGACAGCTCATGAGAGTCACTTCTCCTCTGCCACCACGTGGTCCCCACAGATTGAAGTCATGGTTCTAAATATGGCAGTAAGTACCTTTACCCAGTCACTCATCTTGCTGACCTAAAGGTCAACACTTTTTATTAATTAGAAATATATCTTGCTGGTGAAATGCTACATTTGAACTCTGTGACACTTTATGACATCCCATAATACCATAGATAAAGAATAATACAAGAAAAATAGATTAATAAGTTTGATAAAATAATTAGATGTAAAAAATGCTTATGTAAGCATCCACTTCCTCTTCTAAGACATAAAGATATTTCACACATTCTATAAAATAGTCTTCATATAGCCAAAGTAGTCTGACACCACGAAGATTAATAGTACAAAATTTAAACAAATAAAGAAAAACCCTTGTTAAAAGAAAGAAAGAAAGAAAGAAAGAAACAAACAAACAAACAAACAAACAAACAAACAAGGGGCTGAAGAAATGGCTGAAAGGCTTACAGCATTGGCTACTCCACCAGATGATTCAGGTTCAATTCCTGGCACTCACATAGTGGCTCATAATTGTCTTTAACTCCAATCCAGCTCATCTAATGGCCTCTCTTAGTTTATGTGGGCATCAGGAACACATGTGGTGCACAGACATACATGCATGCAAAACATTAAGCCACATAAAATAGCACAAAAATAAAGACACAATGAGAGGCCTCAGCAGGTAAAGACACTTAACATCAAGTCTGGAAACCTGAACTCAATGGAAGAAAGAGAGAACAGATTCTGAAAATTCACATGCATGTCCTGACACATACATGCTTGCACATACACAAAATAGATAAATAAGATATTTGAAGCAGAAAGGAAATAGAATCAATAAACACCAGAAGAAAAGGCAAGTTCAAAACACCATGTAGCCACACAGCAGAGCACAACCAGAGCAGCAACGTCTGTGGTGGCTTGAGCTTTGCATGTGTGCATGGGGAGGGGCTTGTGAAACTTGACATTCTTCAAGGTCATGAACTTTGATTTCTAAAAAAGGTTCTGTCATAGTGTGTGGAATACTGTTCTGACAAAATACCGTGGACAAAAACAAGTTGGGCAGAAAAAGAATTATTTGGCTTGTGCTTCTACATCCATAGTTCATCACTGAAGAAATCTAGCCCAGAAACTCAAACAGGGTGGGAACCTGGAGGTAGGAGCTAATGCAGAAGCTTTAGAGGGGTGCACCTTACTAGTTTGCTCCTCGTGACTTGATCAGCCTGGTTAGACCCTAGGACCACCAACCCAGGGAAGGCAACACCCACAATGATCTATGCCCTCGCACATCAAGCACTAATTAAGAAAATGCTCTATAGGCTTACCTACAACCCAATCCTATAGGGTTGTTTTATTTCAACTGGGGTCTCCTCTTCTAGGATTATTCTAACCCGGGTCAAGCTGACAAGAAACTAGCCATCACAGATTTTCTCACTGGGCTGGAACTCACCAATTAGGCAAGACTGATTGCTCAATGAGCCTCAAAGATCTGTCATGGCTGACCCACTGCTGAAGTCAATGTATGTGCCACTGTGTCCTGCTTTTTACATGTGTTCTGGGAATTAAACTCAGATCCTTATGGCTACAAGGAAAGGATTTAGCAACTAAACCATCTCTCCAGATACTCAAAGTTTATGATAAAATCATAAATGTGTGGTTTAGAAAACCACAAATGTGGCTTATATTATCATTGAACTCTAATATTTTAGACAATGCACACACCAAAGAGAAATTCATAAAGCTTTAAACATTTTATATTCTGACATAATGAAAACAACATATCCAAATTATAGAATGAAGTGAAATAATATTTAGAAAAAGATGTATACATTTGATACATGTGTGTGTAAACACATTTATTTAAAATATAGTCAGAGAAAATATTAATAAGGAAAAAGAAACTATTCATCACAGGAAATTGGAAATCTGAAATAAACACAAGTAGATGCAGGGAAGTAAATAATAAGGTAAGAAATGAATGGAGAAAATGATAAGCATGTAAGTCAGTAAGCATGAGGTACTTGTTTCGATGGGTAGTTAGCAATCTTAACTAGCAGGACTGGCTCAGTTCTCCTCTTGATATTCCTGAATGCTATACATTTGTAAACCTTCTCAATTAAATTATGTAGGTATTCTTGGTACAATAGAGCATGCTCTGTGCAGCCCACAAAATGATCGACCACAGCCATGCTTTCTGTTTTGAGTATAGGTTTATTAAGCATATAGCAAGCTAAACTAAAAGAATAACTATGGAGTTGCAGAGAGACAGAAGATCGCCATCAAGTGAGTGTACAATATCCAGCAAAGATAACTGAGTAGCCTGATTGAGAGAGCTAACAAAGGTGACATCATCAAATCGGGACTTAACGATACACAGCAGAAACTGACTGGGGAAGTTGAGCAGCCACATGATTCTTGACTGAGCTTTCTCTCCATGGAAGAGCTGCCTGCTTCCTGTCCTCACACTGTTGGAAATTAATTTGTGCCTCTAGTTGTTCTCATGGGCATGAGTGTTATACTCTTGAGCTGCTTTTCTCTTCTTCCTGTCACACACAAGACCCAATGTGACCCAGAACAGGATTTTAAGGGACACTTGACATAAATACATTTAAGTCAGAGACAAGGGGAGACCTGATGACTCTGAGAGTCAGCTTTCTAGTGTCCTGTGATGGGTACTTAACTAGTACAGGAGAGTTTGCCTGTATAATGCATATTACAGAAGGACAAAGTGCTGGCTGCTAGAGTTGAGACCAAGTTCCCTCATCCACATCAAGGAATCATTAACATTTCCATGACTCAGCACAACAAATACTTTCATGATCACCACAAACCTTATAGGTGGCAAGTGGTAGCAACTGTCTTCACAGGAAACTACCCATTCCCCTACTTCTTTTTGTCAATTTAACACAACACAGAGACTTTGAATTATTTCCCAGATCTGATTAGCCTGTGTGTCCATAAGGGGAGTAATTACTAACTATATAGGCGAGTCCAGGCTGCTGTGATTGACCCCATTTCTAGGCAGGTATCCTTGGCTATATAAGCAAGTTAGAGAAGCATAAACATATGGGAGGCTGAGCAAGTGAGTGAGGACATGGTCTAACAAGTAGCGTTCCTCCAAGATTTCTGCTTCCAGGTCCTGCCTGACTCCTGCCTTAACATCTGCTCAGTTACAGTCTATCCTAGAAGCTGAAGTAACCCTTTCTTTCCCTATGCTGATTTTTCTCAGAGTGCTATATCACAATGACAGAAAAAAAATTAGAACACCTACTTTCAATAGTTCTTCAAGCCTATGTTCTATCTCCATCTAGATAACACAAGAATTCAAGAGACAAAGTATCACTACCATAAATACTGAGTAGGCAGATTTCATCTGGAGTCCGTGTCTAATGTTGGACTTAGAAAATAAAATAAAGAAATTTCACATATAAAAAGTGTTGGGGGAAGCAGCAAGATGCCTCAGTGGGTAAAGGCACCTGCTGCCAATCCTGATGGTCTGAGTTCTCCACTGGAAACCACGTAGTAGAAGGAGAGAACTGACTTCCACAAGTTGTTCCCTGAACTACACACACACACACACACACACACACACACACACACACACACACCATGCTACCCATATGCAAACCCATGTATGCATGCATACACAGGGAGACACACATACAAACACACACAATATAATAAAAATTTAAAGAGTGTAGTATACATCATCTTTTCCTTTCCACATCAATTGCCTCTTATTATATTAAACTCAGAATCTCAAGTAAAAAAGTAATCACTCAGAAGAAAAGATGACCCAACTCAGAGTTTGGAGTTATACTTTTCTTTTCTGCTAGGTTATTTCACAGGTTGAGAAAATAAAAGCCATGGTAATTTTAAAACATGTCTATTTAAAACACATATAGATTTTCCACAATTTTATAAAAATCTGCTGTGTCATAATGCATTCACTTTGAATGTGCAGCCAAAAGGAGATAGAAATAAGAATATTAGAAAAATGCCAGAATACTGCAAGTTCTATTTAATAAGAATAACTTAGAAACTTCTTCTAATTTGGATTATATTACATTTAAAATATTTACTCTAAAAAGAGCTGCAGGGGCCAGAGAGATGGCACAGCATTTAAGAGTACTTGCTGCTCTTGCGGAGAACCCTATACCTATGTAGCTGCTCATAGCCATCTGTATCATCTTCAGGGACTCCAACAGCATCTCCTTGCCTCCACAGAAAATTCTCACATGCATTGCACATATATGCACACAAGTAAAACATGCATACACATATGACAAGAACACATAAGATTTTAAATCCAAATATAAACAGCTGTGGGATTGTACCACAGCTTGTCACAGGGAAAATTTTTTTTTAAAGGGAAATTTTTCTCAGGAAATACAACACACTGAATGTCAGTAAGTAAGAAAACCCAAGCCATTTATAAAACAAAGTGCAACAGAAAGAAATTTAATACAAAGGACCAACTTCAGACTTAGTTAACGCTAGTGGGGCTGGATGAAGCCAGTTGAGGGCAACCTATAATTCACAAGGCCTTGGGTTCCATCTCCAGCATTATAAACTGGGCTTAGTGTCTTATGCCCGCCACAAGATTAAAACAGGAAAATCAGAAGTTTAAGGTTTTCCTGGGTTAAAACACACATAGATAGAAGCAAGCCATAGATAGGTACTTGAGCATCTATCTAAAGAAAAACAAGCAAACAAACAAAAAAACTGGTAATAACTACATAAACAAGCTGTCAGGTTACAGTTTGCAGAAAAAAATGAGGTATCCCCCTTGGATTCTTTTCATTAAGATGTAAGAAGCAGGAATATGAATTTCAGGAAATATAGCCAATGATGTTCCTTGAAGAGTTTATTCTTTGACCTAGAAAAAATTCTAAGACTGCCTTACTGAAATACTCCTTACAATACAAAACACTGAGAGCGAGGGAGATGGCTCAGTTGGTGAAGTACCTGCCACATAAGCTTAAGGTCCTGAGTTTGCTTCCCAGCATCAATAAAAAGTTCCACCCTGAGTGGTGTGTGTCTGTAACCCCAGCATAGAAAGGCAGATCCCCAGGGCTGGTTAGTCAGCTAGTCTAGCCAAACCAATAAGCTCCCAGCTCAGTGAAACACTCTTTCTCATAAAATAAGCTGAAGAATGATGGATTGAGGAAGACACCTGATATCAACTCCTGCCCCCCGCCCCCACACAACAACAACAAAACCAAACATTGTCATATCATCAGATGGACCTGGTTTCCAACTGTTCTTTTTTATTTGGGCTTGGTCTGCCTAATCCCTAACCAGCTGACCACACTCATCCCTTGCAGCTGAAAGCTTCTTCAAGGGCCCTCATTAGGAATTATATTTATAATCATACAGGACTTCTAAGTATAAGGAGACCACTACAGAAAATATGGGTCCCTGCTCTTCCATAGAGCAATATCATACTTCATCTTAACCCCACCCTATGTGCTCTGGTCTGTTGGTTGACTGTCCACTGAATCACTGTTATTCCTTGCTAGAAACTGAATGATTTCAGATTGTCAGCCTCTACAATTTAACCCAAAGGCTCTTACCCAGTCCTTTCACCTACCTCTTTATGTTTTCTTAGACTTATATTTCGTGTGTGTGTGTGTGTGTGTGTGTGTGTGTGTGTGTGTGTGTGTGTGTGTGTGTGATCAACTATGAGTATACACCAGCATACATGTACCACATGGGTGTGAAGGTCAGAGGAAAACCCTAGGTGACCCATGTGCTTCAGTTTTCAGACTCTGCCTCCCAGAAACACTGAGATTATAGACAAACTGTACTTTAATTGGCACAGAACATAAGAGCAGAGATTAGGATGGACAAGGAACTAAGGTAATTATCCATCCCACACCAGCCTGACACTCAAGGTGAATATCCAGCTGATCCCATAGGCACCAACTGGTACCCCTGTCCTTCCTCAGACTTCCCATGGCTACATTTAGCTTCATGGTATGTTTCACTCTTCATCTTTTTCTTCAAATCTTTCTCATCACAAGTTTCTCAGGATAGATCCTGGCTGACACTTGGTTATAATTATGTTCTACCCTGAGTTTCACCTGATTCCAAGCACAATGGACATAAGTTTTGTAAAGTAATTGAACTTTCTCCCTTCACCATAACCAGTACCCAATGCAATCTCAGAAATCTTTTTTGGTTGGTTATTGTTTGTTTTGAAACACAAAGTCATGCAGGTCAGGATGCTCCCCCCCTCCAACTCACTGCATAGCCAATGATAACTTGATCTCCTAATCTTCCCTCCTCTACCTCTTCAATGTTAAATCCCCAGAGCTCAGAAGCTTACCTCTTGCACAAAATCGAGGTGCACACCAATGGACCATTACCTTATTTCTGAAAATGTCTTCAGTCTCATACTTTCCTTATTAATGGTCTCATTTTTTGCTTTGTGGCTTAAACTTACTGCTGAGAATGTGATGGATACCCTAATTATATAAGACATCAAAATAAATGGCCACGGTTCCCCTGTGAGGGACTTTTGCGGCTTCTCCAGTCCTCCACTCTCCTGCTGCAAATAATTCACCCAACAGGCTCCTCTGAAGTGCTTTAGAAATGTCCAGATCTGTATACGGGTGTTTCCATGAACACACAGGAGTAAACACTACAAGGAACTTGGAAGGAACTCAGTATAAGCTAACAACATGGTGTAACATCCCCAGCAAGGACCTCTGATAGCTTGTTTTTGCAGTCATCATCATCAATCACCAGGAAGACAGCACTGCATGCCAAATCCATTGCCCTATAGCTCCCCAGGCACACAGGGACAGAGCACTTCATCTCCTTCAGCTTTCAGTTGCAATACCTCACACTCTTCCAGAATTCCAGGACCTTTCTATCAGGAACTGTACTGATAGCTCCCTGGCCACCCATTCCTTCTCTTCACATTCCTTCTTTGTTCTGAGGGTTACCCCAACATTTATGATGAGCAAAGAATTCACATTTAAGTCAGGTAAGACATAAGCTCAATAAAAACAATCGTTATCGTAATTTAGGGAGCTGTGACAGACAGGCATGCTGGGAGCACACTGCCTATTCCTCAGATCTAAAAGATCAGAGTACAGAGCCTCTGTTTATTCCTCCTTCTGCACACTCTCTAGTCTCTGCCTGACAGAAAGCTGAACTCAGAGGAGAATTTCAACCGCTGCAAGCAGTGGGTGTATTTCAGAGCACCATTATCATTTGCTTTTTATAAGCTTGTCACAAAATATATTTGTGTTTGAAGATTGCATTTGCAAAACATATCTGAATACAAATTAAATGTGTGGGCATGTAAGGGAGAGTAAGTAAAGGATCCCAGTAGAAGCATCCTTTCTTCTTCTAATTGAGCTATGGCTGTGTTGCAGGCAAAAGTCAGATCTAAGATAGAGCAGCTTGTCTAAAATTAACAAACACTTCAGGAAACACTTAGGCCATCTTCTTCTCTTCTTCTCTTCTCTTCTCTTCTCTTCTCTTCTCTTCTCTTCTCTTCTCTTCTCTTCTCTTCTCTTCTCTTCTCTTCTCTTCTCTTCTCTTCTCTTCTCTTCTCTTCTCTTCTCTCCTCTCCTCTCCTCTCCTCTCCTCTCCTCTCCTCTCCTCTCCTCTTCTTTCTTCTTCCTCTTCCTCTTCCTCTTCTTCTTCTCCTTCTCCTTCTTCCTTCTCCTTCTTCCTTCTTCTTCTTCTTCTTCTTCTTCTTCTTCTTCTTCTTCTTCTTCTTCTTCTTCTTCTTCTTCTTCTTCTTCTTCCTTCTTCCTCTCTCTCTCTCTCTCTCTCTCTCTCTCTCTCTCTCTCTCTCTCTCTCTCTCTCTCTCTCTCTCTCTCTTTCTCTCTCTCTCTCTCTCCCCCCTCTCAAGTTCCTTCACATTCCACATTCAAGGCTTTCTAAAAAGCCTCTCCTTTCCTCCAGTTCTCTCCCTACTTTTCCCACATAAGAACACCACATTCATGGTGTGCAAGTTCTATCCTATTTCAAAATGGCTAGGAGGCCAGAAAACAGACTCTGAGAATACAAACTACTCCTTTTCTTTTAATCAGCAAGTGATGTGTTAGATGACACTATGACATGTTTAGGCATAGCTGTTTTGTGTTTTGCCTTTTCCCCACCTCCTCTGAGTTTCTGTTACCCCCGTTCCTCTTTGGTAGCCTCTGCCCCAGGTTATTTTCCTCTTTCATGCCTTACATATCTCTTTTGCCAACTCTGTCCCATTCTTCATTCACCTTATACCACTAAAAGTCTTGATCACCTTTCTAGACTTTGAGCCATAGGAAACTCAGCTGTTATAAGCTGGAGAGGTAGCTCAGTGATCCAAGTACTTGCTGCTCAAGCACATGGACAAGAGTTCAGATTCCCTAGAAAGCCATATAAATGTTGGGTGGTTGCAAAATCAGCCCAGCAATCATGGACTGGGGATCTCTAGAATAAGCAGGCTAGTTAAACTAACCATATCTCTAAAGCTCTGGGTTTGACTGAGAGACCTGTATCAATGGATAAGGTAGAGGAATGATGAAGGATGGTACTTGATATTAACCTCAAGCCCCCAAGGACATATCCCTATATGCACCCATGCTTCCACACATGCAAAAACATGGGCATACACACAAACACTCCACACATGCAAATGGAAAATATGGGGGGAGACTTAGCTATAAAGGAAAATATTTGCTTGGGGAGAGTAATAGTTCCATGTAAATAAAATATTTTATTGCTCCTAAGTCATGAAGCCTATAGAAAGTAATTCACTCTTTTTCCTCTGAAAATGTTACTAAACCTTTGCATCCTCTTCTTGTAGTATGTGCCCCAATGGGAACAGGAACACAAATGTGGTACTGAAATTGAGGCAAAGGAGGCTAGAAATGTATCTCTCAGTAGAGAACTTGCCTAGCATGCAGAGAGCCCTGGGTTCAACCTCCAGCACCACACACAAGAAAGAAAGTCATTGAGCAAAATTCTCAGCATCTGACCACCAGTAACACCAGTAAAATCGCAATTTCCCCACAATTTTGGAATAAATGATGGCATACTTTTTTTTGTAGTGCTTTTGCTTATACAGTATCAACATTTTCACATTTAGGACTCAAGCCCATTCCCTGCTTCTTTATGAATCCTAAGATTTAAACAATGATATGACTTAGAATGAGAATGTTATAAAATGTGTTTTCCCTTTAAGGGACTTTGACTGCAAGACTGTTTGAATCCCAAGTTCCCAGGCATAGGCAACAGCAAAAGCAGTCAGTTTTCAGCTGAGACAGCATGGTTTACCTACTATGGCCTAAATTGCCTGCTGGATACTCACTATACAGAGCGAGCAGTACTGATCTTTTTCTCAAGGCTTGGCCAGTCAAGTATTTGTTGTATAGTCATGAGAACTAGAATTCAATATCCAGAAAACACATCTTTAAACAATATGGAAATTCCAGCAATGGATGATCCTTGGGGCTTTCTGGCCAGGCAGCTTAGCTGAATCAGTGAATTCCAAACTAGTAAGAGCCCATATCTCAAAAAATTAGGTAGAGATGCTTAAGGAAGACACCCATACATGTGTGAATACATGTGTCCATGGACACCCCCCCCCTCACAGCACACACATGTGAAAGCACATACAAATAAAGGGAAGAAAAGTCCAGAAGAAATAACATTTTGGTTTGGATATATACATTTAGTTTTGAGACTCCCAAAGCCCCACTAGAGAAGAAAATAGTTTTTTTTCTCTCTGATTATATAGATTAATGTGAATAGAAATAATAAAGTAAGACGTAGAGAGAGAAATTTTGAAAACTAAGTAAGAAATAATCATTTTCCAAATGAATGCATGGGAATCTGAATGAACACTCTAGAAAACAGACTAATGCACATACGGTGAAAGATCAGCATCAGACCCAGGAGTGATGTTATCAAAGACCTTTGGAATGGGGGAGGTGAGTAAAGTGTGAAACACAGGAAGAACAAAATGGGAATTGAAATTGACTTAGAAAATTCAGATGTCTAGGACCACTGCCTGTTCTGTCTCCAGGTGACTGTTCTGTGTTCCCTTCAGCAGTGTCCTGGAAGCGTTTCAATAGGTCACTGGGGAGTTCAGTTATAGACACTATGGAGCATCAAAAAAGTGTTCACCAGATCCATCAGAGAACAAGGATACAGTTCTAAGAACAATGCTAGGAATAGCTGGAGGGGAAGACTTAGTCTATAGGTGATTTTCCTGTGAGCATGAGGACCTGAGCTAGTTGAGGAACCCACAGAGAACTATAGATATTTCAGTGAGCAACTATGATGCTGGTACTACAGAGGTAAGGGCAGAGGATCCTGGAGCTTACTGAACAAACAGTAGAGTATAATTTGTGAGCTATCAATGGAAAAAGATTCCATCACATTGGGAATGACACCAGAGGTTGTTCTATGGCCTCTATCTAACATGTACACGTACACGTACACGTACACACACACACATACACAGAGAGAGAGAGAGAGAGAGAGAGAGAGAGAGAGAGAGAGAGAGCTGTGACAGAAATAATCAAACGCACACAAGATATCTTTCTTTTTATTTCTTTCTAGAACATTGATAAGACATCAGAACTTTCCATATGACAGACTGGAGAAGTCTACCATGCAAAAAAAGGCACAAGGGTATCAAAACACAGGGACCATAACAACTACTCATCCCTAAACAAAGAATAATATCATTAAAACTAATACTCTAACACTAATCCTATACTTAGAGGCTTCAGCCATCCTGAATAGAACACTAGGCATAGTTAGGTGGTTGTGGAATTCTCTACCTCCATAATAGAAACCAAATAGCAAAAGGCAGAGATTATTGCAATATGGAAACTCAAAGAAGCCATCCACGGGGTAGCAACAGGGTACTCTAGCCATGAAATATGAGTATAACACTGTTTTAAAGCTCCAAAAGAAGAGAAAATGCTCAAAAGTCAAATGAGCTTTCAATTATGATGACTTAAGTTTGATTCCCAGGACTCCACAGCAGGATAAACTGGCTCCTCTAAGTTGTCCTCTGACTACTATATGTGTGCCACCCACAAAATAATGTTTAAAAGTATAAACTATCTAATTATTCAGAGGGAGAAAAATCTTCATAAGGTCAAATATTTTGAAAAATTAGTAATTTATTAAGTTGAAGAACTAAATTAAAAGAAACTTTTTAAACCCTAAAAATAGGAAAATTTCCTGTGAGACACTGATATATAAATACCAGCTCTAGAAGGAGAATGAAGGACATGAGGGATGGAAAGACTGGTCAAGTCATTCTAGAAATTTCTAAAACTGAAAGAACCATCTTTTCCAGATTAAAATTGACCACTAAATACCCAATCAGCAAAGTAACGTTACATCTGAATAGACCATATAATTGTAACACTGATTCAGTGTTGGAGATAAACTTGCCAAAAGTTTTAGTGGGAAAAGTTAGCAGTGCCCTTGCTGTGCTTAGGCTCTGAACATATTATATGTTGGAGGTTCATTCGTAACCTGTGGTCCTTTTAACACTTTGCCCCTTCTTAGAATTGGGAACAAAACACCCATGGAAGGAGTTACAGAGACAAAGTTTGGAGCTGTGACAAAAGGATGGACCATCTAGAGACTGCCGCACCCGGGGATCCATCCCATGATCAACCTCTAAATGCTGACACCATTGCATACACTAGCAAGATTTTGCTGAAAGGACCCAGATGTAGCTGTCTCTTGTGAGACTATGCCTGTGCCTAGCAAACACAGAAGTGGATGCTCACAGTAAGCTATTGGATGGATCACAGGGCCCCCAATGGAGGAGCTAGAGAAAGTACCCAAGGAGGTAAAGGGAACTGCAACCCTGTAGGTGCAACATTATGAACTAACCAGTACCCCGGAGCTCTTGACTCTAGCTGCATATGTATGAAAAGATGGCCTAGTTAGCCATCACTGGAAAGAGGCCCATTGGACTTGCAAACTTTATATGCCCCAGTACAGGGGAATACCAGGGCCAAAAAGTGGCAATGGGTGGGTAGGGGAGTGAGGGGCAGGGAGGGTATGGGGGACTTTTGGGATAGCATTGGAAATGTAAATGAGGAAAATACCTAATAAAAAATATTTTTAAAAAAAGTGTATCAATAGATGAGGCTGAATGGGAGGAAGTTGGATCACTAGAGACAAGGGAATTCTGGTTTATTTCCTTGTCCTCACAATTTCTCTTCTTCCCATTGTCTCTCTTTTATCTTCCTTCCCTCCTCTCTACCTCCCTCTCTGTCTTTTTCTCAATAGTCATACATGGGCAAAATTCCTTTGCCACACACTCTGATGTGACAAAGAGCTTTACCACAGATCCACAACAACAAGCAATCATGGTGTGAATCCTCAAATACTGTGAGACAAACCTCATTTTAGTTTTCTATAAATTGATCCTCTTGGGTACTTTGTCAGCGCAATAGAAAACTGGCTCACACAATTATACAGCAGCAGTGGAAAATCAGAGTAGACAAGAGCTTCTCACTGGCAAATCTGGAGGCTAGACGCCTTGATTGAGACAAACATTCAAGGAAGATTATTTCTGTTATGCACGTTGATGATTAACCAAACTGGCAGTCAAGTAGGAATAGAGAATAAAGGTATCTTCCAATTTGAATATTACAAAATATTTACCCTGTGTGTATTTTTGAGAGCAGTGTTTCTGCAGATATGCTCATCAAAGGAACATCATCACAAAGGTGATGGAACAGCACATAAAGAACTTCTATTAACAATCAAAATACAATGGCTGTGCCATTAAGTTGCCATTACAAGGCACTTTTAATAGAATAGAGGTTTTTTTTTTTTTCTAGAAAGAACAATGAAAGACAAACTGTGGTAATTCAGACGTGGCTATTTGAGAGGAATGCTTTCTAAAAGGAACCAATAAAAACTCACTAAAAGAGGAAAATGAACAGCAGATGTCACCTCTAGTAGAGTTGGGCCTTTTAGAATTCTGGAAACTTGCTATTGTTGCATGTATAATGACGTTCTAATTCATCAAGATTTGTCCAATGAGAATTGTGGTGATATTAAAAGCTTTTCCTTTTAATGTTGTAATTAAAGCTGTCAACAGTCAGCAGATCTAAATTAGTCAATCAAATAGTATTTTCCAAATGACCAGTTGTATGACGTTACAAATGTATGAGTTGAAGCTGTAGGGATAGATCAGTTGTCAAAGTGCTTGCCATACAAGAAGAAGACTTGAAGTTGATTCCCTAGGAGGTGTATAAAGAAATCCAACCACAGTAGCAGAGGTTGGCTATCCCAGTCTTGCAGATGCCAAGGCATGATTATATGGGGCTCAAGACCTTGCCAGCTTTCCAAACTAGCCAGCTCCAAATGAGACAGAGACTCTGTTTCACCAAACAAAGCAGACTACACTATGAGAACCAGCACAGAGCTAAGAAAAATGATAGGACAATGCCAAACCAAAAAAGGTGAACATCAAGGCAGAGAGGAGGGGACAGCTGGACTCATCATAAAGTCAGAAGGCATGAGGAGGAAGAATCAGGATTCAATGTCACACCCAATAGAACAGGTGTATCCTGCTTGTGAAAGATCATTGTTAGAGGAAACATTATGTTCAATGTGCACTAGAAAATAATAAGCCAGTCCAAAGAGACATACCACTTCACATCCTGCATTAAGGGCTCTAAACCTTAGGAAATGTAAAATTAGTTTTAAAAAGCTTTGTTTTTCAGGCAAGGGATATAGCTAAGCCAATGGAGTGTTTGCCAACACTCAGGTATCAAACCTCAGCACTGAATAAAATGACGTGTAGTGAGGCATGCCTATAATTCCAGTCATGGGAGATGAAGGAGGGAGGATTGTGAGCTTACGTCATTCTCAGCTACATAGACTTTGAAGCCAGCCTATGGTTCCTTGAAACCTTATCTCAAAACGAAACACAAAACAAAACAAACATTAGGTTGAGGCTGTGACATATGGATGCTTCTCACAGCTGTGGGCATAGGAGTCACTAAAAACACCAACAACAAAGTAGGCATGATTCTGCAGACAAATGTGTGCCCTTCATCCTCTTCCACATGGGATTACTAAACTGAAGGTAAAGGACAAATGTTGAATATAATCCATGTCTAAGAGCCAGTGCTCAGAGAGCTCTGAGATTCAGAGACAGTCTACTCCCTGTGTTGCCCTTCAAGATGAGTTGAAGTTCCGCTTTTCTTACACAGAAGGCAGAAGAGACTTGAGTTTATTCCTCCAACCACTGTTATTTTTAACAAGAGGCCTTAGGAAACAATGAACATTGAGTAGATCTCAACAGAGCATGCTACAGCAGATTTTCAGCTGTTCTGTGACACTGTAACAACAAAGTGGCAAAAGGGTGTGATACCTATAGCAAATGTTACCTGAGTTATTCCAATAAAGCACCAATAACTAACTAACATAAAAGAGGGAATGCCAGTCTAGAAGTCTCTGTCTCTCTGCTTTCTGTCTCTCTTTGAGTGTGTCTCTGTCTCTATCTCTCATGAAGACACACACACACACAGGAGGCAGAGGGTGGAACATGCCTATCCACTGGTTTTTCATTGCTTCATTTCCTTCTGTCCCATTGCCAGCACCATGGCAATCTGGTGAAATGACATGGAGCTTCCAATTTCAAAGGAGCAACAAAGCCTTCCAGCCTCTCTCCAGAAAACATGAACAAATGTCCAACTGATGACACAAGCAGTGTTCATCCTCTCCTCTCAGAGTTCAGAAATTTTCCATGCGTTTCCTTTACATCGTCATCTTGTCATCTTTCTGACTCAGACACTGAAGTTTTTCTTCCTGTGACTATGTTTGTAATGCCTCTTCTTTTTCTCCATCTGGCACCAATTTGTCCAAACACCTCTTCTTTCAGTATGATGCTCAGAGTCAAAGCCATTGGAAGGGAGAGAATTCTGATATAGGAAAAACCTGATGTGGAAAAGAGTGATTGAATATCAGTCCATCTCTTCCCTTCTAAAATGGACACAGAGTTGCTCCTATTCATATGATTCACCTCTGATTTTCCATTATTTCTTCCCACTCCTCCAAAAACTAACCTACATAACAATATCTTATTCATTATTACATGGCAGAAGTATTTTGACATCATGCAGTCCTCTACAAACTGAATTTTAGGTTGAGGCTCCTCATTCTGATATTGTATCCTCGTCCCCTAAATGATGGCATTTGGAGTAGAGACTTAGTTAAGCAATTTGATCATGAAGTGACTGGGTATCAGAGCTCATTTTTGCCTCTCATTTATAGATGCCAATAAGAAGAGACAGAGATTAAATCTTTTAAATGATGCTTCATTCAAAGAATCCACAATCTGAGAAGACAGTGGATTGACATCCCAAACTCTCTTCCCTCTCATCTCCAGCTGGCAGTTATATGTGGAGGAAGGGTGGACGCAAAGACTGTCAATAATTTGGAGCTTAGTCTTGTCCCTGTGGTCATGGAATCAGTGTCTTTGAGACTCATGTTTTCTTCTTAACATCCCTTGCACTTTCCCCTCCTGGATGTCTGTGCTCAAACACTTCTAGAAATGATGGGTCTAGTCAGTGTTTCCCAGTATTGGTCTTGCACTCTATCCTGGAATATCCAGATTGTGAGGGATTAACCCACAACAAGCAAACCATAAAGAGTGTCTACAAACTAAGATGACAATAACATTCATGCTGGTTTCTTTCCACTATGTAGAGGACTAGTGTATCTCTACAACACAGATATTAAGTGTCCCTATCCATCCCTTCCCTACCCTATCATGAAGAGACATTTCCTCATGAACAAATAAGTTCATTTGTCATAGGGATCTCAGATATACCTTCACTCTTTCAGTGAAAAGAACACCATCTACCAGGCAGGGAGGAACCCAACTAAGTACGAAAAATCTTCAGGCTTCCCAGCCTCTGGAGCATTAAGAGATGAGTTTCTGGTGTGCTAATCTTTGTCTATGGCAATCCTGTTAGCTAGCCTGTACAGCCTGAGAGAAAACTGACTTTTCTTTCCTTACAAGTAAGGCTGCTGCGATGAACTCCAGCTATAAGAACTGGAGATACAAGGCTCTGTGGGTCAGGGACTTCTCTACAGAGACACTTTGATCAATATGTCAGGAGCTGGCATTGATTAACTTTACCCTACAGACTGCTAAGAATTTTCCTGCAATAAGCTTTCCACAAAAAAACTGGCAGATAACTTGGAAATAGGAAATGAAGGTTCACAGTGACGCATTTAGAAGCAAATTCTAAAATTTTGAGAATCTACCACCATCACAAACATAAACAGCCTTGGAGAGGACCTTCTAACTCAAAACTGTATAATTTCTATGGGATGATTTTGTTCTTGTATTATAGACATATGATCTTGTTTTATAGACACAATGACTATGTGCTTTGATTATTTTTTATCACAGTTAGTATATATGTGCCCATGTCATAATGCCCATGTGGAGGTCAGAGGAAAACTTGTGGAAGTCAATTCTCTCCTCACACCACATGGGGCCTCAGGACTGAATTCAGTTCATTGGGTTTGGAAGCAAGCACCTTCACTAGCTGAGCAATTTCTCTGGCCCACACGTATATGCTTAAATCAACCTTGTGAGGAATATACAGAGTGGAATATTGTCCTGGGTTTGCTTTTTCAATCTCAATGACCAAAAGCAAAATGCAAAGGGACACATGGTCAAAGGAAACAAGGGAGAAAGAAGAAGCACAATCCCTTACCGTGAGAACCCTAAAATTTCAACCAGTCCAAACTTCTGGTAGACTGGGGATTTGTATTTTCCACAGAGATAGTTCTAAGGAAATTGCAGCTGCAGAGTATGAAATGCAGCAACTCTACCAGTCAAGAAGCAAACTTATTAAAGCAACACAATCAAGTCATGTTTTCTTTAATTCAAGATATTTTCCTCCTGGGAACTAGAGTCATAGCTCTGCTACTAGAATGGTTGTTGTTGTTGTTGTTGTTGTTGTTGTTGTTGTTGTTGCTGCTGTTGCTGTTGCTGCTGCTGCTGCTGTTTTGCTGTTTGTTTTTTTGTTTTGTTTTGTTTTGTTTTTTAGAGTGCACAAGGCCCTGGGTTCAATTGCCTGCACTCAATACACCAGGAGTGATTACTTGTAATCCTAACACTTAAGATGCAAAGACAGGAGTATCAGGATGTTATGGTTATTTTTGGCTACAGTTGGAATTGGAGACAATCCTGGGATACACAGGACATTGTCTAAATAAAAATTGGCTTTGCCGTAAAGGATTAATAAACTACAAGAGCTACAAAGTACTTCATAAAAAAATTTTGGAGATAAGAAGTAATGAAACTTGGTGGCAAGTCAGTTACCTGTGGGTCATCCAGCAAACATTGCTTGGACAGACATTTATTTAATAACAAGTAGAAGCAGGCTGTAATAACAATGGTGAGTTTGAGGCCAGCTTGGGCTAAGTTTCTATCAGGTGAAGTGGGCGGGGGGAAGGAGGAGGAGAGGAGGAGGAGAAAGAAAAGACTGCTTTCTAGAATGTGTGTGTGTGTGTGTGTGTATTATATAGCATCTCCCACTTTCTGATGTAAGTGTTCTTAAAGCTTTATATAAGGCATTATTGTCTTAGGGTTTATTCCAAGAAATAAAATACAAAGAGATGATAAAAAGAGAATGATTTTTATTTTAATAAATTTATACTCTGATAAGTTTCTCTCTAAATCACAGTGATCTATACATCAGTGTGAGCCTCACTTATGTTCCCATTATTAACATTCTCCTCACCAACTCAGAATTATTTCCTTGATCCAAAGCTAATACTCACTTGGCAAGGTATTTAAGTAATCTCTTATGGAAAGAAAAAATAATCATTAGAGTAGATTTCTCAATATTCTCTAATGTCTAGTTAAAACAAGAATTAAAAAATCATAACTATCTAAAATTTATGGGGAATAAAATAACTTAACCTTTGGAATAGTGGTATTTATGAAGGCTGGTATGAAGGCTCAAGACAAATAATTTCCACTGAAAAGAGGATTGTGATTAAAACTATATCAAGGTTGCTCTTCATGGTGTCTCACAAAATATCAACATTGTGAATGTATCACTATGAATAGAAGATGCTATGGCTTATCACAAAGATTATAATAAAAATGGCTTATTGACCCTTGAATGAAAGCATTTATCTATAGCTTTGAGACCCAATTTTCTTATGATTTTACATTTTTATTACATTCTTTATTCTTTGATAATTTATTTTTGCATTGGTTATAATTGTTTTTGAAAAGACGGTTTTATCTTATCTTGTGTTGCCCCAAACTCAAATGTGGACATTCTAGTCCCAACATAGTTATAAATGTTGGTTATCTCTATCAAAGTGGAAACTGAGTTTAATAAGAACATAAAGATGGACTCTTGAACAGTAGTGGTCTTACAAGAAGAAATATCAGGAAGAAATGTGAGTCTTTCTTCTTCCCTTCGTCTCAACCCATTCTGTTTCTCTCTCTCTCTCTCTCTCTCTCTCTCTCTCTCTCTCTCTCTCTCTCTCTCTCTCTCTCTCTCTCTCTCCCTCCCTCCCTCTCTCTCTCTCTTTCCCCTCTCTCTCTTTTACACACACACATACACACACAAACACACATAGACACACACAGACACTTATATGCACACACACACATGCATACACATCTTTAAAATGTCTTGGCTGGAAAGATGGTTCAGTGGTAAAGAGTTCATATTGTTCTTACAAAGGACCCAGGTTTGGTTTCAGACATCCACTTGGCAGCTCATGGCTATCTGTAACTCCAGCTCCAGGATATTCAATGGATTTTTCTGGTTTCCAATGGCCACTAAAGGTACACAATGTATATAAACTTATGCAAGTGTGTGCACGCACACACACACACACACAAACACACACACACATACACACACCACACACAGACAGACACACACACATCTTCATAAAAATAGTGGCCAAATGTAATTTCACATATCTATAATCCTTGGGAGGCAGAAGCAGGTGATCTTAGTTCAAGATTAACCTCGTATACCTAGTTATCCAGGCTATCCAGGACCACATAGTTAAACACTGTCTCAAATATAAACAAGTAAAGTAATAAAATTGCAATTGCCTGAGACTCACTCTAGTCCAATTCCTTAATATCAAAAAATGAAAAACAAAAGCAAACAAACATTTGTCTCTGACTCTTGGTCTGCCCTTTCTTTTTATAACATTAGAGCCTCTCAACTAGACTAGCTTTCTTTAGTAAATGGGTAAGTGTCCCCTTCTTCATAAATATGGTTTGAAAGGAGTTACAAGAAAAAAAATGAAAAGTCCAGTGTTCTTTCTGAGTAAGTGTTCATATTATAATTGAATTCCACAAGGAAAAGAAAGAACAGACATTCAGCCCACAGGCAAGTATTTCCTTCATTCTCCCCAGTGGCAAACACAAAGGCCACATCACTGCCAGGCCTCGGGGCAATTCCAGAATCCATTTCTGCACAGCAGTTTTGGCAGCCCTTAGAATTGATGAGTCGGCATAAACCATGGGACTAATTGCTGTGCTGGGCTAGAATTGAGCCATAGACTCAGGTATTGAGGGACTGGGATGACTCGAAGGCACATTAAGCTACAAGCAAAAAGATTTAAAACCATCAGCTCTCATAATGCTATATTTGGGAGATGAGAAAATTAATAATGTATCAACCATCATGTGATATAAATGCTTATATAATATTTATCTGTCAAATTGTAATGGCCAACATTATAGGTTGGCCAGAGAAACCTATGATTTCAATATTTATCTTTGTCCAACTCTGGACTGAAAGCAGAAGAGTCAGAAAATACTCTTTGATAGTCCTCTTGTCACCTAAAGGTACACGTCAAGTCTGGGACATAAGCAGAAATCTGCTGAAGCATATTTTTCTTTGGTCTTGAATGCTGTTGAAAGGCCAAAGGATATGCCAGATTCTCAATGCCATGAAGCAGCATTCACGGATGACAATGAAAGACACAACTGTAGTGGGATAGAAAGTTTGTGTACCTAAAATAACTGATTCACCCATCTCCCTGGAACAGTGGTTGATGGCAAGACTTCTTATCATGAATGGCAAGAAAGAAAAAGACTGGAGGTTTAAGCAAGAAGGGCTATGGCAGAATAAGGGAAATCTAGTAATGAAGACAAAGGCTAACTCAAATTGAAGATCTATGAAGAGTCATGTTTCACAATGTAACTTCAAAAATATAGTCAGAGGGATGGTAGAACTCATGTGAAATGCAATAAGAGAAGGGATACTGAACTGAGGAGACAGGACCAGGTAGAGGACAGGTGACTAAAGCCACAGATATATCAATAGCTTTATGGAATCCCACTAGTTAGAAACTAAATTGAAAATAGATCATTAAAAAAAAAAACAGGGTGAGCACAAGTATCCTATGTGAGTGAATAGTGCTGCTCCCATAAGACGTGGATTACTAAATTAAAAGTTCTTTATAAGGCATGGGATACCTTCCCATGAGTTGTTGGACAAATGGGCCCCAGAGATCTGCCAAACAAACAGACTATTGCCCTTATCATTGGTTATGTATCATAACTACATGTAAGACCCTATTGCTGAAGACAATACACTCACTGGCTTCAAGACAAAGAGAAATGAATCACAAGATGACCACTAATCTTCCCTTGTAGCTAAGCTTTCACCGTGTTGATGGTGCTGCACAGGTGGCTGGGGAGAAGAAGCATCAATGGTCTTACCCAAGTCCAGGGCCCTGTGTGCTGTGATACAGACCTGCCAGGAAAGATGTGCCCATAGTACAATAATGATAGGACTAATGTGGGATTCCTAAGTACTCTCTGATTGTTCTTGAGGCCTACTCTATAAGAGAATTCCATGCCTTGATCCATTATCCTGGTCAAAAGCTCAGGGCTGGTAAGGTCATAGGCCCCAGGGTGAAATCTCCTATTGTTATTTCATTAAATAGCCATGTTATCCAATTGTTTCCTAAATATTTATGTTTATACCTATAAACCTTAGCTGTTCTTAGCCTTGGTCAGAGAAGCTTCTTTTTGCTGTGGGAAGCAGGCGGTGAATAACCTGTCAAAGTGCTGAGAGTAAGAACTGTGTGCCCATCCCAAAACAGACGTTTATACTAACTACTCCTCCCACCAACAAGAATTAAGGAACATGGGGGAAGAGAAGGCAGAAAGGCAAAAGAAACGGAAGGATGGGGAGGCATAAGGTGAATGCTTTTTTGCTTGACAGGGCACCGCTATGAGAGTCATAGCAGCTCTAGTTAACCTACACAAAGATGAAGCTAGCATAAACCTCAGCATCATGGGGTAGATCTCCAGGCCCCACTTCTTATGAAAGTGGTGTTGTTAGTTAATAACTGCTGGGGAGGGAGAATCATGACCTCTTGTTCTGAGGTCATAACCACAAAAATCAAATGTTTTCTATGCTCTAGTGAATGGCCCCACACCCACGCACATATGAGCATCACTAACAGAAGAGATATAAAGGGGAGAAGTGAATGTACTACAAGGGTGTTAGGAGGAACCAGAGCAGGAGGAAACGGGGATAGCAATGGCTGTATTTCATTGTACACATGTATGAACTTTTCAAAATTAAAGAAAACACTTTGAGTCCTTTAAAGTTTTAATCTGCAATCAGTCAGTTTTTCCATTATGCCTCTGAGCACATTCCTATAACCTGTTAACATATGGTGGCTTCTGATTTAATAAAAGGCACAAGACTTTAATCAAAGATTCCATATACAAATATGAGCTTTAATTTTTTAAAAATCTTTCAAAGCATACCAGAGCCTTTAGCTCATCCTTGGCGAATCAACTCCTAAGCTCTTCCATTATTGGAGCAAGCACTCATTTTCAAACAGTACTGAGGTGAGCAACTGAGTCAGGCTACAGTGCAGTAACTCTGTGCTTTTTACAATTCGGCCTGGTGTACCAAATTGTGTGTGTGTGTGTGTGTGTGTGTGTGTGTGTGTGTGTGTGTGTGAGAGAGAGAGAGAGAGAGAGAGAGAGAGAGAGAGAGAGAGAGAGAGAGAGAACCTGTGCATATGTGTTATATGCAGGTGCACAAAAAAGTGTGGGTATGTGCATTCATGTGAGGCCCCAGGACAATCTTTACTGTCATTCCTCAGAAACTATCCAATTTTTCTTTTTACAGAGACTCTCTAAGAGTTCTGGAGCTCACTGATTTAGCTGGGCTAGATAGTTGGTAAAGCACAAGGATTCTGTCTCTGTCCTATCCACTGGGATGTTATACCATGTTACAGGCACATATCACCACATCTGACATTTTACCTGGCTTCTGAAGATCTGACTCGGGTCCTCATGCTTTCAAAACAAGCACCTTACTGACAGATCTCTCACTCCATATAATTGGTTTCCCTTTTCTACTGAATTGTCCTTTTCTGTCTCCAGACATTATTAGTTACAAGTGCAGAGGATCTTCCTTGTATAGACCAATGACATTCAGACACTGACCCAAACAAGCAATGCAGGGCAGCATATGAAAACCCTCCTGGCCAGTGTGTAGTGTGCTTTATTGCCTGCAGTGTAAAGTCTGCTGTGCACTTTCTTAGAAGAAACGGCCTAATTTCCAAACTGCTTTCCAATCTCCTTAGGAGTTAAAAGACTGTCCTCTGGCTGTGATCATGGCGACTGTCCGCTAGAACTCTTAGCAGCTGTGATTTAGTAAAGGAGACTTATGCAAAATTGGGCCTCTCATCTTTCTGTCATGGAGGTAGAGATGAATGTGATGTTTGGAAATGGTATAAATATAACCCAATAGACAATCAACAACACTCTTGCATTGGTTCACCTTGCAATACTTCTCTGGTCTTTATTGATGTTCACTTGTCATGATTTTGTAACGAGAAAACAACTTCTCATGGAATTCCAACTGCTTCTTGACACTTGTACAGGCTCAGGCTGATTAAGCAAAGTTTATTCTGGATCGAGCTGCTGCTACTGATTAGTGTCTGGTGTCTGCTGCTTGGACTGGACTGCTGCTACTGGTTAGTGTTTGGTGTTTTGGATTGGATCACTGATATCCTGATGATGGAGACTGGAATAACACCCAAAGAACGACTTCAAAACAGGTCCACATTCTCCCATGGCCTATTAACCCTCTTTCTCCCCTACCTTTGGTCGGTGGGCTAGGAGGAAATGTTTATGAACACTTATTAAAGTTAGTTTTGAAAAATCTAATCCTACACACTGCCTTTCTCAAAGTAGCTATGAAGAGGAGAGTTTATAAGGCCCTCATGTTCCTGAAAATATATAGATGTCAGTGGTTGCTATGCAGAGAGATTTTTTTCCTTCAGTGTTTCAGCTGACCATAAATTGGTCACACTCTTGTAGGTAGCCCTAGTTAAACACATTACTAATCCATAATGCTTTGGGCAGGAATTATTTCCTTGATTCTGTTGTTGATGTCTCATGTAGAGTAAGAAGAAGTTTTGTTCGCATCTCCTCAGCAAAAGCTCACACAACTCCTGGTTGATGCTCCATAATATCTTAGTATAGATATTATTCAAACTGCAAACTGTAGTGCTTTAGGAGTCCTTTGTAAAAAAGGCCATCGTAGACTTTAAGAAACCTTCCTATCTCCCCTTGTCAATTCTCAAACTTAAAAAAAAAATCTTAGCTCTCTTGCATTTAAAACTATTGACATTTTATGCACATGCCTATAGTTGAACAATCAACACAACACACATGGGCATGTTTTAGCTTTTCTGGAAGAAGATTTTTAGGGCAGAAGCTGTGGAAATGGACACATTCAGACTTCTCAAAGTAAAGGATGAATATAGCATATTAGCATGTAAATCAAAGTCGTTTTGTCAGGACCGGTCACCTCAGCTTACACATCTATGAGCACATCACAGGTATGACATGAAGAGCAGCTAGACATGGCTCCACAGACATCTATCCAGGACCAGGATGCTCTGAACATTTTCAGGTCACACTCAAAGATGATGACCTTTCTCAGTCATTATACTTTTATTACCAAGCCACGGAATCATTGATATGACTCTTTACAAGCTGTGTGAATCTATCTTTTAAAATACGATAAAGAGACATCTCATCTCTCTAAAATTTGCCTTTGAATAATATTCCTCCATTTCCAACACTTACTGCACTAAAAATCTTGTTTCAAACTGAACAGCGAATGAAATTATCTTACCATCCCCTTTGCTACATTATCAAGAGGATGTCTGTTGAATTTTACCATTCTTTGTAATAAGGGTTACAGAGTCCAGTTAATAAACCAAGTACATAAATAAAGTCCGGCAGTGTGGTAAATTTGCTTCCATCTCAACACGAGTGCAGGATCCTGGCTTTGCTCTGGAGGCATCCTTCCTGTGCAGAACTGCTTTCGATTTGAGTTCAGCAAAGCCTGCCTCCCACACTTTCATTTTGCATGGGGAATTACATATATCCCTGCTGTGCTATACTATGCAAGTTAGGCTTTCAATGCTTCTGCCTTCTTCCCTTATTCCATCTTCATGCATTTCTATAACAGCCCTTTGTAGGTCAGACATCCCATCAGCTCTCACAGCATCCCATGCACCAGGCACTCTGCATCTAGTGAGTTTCAGGCTGGGGAGCAGGGTTTCAGTGTGCCTGCAGATTTCTCCTTTATCTGTGAGGGCATTCTTGGTCTCTCCTGTAGTTCAAGCAATAAAAGAAAGAATTCTAAAGTTTCTTTACCCCTCCGAGTTTCGCCATTCTAATCCCTCTCCCTCACCTTCCTTTATCCCATTACACAGATACATGAAGCTGGGAGGAAAAGGGTGTTCCAGGGATGGTTTGTCAACTTTTGTCAAGTCCTACCTCCTTGATCTTCATCTTTAAGGCCCTGCTCGACTTCTAAAATAAATGGAAAACATGACATTGAATTTTCCATTATATGGTCCAAGATGGCAAGAATTCTATTTTGAGTAATGCATGTGAGTGAATGCCTGTGGATCCCAGGACTCCAGAACTTGAAGCTAATCTAACCTACATAATGAGAACCTGTCACAAACAAATAAATAAAACAACACAAACAATAAATATGAGAATTTTGCATAGAATTCAAAGTTTTGTTTTAAGGATAGGGATGTAGCTCAATTGGAAGAGTGCCAGCCCAGTATTCAGGAGGCCCTGCATCTGATCCTCTGCAGTACATAAATAGGGCTTCGTGCTACACACTTGGAACCCCAGTACCCAAGGTGAAGGGAGGAGGAACAGAAGTTCAAGATCACGCTATGTTACATAGGATGTTTGAGGTCAACCGGGGCTATGGCTTTTATCTCAAAAAAGCAAAATAAGACAAACAAAAAAGTTATTATTTTTAATTTAGATTTTAGATGTATAGCTTTAATATTAGAAATTATAAAAATTAATAACTTTAATATTAGAAGAAAATTAATCATCCTTTCTGTCAAATCTTTTAGTAACATTTGAAGGAACAAAGCTGGCCCTCACTGTCTCTAGAAAAGTTTGCCTCAATTACCTACCCACCAGAGCAGTGTAGTCAGTGTTCAGGCATTTAGAGGTTTGGGCCATTTCAATATGGATTTATGTTGCTGCCTGTTCTTCTTTCATTACTG
The DNA here is from genome assembly GCF_000001635.26 of Mus musculus. NCBI lineage: Eukaryota > Metazoa > Chordata > Mammalia > Rodentia > Muridae > Mus > Mus musculus. Next base: position 124,872,549 of record NC_000067.6, read on the forward strand.
TGGCTGTGATAAAGTGCCTTGGGAAGAGCAGGAAAGGATATGTGTTAGTTCCCAAATCCAGACTACAGTCCACCATTGTGAGGAAGTCATAGCGAAAGGAGCGTGGATCACATCATCCACAGTCAAAAAGTAAGAAGAAATGCTTGATCTACTATTATCCAGGCTAAGGCTCAGCCCAGGAAATGGCACTAACCACATTCAGGGTGGGTTTTGACACCTTAGCCTAAATTAAGAGAGTCCCTCATAAGCATGACCAGAGGCCAACCTTCAGAAAATCCCTTTTTGTGACTGACTCTCCAGGTGTGTTGAGACAACACTTAAAACCAAGCATCCCACTATCTACCCACTGGCCTGGCTCTGATAAAAAGGTGAAAAATACTTTAGCAAATTCCTCCCTGGTCACAAGAATGGGCTGTTTTCTCCTCCTCCCTTGTTTGTTGTGAGTTCTTAGCTGGGCCGTGGGATACAATTGCAGATATTCATGCCAAACAGTTCCTTGAGCCTGGGTGAAGTTTTAACACAGCAAGCTAACTATACTTTCTTACAATTCTGCCTCTAGAGAAAGAATCAAGTACTCATATATTTCATGCTATCAGATGCTTAATTGCTTCACCTTCTCAGAATCTATCTCACTAAAACACTGATGTACACAATTTCTATTTGCTATGTAGCTCTTCAGAGAGCTAAAGGTGATGGCAAAGTGTTGAGACTTGATCCACAAATTGTGGGTCCCTAAAAGATGTAGAAATTAGAGAATCTCTTATGATTGTTTCTGGTCAAGAAGTAATTATAAATAATTTATTCAACTAACACTTCTGTAATGTACCAAGAGCTATGATAGTTTTAGAGGCCCCTAGCCGGAGAACTTCTGGCATTTACACCGTGGGCATGTAATCAAATACACTTCATTAGCTAGTGCAGTACTGCCTTCTCTCTGTTTCCTAGCTGTCAGGATGAAGTTAAAGGACTTCTTCCATGGTGCTACTTTCCAGGCCTGAGAGCTTGCAATTGACTTTGATATCTAGTACAAAATCATAAGTTCCAAGGCAATTATTAACACAGACAGACTCATACCTCAAAGGTAGTTATCTTTGGTAGAAACTCCAGGAGACTTTTCTGCTACCTTGATGAGTGAAGCTACCACTCTAGTTCAAAGATGGTTTGCACTTTCTGAGAATGTCAGCCAACTTACTTCAAGAGGTGCAGCTCACATAAATTAATCTACAACTAAAGATTGCTCTCTTAAAAATAACTAAGTATCTAAAATCTATTATGGGGTAGAAAAAAAGTGCCTTGTTGTTGGCCATGGATATTCCTCATTCATTATTGCACTGAACAATGCAGAAATCAGTGCCATAAGTGGGAGATAAGTAAAGAGGTTGGAAAGATCAAGATCTGGCCTCCTCTTTGCTTCAATCTTTGAAAGACTTCAGGTGAGAAATGTCTTTGAGGTTCAGTCATTGTAGCTATCAGATGGTGGTGGAGTTATAAACTGCACACAGTTTGTCAGGATTAACTGACTATCTGTAAATCTAAGCCATGGGCCTGGCATAGCAGCCAATTAATAGAAAAATAATTCCTTCTCCTCACTCACCACTAACTCTGTGACCTAGTTTTGCAAGAAGTAGAAAGATAGAAAGACTTCCTTAGAGGTTACCAAGTATTTAAAGACATCTGGACATAGGTACTCTCTGTGTGATATACAGGGATATACAAAGTACTGCCAAGTAACACAGCTGACAGCCAAGATGGCAGTCATTCCTTCAATGTGTCCCTGTGGTTTCATTCAACCCCATACAAACCATCACTGCGCTCTTACTGTCTGCCCAGCAGTAGCGACTCCAGTAGACTACTGGGAGTATAAACCGTGAACTGAGTTATTTTATGGTTTATAATTTAGTTCAGAAGACAAAACTTACAGAAACAGCAGTGTCTTAAAAATATTTATTTGACTATCTTTATGTGCCAAGAATGATATAATGTGGAGGGATTACATGGTGAACCCCAGGGCCGCTGAAGTTAGTGAATTATAACAGTAATACTGCTGGTACATCTCATGGCCAGAGTAATAGAGGGAGAGTGCTTTGGGAGTGAAGGAGGAAAGTTGAGAAGAGTACTTATGACTATCAAATCTGCTTCAATTCATTCTAGAACACACAGAAAGATTTTGTGGGCTATTATGAATTTGCAACTTGACATTAACCAGGAGACATACATTTTAGGTTTTTATGTTTGTATAGGATGGTGTACACACACACACACACACACACACACACACACACACACACACACACACACACACACATCCACTGCATCCTTAACAGATGCCAAAGGAAAATGCCCACGTCCTGCTCTACCACTCTTAAGTGAACCTTAAGTTCCTTAAGATGGAGTCTCTCTATGAATTTGACTTTAGCTTATTGACCAGAAAACCCCAGCCATCCTACTGCCTCTGCCTGCCACAGCACTGGGGATACAGACATGCCTGTGACCACCTCTGGCTGTTTTATTACATGATTGCTGGGATCAGAACTCAGTTTCTCACTTCTGCACAGAAAGCTCTCCTACTTGCTGAGTGGACTCTCCAGTGCTTTTTAATGTTCTTAACATTGTTATACATAACAATGGAATTCATTATGACTTTTATTTGTGTGTATAATGTATTGGAGTCATATCACGTCCATCATATCCCCCTTGCTCTTTCTACTTATCTTTCTATTTTCATGTCATTTTGCCTGTGACCCACTGAGTTTAATCAGTGTTACTTACAGGAGCATGGGTGAGAGATTATCTATAAGATGGACATGGGTATCTTAACTGTAACTACAACACTCAAGAGATCATCTATTCCTCCCCAGTGAATACCAATCATGGATAAATCCTCAGGGATGGGTGGGGCCTCTTGAGCTTCTCCTACTCTGTGGTCAGATGTTGACAGGACCAATCTTGTGCAGATTATAAGAACTGCTGTGAATTCAAGAGTGCAATGGCTATGTCATTACAGAAACTTTTACAGCATTTTATCTCACAGAATTTAACATAGCTCTTCTGCTTTTCCCTAATGGTATGAGTCATGAGATAACCATAGTTCACCCATTTTATGTAGTGGTCCTAGTTAGGGTTACTATTCCTGTGATAAAATACCGTAACCAAAAGCAAGTTAAGGTGAAAAGGGTTTATTTGGCTTACACTTTCACATCATAGTCCATCACTGAAGAAAGTCAGGGCAGCAACTCAAGCAGGGCTGAAATCTGGAGGCATGAGCTGAAGCAAAGGCCATGAAGGATGCTGATTACGGGCTTGCTTATCATGACTTGCTCAGTTTGCTTTCTTATAACATCCAGCACCACCAGCCCAGGGTTGACACAACCCACAATGAACTGGGCTCTTCCACATCAATCACCAATTAAGAAAATGTTCTGTCTCTTGTGAGACTATGCCTGGGCCTAGCAAACACAGAAGTGGATGCTCACAGTCAGCTATTGGATGGATCACAGGGCCCCCAGTGGAGGAGCTAGAGAAAGTATCCAAGGAACTAAAGGGAAATGCAACCCTATAGGTGGAACAACAATATAAACTAACCAGTACCCCAGAGCTCTTGTCTCTAGCTGCATATGTATCAAAAGATGGCCTTGTTGGCCATCAGGAAAGAGGCCCATTGGACTTGCAAACTTTATATGCCCCAGTACAGGGGAACACCAGGGCCAAAAAGGGGGAGTGGGTGGGTAGGGGAGTGGGTATGGGTATGGGGGACTTTTGGGATAGCATTGGAAATGTAAATGAGGAAAATACCTAATAAAAAATTAAAAAAAAGAAAATGTTCTACATGCTTGCCTACAGTCTGATCTTATGGAGGCATTTTCTCGATCAAGGTTCCCTCCTCTCAGGTGACTATAATTTGCATCAAGTTGACCTAAAGCCTCCCAGCAGAGTATTCTCCTTATGATATATGAACTACTAATTATTAGGTTTCATGTATATAAACACAACCATTATGGTTGTTGTTCTCAACAGGTACTCACTATACTATCTGATTTTTGTGATGTGTAGAATCATAAGAACCATTTTGTCTGTGTCCTATTTTAAAGACAAGCACCACTGAGAATTCAGAACTGCAGATTTCAAATAACCATTGAATATGACTCCAGATAATGGGGCTGACATAAGTGCATGGATCTTGAAGTAGTGCCTTTAATTTTTCTAAACAGAATATATTTTTACAGCATTGTAATAGAACAAAGTACATTATGCTCAACCACTAGAATTCCAAGAATCTGTCAGACTGGAAAAGAAATCTTCCAATAGGGCAGAGGGCTAAGAAATATTCTCCAATGTAATTGACATTATCTACTTTTGACTTCAGGATTCTTGGAAATACCATTTTCCTACATGTCTGGTAAAGAAGTTCAGAATGCAAAATCATGTTCCTCTCTTTCCCCTCCACCACACTCACCATGCATCATTTTGTCTTGATAGTTTAATCTTTGTGTGTGTGTGAGAGAGAGAAGTTTGGGCTGTGTGTGTGTGTGTGTGTGTGTGTGTGTGTGTGTGTGTGTGTGTGCATATGCATTCAAATATATGCAGACATGCTGGTGGGGATCAAAGGATTCCTTCAGGTGTTGGTCCTCACCATGCACCTTTTATGAAACAAGGTCTTCCTCTTGTTCACTGCTAAACTGGCTACACTAGGCAGTACTTGAGTGTCTAAAGATTCTCCTGCCTCCAGAGCCTCTTCTCTCAACATGGGAGTGCTGAGATTACAGATGTGTGTTACAATATCTATATCTTTTATGTGAGATCTGAGGATTCCAACTCAGGCACTCATGCGTTCATAGCAAGCAATTTACTATTGAGCCATCCCTTCGGATCATATTCTGATATGTTCTTGCCTCATCTGTGGATTCTCCACATCCAGGAAGAGGCAGCACAGCAGGCAAGGGGTGGAGGTCAACAAGTAAAGTGCAGGACTATGTATAAGCCAGAGAACTAGGAACCTCTCCTGGTTTCAACTTCTAGACAAATGACAACAAGGGAAACAGCATGGTCCACTGGGGTGATTTTGAAGACAGAGTGAAGGAGGGTGTTCTCTAATCTATGTAGAAATGAGTTTTACATCACTTTTATAAAAACAAACAAATAACCTGCTGAGGTCAAGGATGCAGAGTTTTGTGAAAAGGAAAGGATAGTCTGCTGGGTTTTACAGACATTCCCAAGTACAATGGACTTCAGAGAAGTGTCCAAGAGCATTTCCTAAAAGAAAAAGATTTCACAAACAAAACCTGTCGACCACATGATGGCCTGAGGGCTGGAGATATGGCTGAATAAGTAGAGCACTTGATATAAAAGTTGAAAGACCTGAATTCAAACCTCAATTACCTGTGTCAATACCCGGTAAGTGCGGTGATGCATCTTTTATCTCAACCCCCAGGAGGCAGAGACTCTCACCAGAACACACCTTGACTACAGCACCTGTTAGGAGAGTTCTGGGTTCAAGCAAGAGACCCTGACTTGATATTCAGTGGTCAGTCATTAAAGTAGACTTCTAATGTCAACCTCTGGCATCCACATGCACACACACACACACACACACACACACACACACACACACACACCACAAATGTACACACACACAACTGAACATTGGTCTGAGAAACTGTATCAATAGTGTTGGATCCAGAGTGACTCCCAGAGAGCCATGGAGGGATGTCCTCTGAGAGGAGAGAGAGAAAAGGATCTCCACTATGTTCTCATAGAGACAGCAAACAGATGTTTTTAAATATGCAAGGACTTGGAAGATATAATTCCTAAAAGCCATTTTAATACTAAAATCCAGCCAAGTGAGAAATAATAAAAACAAGGAATTCACGAGAAAAGGCATTGCAAGATGACAGGTTGTGGCCCTGAATTCAATTAAATAGAAATGAAGTTACAAACCTGTGAAAACTATGGTTAGCATTTCAAACCACAGGGAAAACAATAGAAATACTAAAAGTGGAAAGAGGGGGAAAGAAAATGGTGACAACAGTAATACTGATTTCTCCTTCCACAGCAGAGAGGCTACTGGTGTGGGGTCAATGATTTAACATGAGAGAATGCAATCATTACAAATCCCCACTCCAGTGTACCTCATTTATTGTAACAGAGAGGGATCTTCACAGGGGCACAAAAGTGCATGCTAGGGAAAGTAAGAATCCTGATTCCAGGGCAGCCCAGCTTCCAAGGGAAGTAAGACCTTGAAACAAAAAGCAAATGAGAGGGAAGAAGGAAGAGTGGGAGGAAGGCACCATAAAAGGGAAGGGTAATGAAGTTGGAAAAGGGGGCTCTTACTATACCTAAAATAATTTCTTTCCAGTAGAAAATACTGATTTCAATTCACATAGTCTTTCTAATAGCTTTTTCACATTTTAAACTCACTTCAATTGTTTGTTCGTTTAGTCTAGTGCATGTGCACCTATGTACACACATGTCATGCCTTGCGTTCCAAGATTCTCTGCAAAAGCAATTAAGAACCTCACCAAGTATCCACACATAAATGAACTTAGTATTGGAAGATAACTATTCATGTAGCAACATTGTTTGTTTTGTTTGTTTGTTTGTTTGTTCGTTTCCATACCTTCTGGATGATTCTGAGACCTGATGCTCCCATAGAGCAGAGAGTCTAAAGTCACATGTAAGAATTATCATTCAGACCTATATCCCTGTCATTGTGTTGCTTCATTCTTATGCCCACTCCTTCTAGGAGATACCTCAGTCAGCAAAATACACACTGAACAAACATGAAGAGCTGAGTTGTATCCATGGAAGCTGTGTGTGTGTGTGTGTGTGTGTGTGTGTGTGTGTGTGTGTGTGTGTGTGTGTGTGTGCGCGCGCGCCAAGGGACAATCTTGGCTATCATTTCTCAAACAGCATGCATCTTATATTTTGAGATGTGGCCTGAGACTTGCCAAGTTGGCTAGGCTGGCTGACCCAACAGTGGAAATATGGACTGCATAAGCATTCCTGCCTTTTTCACATGAATTCTAAAGACTGAACTCAGGTCATGCTTGCAGGGTAATAACTTTAACAATTGAGTCATTGCCCCATCTCCAAATATAAATGATACTAATACTTAATTTTGATCAGTAGCTTGACTAAAGTAAGAAATGCCTGGGGCAGAGAGCAAAACAAACTTCCACAGAGGACTACACTATGAGGGTTTTGTCCTAAGCTCTGGTTGAATTCATTGGTGGATTTGTTTCAAGGATTCGGGGACTGGGAGAGGAGGAAGCTAATGGCGGTGGTCTAATTGAGGGAAGCTCACAGGAGCTGGGCTGTGGGTGCAATCTTCTCTCTAGGCTATATATTTCCTTTTATCCTGCCCACCATAAGTAAAAAAGTTTGGCTACAAGGTCAACCTCCATAATGTTCTCTCCAAAGCAACCATAGACTAAACTCTCTGAAAAAGAAAGAAATAGCCAAGAGCCAGATCACTCTCTCCTCATTGCAAATGACTTGTCAGAGACAGTCACAGTGATGAGAGAGCGAGGCACATAAGCAGTAGTCATTAGAAAAGCTGGACTGGGGGCTGGGCCTAAAGCTATTTCCTGACTAGAATCAGCTCCCCAACAGGGCTATCTTGTTTGACTTCAGTGGTAGAAGGGAGAGGATGAGCCTAATCCTGCAGAGGATTGGTGCACCAGGGTGGAGAGATAGGGCAGGGGGCACACTCTGAGAGGAGAAGGGGAGCAGAGATGGAAGAAAGACTGTAAGGAGGATGCGAGCAATGTTTATGTTATAAACAATTAATTAATTAATTAAAAAATAAAGTTAAGATTTTTCTCCCCAATTGGAATTTAACAAAAGTAGTGGGTCTAATGTTGTTAAAAACAAGTCAAGATCAGAGAGCCATTAAGAATTTGAGAATGGTTTCATGCCTGGTACTGTAAACCTGGTTAAAAGCTCATGACTAGGGAGACCATAGGCCCTAGGTAGGAAAACTGTTGTTCTGTTAAATGACCATGCTGACAAACTACCGTGTAAATACTTAGATTCATACATTTCTGTTCACCTCAACTTTGGTCAAAGAAGGTTAGCTTTTGTTGTTTGTTTGTTAGTTTGCTTGTTGCAGATTCATAATGGTTAATACAGAAAATCATATTCATTCAACGTAGCAAGAATAAGCAACTATGAGCACTCAGGGTGGGAAATTATGACTTCTGAATGTCACGTGACTGGTAGCTGCATCAGCCCACAGTGTTCTGTGGTATCCTGCACAAGACCTGCCCATGATGAACTCAGTCAACATTCTAAGAGATACAAGGGGGACACCAAGGCCTTATTCTTGACAGGGGAGCGATTGACAGTTGACAGCTGCAGGATGGAAGGCAGGTCACTCTTATTTGAGGATGAGGCTGCTGGCATGCTGTTCATGCCCCAGTCGTGGCCACAAATCTGTGCACATAGGGACAGTACTAGTAGAATTTGGGAGGGGAGTTATTAATTACAAAATGGAGTGCGGTAAGTTGGGAGGTAAATGAGGTATGGGCAGTAGGCAGAGTTAAAGGGAAGCAGTTGTGGGTAGCTATGATCAAACTTCATTGTCTAAATGTATACATGTTCCAAAGTAAAAATAAAGATATGATTTAAATAGTTGAGAGTAGAAATTGTTTGTCTTTGTGCCAAGGGCAAACCTAAAAATTACAATAAAACCAAGAAGAGAAAACAAAGAAACCCAAAATAGAAATCTGGTTACACTACAGACGTGTGTACAGAAATACTAGAGGATAGAAATAATCTTACTGCAGAAAAGTCTGTATTTTCTATTCACAGTCATCACCTACAAACACACACAGGTTGGGCATGGCACAATATATTACCAAGTATGTAAATGAATATCACTGGGTCATGCATTAACAATCCCCTGTACAGTTGCTCCACACTTATAATTGATACACTTTAAAATTTGGATTTTTTTTTCTTTTTATGCCAATACATTTGAGCTAAATCACATTTTAAATAATCAGTTCTGCATTGGCTGTAATGTGCTGGAACCAGTTACAGCAGATGTTCAGTCAAGTTTATCATTATAGCTTTCTGTCTGACTTTCAAACCTCTTGAGGATCTTGACCTCTGTATTGATTTTACATCCTGGAGCATGTGGCTTTAGGGAAGTGTTATTATCTGAGAAAAAGACAAAACCTGTTAATCTACCCCATGTTCTTTACAGACTAGGTCCACATATGGCCTGTAGTTTCAGATTGTCTAATATCTTCTATAAAGTAAATGGGAGAACAAAATTTCCAGAGTGAGCTGAGAGGGACTGAACTTTGCCACAGTAGCAGTGAGAGGAGAAATCCAAAGCCACAATCTGAGCATCCACTAGCAACTCTCTTAAAGAATAGAGAACCTCTGGTGGAATCACCATGCCTGACCTAAAGCTTTACTACAGAGCAATTGTGGTAAAAACTGCATGGTACTGGTATAGAGACAGACAAGTAGACCAATGGAATAGAATTGAAGACCCAGAAATGAACCCACACACCTATGGTCACTTGATCTTCGACAAGGGAGCTAGAACCATCCAGTGGAAGAAAGACAGCATTTTCAACAAATGGTGCTGGCACAACTGGTTGTTATCATGTAGAAGAATGTGAATCGATCCATACCTATCTCCTTGTACTAAGGTCAAATCTAAGTGGATCAAGGAACTTCACATAAAACCAAAGACACTGAAACTTATAGAGGAGAAAGTGGGGAAAAGCCTTGAAGATATGGGCACAGGGGAAAAATTCCTGAATAGAACAGCAATGGCTTGTTCTGTAAGATTGAGAATTGACAAATGGGACCTCATGAAACTCCAAAGCTTCTGCAAGGCAAAAGACACCGTCAATAAATCCGATAAGGGACTAATATCCAACATATATAAAAGACTCAAGAAGGTGGACTTCAGAAAATCAAATAACCCCATTAAAAAATGGGGCTCAGAACTGAACAAAGAATTCTCACCTGAGGAATACCGAATGGCAGAGAAGCACCTGAAAAAATGTTCAACATCCTTAATCATCAGGGAAATGCAAATCAAAACAACCCTGAGATTCCACCTCACACCAGTCAGAATGGCTAAGACCAAAAATTCAGGTGACAGGAGCTGCTGGCGAGGATGTGGAGAAAGAGGAACACTCCTCCATTGTTGGTGGGATTGCAGGCTTGTACAACCACTCTGGAAATCAGTTTGGCAGTTTCTCAGAAAATTGGACATAGTACTACCAGAGGATCCAGCAATACCTTTCCTGGGCATATATCCAGAAGATGTCCCAACCGGTAAGAAGGACACATGCTCCACTATGTGCATAGCAGCCTTATTTATAATAGCCAGAAGCTGGAAAGAACCCAGATGCCCCTCAACAGAAGAATGGATACAGAAAATGTGGTACATCTACACAATGGAGTACTACTCAGCTATTAAAAAGAATGAATTTATGAAATTCCTAGCCAAATGGATGGACCTGGAGGGCATCATCCTGAGTGAGGTAACACATTCACAAAGGAACTCACACAATATGTACTCACTGATAAGTGGATATTAGCCCAAAACCTAGGATACCCAAAATATAAGATACAATTTGCTAAACACATGAAACTAAAAAAGAATGAAGACCAAAGTGTGGACACTATGCCCCTCCTTAGAATTAGGAACAAAACACCCATGGAAGGAGTTACAGAGACAAAGTTTGGAGCTGAGACGAAAGGATGGACCATCTAGAGACTGCCATATCCAGGGATCCACCCCATAATCAGCTTCCAAACGCTGACACCATTGCATACGCTAGCAAGATTTTATCGAAAGGACCCAGATGTAGCTGTCTCTTGTGAGACTATGCCGGGGCCTAGCAAACACAGAAGTGGATGCTCACAGTCAGCTAATGGATGGATCACAGGGCCCCCAATGGAGGAGCTAGAGAAAGTACCCAAGGAGCTAAAGGGATCTGCAACCCTATAGGTGGAACAACATTATGAACTAACCAGTACCCCGGAGCTCTTGACTCTAGCTGCATATGTATCAAAAGATGGCCTAGTTGGCCATCACTGGAAAGAGAGGCCCATTGGACATGCAAACTGTATATGCCCCAGTACAGGGGAACGCCACGGCCAAAAAAATGGGAATGGGTGGGTAGGGAAGTGGCGGGGAGGGTATGGGGGACTTTTGGGATAGCATTGGAAATGCCATTGAGGAAAATATGTAATAAAAAATATTTTAAAAAAACAAAACAAAACAAACAAACAAACAAATGAATAAAGTTCCTTCTTTCTGACATATGGCTTAGAAAAGCTGAAGAGGGATGTGTGATGGTTCAGTGGGCAGGAGCGCTTTCTTCATAAGCATGAGGTTTTGAATTCAGGAACCACACAAACAGCTGCATGTGTAACCCTAGCATTGTGGAGGAGAGCAGGGACAGGGGGATCAGTGGGTCTTACTGACTGCAGCCTAGCTCAAAGATAAATAATAGACCTATACGAAGGGAATAAAATGAGGAGTCATAAAACAGGACATTTGACAACCTCCTAGATCATAGAGGTAGAGAGGGAGAGAAAGAGAGAGAGAGAGAGAGAGAGAGAGAGAGGGAGGGAGGGAGGGAGGGAGGGAGGGAGGGAGGACGAGGAGGAGGAGGAGGAGGAACTAAATGAGTTTTCTGAAATGAAATTTAAAAGAAAGATCTGGCATTGCACTTTCTCCTTTCTTGTCCAGCAAGCAGTCCCCTGTGATGTGCTGCCCTTTAGGGTAATCAATGCTCCATCACTTATTTTGGAGAAACTGGTAGCTCTGGGCACAGGGCAAATGGTGGAAGAGACCTCTTGTGCGGTTCCTTACCCTGATCCTGGGAACAGTCTCCCGAGCTGAGACTTAATTCTGGGGAGCTGCTGTGTCCCATACACCACCTCCTTCTCTCACAGTTGTGATGGATGGGTGTTATTTAAGCTTTTGAAATGAAAGGCGAGACTCTCCAAAATGAGCTTGATGAAATGGAGCATTATTCAATTAGAAAGACGAAGTCTGATGTTGAGAGGCAGAATATAATTACAGGACTGGAGCATTTCCAGGAGGTGTGCATGGCACCCTGGCTGACTGTAGAAACCATTCTCTCAGGCTGAATCTAGACATGATGTGTGTGTCATCGTCATCTTCACCAGAGCCAGAGATCCTTGTCTTGCAATGACACATACTCTCGCAGTTTCCCTGAAATATAAATCACAATGATCCTAACTTCACACAATTAAGTCGTATCGTCGAAGACACTGGGAAATGTTTAACTCATGGCAGTTTCTTGATCTGTAGTGAACGGGCATCATAGTGACTATACATTCAGACTGACATCATAGATATAGATAGGAGATTAAATAAGTAAATAAATAAGGTCTAGATAGTAGATATTTAGATAGAAGGATAGATAGACAGACAGACAGAATATAGTAGTTAATAGGTGATAAATGCATTAGTAATAGATTCAAAGATAGTAGAAATATATTGTAACTCCTAACAAGCTGTCTAAAGCTAACTATTTTTATTAGTTTTGAAAAAAAGATTGCCATGTTATAAAATCTCACATATATAATATTCTTAGTTTTTCACAGAAACAATTGAAAACCTGGTTAAATATACTCTAAAGAATTAGGTTATAATAACAGTTTTCCTTCAGGGTTGATACATAATAATTCTGTCATAATATAAAAGACTAAGAATTATTTAAGATAGAACTGTATCAAACTGTATCAAACTATATCAAACCATTGTAAATGCTTATGCTTGTTTCAAATCCTAGAGTGGGTACAATACTTGCCTAGTATACCCAAAGCCCTGAGTTCGATCACCACTCCTTCATAAGCTGGGATGTTGGCAAGCCTAGTGTGGTGGTTTGAATAAGAATGGCCCCTGCAGGATCTTATATTTAATTGTTAGTCATCAGGGAGTGGCCCTAGGAGGTATGGTATTGCTGGAGTAGGTGTGGTCTTGTTGGAAGGAGTGTGTCACTGGGGGTAAGCTTGGAGGTTTCAGCAGCTCAAACCTCTCTCTCTCTCTCTCTCTCTCTCTCTCTCTCTCTCTCTCTCTCTCTCTCTCTCTCCCTCTCTCTCCCTCTCCCTCTTTCCCTCTCTCCCTCTCTCCATCTCTTTCTCCTTCCAGCCCTCCCTCTTTCCTGGATCCAGATGTACTGCCATGTTACCTCCTATAATGATTATGGACTAAACCTCTGAAATTGTGATCCAGCCCAAATTAAATGCTCCCCCTTATAAGATTGTCATGTAACTCACGTCAGACTAACACCTCCACTTGAAGCCAACTGGATATCAGCCAGCAACCAAACACCTGAAGAACCCCCTCAAGCTCAAGATCATCTGCCCTTCTGGAAGGGCCAGAGAAACCATGAAATGGCTATGGTGCATCTTCCTTCCCACAATGAGCCTCAGCAACCCACAACCCTACCAAAGTGATTTAGCAATTACTCTCAGTCACTGGGGATGTAGCTTGGTTCACTACAAAGGAACACCCTCCTTATACCTGGTGGCCAGATCTTGTCTTTGACCTCTGTAAGTTGGCAGTAGCAGTGGGCCTTGACTCTTGGGATATCTCCACCCTAGAGACACACAGGGAGGGATTACCAGAATGTGGGAGACAGGGGACTTGTGAATCTAAACTGTGTCGCAGAAGTATCCATTGAGGGTAGGGCTTAGGGTGTGGACACCCTTGAGGAGTATCCTTTGAAAAACCCACATATATGTGTGCCTCCTAGATGGAAAATGCCGACAGCTGGCAGATCAGTGTATGTGGAGGGACCACTTTTGCTGTGCTATCTGGAGGTGTGAAACATCTGGAAGCACATACTGGAGACCATTCATGACCAAGGTGAGAGAAGGGCTAGCCAAGCAGAAGAGAGAAAGTGGAGTCAGCGTGGATTCAAGTCTTGGTTTAACTCCTCCTCTTGGTTAACCACCTCAGACCCACCTTGTTAGGACTCCTAATTGTTCTCCTGGTATTGTTGACCTTTGGATCCTGCATATTGAACAAGCTTGTAGCCTTCATAAAAGAGAGAATAGGAGCAATGTAGCTGATGGTCCTGCACCAACAATATGAGACTGTGAGGACAGGACCTGATGAATATGAGTTAGATACCCAAGACACTTGAGAGTAGGAATTTGAGCTTGAACAAGGAAAAGGGAGAAATGAGGGACCCTAAGGGCGTTTTCCAGTCCACACTCTCTTTACAGCTTCCCCCTCCTGCCTGGTGCCAAGGCTAGCCCAAGTTCCATTCTCTACCCACGTGAACATTCTTGAGTAAAAAGTTCTCAGAATGTACCGACCTATAGTCACCTAATCCTCTGGAGAGTCCCAGGTAGAGTTCAAATGCATATCATGCTTGCTAGCCAATAGATTTAAAGGTCAATATGGTTAGCAAACTAGTTTGAACTGTAATCTTGCTGATGTAACCTGTGCCCCTAAAAAGTATAAAATCTGCTGGTAATAGCCAGCCATTCAGGGTTGCCTTCTAGTCACTCTCCTTGAGGGACTAATTGAAGGTTGACCCCAACTTGCCAGAAAATAAACAAACAAAAACAAATATAAAACAAAGGAAAACAAACAAACAAACAAATGGGGGGGAATGTCATGGTTATGGAGTCTCTTCACAGCAATATAACACTGACAAAGACACTTGGAATAAATGAGACCCTATCTTGAATTTTCAAATTAAATCCTAGTGTCATTTATTTGGGGGCAGCAGGGAGGGAGTTTCCAATGTCCTCAGTAGATTTGGCAATAATGAGGTGAGCTGCTTCCCTGAGGAGCCAAAATGGGAGTGGTGTTCTTAAGTTCACCATCATTCCGGTTCCTACTGGGGATATTCAGCTTATTTCCCAGAATCTCACTGTGTGCCTTGGGGTAAGGGTTCCCTAGTCTTTTCTGTTCTCCAACTCCTTTAGTATTCTTGTTTTGTTTTGTGTTGGTTTGGTTTGGTTTGGTTGGTTTTTGTTTTTGTTTCCTGCTTGGGTCTCCACACTGACTTCTGACTGTCTTTACTTAACATTTTGAATTCTAGATCCTTTTCACTCATTCCCAACCATGATTTTTTTTAAAGGTTTATTTTTACTTAATTTGTTTTATGTTATTGTTTTGTTTTGGTTTGTGTGTATATGAGTTCAGGTATCTATGGAGTCCTGAAGAAATCATCAGATTCACTGATGCTGGAGTTGCAGATAGTTGTGAGCTGCCTGGTGTGAGTACTGGTAACTGAACTTAGATCCACTACAAGAGCAGAGAGTGTTCCTAACCGATGAGCCATATCTCCAACCCTTTAATAGCACTTTATAAAACCCATCAGAATTCTCAAATGTTAGCATGCATCATAACTATGAGAATAATTTATTGAGCTAAGTTGCTGAGTTGTATAGCGTCCCTCTCAGCTGTATGGGAAGCTGAAGAAGGAATTCATAGTTTTTCTTGAAAGCTCCTTGATGACGAGATGCTGATGATCTAGGACACATACTTATAGGAACACCAGCCTCTGCTATATGCAGTGATGGACTCTATGTTTTGATTTGTTTTGTATCTGGCTTTATATATGTGTATATGTTTGGAGTACACATGAATGTAGATGAGTGTTCATTCATGTGGCAACCAAAGGTCATGTTCAGGTATTGTTTCTCAGATGTACTTCACCTTATTCTTTCAGATAGGATCTGACACTGGCCTGGAACTTGCCAAAATGCCTAGACTGCTTTCCAGCAGATCCCAGAGATCTACTGTCTCCATATGCCCAGATTAAGAATTATAAGTGTGAAGAAAATCAAGAAGGAAGACCAACTCGTGGATACTTCATTCCTCCTTAGAATAGGGAATAAAATATCCATGGAAGGAGTTGCAGAGACAAAGTTTAGAGCTAAGACGAAAGGATGGACCATCCAGAGACTGCCCCACCCAGGGGTCCATCCCATAATCAGCCACCAAACGCAGACACTATTGCATATGACAGAAAGATTTTGATGAAAGGACCCTGATAGAGCTGTCACCTGTGAGGCTTTGCCAGTGCCTGGCAAATACAGAAGTGGATGCTCACAGTCATCTATAGGATGGAACACAGGGCCCCTAATGTAGGAGCTAGAGAAAGTACCAAGAGCTGAAGGGGTCTGCAACCCTATAGGTGGAACAACAATATGAACTAATCAGTACCCCCAGAACTCATGTCTCTAGCTGCATATGTATCAGAAGATGACCTACTTGTCCATCATTGGAAAGAGAGGACCCTTGTTCTAGCAAACTTTATATGTCCCAGTACAGGGGAAAGCCAGGGCCAAGAAGTGGGAGTGAGTGGGTAGGGGAGCAGAGTAGGGGGGGAGGGTATAGGGACTTTTGGTATAGCATTTAAAATGTAAATGAAAAAAATATCCAACTAAAAGAAAAAAGAAAAAAAAGAATTATAAGTGTGGACCACAGCATCTAAGATTTTCATATGTGTTCTAATGCTCTAACTCAGTTCTCATGCTTCCACAGCAAGCATTTTACCAACCTGAACCTTATTTGTTTGTTTGTTTAAATATTTTCCTGGATGGTTTCAAAACACAGGTATGCGGCAGAGATTGGCCTTGAACTCATAGACCTCCTACCTTCATCTCTGGAGTACTTATGCAAAGGGCTTTTGTCAGTAATAAATAACCAAAAACCCAGAAAAGTTAGGTATTCAAATTGGGACACAAAAGTTTAGTAGCTTGTCTGAAGGTACAAAACTATTGATATATTAGGACTCTCACCTGGGACCCTCTTAAATTGAGACCATTGTTCTTTGAACTCTCTTGTTTCACTGAATTCACAAAATTAAGTCAGGTGATATTTCAACAGACAGTTCCAAGAGTATTTCCAGTATTCCTAGAACTATTTGTATGAGACAGAAACCCCTATTCTTTTCATCTTATACCATCCTCCACTTTCATGTGTGTATGTGTGTATATGCATATGTGTGAGTATACATGGATGAAGGTGCATGCAGAAGACCCAGGATTGGCATCAGGAATTATATTTAATTGATCTTCCACTTTCTTCATTGAGGCAGGGTCTTCCAATGAAATCAGAGGTTTTCAATGACTACTCATCCTAGCCTACTTGTTCTGAGACATTCTTGTTCTATCTCTGCCTTCCAAGTCTGGAATCACAGGCTCTTGTCATCATACCCACATGGCATTTAGGATTTGAACTTTGTTCTTCATGCTTGATGAGTGAGTGCTTTAGTCACTGAGCTGTCTCCCCAGTCTCTTGGAAACATCTGAACACAGGAGTCTGGCCTCAATTTGTGGGTGAAAAAATTTCAGGTGGTTGGATGCTTAGGGCACATCTTCCTGGCACTGGTGCCCCTCTGCAGATTCACTATGTATCAAGCAATTAAGAAGAGGCAAGCCCGTTCCTCTCAACACCTGCAACTCATTACAGAATCAAACAGCTCAAGTCCAAGGGTTCCAGCAGAAGAAAGCTATAAACAGATGACACCAGATTTATCAGCATTCCCCAAGGCCAGTATTCAATTTCTGTCAAGAGAAATACAGAAACATACAAACACTATCTAATGCCCTCCATATGGTGTGCCCTAGACAGAAACTTCAGTTACATTTAGTAAGAAAATAGGTTTTGTCTTACTAATATGCGGCTTCTTGAAGATGATGTCAATCATTCCTTTCGCGGATAGAAGATTCATAAAAGTTTTATTGTAATTACCTAAACAAAAATCTGCCTCAATATTCTCAGAAAAGATTTTTTACTACCCCTAAACACAAAAAAATCACACAAGCACACATACACACACACGGCAATTTAAGTGATATAACCGTTATTATTATCATTATCCCTCACTATCCATAGCTCGTCTCTAGCACTTGCAAGCTTCTGTTATGGGACCTTTCCCAGAAAATGCAGGAACAAATATTCATTCTACCCTAATATTCACCAATGAGTGACCAAGTTTCACAAGCTCATTTTGTGAATCCCTGTTTCTCTTTCTTCTGTATTTTGTATAAGGAAAGAAAAATTGTAGAACTCTTAAGGAGATTCCACCCTGAAAGACGGATTCTAACGCAATCCCTCAAAATAAAAATTACAGACCACATGAGTATATCCTATGGATCCCATGATACTACACCTTCCAGATGGCCTTTTCTGTGGGTGGTTTATGTAGCTTATAATGGTCAAGCTAAGAAGCATGCCTCTGATGTCTCTCTATTCAACAAAGGACAATATCAGGATACCACATTGCTGTTAGGAAAATCACACATAGATGGGCAAACAGGTTCAATTTCCACTTCCCAAACTCTACGTACAGTTCCATGGAGAGACCAGGGTTGATATTGAGAATCATTGTTGTTTTTGGCTAGCTAGAAGTAAGAAGTTTAGAGGTGGCATTTCACACACAGTTCACTATGGCTTCATATAAGAAAGTATAGTGGTGTTTTCTCAATAAGTAAATGAGACATATTTGAGAACATAGATACATATAACCTCATTAAGCATTATACTATATATAAGGATATCCTGGCACATTAAGAAATACAATTTTGAGTTTTTAGATGCCAGAGTATAAATTAAAACTAAAATTAAAATTGTTCTGCAGTGGATGTAAAACAGTTTTTTATTGAAAATGGATTTTTTTCACGCAATATATTCTGATTATTTTTCCCTTCTCCTAACTTCCCCTGTTCTTCCCCATCTTCCCTCCCACACATCTCTCCATCTTTCTTTTTCTTGTTAGAAAACAAACATACATCTAAGGAACAACAATAAAATAAAATAAGAAAAAAAAAACAAACTGGAGTAATACAAAACAAGAAAAAGAGTTAAAGAAAAAGCACACAAAACACATACATATGTAGTGACACACATTTTGGAACACAGGAATCCCATAAAAACAGCACAATGTTGAAAGGGATCATTTAATTGCTACACATTCCTCTATCAGAACAGTAGTATTTGGTTTCCCCCCATGTCTGTGGCCTATCTAATCTCAAGTTCTTGGCCACCCAAGCAGCCTTGAGTATTGGTTCCATCCCAAGGAGTGGGCTTTAAGTCAAATCAAGACATTGGTTGGTTACTCCCACCAGCTTTGTACCACCATTGCACTGGAAAGGCAGGACACCATGGATAATCAAAGAGTTTGTGGCTGGGTTGGTATTTATGCTTATCCTTGTGTGTGGTATCTTCCTATAACAAAGACTCTAGAACATCGGGATAAAGGCTCAGTGTAGGCACCAGCTCAACTTCCCCATGTTCAGTGAATTATGTAGGTATTGTCTTCAGTAGTAGGGCCTTACTGTTAGTTTGTGAAGAACAACCAATAGCCTTGCCAAAAGCCTAGATTGTTTGGGGTTTCCATGGAACCCATTTGGCCAAGAATTTTGTTAGATGTAACCCAAGGTCAGTTTTAAAAGCTTAACTTGATAATAAATATGTTTAGCTGGGCTTTGTCCACCCTGTTATTTAATGATTTCTTTCAGATCATCACGTTCATATATGAATATAATTAAGGAAGCTTCTATTATATAATTTTCCATACCCCATCAAATGGAATGAACTTTTATATGTTCTTCATCATATTTACTCCATCAACACCCTCAGCCCTCCCCTCCATGCTTAGTCTTCTCATTAGATTTCCCCACTTTGTTCACCCATAACTACTCTATTTTCCCTTCCAAGGGATATCCATTCCTCAACCCAGTCCCCTACTCTCTACCTAATCTCTGTGGTTACTTGGAGTATAGCTTGCTTGCCAATAAATTAAGAACTAACATCACACATAAACAAATGTATACTATATTTTTCTTTCTAGGTCTGAGTTACTTTACTTAGGATAATTTTTACTAATTCTACCCACTTACTGGTGAATTTCATAATTTCATTTCTTTTCTGGCTCCATAATGGTCCCTTGTGTAAATGCGCCACATTTTCTTTATCTATTCATCCATTGATGGACACTTACATTATTTCTAAATTTTGTTTATTATGAATAGAATAGCTATTAACCTGGTTAAGCAAGAGTGTCTTTGGTAGGATGAAGTATGTTCTGAGTATATGCCGAAGTGTGGTATAGCTGGATATTGAGGTAATTTGTGAAGATGATTCCCAACTTTCTGAGGAATTGCTGTACTGATTTTCATAGTAGCTGTACAAGTTTACACTCACACCAGCAGTGGATGAGTGTTCCCCTTACTCAACATCCTTACCAGCATGAGTGGTCATTGTTTTATTCATCTAGGCCATTATGATTGGTGTAAAATGAAATCTCAAAGTGGTGTCAATTTATATTTCCCTGATGATTAAGCATGCTAAAAATGTAACGATTTCTCAGCCATTTCAGATTTCTTTTTTCAGAATTCTCTTTAGATCTATACCCCATTTTTTAATTAAGTCATTTGTCTTATTGATGTTGAGGTTTTTAAGTTCTTTATATGTTTTGGATTTTACACATCTATTGGATGTGAATTTGGTAAATACATACTGTATTCCTCATACTGTAGGCTGCTGATTTTATGAATGAGGGTACCCTTTGCCGTTCAGTTTTACGAGGTCCCATTTATTGTTTTAGTGTCTGTGTTGTTGGTGTTTATTCAGAAAGTATTTTCTTATGCCACTGTGTTCAAGATTACTCCCCATTTTTTTGTCTACCAGGTTCAGTATATCTTGTTCTGTGTTAAGGTTTTTGATCCCTTTGGAGTTGAGCTCTGTGCAGGATGAGAAGTATGGATCTATTTGGATTAATCTATGTAACAACCATCTGCTTTAGTAATGCCTTTTGTTGAAAATGTTGTCTCTTATTCTTCCAATGGGTTTGTTTTCTGATTTTTTTTTTATCAAGAATCAGTTTTCCATAGTGTGTGTCTGTGGATTTATGTCTAGGATTTCGGTTCCATTGAACACTGTGTCTGTCTTTGTGACAATGCCTTTTTATTACTGTAACTCTGTAGTATTACTTGAAATCAGGGCTGGTGTTACCTACAATATCCCTTTAATTTAGTTAACCTGTGACTTTTGTGTTTATATATGAAACTGAAGTTTGTCCACTCAAAATCTGTGAAAAATTCTGTTGAAATGTTGAAGATGATTGCATTGAATCTTTGGATTGTTTTGTGTAGGGTGGAAACTTTTACTATAGTAATCTTCCCTATCCATGAGCGTGGGAGACTTCTATCTTCTAACATATTATTCAAATATTTTCTTCAATGTCATAGAACTTTATTGTACAAGTCTTTCACTAGCTTGATTAGTGTTATCACAAGATATGGGATATTATTTGAGACTATTGTGAAAGTGTTGTTTACCTGAGTTTTTTTCCTAGGACAGTTTGTCATAGTTTTCAAGTATTTTATTAAGAAGTTTTAAAACCATGTTCATAAGAAAAATTGGTCTATAATCCTCTATTTTACTAACTCTTTATCTCATTTGGGTACAATTATAACTATGTCCTTGGAAAATGAATTGGGCAATGTTCCTTCTGGTGTTTTGTTTTATTTTGTTTGGTTTGTTTTTTATGGAATGACGAGAAATATTAAGTTTAACTTTTTGACACTGTCTTTCTGGGTCTAGGTTATCTCACTCAGGATGATCTTTTCCAGTTCCATCTATTTGCCTGCAAATTTTATCATGTCATTGGTTTTAATGGCTGACTAATACTTAGCATTTAATGGTTGAGTATTGATTATCACATTGTATTTATCCATTCTTCTGCAGAAGGACATCTAAGTTGTCTCTAGTTTCTGTCTATTACGAGTAAAGCTGCTATGAAAAACCTGGAGCAAGTGCCCTTGTGGTATGGTAGTTTTCTTTTGGGTATATGCTAGGTACAGCTGGCTCTTGGGGGAAATATCTATTCCCAATTTTCTGAGAACCCACCAAATTGATTCCCAAAATACTTGTACAAGTTTGCACCCCCACCAGCAGTGAAGAAGTGTTCCTCTTGCTCTACATTCTCACTAGCATGAACTGTCACTTGAGTTTATGAATTATCCATTCTGACAGATGTAAAATGGAATCTCAGAGTTGTTTTGATTTGCATATCCCTGACGACTAAAGATGTTGAACATTTCTCTAAGTGCTTCTCAGTCATTAGAAATTGCTCTGTTGAGAATCCTCTGTTTAGATCTGCACCACATTTTCTAACTGTGGTTTTTTTGTTGTTGTTGTTTGTTTGTTTGTTTTTATTTGTTGGTGTCTAATTTCTTGAGTGCTTCATATATTTTAGATGTCAGATCCATGTCAGATGTAGAGTTGGTGAAAGTCTTTTCCTATTCTGTAGGTTGCCATTTTGTCCTGTTGATAGTATCCTTCACTTTACAGAAGTTTTTCAGGTTTGTAAGGTCCCATTTATTAGTTGTTGATATTAGTGCCTGGGCTATTGGTGTTCTGTTGTCTCCTGAGCCAATGCATTTGAAAACCTAGGATGATGAAAATTCCCAAGAATCTATGAAGGTAACTCTACCTAAGACTCCTAGCAATGGGAGACTTGGACCCTGAACTGGCCATCTCAGATAACCAGAAACGATTCCCATTGGAGGGATTGGGACACCAACACAGCCACAAAACTTTAGATGCACAATTTCTCCAGCAACTTACATAGCTGAAACAGTAGAAAAGTACATACAGGTCAGGCAGACTGTGCTAGGGAATACTTACATTCTAACAGCCTAGGGAAAGCAGCAGAAGAATCAAGTAATTGGACACTAAAGAGCAGCAAGGGGGGGTTTCCAGCTAGTCTAGGAGGTAACGGGAGATTTCCACAGTAGAAAAGTGGCCAGCCTAATCCTAAAGGAAGGAAGGAAGGAAGGATGGAAGGAAGGAAGGAAGGAAGGAAGGAAGGAAGGAAGGAAGAGTCAGGCATAAAAGCAAGAGTACTCAAGTGAGAGGAATAGACTAGGCACTCAGTGAGAAAATGACTACATGATATTGGAAGTCTTCTAATTTGTACTGTTATTTTCATTTAAAAAAATAATTGCAGACTATCTAATTCTAATGTTGCTTACAAAATCCATACCTTAAAACTCTTTAAAACTCTCATATTGCACTGTCAAGATGGTTCCGTCCATAAATGCTTTCCTCAAAAGTGTGAGGATCTAAGTTCAGATTCTCAAACCCCAAGTAAATAACTCATCATAATAGCAAACAGTTATAATCCTAGTGATACTAAGATGGAAAGTGAAGGCAGACAGACCCCAAAGCTCACCAGCCTGCTTACATGCTGAAGTTCCAGGCCAACAAGAGACCCTGTCTCAAAGGAAGGCTATGGAGAGCACCTTAGGAGAGACAGTGGGGTTTGCACTCTGTCCTACAAAACCAATGCAGAAGTGTGAAGTGTACACACACACACACACACACACACACACACACACACACACAGTCATTGTAATTGTACACTTAACACCTTTCAAGGAAAAAACCTTGAAAGTGGTTAGAGCATCTAACCTTCTTTCCATGACCTGACTGCCGCTTCATAACCCACTTCATTGATGCTGATGCAACTCCAAGTGACAATGGAAGGACTGCCAGCTGTCCTATTCTCTTGTGTTTCTTTTTCACCCTAGCTCTCTCTCCTCCTGGGGATTCTTTTTCCACTGCCTTATCTGGCTCTCCTTAGCATACTCTTACCTTCCTTTAAAAACTACCTCCTTTGACCTGAACTCCTTCTGCCCACAAGTTCTCTTCTCTGGACTTTGCCACTAACACATCGGTCTATTTCACTGAAGTCCTTTATGGCTTCTATCCAGACTAAGAATTTTTTTTGTTCAGGAACTAGATTCCATTCACCATTGTATAACCATCACTGTCATACGTGCAGGCTCTGAATAATTTGTTGATATTTACTACCATTCATATTCTTTTCCTCTTAATATTTTTATGTAGTTATATTTTGTTATTCTGTCTCTCTTTATGTCCCCCTTTTTCTACATTTTTTTTTTAATTTCTCTGCCCTCCCATCCTGCAGTCATTTTATTTCATTTTTGTTTTGTTTCTGACAGGTTCTTGGTTTGGGTCCCAGGCAGGGTTGGAACTAATTGTATGACACAGTCTGATCTTGAAATCACAGTCCTCCTGACTTAGTTTCGTAAGTGCTGAGATTATAAGCATTGATTACTATAACTGTCTTTTTTTCTCATTATTCCTTTTATACTTATTCATTTAGATTACTAGACAACTTGAAGGAACCGGGACTGTCCTTCTACCATGCAGTTATACCTTAAGTAGTTCTTAAGGACTAAACACAGGTCATCAGACTTGGTAGTAAGTTCCCATACTTTTTGAGACTTTTGCTCATCCTCCTATATTTTTTATTATTAACTATTAATTATTCTGTTGACATTTGAATTCCTCACTCTACCCTAAGCACTAGAACAGGTCCAAATGAACCAGAAAAATAAGACAAGAGCTGAGATACTATTAAAGAAAAATCTCAAATAGTCATTGCAAATAACATAATCTTAAATTGAAGAATATTATCCATGAATATGACATATTTTCCAGCAGAACTTTGAAGTCTGAAAATAATAATTTTGTCAAATTTCAAGAGTCCTCTAAGTCTGTGTAATTGTCTTGTACATATCTATACAGATGTCAAATTACTTAAACTTCAGAGAGATGAAAAAAAGAATAATTTTGAGCTAGAAAAATCCCCTACACTATTTTTTTCCTGTCTGTGTGCTAGCCTAGGATGAGAAGGAAACAAAATCTGGAAGCTGAGCAAAGACGGCACCAAAGTATGAAGTGATATGAACTAAGCTGGCAATAGAGCAGAGAAAGGCCTGGTCCCACTGTTAAACAGAATGTTCCTCAGTAGGTACTTACCTAGTGGGACAACTAAAGTGACTTCTAAGAAATTACCTTGCTTGGGATGATATTTTCCCCTCCATGTGGGCCCTCCAACTGAAGCAAAGCCTGCCCCTAAAGCTGTAGCCTAACTGGTATCCATTCCTCAGCAGGGCTAGCTTGTCTGGCCTCAGTGAGAGAGGATAGCAGGGGTATCCATCCTCTCATTTCTCACTAGAGAATGGAAAGGGGGATGGGGGAGGGTCTCAGTAAGGGGAAGACTGGGAAGGGGACAGCTTTATGATGTTAATTAATTAAAATTAAAAAGAGCTATGCAGAGCTAGTCTTGTTAGCATATCCTTGTAATCCTAGTACTTGAGAAGTTGAGATCAAAGAATTGAAAAATTGAGGCCAGCCTGAGCTACTTAGTGAGAACCTGTCTCAGCAAACAAGAATGAAAAACAATAAAGAAAGAACTCAGTACACCGGATTTTTCATTTCTACATAATCCAAATCATCAAGAAAATAGTAATGATTTAATAAACAACTCATTGACATGTGATTATTTGGTCCCGAAAGCGATGTTAACAGCCCCGGTCTCTTTCCCTGGGCTTGAGTCTGATGAATTCCAGGACAATGCCAATGTCACAACTTTTGTGATATTATTTGTCTCTTTTTGTCAGAATTTTATCCCATGAAATATTCCTTTATTTATTAAAAAAAAAAAGAAAGAAAGAAGGAAGGATAGAAGTTACATTGGAGAAGATCTTGATTTTATAGTCTTGGGGAAAATCTAATCTGACTTCAGATGCTCTCCTGAGGCAACTAATAAACTAGTAGAAAACACATGGAAGACATATAAGGACCAGAGAACCCATTGGGAGCCTCTGTTTCCCAGTACAACCTTTCTGTGTGACTAGAAAAGCCATGAGAAGACGATAAATTCCTCCTGTGGTGGTCCTGCTACATTCTGATATACTTTGTGTGCAGAAAATGGTAAGTCAGGAGCGAAAAGGGATCAACTCATTTTACTATGGTTAGTGACAAAGTACATGGGCTGAGTCATTTATAACTGGGGTGGCTTGTGCCATCCTCTACTACTGCCACCAAACAGCAGCTTTTAACAACGTAAGTATGAATGATTCTTCATCAGTAAGAATTTGCTTTAAGATGGCTAAGAATGTATCTTGCTAGCTAGGATGTTTGGTTAACAGGTATGAACCCCTACCACTACCTAAACCCAGGCTTGGAGGTTGTGGGCATAATGTTATTGTGCATTATGTAAACATTATCCTTGTATTATTGAAATGCTGATTTATCTGCCCCATATCTGGTTCCAATCAAGAGATGGCATTATAATGTTTATTCTAAGAAACTCTCCTCTTGAAGTTTTATAAACATTGCTCCCCATTTATTCTCTGATTTGTCAATAAAAGCTGAGGAGCCAATAGCTGAGTAAGGGAGAGAATAGTGCTAGATATCTGAGAGGAAGAGAGAGAGAGGAGAGATGGGAAGAAGGAAAGGAAGAAGAAGAAGAAGAAGAAGAAGAAGAAGAAGAAGAAGAAGAAGAAGAAGAAGAAGAAGAAGAAGAAGAAGAAGAAGAAGAAGAGGAAGAGGAGGAGGAGGAGGAGGAGGAGGAGGAGGAAAGGAAGAAGAAGAAGAAGAAGAAGAAGAAGAAGAAGAAGAAGAAGAAGAAGAAGAAGAAGAAGAAGAAGAAGAAGAAGAAGAAGAGGAAGAGGAGGAGGAGGAGGAGGAGGAGGAGGAGGAGGAGGAGGAGGAGGAGGAGGAGGAGGAGGAGGAGGAGGAGGAGGAGGAAGAGGAAGAGGAAGAGGAAGAGGAAGAGGAAGAGGAAGAGGAAGAGGAAGAGGAAGAGGAAGAGGAAGAGGAAGAGGAAGAGGAAGAAGAAGAAGAAGAAGAAGAAGAAGAAGAAGAAGAAGAAGAAGAAGAAGAAGAAGAAGAAGAAGAAGAAGAAGAAAATGAACAAAGAATCCGATGATAACGAATTGGTTGGAGAGACATCATGAGATTTCATCTGGAGCAGAGAGAGCAAAATCAATACTAAAATGCAAGTTTATCAAGATTTTGGCTGGGAGGTTGCCAGATTAGCTCAGATGTTGGAATAGATTAAAAATTGCTCAGATATTATACCATAAAGGTTGATTAAATAAATCTTATAGTCTCTTTCTCACTTATTTGAGAGCTAGCCTGAATAAAAGAAAAATAGTCAGTTATAAGATTTCAATAACAATGGTACATGCCTATAAGCCAACAATCTGGGGACAGAGACAAGAGGATCAGAAGCTCAATGCCATTGAAAGTTTGAGAGCAGCCTAGGATACCTAATGTCATGTCTCAAACCAAACTTTAGTGAGTTTCATTGTTATGCTACATCTGTTAATAAACATTAGAGTAAAATTCCAGGAGTGATTATACATGTCCTGTCTGCATGGTCTCCCAGATGGCTCAACACAACTGAGCAAGACATTGTGAACAAATATTATGATCTCATATGTGTACAGTTCAATCTGACCAATGTTGTTTTGTCTTAACAAAAATACAGGCAACTGGCCTAGATCAGTGAAGTGGCTTTTTTGCCAACATAATAAACTGAATACAATCTCCAGGGACTGTGTTAAAAAGGTGGCCATATAGTTGAAAGAGAGCAAGGAGACATATGTAAGAACGTCTGGAGGGAGGATTTATAATCTCAAAAATACACACTCATGCACATATGAACATGCACATACACACATGCACATAGAATATGAAGTATTCTTAGTTCTCACTCTGTAAAAATGGTCTGGGTATAGAAGTGATAGGGCCTGCTGAAACTGCACAGAGTCTTAAATAACCAATAAGGAAATCACAATTGTTCTCGGTAACTTTTAATTTTTGGCCAATATCTTGAAAACCTATTAGCTTTTAGATGTGTACATGTGTATGTGTAGTGCATAAGTGTGTGCAAGTGTGATCAACACTTGCAAACAGAGATCAACACCAGGTGTCATTGTCTATCAATTTCCACCTTAGTTTTGACAGATGGTCTCTATCTGGCCTGATGCTTATCAATTGTTTTGATTAAGTGTCCAGCAGGCCCCAGAGTTCCTTCTGTCTCCTCTAGCCTAGCTCTAGGATTCTGGACACACATTGCTTAGACTTTATGTGACTTCTGAAGATCTGAGCTCAGATCCTCAGGCTTGAGTTGTCAGCACTTTATTTACTGAGCCATCACCGTAGACCACTATCATGAATACTTAGAAATAAATAGGATGAAGGAAAATGAAATAAAAACAATATAGCACTTATTTCACATACTGGAACTTAAAACATCAGAAATAATAAAAATTGAAATCTTATTTCTTTTTTAAAAAGTATAACAGGTTTTAGTGCATGTGTGCTTATGTGCTGTATGTGTGTGTGTAAGAGGTAGAGTGTGGTGCAATGCACATGAGAATATATGTGGAAGTCAGATAACAAGGTACAAGAGTTGGTTCTCTCTTGAGTGGGCTGTGACTTGTGCTTTCTAGTTGGGTCATTTTATCATCTAGAGATATGGTCTCAGGAAACATCAGGACTTCCAAAGTGATGCCAGGGCAGACTATCAGTTCTTTTCTTGTTGCTCCTTTCTATCCCTTTCCCTGCCTGTGTATTATAATTACCTTAAATTCTGCTTGTGAGGGGTATCATAGTAGCACACACCTTTAATCCTAGCTTTGTAAAGTCAGAAGTATGTGGGTCTTTGTGAATTCAAGGCCAGCAAAAGCTACATAGTGAAAGTTTGTTCAAAAGCTATGAATTATTTTCAATACCAAAGAAGTTGTTCTCAATAGTTCCATTTCATCTTCTTCTTTCCATACATTGAGTTTTGTTAATGAACCAAAATCAAAACCAGAATTTGTTTTAATCTTTTCTGATGAAGAAAAACTAGTAACTAGAGAAACATTGAATTGAAGGGAAAGCAACATTGCATGCAACCTTAATGAGACTTCACCTTCCCCAGGCTTGAAGACTCTTCCAAGCTGTCTCAGAGCTTTTGAGAAATGTGTATTTTCCAAATCAATCTTAACTAAATTAGCTTTTCCTCAAAACTAACTAAAAAGATTTTCAGTGTTGAAAGTATGCCACATCTCAGCCACTGTTATGAATTCAATAAGTTAATGTGGACAGGCCTGGAAATTTCACTGTCATTTATAGCACTGCTATATCCATCATCAAAATCCAGGCTATAAATGAGCTTTGAGGAAATTACCTGTCAGGAGACAGTATCTCTAAATAGCACAATAATAAGAAAGCACACAGAACAAAGGAAAGCTACATAACATAAAAAGACTGTTTTAACCATGTATGTGTATAATCATGTGAACATGGGCATGTAACTGCCATGACACCCTCATGCTACTCAGAGAGCAGTCATAGGTATTGATCCTTGATGTCTACCTTGTTTGATACAGGATCTCTTAGACGCCACTGCATACTCTGGGCTAGTTGGCCCGTAAATTTTCAGGGATTCTCCTGTATCCATTTTCTGATCTCTACTGAGCAAGCACTTCAACTGTAGATTAATGCTACAATATCTGGCTTAATCTGGATTCTTGGGGTCTGAAGGCAGTTCCTCACATTTGCCAGGCAAAAGATTGATCCGCTAAGCCATCACATCTCACGTATCCTAGGAAAGAAGTTTTTTTAAAGTTTCCGCTAAGATACAAGTGAACTATGTTTATTCTTTATTTTTTAGTTTCCTATTCATTTCTGTCCCACCTAACCCCTTTTTTTCCTCTTTCACACACTGTTATTGAAATTAATGCACACTCCAGCTAGGAAGCAGGCAGGCTAACTTCCACCTTTCTTCTTTCCAAATTCAATACTGCAGTCTTATCCCTAGTTTTGCTGCAGACCACAGGCTTTAGCATCCTGTCCTTTCTCTCTGCCCCCATTTCCAGTGAATCATACAGATTCTCTCCTCAATATTTCTTACAGGTATTACTAATCATTTTATTCCAGTGCCCAATTCCCGCAGGCATTTCCTGGGAGCCCCAGGGTAACTCCAGCTAGGGAATTAGGTAGCCTAACTATAGTTCTTTACCTGCCCTCCTTTCCTCTAAATCCAATCCCCAAGTCTCACCTCCATCCCTATAACAGACCACTGGTTATGATCTCTCCCCTTTCTCTGCCCAAATATCCAGTGGATCATTCAGACTTTCTTCTCCAACCTTCCTCCCCACTCATCTAGTTATCTCACCCCCATCTACAGCAGACATTCTCTGGGAAGCCAACAGCCAAGCCTTCCAGTTTTCCCAGCAGGTAGGCAACCTTCATATCTTCACCCTCCATCTCCTTCCTATCTAAAATCCTAGTCACATTCCCAGATCTGCAACAAACTACATATTTTGGCTTCTCCTTACTGTGCCTGATTCCCAAGAGGCATACCCACCTTTCTGCCCCCCTGTAAGACCTCTCAGTCTTCACCTCCCAGCCCATCCCCATTCTTAAATGTCAGCTTCCAATACATAGAAACATATTTTACCCAGAATCCCCAGTGGCCACTCCTCTCAGGAATGCAGAAGAATTCCCTACCAAGCAACACACAGGGACCATGTTTTCCTAGAAACCAGAAAGGGCAACAGTAACCAAGGAACATAAAACCCAGCCAATAAAGAAAAGACCCAATATCAGCACCTAGAATTATAATCACACTGAAAAAGACTAGAGAGCAACAAAATTATCAAACACAGGAATAAAATCAATAAAGTAGAAAAATATGAAGAATTTTCTTTCAGAAAATCAGTAAGATTGCAAACCCTTAACCAAATTACCTAAAGGACAGAGAAAAGATATCTAAGTTAACAAAACTGGGAATGAATGAGGTAAATATCAGAAGACACTAAGGAAATCAGAGACTCATAAGGACATATTTTAAGAACCTGTGCCCCATCAAATTGGTAAATCTAGAAGAAATGGATATTGTTCCATTTGGAAATTTATTGGAAATTGGAAAATTTAAACAAAACAATTTTAAAATCTAAAATACATATATACATGTCCATTACCAAAGTTAAATCAAGTTTAGATAGGAAACTTAAACAGACCTATAATCCCTAGTAAAGTAAAAGTAGTTATTAACAGTCTTCCAAGGAAATATTGCACAGGACCAGATTCTTTTAGCACAGAATTCTATGAGACAATCAAAGGAGAGTTAAGACCAATACTCCTCAAATTAATTCACAAAATAGAAACAGAAGGAACATTGCCAAATTCACTTAGTTGTCTTGATATTTAAATTATATAAGGACTCAAAAAATAAAGAGAACTACAGGTCAATTTGCCTTATAAACATAAATGCAAAAATCATCAATAAAATGCTTACAAACCAAATATAAAAGTACATCAAAATAATCATTCCCCATGGTCATGGAGGGTACATACCATAGGCACAGGGATGTTTCAACAAGTGTAAATCAATAAATGCAGTTCCCCTAATAAACAAAATGAAATACAAAATCCACATGATCATTCCCTTAGATGCAGGAAAGACCTTAGAATTTTTCAACATACCTTCAGGATAAAAGTCCTGGAGAAATTAGGGATACAAGAAACATTGCCAGGAGACAACAAGAACTAAAAACTATGTCATAATTGCTTCTGACATAGCAAGCAGTCATCTACAACTTAGATCACATTCCAAGATCTTCCTGGTTCTGCCATGGACTGTTAAAGTTAATGATGAATTTGTTTCTTTAGGTAAGGCCAAGGAGATTTCAATTTTAGGAAAGATTCTTGCTATTAATATGCTTTTCTTGTTATTATTAAATATATATAAAAGTCTCTAGGTATTAGTCCACCCTTTTGAGCAGATCACTGTGGAATAATAAAGATCTACTTTCTTGTAGTGATGCTATACAGACAAATAGATGATTTCTTAATTCTTAATGATGATTTTATAAGATTTCCTAAAATTATGTTACTAATTATTAAGCTCTTTTATAATAGGACTGCTATTAAGCTCTCTCTGATAATCAAAACTGCAATGAGAACTCTTTCAGTCTTCAAGTGCTAGGAGTTAATTGCTTCTGAGATAGCAAGCAGTCATCTATAACTTAGGGCACATTCCAAGAAGATGTAAAACAATTAACCAAAGGTCATAAAAAGAGAACTAAGAATTTACTATAAGTGCAAGGACAGAAGATGAAATATTTACTGGGTTTATATATAAGAACTTCACTAATAACTTAGTCACAAAATTTATGATTTTTAACTCTCCATGAACCTGTAGAGCTAGTGACAGATAATAAATGTTTGCCCAGATAATTACTCATAATGAATATGCATGTAAACATTCTTTGTTGTAAATGTCTTACTCATTTTATGAGTGAAATTTATGTGTAAACTTGTGGTGAACTTTTTACCATGTCATCATATATTCTGAAGAATGTATAAGTGCTGAGGACAAAGAGAGAGAATGAAACTCAAGAACTTTGAAGTAAAAGCATTGGAAAAAATGCATTGGGAGAAAAGGCATTGGTAGTAATGGTATTGTCACACCACAGCAGGAGGAAAGAGCAAGATTAGGAAAAGTGGAGAGTAGAGAGAACTTCTTAAGCAGAACTGAAGAAGAACTTCTTAGAGAGAAAAACTTTTGAAAAGAACTTTTTTAAAGAACTCTCATAGAAAATGTTTAAAGAGACCTTTTGAGAGAGAAATTAGAAATAAATATTAAAATCACTTTTCATGGTGACTCTGCTTTCTTCCCTCAACTTCAACTAGCAGTCTGGAAGTTAAAGCCTAATAGTTCCTGTGGAGATAGAACAAAAGATATTTTACTTAACCTTCTGCTGTCTTGTCCTGAGGGGTTAAACACCAGAGATTGCAGTTTCTGGCCTCAAAAGAAGACTGAGAGGTCAGCTACCCTACTGTAGTAAAGTGACTTAGACTTATGACAGGTAAAAATTTTATTAAACAGCAACCCTAAATATTTTGCAAACCAAGTCTTCCCCAACCCTGCTGATATTCTTCCCACTCCACTTTCTCAAGAGAAACCAATAAGAAAGAAGAACACAAACACACACACACACACACACACACACACATCTCAGGACTTATTTCAAGATAATAAAGACAGTTTACAGCAAGCCCATAGTCAACATTAACTTAAATGTAAAGAATCTCAAACCAATTTCACTAAAATCAGAAAGAAGGCAAGGATTTCCACTCTCTCGTACCTATTCAATAGTACTTAAAACCTTAATTAAAGCAATAAGGCACTTTAAAGAAATCAAGGGGATATAAATTAGAAAGAAAGAAGTAAAGGTGTCTTTATTTGAAGATGATACAATAGTATAAATAAGTAACCAAATAATAGCCTACAGCTAATAACCACTTTTAGAAAAGTAAAAGGGTACAAAATTAACACAGAAAACTCAGTAGCCCTCCTATTACAAATGACAAACAGAGTAAAATGGAAAACAGGGAAATGGTGTCTTTCAGCATAGCCTCAAATAATACAAAATATCTTGCAGTAACTCTAACCAAGAAAGTGAAGGCTTGTATGTTAAAAATTCAAAGCCATATCAGAGTATGTAAAGATCTCCCATACTCATGGATTGGTAAGATTAATATAGTAAAAATGGCCATTCTGCCAAAGCAATCTAGAGTTTGAATGCAATCCCCATCAAAATTGCAACACAATTCTTCATAGACATTGAAAAGACAATCTTCAGATTCATATAAAAACATAAAAAGAAAAAAAAAAGACAAGCTAAGAGAGATTAAAAAAAATCTGGAATGATAAGGACTACGGGAGATCTTACTATTCCTGATTTCAAGTTGAGCTAACAGCATTGTTTTGGCATAAAACAGACACATTGTTCAATGAAATTAAATTGAAGACACAGACATAAATCCATATACCTACAGACACCTTATTTTTTATGACAGAAAGACAGAAAGATGGGAGGGAGGGAGGGAGGGAGGGAGGGAAGGAGTGAGGGAGCAAGGGAGCGAGGGAGCGAGGGAGGGAGGGAAGGAGGGAGGGGAGAGAAGGGAGAGGGGAGGAGAGGGGAGGAGAGGGGAGGAGAGGGGAGGAGAGGCGAGGAGAGGGGAGGAGAGGGGAGGAGAGGGGAGGAGAGGGGTGGAGAGGGGAGGAGAGGGGAGGAGAGCGGAGAAGAGGGGAGAGGGGAGAGGGAGAAGGAGAGAGGAAGAAGGAGAGGGAGAGGAATACACATTGGAAAAACGACAACATTTTCAGTGAATTGTGCTAGTCAAACTGGTTGGCTGCAGGAAGAAAAGTCCAAATAGATCCATATAAAACTGAATTCCAAATAATTCAAAGATCTCAGCATAAGGTGAGATACACTGAATTGATAGAAGAGAAATTGGGGAATAGCCAGGCACACACTGGTACAGGAAAAAGACTTTCTGAACAGAAGACCAATAGCACAGGCATTCAAAACAACATTTTATAAATGGAACCTCATGAAACTGAAAAGCTTCTGTAAGGCACAGGATATCATTCATGCTAAGCAGCAGCCTATAGAATAGAACAAAGTTTGTACTAATTCTACATTCAATAATGGGGTAGTATCCAAAATATATAAAGAATTAAAAAACTTAAATATCAAAAAAAAACCAACAAATAATCCAGTAAATAATGGGATACAGGTCTAAGCAGAGAGGATTCCCAAACTTAAATGGCTGGATGGCTGGGGAAAAAAAATGTTCAGCAACCTTAATCATCAAAGAAATATAAATCAAAACTACTTTGAAATTTCATCTTACACCAATCAGAATGACCAAGATCAATTAAAACATAACTGTGTATGCTGGCAAGGATGCTGAATAAGGGGAATATTTATACATTTATACATATATTTAGTGTGAATTCAAATGTGTACAATTTTTATGAAAATTGGTGTAACAGCTTCTCAGAAAGATGGTAATTGATCTACTTCAAGATGCGGCTATAGTACTTTTGTGCTATATACACAAAGGACACTTTATCTTACCAAAGGGACACTTCTTCAACCATATTTATCAATACTCTATTCATAATAGCCAAAATTTGCAAAGAACTAGCCTGTCTGTCAATGGATGAACAAATAGAGAAAGTATCATGCATTTTACATTATAGATATCACTCAGCTATTAGAAATAAATGGATTAAACTAATATATATATATCCTGAGTGAGGGAATTAAGGCCCAGAAAGAAAAATGTGGTAGATAACCACTTATATATGTATATTAGCTATTAAGTCATTGATAAGCAAACTACAATCCATAGAACCAGAAATGTTAGGTATAGAGTAAGGGAATGGATTAAGGGACTAGATCGATTTCCCTATGAATGGACATAAAATAGATAACTATCAATGGATTGGCATGTGACTAGAACAGGAGAATCTAATGGAGGAGTGGAGGAGAGAGGAAGACAAGAGAGGAGATACAAGGAGATACAACTAAAATTAATGGCCACTTGTGGCAAACCTAACAGTAGAAACTTCCTAAAATATATAGATATATGAATATGAGCTAAATGAAATTGCCAAATAATGAAGGAGACAGAGACCCGATTAGACATCCCCCGTTACCAAATAAAGCTTCAAGTGCCAGGATTGGGTTACATATAGTTAAGATGTTGGGTTCTATGGGAGCCATTAAATAACTGACTCCAACTAAATAACTAAATAGGCTGACTCCAAGGATATTGGTGGCGCTCTAAAAACTGAAGACAAAACTCCATTCCTTAGCCTACATAGAAACTTACTAACTACATGCTAGTATCTTTGGTATAATAAATTGCTCTGCATGCATCCAAAGGAGAAATATAAACACTAACCCAGCCAGAAACCCTTTGCTCTGCAATGTTGTCCTGCTTGAAAGATATGCTAGTATAATAGTGACATAAATCTTGTTCGAGAAACCAATATATGACTTCACTTACAGCTCTCTCTATGAGATGGAATTCATACTCAACACTATTTAGGTGACCAAGAACCTAAGACTAGATAGCCCAGAGACCTAAGGTAAAACCAAATAATACTACTATTTACAACAAAGAAAGAAACAAAAACACATAGAAAATGTGATTCCTAATAGCAAATAAAATGATTCCTAATGACATTTTGCTATGCTCACAGATCAATGGCTTCCTCACCCACTCCAGTAGTGACTCTCATGACAGGCCTAGAAACCTGGACCCAGTCCCGAGGTGAAAAGTTCACAGAAACTTAGTCTGCTGGAACTGTAGCATTCCATAATGAATACTCCAAACTTGTCCTTGTGAATGGATCTGTGTGCTCTCTTTCAGTATTGTTTTGTTATAGGTGCCTCCAAGCAATGACTTGTCAAATACTGAAGAAAAATCGAACTTTGCTTCCTAGCCTTCACCAATGCCCTAGGTAGTTCTTAAGCCAACTCTGGGCTTGGAATTCAGTAAGAATGTTACCTATTCAGAAACATTCAGAATTGCCTCTAGTATTGTAAGAGAGACAGTGAAAGAAATAAGGCATTACTATATACTATATAGAGTTAGAAATCTCAGGGCAAGCTTATCAAAGCAAGTTTAGAATTCTTATTATAGTTACGTATGGCAGACTACATTACCTATTAGTAGAAAGTCCCCCACACAATCACTTAGAATAAATGCCGAGCCACTCACATATACAGGAATTTACAATGGTTTAGAAAGTAGATTGGGCTGTGGTTTTAGAGTATTGCATTATTCATGAGAAGGTTAGCTAGAGCATAACCCCCTAATTAGAACTATGCCTTGGGCTAATATCCACTTATAAGTGAGTACACATCAAGTGACTTCTTTTGTGATTGTGTTATCTCACTCAGGATGATATCCTCCAGATACACCCATTTGCCCATGAATTTCATAAATTCACTGTTTTTAATAGCTGAGTAGTACTCCATTGTGTAAATGGTGTAAATGTACCACATTTTCTGTATCCATTGTTCTGTTGAGGGGCATCTGGGTTCTTTCCAGCTTCTGGCTATTATAAATAAGGCTGCTATGAACATAGTGGAGCATGTGTCCTTCTTACCAGTTAGAACATCTTCTGGTAATATGCCCAGGAGAGGTATTGTTGGATCTTCCAGCAGTACTATGTAAAATTTTTCTGAGGAATCCCCAGACTGATTTCCAGAGTGGTTGTACAAGCTTGCAATCCCACCAGCAATGGAGGAGAGTTCTTCTTTCTCCACATCCTCACCAGCATCTGCTGTCACCTGAATTTTTGATCTTAGCCATTCTGACTGGTGTGAGGTAGAATCTCAAGGTTGTTTTGATTTGCATTTCCCTGATGATTAAGGATGTTGAACGTTTTTTTTCAAGTGCTTCTTGGACCTTCGGTATTCCTCAGTTGAGAATTCTTTGTTTAGCTCTGAACCCCATTTTTTAAATAGAGTTATTTGAACTTCTGGATTCCAGCTTCTTGAGGTTTTTGTATATATTGGATACTAGTCCCCTATCACATTTAGGATTAGTAAAAATCCTTTCTCAATCTGTTAGTGTCCTTTTTGTCTTATTGACAGTATCTTTTGCCTTATAGAAGCTTTGCAATTTTATGAGGTCCCATTTGTTGATTATTGATCTTACAGCACAAGCCATTGCTGTTCTGTTCAGGAAATTTTCCCTTGTGCCCATATCTTCAAGGCTTTAGAATACCCAAGATACAATTTTCAAAACACAAGAAAATCAAGAAGAAGGAAGACCAACGTGTGGATACTTCATTCCTCCTTAGAATAGGGAACAAAATACAAATGGAAGGAGTTACAGAGACAAAGTTTGGAGCTAAGATGAAAGGATGGACCATCCAGAGACTACCCCACCAGGGGATCCAACCCCCAATCAGCCAACAAACGCAAACACTATTGCACATGCCAGCAAGATTTTGCTAAAAGGACCCTGATATAGCTGTCTCATGTGAGGCTATGCCAGTGCCTGGCAAATACAGAAGTGGATGCTCACAGTCATCTATTGGATGGAATAGAGGGCCCACAATGGAGGAGCTAGAGAAAGTACCCAAGAGCTGAAGGGGTCTGCAACCCTATAGGTGGAACAACAATATGAACTAACCAGTACCCCCAGAGCTCGTGTCTCTAGCTGCATATGTAGCAGAAGATGGCCTAGTTGGCCATCATTGGGAAGAGAGGCCCCTTGGTCTTGTAGACTTTATATGCCCCAGTACAGGGGAATGCCAGGGCTAAGAAGTGGGAGTGGGTAGACAGGGGAGCAGGGCAGGGGGAAGGTATAGGGGACTTTCGGGATAGCATTTGAAATATAAATGAAGAAAATATCTAATAAAAAACTGAAAAAAAAAAGAACTATGGCTTGGGCATGAAAGACCTTGCCTTGGGAGTGTAAAGACCTCACACCTGACTTCTAAGAATATGGCTGACCATAGATAGAGCTGACTTCGTCTCAGTTGTTTTATTGACCAGGTCCTGCCAGTCTTTATGTTTGCATTCCTCTGTTTTTTGTAAGCCATTAGTCATCCGGTAACCACATTGTAACTTGCAGATGTGTCACCTAACTTCCCTATTTTCTTCTGTATTAAAAATTTGATGCTTGCTGGGTGGTGGTGGCGCACGCCTTTAATCCCAGCACTTGGAAGGCAGAGGCCGGTGGATTTCTGAGTTCGAGGCCAGCCTGGTCTACAAAGTGAGCTCCAGGACATCCAGGGCTACACGGAGAAACCTTGTCTCGAAAGACCAAAAAAAAAAAAAAAAAAAAAAAAAAAGTTTGATGCTCGATTTGACAAATTGCATTCAGATACACACTCTCTTTGTGTCAGTGTCTGTTTGTCATCCGTGCCAACTCCTTGCTCACTTGTAACCACCGGAACCTGAGTTTAGCCTGTGAGTCGAGGACCCAAGTGAGGTGCGTCTGCAGAACCACAGTAAATGGAGTCAAATACAGAGACACACAGCAGGATAGCATGCTGAGATTGAAAGACCCTTGAACACCTAGCACTAAGCAGAATGCCTCTGTTAAACGTGTCCGCTCATGGTTCAGGGAAGCCCAAGGAAAAAGAGATGGAAAGAGTGTGAGAGCCAGAGAGGATGGAGAACACCAAGAAAACAAGACCCTCAAAATTAACAAAATCAAATTACACATGTACTCACAGAGAATGAGGCAGCATGCTTGGGGGCCTAAACAGGTCTGCATCAGGTCGAGACCTAGTACTGAAGGAAGTAGACTTGTGCCCTCATCTGTAACCTGTAGATAATCTACAATTGCTACGCACTTGCAAATGAAAATTTAGTTTACTCCAAGAGAGTCTCACTGGGGAAACAAGCTACTCTAACTGGTAGACTATGTACACAGCAGTAAGTGGCCAACAGAAAAAAACAAAACGAAACAAAACAAAAAACCAAAAGACAACAGCATGTTTGGGGGTCTCTTTTCTTATAATGCCATATCAGAAAATTTCCCTTTTCTAACATTTATCTTATTTTCTTTATATTTTTCTTCCTTAGTTTTACCCGACAGGTCCTTTGTGTATACAGCAGGACTTCCAGTTCACTGTTATATAGGATTCCTGAATATGAAAGAGTGAGTTTCTGTTTCTTGTGCCTTCTCCTGGGCTCTTTCCCTCATAATTGTTTTGTACTATTCTGATGTATTCATTTTCATTTTTACCTTATTTTAATTTATTATTTTCAAATGAAATTAAAGTACAACCCATCCTTGTGTCTGAAACTCTAGATCCCAAATATGGAAGAACTCTATGAAATGTACTATTAGAAAGCTAAGACTGCCTGACTTGCCTTAACTTTGCACTTGAAGCACTGCATTTGAGGGTATTATTTCATGACAGAGTGTGCCACAGACCCTCTGGGCCCCTTGTCTGCATGGAACAGGTCTCTGGTCACAGGTGGGCAAGGAGTTGGAGGGAATTGAATGACAAACAGATGCATACAGGAGAGGTTGTATAGAATCTGAATGTAATTTGTCAAATTGAGCATCAAACTTTTTATACAGAAGAAAATAGGGAAGTTAGGTGACACATCTGCAAAGTACAAATGAGGTTACTGGATGCTTAATGACTCTTACACAAAACAGAGGAATGTAAACACAAAGACTGGCAGGAACTGGGCAATAAAATAACTGAGACAGTCAGCCCTATCTAAGGACAGCTATAGTCTTAGAAGCCAGGTGTGAGGCCTTTGCACTCCTGGAGCAAGGGCTTTCACACTCAAGTCATGGTTCTAATTAGGGAGTTTCATTCTAGCTAACCATCTCATGAATAATGCAATACTCTAAAACCACAGCCTGATCTACTTCCTAAACCATTGTAAATTCCTGTATATGGGAGCAACTTGGCTTTTATTCTAAGCGATAATGTAATACCAGAGGCAATTCTGAATGTCACTGAATAGGCAACATTCTTACTAAATTCCAAGCCCATGGTCAGCTCAAGGACTTTCTAGGACGTTGGAACACTGGTAAAGGCTTAGCTATGTCAGAATTCAATCTTAAAAAAACACTTATAATAAGACAATACTAAAAGAGAGCACGTGGATCCATACACCAGACTAATGCGGGAATAGGGTATGAGTATATGGGAATGCCAGAACTCCAGGAGGTGAGCTTCTGTGAAACTCTTTGCCTCATGAAAGCTTCCAGGCCTCTCAGCCTGCAAGCCGACTTCATAGGAGTGTGAGTGGCAAGAGTTTTCTGTGAGAACATTCTTGTCCAAACTGTCTCCTTTATGGTAATGAAATCCAAGTTTGAATGAGAGTGATTTCTTAGTGCCTGTCAGGCACGGTATCTGGAGTAACTTGTCCAATTTACTAATAACTACCAGTATTCACAAAGGCAGCTCTCAAGTCTCCTAGAACTTCTATCCTTTTAACTTTCTAGTTCTTGGACAGCATTAAAGTAGCCTGAGGCCTGTGAGATAGCTCAGTAGGTAAAGTTGCTTGCTGCCAAGCCTGCGGACCTAAGTTCAATTCCCAGGTCTCACATGGCAGAGAAAGACTGACTTCTGAAAATGATCCTCTCCGTATGCATGGTGAGCACGCACAACACACTAAAATAAATAAATGTAAAGTCGCCTGACATTTGCTCAGCCTGTAGAAAAGGAAGAAAGAAATGTCAGGGTCTGGGAAACAGCTCAGTGGTGGGTAGAGTGCTTGGTGTGCAAGCCTGAGTGTCTGGGCTGGGATCTCCAATGCCCATGGAAAGAAAAGCCAGGGTTGGCTGTGAACACCTATGACCATGGCATTGGGGATGGGGCAACAGAGATAGGTATAGTCATAGAACTTGATAGCCACTCTTTCTAGACGAAATAATAAACTCTAGAGTCATTGAGTGGTGCTGTCTCAAAACACAAGGTAGGGAGGGATAAAGAAGGACACCTAGTATCATCCTCTAGCTTCCTCATATGCATTCATTCATGAATACAAACACACATACACACACACACACACACACACACACACACACACACACACACACACACTCACACACCCCAAGAAGAAATGAGGGGATGAGGGGAAAAAAGAAATGTCAATCAATGACAGAAATGTGATTATTCGGTCTAGGAAAGAATAAAAGGAAATAAAATATATTTGAAATGACTAGAATAAATTTTGTATATATTTATGTCTGGTAGGCATGGTTTCATCTATCTCAGTGCTGAGTTAAGACACAAAGAACCACACCCATTCTGCCAATGTTGAATGCCACAAAGGGACTGGTAGTCAGAAGGTCAACATACTCAGCTTGGAGAGTTAAAACTCCAAGGCTGATGCTCTATGTATAGTCACTACATTTTCTACTTTAAACTTTTTATCAGCTTAAGGAAACTCTTGAGAGTTCAGGGGGAGATTCTGCCAAACAATGTCTAAGGTTACAAGGCGTAAATATAGCTCCATAACTGAAATAGGCATGGAGAAGTCCCTTTCATGGCACAAAGCAAGGTGTTCATTTTGTACTACTAGGATCACTTACCAACTAGTACCCCCCCCCACACCCACTTTCTTCATTCCTCACTCATCATCAGCCATGTTCAGGACACTCTGGATCTGGGCCAACTGCTCAGATAAAAATAACACTGAATTTCAAGGCAGCATTCAATGATCCTGCTAAATTCCTCAGTAATTCTTCTTAGCTCCCCCCCCTAAGATTGCTAGTGTGCTCACAAAAGGTTCCAAATTCCTACTTTATATCTTCCTGAATTATTCATCACATTTCCCCAGCATGACTGGACTGCACCACATTAGAATTATGCCATGTATTCTTTATCCTCAGTCTCCATTGCCTCTAGGGGAAGGTGTTTCTCTTTAGTCTCAGAGTGTACCTGTCAAAGAACAGCCTTCAGTGATAAGAATAATCGTTTAATATGCTCTTCTAGAGAGTCTATGATTCCCCAGAAAATAAAATTCTACATTCATAAGAAGCAATAGAGGACACAAGAAAATTAGTTTGAACCAAAGCCTAAAGCAAGGAAGGGGGAAAATGTCTTTACTAACTCTTGTATTCATTCTTTATTTAATAGGCACTGCCAGATGTTAGCTCTAAGTACTCATCTCCCATCTGGCAGCCAGGACATAAAGTTAGGACATCTGATCCACTTAAAACATGCCGAGTTGTGTATCTATGTTAGTTGCTTAAATTGGCATTGTTTCTGCCCTTGACAACATCATCAGGGCATCTGTGACACTTACAAAAATGTCTTTCTTTTAAGATTCATTTTTATTTTAATTTTGTGCAGTGGAGGGTTTCTTTGCGTGTGAATGAGGGTATTCATGGAGATCAGGAGATCTCCCAGAGCTTTACGTTTTGATGAAGGTAATATGCCTCACACGGGTGCTGCATACTATGGTTATCTGAAAGATCAATATGAGCTCTTAATCACTGAGCCATTTTCCCATCCCCTTGTTCAGTGTAACTTGAAAATTCAGAAGAAGACTAAACCAATCCTTGTAGTTCATGATCCCTCATTCTCAAATATAGGGAACACCACTGACTTAAGGGTTCATAGCACTGATCTGGCCAAACAAAATTGTAACTTCTGGTTTTTAAGTATGAACACATTTTAAAACACTTATACAAAGAAATAATAATGATTGTCTTGTTTTTCCTTCCATGTTCACCGAGGAAACTGAGTTTTCTAAGGTTTGAAGATTCTAATTGACACACTAGATTGAGCCAAAATTGTAACCTACTTAAAGCCTTAATTTTCAAGCTTGGGCCTTTGTCTAATTCATTTGCTCACCTCAAATCTCCTGCATTTGCTCTCCAGAGTCTAAGTCTACTGGGGAAAATCTGTGGCGCTCAGTGACAGACTGTAACTTTGAGACTGTAACTTTGAGTAATTACAATGCCCTTGTTCTCCCCAGTATGTAGATAATCATTGCTTGACTATCAGTCCCTATCATTTAGAGACTATTCCTGTAAACACCTTTATAGATAGATAGATAGATAGATAGATAGATAGATAGATAGATAGATAGATGATAGATAGATAGATAGATAGATAGATAGATAGATAGATAGATAGAGATATATGGATATATAGATAGCTAGATATAGATACACATACATATAAAGAATATATATACATATATATGAAGAATATATATATTCTTTAGTTCTAAATTTTTATTAGATTTTGCTCTCCACTGTCTGTCAGCTCTATGTTTTCTATTTCTAGATTAGAAGTCTAGGCCTTCTATCAGACTCACCTGTGTGCTTAGGGTTATTGCTTAAAGCTGAAATATTTCTCCATAGGATTATGCTATGAATGTCTGGTCCCCCAACTTCTAACAGTATCTTGAAGGTTATATATGACTGTAAAAAAAATAGTATCCCTAATTCTGGGGCTTTGACTGTTGAATCTATCCATGGTTCTGACCTGTTATCTCTGCTTCCTTATCCACAGTAATGGATAAGCCCTTGTTGCCATGTTGTCTGTACCTAAAACCTGCATAGTCTACAATTATTTTTCTGCTACAATAATCTGCTACCTTCTGAAATAGTGGGCTATAATACTATTGTCCTGGCTGTAAGTACCTAACAGACTTGATTATTGAATGCTGGAATAACTGGCTCAAATGCAAAGTCATTTTAATGTTCACTAATGTAAAGTTCAATCAGACAATATTTTAAAGATTTAGTAAAGTAACTAAAAAAATTCTAAAAATGTTTGAATTGTCTCAAGGGTATTGTTCTAAAAACATACCATGTAGAAATAGTTACTACTTAGAAATATTTTTGCATCCTACCTGTAAGAAGAATGACTCATGCCTGTATTCAATAGCTCTACTTCTGGATCAAAAAACTGATGACTGGTTTATTCTAAGACAATAATCTTCAACCTCAGCTGCCATTCTGAATAATCTGAGCACCGTTTTTAAAAGTACTATGCTTTGGGTATACCACACTGCGATGTGGTATAGTATAAGAAGAAATTTTGACTGACTTGGGTCGAGGATCAGCCATGAATATTTGTTCAAATCTTATCAATAATTACAATTTACAACTAGGATTGATAATTGATAACTGATTTCCTGAAATGACTGTATTAATAAGGGATCTCAAGAGCAATCAAGTGTGAGTATGTGTGTGTGTGTGTGTGTGTGTGTGTGTGTGTGTGTGTGTGTGTGTGTGTGTTATTAAAGATCTCTACTAGACTGTACTACAGCTACTAGGGGTTGGATAGTCCAACAGTGGGCATCTGTATGCTCTAGAGACTGACAAACCTGTAGTTGCTTAGTCCATGAAGCTGGGTGACTTAGCAGTTCCAGTGTGGCTCAGTAGGACTGAGAAATTCCTGTGTGGTTGTTTTCAGTCCACACTAGAAGGCAGAAGAAGCTGTTTTCTGATGGCAAGGAGGACTGGTGGTGTTTACACCAACACCAAAGGGATACATGCACTTACCAAGAAGAAGAAAAGTTAGGCAAGTAAGTGCCTTGATTCTTCCTACTTAGATCCCAGAAAATCCTTCTTAGAAATGCCTCAAAGACTCAAGAGTAGTGTTTCTTCCTTAATTCTAGATCCAATCAAGTT
Source organism: Mus musculus (assembly GCF_000001635.26). NCBI lineage: Eukaryota > Metazoa > Chordata > Mammalia > Rodentia > Muridae > Mus > Mus musculus. The sequence goes on from NC_000067.6 coordinate 124,917,361, forward strand.
GCCAACTATGAACGAGGATGCTTCAGAGATAGTACTTGTTTTTTCATTACATCCCTCCAATATCACAGGTGGTCTTGCAAAATCTTTTCCATTTATACAGCTACATCAGGATATGTTCTACAGTTGCTTTCTTCCTAGGAAAGAAGTTTCCCACTTCCAAAGCATTATAATATCCTTTCTTAGATGTTACACTTCTGAGGGCTCCACTCTCCCCCAAACCTTGGAGGGCTTACAAAACCTATCCTCCACTCTTCATAAGAAATTGTTTCTTACACAAGTGAATTAACCTAAATAACAATTATCATTCACAAGTGTGGCAAGTCCTGTAAATAAATGAACTCTCTTTTATCTTAGTTTTTCAAAGAGATCTTCAAGGGTAAAACATAAATAAAAGTGCATTTATAATTTCACATTACTAAGGCACTAGCATTGTGTAGCTTAAAACTGCAAACACCTGTCTTTTGGGGTCTTTGATAACTTTGTTCTAAACTTTACCCAGCTAATTAGAAGTGTTCAAAGGCTCTTATTTTGAACCACTTAGTTGATGAGAAATGCATGCTTAATGGGCATCCTTGAAGACAATTTAATGAATCCAGAAGCAAAGCAAATTGATTATTATGCAATGATTTGAGAGCTCTCCTTGTGACCAGCTTACAAACACAGAGACACAGAGGTAACCAGAATGTGGAGGTTGGCAGCTCAGGTTATTAATGAGGACACCAATTGTGCTAATGATCAAGGAGCATTTTTTAAAAATTAAATCTTTGGGGGCTCTAACAAAATATTCCAAGTTAATATTATTCAAATAGTACTTTGAAAAATCTAACTTAACCCCCATGAGCTATTTAATAGCTTCAGAAGGGATGAGGGCAAGCTATTGGATTTCTTTGGCTGAGAAGACTTGAAAGGCATCCTTCCCCCAAGAATTTTGTGGCCTCCACATGCAAGGTAAATTATGCTAATTTGTGGTGTTTGAACAGAGTTTCATTTGTATGTATTTAGCAAGGTTTCTTTTCTAATACTTGATAAATGTTTGCACAAGGAATGTGGAAGGGACACAAAGTAGGTACCATTTTGATTATTTCATAAGAAAAGTGGGATGGTTAGCACTGATGTCAAATTGACAGGATTTAGAATCATGTAGGAGTTGAGAATGTCTGTGAGATTTTCCAGATTTGGTTAAGTAAGATGGAAAGACCCAAATAAACATGACCCCCTAAACCAACCCCCCCCCAGCCTGCTGTACAAGACTGAAAACAAAGGAAAGAACAAGATCGGCGCTGGCATTAATCTCTCTGATTCTTCACTATGAACGAAATATGGCCATTCCCTCATAGCCATGCAGCCATGCCTTATGCACAATGGTGGACTGTACCCTGAATCTGTGAGCCAGTAGGAACCCTCTCTTCCCTAAGTTTCTTTTGTCAGATATTTTGACATAGCAGTAAATACAAGATTAGCATAGAAGGCCATCAGTCATACCATTTTAATAATATTGAGATCCACCAGACTAAGAGTCTTATTACCTCCTCCTTCACATTCCAAGGGTCTCCCACATTCCAAGGGGTTAAAAGGATGGATTTGTGAAGACCCACAGCTGAAGGAGAAAGATATTCAACTCTTCCCATCCTATGCCTTCCTTTGTGCCTACAATACCTCTTTCATTTACACACACACACACACACACACACACACACACACACACACACACACACACACTTCCCACTTCAGGTAGTTCAAAAGGCCTTAGTAAAACAGATCATGAAGTTTCACTCTCACAGTTTCTGACTCAATAGCTATGGGAAAAATTTTAATAATTTGCATGGTGCAGAGTTCCTGATCTAGAAACCACACTGGTATTTCCTCTCCTGGGCATCCACTGGTTCCAACAAGCAGTGCTAATTACTATTACTGTTGGCATAGATCTTGTATCATTCAACTGCAGATTCACCTCTCTCCATACACCCAGACTCAATGGAAAAACTCTGGACAACACCAGCATATCAAAATTTCCTTTCTAAGTCATATTGTGTGTGTACATGTGTGCTTGTAAGAGGACTACTTGCAGAAGTCAGTTCTTTTTCACCATTTGGGTTCCATGGATTGATCTCAGAACCTCAGGCTTGTCTACAAGCACATTTATCATTCAGAAACATCACTGTCCCTTGCTTCTTGCATTTCCTATAAGCAACTGCAACTTTTTGTTTCAATTGAAGCACTTGTGTATTTTATGCTGGGATATGAGTTTCTATGTGTGCATGAGTGTTAGTGAAATAGTTTTTCTTCTTATAGTATGCGTAGAAAGGTAAAGGTCAGGATGGGGAAATGTAGCAAACTATAAGCATATATAAATTTTAAAGATAATATAAATGTCACTGAGATGGCTTAATAGGTAAAGGAACTTATTGACACATCTAAAAAAGCTGAGTTCAATCTCCACATCCCACATGGTAGAAGGGGAGAACCAACCTTCCCAAGGAGTCTTCAGATTTCCTTATACATACCTTATCATGTGTGCATGCATGCACATGTACACGCACACGCGCGCGCACACACACACACACACACACACACAATTAATATAATAAAGATGATCATATAAAGAGTTTGAGATGTTTTTATTTTGTAAATAACTATGATGTTTTAAAGGTAAATTTGACCTGTTTATGGTCACTACAAAGCTCCTTATCTCTGAGGACTGAGTCCTTTTCCTCAAGAGTATATGGCTACTGAGTTGCTATATTAGTTTTGATTCATTTGCTCCCAATCAAATGTACCTCTTTGACTCTTTGTTAGTGAGACATGAGATGAACCAGAGTACTATATCTACCACTGTTCACTTGAAGAAGGGATCTCTCCCTCCATCTGCCTTCCACAACTATTCCATTCCCCCTTTCAAAAGAGACTCAAACATCCTTGCTTATGCCCTTCTTCCTGTCCAACTTCCTTGGAGTAGCCTGGATACCCTGTATTTAGTGGCTAATTTCTACTTATAAGTGAATACATACCATGCTCATCCTTTTTGGACTGAGTTACCTCATTCAGGATGGTATTCTCAAGACCCATCCATTTGCCTGCAAAATTCATGATGTATTTGTTTTTCATAGCTGAATAGTATTCCATTGTGTAGACGTATACATTTTCTTTATCCATTCTTCAATTGAGAGACATCTAGGTTGTTTCCAGTTTCTGGCTACTATGAATAAAGCTATTATGAACATAGTTGAGCAAGTGTCTTAGTGAGATGTCACATGTGGGTTGTGGGAGAAGGGACAGCTGGATGGATGGTCATGAGAATGAGTGGAAATATGCAACTGATTGGGGTGAAGCGGTAGGGGGAATCTCCAAGAAGAGACAAAGACCTGGGATAGGGGAGGTACCCAAGAATCAATGGAGATGCCCTTAGCTGTGACTCACAGAATTGAGGATATGGAGCCTGGGGAGGCTGCCTCCTGTGGAACCCCTGTGGAACGATAGAGACAACAACCAACCCACAAAACTTTTGACCCAAAATTTATCCTTTCTACAAGATATGCAGGGGTTGTGGATGGAGCAGATACTGAGGGAACAGCCAGTCCATGGCAAGCACCAATCTGTGATACTGCTAATGATATTCTCTTATGCTTGCATACAGGAGTCTAGCAAGGCTATCCTCTGAGAAGCTCCACCCAGCATCTGATTCTGACAGATACAGATTCCCACAGCCCAACAGTGGATGGAGCTTGGGGACTCTTATGGAAGAATAGGAGAAAGGATTGCAGCCCCTAAGGGGATAGGAACTTCACCGAAGACCAATAGAATCAACAACCCTTGAGGCTCCCAGAGACTGAACTACCAACAAAGGACATACATAGGTTGGACCTAGTCCCTGGAATATGTATTTCTATCTGGGCTGTCTTGTCTGGCATCAGTGGGAGAGGATGCACCAAGGCCCATTGGACACTTGATGTGCCAGGTTGTGGGGGACCTCTCAGTACTGGGGATATATTCACTCAGGGAAGTGCTTGCTTTGCAAGCATGAGAATCTTAGTTCCCCCATAGAACACCTGTGAAAAGCTGAGCCTTGTGGCACAGGCTACTAATCTCAGAGATAGGGAGGCAGATACTAAGATCTCTGACACTCACTGCCAGCCAGTCTGGTGTCATCAGCAAGTTCCAGTACAGTGAGAGACCCTACCATAAAAAAGGGAAGTGGCACCTGATGATCTGCAGCTAAAGCTGTCTCCACACCAAAATATTAAAAGAAAGGTTCTCTTCTAACTGAAAAGGCACTGACCTCCTTTTGTGAAGAATAAATAGAGGACTCATCAAAGTCAGAGGTCTTTCTTCAAATAGTCTCACTGAGTGTTAAACAATTAACATTACTCTCTACTGCAGTAGAGCCCAACACAGGAATGCTTTATGCAGTGATTTGAGAGTCAGCTGATTTATTGCTGGGTGGTTCCTGAGCACACCTACTTGTGCATTGTTAGTGGGTCTTTTTTTTTTTTTATTTCTCCAGTGATTATAAAACTACTATTCAATGGTATATTAGACTCTAAAGAGCTCTCACCTTGAAAGTGAAGCCCGGGTCGCCATCTGGGTTCCGGGACTCCTTGGAACTTAGGAAATTGGTCTGAACAGGTGAGAGGGTGCGCCAGAGAACTGGACAGCTTCTGGGATAGGCGGAAGCACAGAGCCGCTGAGGCAGCACCCTTGGCGGGCCTCAGACAGCCGGCCACCTTCCGGACCAGAGGACAGGTGTCAACCTGGCTCGGGAGGCGGCCTCAGCCTCAGCAGCAGCGGTCGCCATCTTGGTTCCAGGACTCAGCAGAACTTAGGAAATCAGTCTGAATAGGTGAGAGGGTGCGCCAGAGAACCGGACAGCTTCTGGAACAGGCAGAAGCACAGAGCCGCTGAGGCAGCACCCTTGGCGGGCCTCAGACAGCCGGCCACCGTCCGGACCAGAGGACAGGTGTCCGCCTGGCTTGGGAGGCGGCCTCAGCCTCAGGAGCAGCGGTCGCCATCTTGGTTCCGGGACTCCCTGGAACTTAGGAATTTAGTCTGCACAGGTGAGAGTCTGCACCACAGAAGTTGACAGCTTCTGGGAACTGCCAAAGCAACACAGCTTCTGAGAAAGGCCCTGTTTTGGGCCTTCTTTTTCGGCCAGGAGGAGGTCCAAAAACAAGATATCTGCGCACCTTCCCTGTAAGAGAGCTTGCCAGCAGAGAGTGCTCTGAGCACTGAAAATCAGAGGAGAGAATCTGTCTCCCAGGTCTGCTGATAGACGGTAACAGAATCACCAGAGGAACAATCTCTAAACAGAGTCAACTATAACTACTAACTCCAGAGATTACCAGATGGCGAAAGGTAAACGTAGGAATCTTTCTTTTTTTTTTTTTTTTTTCTTTCCATTTTTTATTAGGTATTTAGCTCATTTACATTTCCAATGCTATACCAAAAGTCCCCCATACCCACCCACCCCCACTCCCCTACCCGCCCACTCCCCCTTTTTGGCCCTGGCGTTCCCCTGTTCTGGGGCATATAAAGTTTGTGTGTCCAATGGGCCTCTCTTTCCAGTGATGGCCGACTAGGCCATCTTTTGATACATATGCAGCTAGAGTCAAGAGCTCCGGGGTACTGGTTAGTTCATAATGTTGATCCACCTATAGGGTTGCAGATCCCTTTAGCTCCTTGGGTACTTTCTCTAGCTCCTCCATTGGGAGCCCTGTGATCCATCCATTAGCTGACTGTGGGCATCCACTTCTGTGTTTGCTAGGCCCCGGCATAGTCTCACAAGAGACAGCTACATCTGGGTCCTTTCGATAAAATCTTGCTAGTGTATGCAATGGTGTCAGTGTTTGGATGCTGATTATGGGGTGGATCCCTGGATAAGGCAGTCTCTACATGGTCCATCCTTTCATCTCAGCACGTAGGAATCTTTCTAACAGGAACCAAGACCACTCACCATCATCAGAACCCAGCACTCCCACTTCGTCCAGTCCAGGACACCCCAACACACCTGAAAACCTAGAAATAGATTTAAAAGCATATCTCATGATGATAGTAGAGGACATCAAGAAGGACTTTAATAAATCACTTAAAGAAATACAGGAGAACACTGCTAAAGAGTTACAAGTCCTTAAAGAAAAACAGGAAAACACAATCAAACAGGTAGAAGTCCTTACAGAAAAAGAGGAAAAAACATACAAACAGGTGATGGAAATGAACAAAACCATACTAGACCTAAAAAGGGAAGTAGACACAATAAAGAAAACTCAAAGTGAGGCAACACTGGAGATAGAAACCCTAGGAAAGAAATCTGGAACCATAGATTTGAGCATCAGCAACAGAATACAAGAGATGGAAGAGAGAATCTCAGGTGCAGAAGATTCCATAGAAAACATCGGCACAACAATCAAAGAAAATGGAAAATGCAAAAAGATCCTAACTCAAAATATCCAGGAAATCCAGGACACAATGAGAAGACCAAACCTACGGATAATAGGAGTGGATGAGAATGAAGATTTTCAACTCAAAGGACCAGCAAACATCTTCAACAAAATTATTGAAGAAAACTTCCCAAATCTAAAGAAAGAGATGCCTATGAACATACAAGAAGCCTACAGAACTCCAAATAGACTGGACCAGAAAAGAAATTCCTCCCGACACATAATAATCAGAACAACAAATGCACTAAATAAAGATAGAATACTAAAAGCAGTAAGGGAAAAAGGTCAAGTAACATATAAAGGCAAGCCTATCAGAATTACACCAGATTTTTCACCAGAGACTATGAAAGCCAGAAGAGCCTGGACAGATGTTATACAGACACTAAGAGAACACAAATTCCAGCCCAGGCTACTATACCCAGCCAAACTGTCAATTTACATAGATGGAGAAACCAAAGTATTCCACGACAAAACCAAATTCACACATTATCTCTCCACGAATCCAGCCCTTCAAAGGATAATAACAGAAAAAAAAACAATACAAGAATGGGAACAATGCCCTAGAAAAAACAGGAAGGTAATCCCTCAACAAACCTAAAAGAAGACAGCCACAAGAACAGAATGCCAACTTTAACAACAAAAATAACAGGAAGCAATAATTACTTTTCCTTAATATCTCTTAACATCAATGGTCTCAACTCCCCAATAAAAAGACATAGACTAACAAACTGGCTACACAAACAAGACCCAACATTTTGCTGCTTACAGGAAACACATCTCAGAGAAAAAGATAGACACTACCTCAGAATGAAAGGCTGGAAAACAATTTTCCAAGCAAATGGTATGAAGAAACAAGCTGGAGTAGCCATCCTAATATCTGATAAGATTGACTTCCAACCCAAAGTCATCAAAAAAGACAAGGAGGGGCACTTTGTTCTCATCAAAGGTAAAATCCTCCAAAAGGAACTCTCAATACTGAATATCTATGCTCCAAATACAAGGGCAGCCACATTCATTAAAGAAACTTTAGTAAAGCTCAAAGCACACATTGCACCTCACACAATAATAGTGGGAGACTTCAACACACCACTTTCACCAATGGACAGATCATGGAAACAGAAACTAAACAGGGACACACTGAAACTAACAGAAGTGATGAAACAAATGGATCTGACAGATATATACAGAACATTTTATCCTAAAACAAAAGGATATACCTTCTTCTCAGCACCTCATGGTACCTTCTCCAAAATTGACCACATAATAGGTCACAAAACAGGCCTCAACAGATTCAAAAATATTGAAATTGTCCCATGTATCCTGTCAGATCACTATGCACTAAGGCTGATCTTCAATAACAAAATAAATAATAGAAAACCAACATTCACGTGGAAACTGAACAACACTCTTCTCAATGATACCTTGGTCAAGGAAGGAATAAAGAAAGAAATTAAAGACTTTTTAGAGTTTAATGAAAATGAAGCCACAACTTACCCAAGCCTTTGGGACACAATGAAAACATTTCTAAGAGGGAAACTCATAGCTCTGAGTGCCTCCAAGAAGAAACGGGAGAGAGCACATACTATCAGCTTGACAACACATCTAAAATCTCTAGAAAAAAAGGAAGCAAATTCACTCAAGAGGAGTAGACGGCAGGAAATAATCAAACTCAGGGGTGAAATCAACCAAGTGGAAACAAGAAGAACTATTCAAAGAATTAACCAAACGAGGAGTTGGTTCTTTGAGAAAATCAACAAGATAGATAAACCTTTAGCTATACTCACTAGAGGGCACAGGGACAAAATCCTAATTAACAAAATCAGAAATGAAAAGGGAGACATAACAACAGATCCTGAAGAAATCCAAAACACCATCAGATCCTTCTACAAAAGGCTATACTCAACAAAACTGGAAAACCTGGACGAAATGGACAAATTTCTGGACAAATACCAGGTACCAAAGTTGAATCAGGATCAAGTTGACCTTCTAAACAGTCCCATATCCCCTAAAGAAATAGAAGCAGTTATAAATAGTCTCCCAGCCAAAAAAAGCCCAGGACCAGACGGGTTTAGTGCAGAGTTCTATCAGACCTTCAAAGAAGATCTAATTCCAGTTCTGCACAAACTTTTTCACAAGATAGAAGTAGAAGGTACTCTACCCAACTCATTTTATGAAGCCACTATTACTCTGATACCTAAACCACAGAAAGATCCAACAAAGATAGAGAACTTCAGACCAATTTCTCTTATGAATATCGATGCAAAAATCCTCAAAAAAATTCTCGCTAACCGAATCCAAGAACACATTAAAGCAATCATCCATCCTGACCAAGTAGGTTTTATTCCAGGGATGCAGGGATGGTTTAATATACGAAAATCTATCAATGTAATCCATTATATAAACAAACTCAAAGACAAAAACCACATGATCATCTCGTTAGATGCAGAAAAAGCATTTGACAAGATCCAACACCCATTCATGATAAAAGTTCTGGAAAGATCAGGAATTCAAGGCCCATACATAAACATGATAAAAGAAATCTACAGCAAACCAGTAGCCAACATCAAAGTAAATGGAGAGAAGCTGGAAGCAATCCCACTAAAATCAGGGACTAGACAAGGCTGCCCACTTTCTCCCTACCTTTTCAACATAGTACTTGAAGTATTAGCCAGAGCAATTCGACAACAAAAGGAGATCAAGGGGATACAAATTGGAAAAGAGGAAGTCAAAATATCACTTTTTGCAGATGATATGATAGTATATATAAGTGACCCCAAAAATTCCACCAGAGAACTCCTAAACCTGATAAACAGCTTCGGTGAAGTAGCTGGATATAAAATAAACTCAAACAAGTCAATGGCCTTTCTCTATACAAAGAATAAACAGGCTGAGAAAGAAATTAGGGCAACAACACCCTTCTCCATAGTCACAAATAATATAAAATATCTCGGCATGACTCTAACTAAGGAAGTGAAAGATCTGTATGATAAAAATCAAGTCTCTGAAGAAAGAAATTAAAGAAGATCTCAGAAGATGGAAGGATCTCCCATGCTCATGGATTGGCAGGATCAACATTGTAAAAATGGCTATCTTGCCAAAAGCAATTTACAGATTCAATGCAATCCCCATCAAAATTCCAACTCAATTCTTCAACGAATTAGAAGGAGCAATTTGCAAATTCATCTGGAATAACAAAAAACCTAGGATAGCAAAAACTCTTCTCCAGGATAAAAGAACCTCTGGTGGAATCACCATGCCTGACCTAAAGCTTTACTACAGAGCAATTGTGATAAAAAACTGCATGGTACTGGTATAGAGACAGACAAGTAGACCAATGGAATAGACTTGAAGACCCAGAAATGAACCCACACACCTATGGTCACTTGATCTTTGACAAGGGAGCTAGAACCATCCAGTGGAAGAAAGACAGCATCTTCAACAATTGGTGCTGGCACAACTGGTTGTTATCATGTAGAAGAATGCGAATCAATCCATACTTATCTCCTTGTACTAAGGTCAAATCTAAGTGGATCAAGGAACTTCACTTAAAACCAGAGACACTGAAACTTATAGAGGAGAAAGTGGGGAAAAGCCTTGAAGATATGGGCACAGGGGAAAAATTCCTGAACAGAACAGCAATGGCTTGTGCTGTAAGATCGAGAATTGACAAATGGGACCTAATGAAACTCCAAAGTTTCTGCAAGGCAAAAGACACCGTCAATAAGACAAAAAGACCACCAACAGATTGGGAAAGGATCTTTACCTATCCTAAATCAGATAGGGGACTAATATCCAACATATATAAAGAACTCAAGAAGGTGGACTTCAGAAAATCAAATAACCCCATTAAAAAATGGGGCTCAGAACTGAACAAAGAATTCTCACTGAGGAATACCGAATGGCAGAGAAGCACCTGAAAAAATGTTCAACATCCTTAATCATTAGGGAAATGCAAATCAAAACAACCCTGAGATTCCACCTCACACCAGTCAGAATGGCTAAGATCAAAAATTCAGGTGACAGCAGATGCTGGCGTGGATGTGGAGAAAGAGGAACACTCCTCCATTGTTGGTGGGACTGCAGGCTTGTACAACCACTCTGGAAATCAGTCTGGCGGTTCCTCAGAAAATTGGACATAGTACTACCGGAGGATCCAGCAATACCTCTCCTGGGCATATATCCAGAAGATGTCCCAACCGGTAAGAAGGACACATGCTCCACTATGTTCATAGCAGCCCTATTTATAATAGCCAGAAGCTGGAAAGAACCCAGATGCCTCTCAACAGAGGAATGGATACAGAAAATGTGGTACATCTACACAATGGAGTACTACTCAGCTATTAAAAAGAATGAATTTATGAAATTCCTAGCCAAATGGATGGACCTGGAGGGCATCATCCTGAGTGAGGTAACACATTCACAAAGGAACTCACACAATATGTACTCACTGATATGTGGATATTAGCCCAAAACCTAGTATACTCAAGATATAAGATACAATTTCCTAAACACATGAAACTCAAGAAAAATGAAGACTGAAGTGTGGACACTATGCCCCTCCTTAGAAGTGGGAACAAAACACCCTTGGAAGGAGTTACAGAGACAAAGTTTGGAGCTGAGATGAAAGGATGGACCATGTAGAGACTGCCATATCCAGGGATCCACCCCATAATTAGCATCCAAACGCTGACACCATTGCATACACTAGCAAGATTTTATCGAAAGGACCCAGATGTAGCTGTCTCTTGTGAGACTATGCCGGGGCCTAGCAAACACAGAAGTGGATGCTCACAGTCAGCTAATGGATGGATTACAGGGCTCCCAATGGAGGAGCTAGAGAAAGTACCCAAGGAGCTAAAGGGATCTGCAACCCTATAGGTGGAACAACATTATGAACTAACCAGTACCCCGGAGCTCTTGACTCTAGCTGCATATGTATCAAAAGATGGCCTGGTCGGCCATCACTGGAAAGAGAGGCCCATTGGACATGCAAATTTTATATGCCCCAGTACAGGGGAACGCCAGGGCCAAAAAGGGGGAGTGGGTGGGTAGGGGAGTGGGGGTGGGTGGGTATGGGGGACTTTTGGTATAGCATTGGAAATGTAAATGAGCTAAATACCTAATAAAAAATTTAAAAAAAAAAGAAAGAAAGTGAAGCCCAAGTTTAAGTTAGACATCAACATCCAAGTAGATGCACACAACACAGCTGGGAAAACACTTAGTGCCTCTCAAGCAGGAGAAACTGAGTTTGAATTCCCAGAACTCATGTAAAGACCCATGGTACAATAGCTACAGAGCACTTGTGATCAACAGGCTATGAGATGGGAGGTGATGACCAAGCAAATCCCTGGAAGCTTGTGAGTCAGCTAGCCTGGTGATGTTCTAAGTTAATGAGAGACCTTGTCCCAGACAAAAGACAGAAGGCACCTAATGAACAGCACTCAAGGTTGCTCTCTGCTCTCCATACTTGCACCGTGAACTGCCACATGCCACCATATAAATAAGAACACAGATACTACACTGTGACATATATTGTCTGGTATTATATTGGGTGGTATATCAATTTGTCACAAGCTACAGTGATGTTGGAAGAGGAAACTTCAACTGAGAAATGCAGCAAGGAGGTAGTCCTATTGGCAAACCTGTGATTCATTTTATTGATTGATGATTGATGTGGGAGGACCCAGCTCACTGATGGTATTGCTACCCATGGGTTGATAGTCCTGGATGCTGTAGGAAAACAGGCTAAACAAACCGTTAGGAACAAGCCAGCAAGCAGCTCTCGTCCATGGCCTCTACATCAGTTTCTGACTCCAGGTTCCTGCCCTGAGTTCTTTGCCTTGGGTTTCCTCAGGGATGGACTGAAATCAAGTTGAAATCAACTTTCCTCCCCAAGTCATTTTGTTTATCACAGCAATGGAAACCCTAAGACTAATGGTAAAATTAAAATGTTACACAAACAGAACCATTTATGGAACACAAATTGCCTTGTGTTATTTCTGTGATTTCTTCCCATTATTATTACATTAAGAACTGCATTGATTTTTTTCAAACTTACCCAGAATGCCCTCTGCTCCTCAGTGAATTTTGTCTTGATAGATGACTTCCAGAAGAAATGTTATCACTGCCTACCAGCATCAGCTTATGAACACTGAACTGAAGTGTTCTTTAAGGTTCATATATCAAGAAAATTGAAAATTCATGGCTGCTGTAGACAATGTTTTTTTTTTCTTCAGAACTGTAGCAGCTGGTGAGTCTAGTAAATGACCTCTACAGTTGTCACCACGGAAGTAACCCTAATTAAACTCAGTGAGTCATCGTATAGAGCCTGCTTAAGAGCTAAGAGCACTTTTACTTTGGGAGAAGATTGGAGTTGGGCTCACAATGGCCTAAAACTCTAGCTCAAGGGGATCCAGTGTCCTCTTCTTCCCTGCAGTCTCCTGCATCCACAGGCACACATGTACACATAAATAATACGCAACACAAAAGCAAAATACTTTAATAAGAGACCTGAAAGTGGAAGAAAGACTTGGAAAGAAGAAAGGATCCATGGGGAGTGAGAGGGGGATAAAAGGTAACTGGAGTGAATGTGATCAAAAGACAATCTATGCCAGTATAAAATCATCAAAGAATGAACTTAAAACTCTTACAAATTGAGAAAAGGTCTGCATATGTAACATAGTTTTCGGGTAAGCTGGTGTCTCTCTCCTGCCCCTAATGTCCTCGGGCATCCGTTAGTCCTCAGTTTCTTGCCAAGCTGTAGCATAGCCTTTGGTAATTAACATTAGTATTGCAAAAGCTGAACAACAATAATTTGCTCCTTAAATATCTGCTATGTTAACTCACTGTCACTTGGTAATTTGCATAATTACTTTATAATTACTTATAACTCACACTAAGCATGTATTTACAAAATGAATTTGTTGGTATTATCCTGTGTTTTCTTGCATTGGTTCTTAAGTGTATTGGTGCTCTTCCATTTAAAACTACAGTTTTATGTGCCTAATATATCCCAACAAGTTATGGCATAAAAATATGCATATTTCATAAAGATGCTGCAAGGTAAAGGCTGTGAATGCTGTGCTTGGTGACAAAGGTCCAAATTAAGGGTGCAATTGGTGACATTTCCTTTCTGTACTGACTTTCTCCCTTCCTGGCTGGGCACTCTCCTCCCTTCTTCCCCAGTAGATAGGAACCACATCAAATCAAAAGTCCTCATAAGGTTTCTAGCATCTTCCAATCCCAGGAATCTACATCTGGCATAGTAAAAAAAATCTCAAGCTGGTTAAGTGTGTCCAGTCATCTGGAGTTTTTAAAGTTTCTCTGAATACTTCAGACACCACATGACTTACTTGAAAAATTATCATATTTTAACAATTTCATGTTTTTCCTCCACCCCAATTCCAACACGTATAATATCTGCATGAATCTTGCAGTAAATAGCATTTGCTTTCCAAAAGTTATTGTAAAGATAACCAGTGTGGGAGAGAAAAGAGGTTCATCTTGTCTTGGGGATGTGCAGAGAGATGGCAGAACATGGAAAAGTAGACAGAGCTAACAAAGAGCCACAGAAAGGATCTAGTGTCTAAGCCTTACTATTGATAGGCTGAGGAAAAGGAGAGTGACTCGTGTCCTTGTGATAGTGTGTCAGAACCCAGATCAGGATTTGCTCTTACAGACAACGCTGACTTAGGAAATACAATCACAGAGACTCACATAGGACTCACATAGGCAGCAAAGTATTGAACAAATATGATCAAGGCAAGGTGGCCACTTGACAATACCTGAGCTGCTAAGAAGAAAACCAGAGTTCCGAGTATATGAGGCATACATTCTCAGCACTATAAACAACAGTAAGGAAAACCAGGTCAGATGTGACGTGTAGTTGTAATCTCAACATAAGCCAGGACAGAGGGATCTCCTGTGTGAAGCCAGTCTGCTATGGGGTTAGGATATGAGTCAGACTAAGCTGTAGGAGGAGACAATGTCAGAAAGAACAAGAGAAAGAAACAAAGGGAGGAAGATAAGAAGAGGTGGCAAGAAGAAAGGAGTGGACTGGGGGAGATAGAGAAACAGGAAAGGAGGGAAAAAGGGAGGGGGAGGGAGGGACAGAGGAAGGGAAGAGTAGAGCAAGGCATGCAGGGAAGGAAAGCATGTACTACACAATTCTTTTCCAAGCAATTTACATATTCATTATCGCTACGTGTCACACAGTGAGAGTAACAATTAATAATGTTGGTGAAGTCTTACTGCATTCAATATGTTTTATGTATAATCTTGTAGATACTACACTCATTTTTAAATCACAAGGGTTTGCCCTGTACAGAAGCAAACAGCTATGAAGTAGAGATGCTAGAATACACTTTTATTCAAACTTCTGCCTTGTGAACATGTCATGATGTGGCAAGTTTATAATCTACTGGAGAGGTAGAGACAGGCTTATGTTTGGGGCTCACTAGCCAGCGAGCCATCCTGAATCATCAAGTAGTAGGTCCCGGTGAGAAATTCTGTCTAATAATAATTAAGTGGCCATCTCCTGAGGAACAAAGCCCAAGGTCAACCTCTGGCCTCTGCCCGTTTTTTTATGCTTGTGTGCCTGCTCAGGCATGAAGATGCACATATATGTATGCTTTGACTTGTTTCTCCCCCATCATTATCCATAAGCTCCTTCTCTTGCATTAAATAGTTTTCCAGTTTCTTCTGTGTGGAGTGCAGCAAGGTCAAGACTCTCAAGAAGATTACTACATCTCAGTGAGGCCTGGCTTAGGAACCCAGAGAAAGCCATGCAACGCTTGGCATAGCATTGTTTTTCTGTTTCAGTTTTTCTCAGTTTCTAGGTAACAGTAAAAATCCTGTAGATTTGCAAATTCACCTTCCCTGCTTTGTTTTGATAAGATCTAGGAACATGGGCTAGCGAGATGGCTCAGCAGCTTGACCACCTAAGTTCAGTACACTGGACATACAAGGTAGAAGAAGAGAACCAACTTCAACAGTGTTCTCTGACCATCATACAGATGCTGTGACATTCTTCTACACACACACACACACACACACACACACACACACACACAAACACACACACACACACACACACAAGTGCACTTGTAAAAAGTATCTTAGAAAGCAAATAAGCAAAGTCCTACTTCTCATTCTAACCTACCGAAGGTCACTTTTAGAAACCAAAATGTTGGGCCTGTTTCACAAGTTGGCATTGTGTAGAAGATCCCTGTTCAAAGGCTCTCTACCCTCAGACTCTGAATTCTTAGGGAATTCTCCTAGCCCAGCGCATAGCTCATTGTACCACAATCACAAATTTGATAATTGTTTTCCTGTGAGAGACTTAGCCCCACTAGATCAGAGATGGAGATTCATCCATGTTTGTAACAAGAAGAGCGATGCCTAGCCCACCACAGACACTCACCCTGCACATGTGTAATGAAAGGATGAGTGGATGAACAAATTAACCAAGATATTTAGTCCTAGACAAACACCTCCAATGCTTTAATTTTGAGGGACAATGGGGACTGTGACTACCTGAACTCTTGCCATCTTTGGCTGTAGGAAAATGGATAAGTAAATGAACCATATATTTTCAAATAATAGTTGGTATGGTTGAATATTATATCCTAGGCTCCAAGCTGAGGAGTTAGAATCTAGGTAAAGGGTATAGTTACCAGGAATTAGGTGCTTGGGGGCCATAATGTTTCTGGTCCCTTTGTGCCTCTGCATGTTGTCCATATGAGGAGAATAGTTTTTGGCCACACACACTGACTGCAATGCCATTCATCCAAAGCATATGAGACCAACTGTGGACTGAGCTGCTAAACTCATGAACCAAAATAAACCCTTTGTCTTTGAAGTGCTTTAAGGTACGCATTTCCACACTGTGGTGAGAAATGTAACAGACACTATACAAATGCCTTTTATTGCTAGTAACTGGACACTTTAATCCAGTGACTCTATTAAAATTTGTAAACTTAGTAAAGTGAAGCCCTCAGGTGTGGTCACCATTGCTCCAGTCACATTACAAACCCAAAATCCTAAGAGCAGAGAAATTAGGGAAAATTGATCAGGGTTGTGGAAGATGAAAGATTTTCTGTGGTGAAATTTTTTGACTGACATAGAAAGTCATTAGTAATACTCATATATATTAAAACGCACCCTGACTCCTAAACAAAGAACATCAATAGTAGGAAAGAGGTGGTCATCAGACACTGGGGTGTAGAGTTCTCTTGGAAGATAATGGTGACTGGGGCCAGTGTGTCTGGATGGATATGTTGAATAATGATGGTAATCACACTTCAGATATCTGAGAGGCCAAGCAAAGGGATTTGCTGATGGTCCTGGAAGTGATAGGCTCCAGAGAAAGACTGAATGAAATTCAGGTGCAGTGGCAGGTCACTGAGGAACAACAAGAAAGGGTAGAACTCCTTCAACAATGGGAAGTGAAAGGAAGGATGCAAATTTGAAACAAATCCAGCATTTAAATCTGACAAATACTCAAATGAGTGTCCTTTGTGGAGAGAAATATAATTATGGCTCCATGAGAGTCTAGTTTGGAAGCATATTAAGAGACAATGGTCTCTTAAAAGACAATGGTCTTTTAAACCCAAGGATTATATACAATGGAGAAGTAGACTCCAGGCTGAGGACTAAGATCTGGAGCCAAAATAGTGAAACCTGATATGAAGGATAGAAGAATCCATGCTGCTAGGGCCTCTCCTCCCATTGATGACCAACAAGGTCATCCTCTGCTACATCTGTGGCTGGAACCATGGGTCACTCCATGTGTACTCTTTGGTTGGTGGTTTAGTTCCTTTGAACTTGGGGGGGGGGGTTGGTTGGTTGGTATTGTTGTTCTTCTTACGGAGTTGCAAACCCCTTCAGCTCCCTCAATCCTTTCTCTCACTCCCCATTGAGGACCCCATGCTCAGTCAATGATTGGCTGTGAGCATCTGCCTCTGTACTGATCAGGCTCTGGCAGAGCCTCTCAGGATCCTGTAAGCAAGCACTTCTTAGCATCCCCAATAGTGTCTGGGTTTGGTGTCTATATATGGGATGGATCCCCAGGTGAGGCGGTCTCTGGATGACCTTTTCTTCAGTCTGCTCCACACTTTGTTTATGTATTTCCTCCTGTGACTATTTTGTTCCCCTTCTAAGAAGGAATGAAGCATCCATACTTTGGTCTTCCTTCTTGGGCTTCACATGGTCTGTGAATTGAATCTTGGGTATTCTGAGCTTTGGGGCTAATATCCACTTAACAGTACATATCATGTGTGTTCTTTTGTGACTGAGTTACCTCACTCAGGGTGATATTTTCTAGTTCTATCCATTTGCCTAAGAATTTCATGAAATCATTATTTTTTTGTTTTGTTTTTAAATGAAGTATCCTTTTTATTTTTTATTTATTTTGGGTTTTTTTTTTTTGGGGGGGGGGGTCAAGACAGGGTTTCTCTGTGTAGCTCCAGCTGTCCTGGAACTCACTTTTTAGACCAGGCTTACCTCAAACTCAGAAATCTGCCTGCCTCTGCCTCCCAAGTGCTGTGATTAAAGGCATGCACCACCACATCCGGCTTGAAATCATTGTTTTTAATAGCTGAGTAGTACTCTATTGTGTAAATATACCACATTTTTTCTTTTTTTATTAGGTATTTTCCTCATTTACATTTCCAATGCTATCCCAAAAGTCCCCCTACCCACCCACTCCCACTCTTTGGCCCTGGCATTTCCCCTGTACTGGGGCATATAAAGTTTGCAAGTCCAATGGGCCTCTCTTTCCAGTGATGGCTGACTAGGCCATCTTTTGATACATATGCAACTAGAGTCAAGAGCTCTGGGGTACTGGTTAGTTCATAATGTTGTTCCACCTATAGGGTTGCAGATCCCTTTAGCTCCTTGTGTACTTTCTCTAGCTCCTCCATTGGGGGCCCTGTGATCTGTCCAATAGCTGACTGTGAACATCCACTTCTGTGTTTGCTAGGCCCCGGCATAGTCTCACTAGAGACTGCTATATCAGGGTCCTATCAATATACCACATTTTTATGTATCAATTTCTCTATTGAAGGACATGTGTGTTCTTTCCAGCTTCTGGCTATTATAAATAAGGTTGCTATGAACATAATATGGAACATGTGTCTTTGTTATATGTTGGAGCATCTTTTGGGTATATGCCCATCAGATGATGCTGAGGATGTGGAGAAAGAGGAACATTCCTCCATTGTTGGTGAAATTGCAAGCTTATACAACTACTCTGGAAATAAATCTGATGGTTCCTCAGAACATTGGACATAGTACTACCTGAGGACCCAGCTATACCACTCCTGGGCATATACCTAAGGATTTTTTTCATTGAAGGTAAACCTGAACCTTTGTTTTGGTCATGAGTAACAAAGTCCTAGCTCTACCAATGAGATGGAGCCTCGTAGAAACATTCTAACTACCACCATTCTAACTACCATAAAAATGGAATCTCAATGTCCTCAGCATCCGTAAGAGATACAGATGCAAAGTATCCAAAATCATCCACTTCTGTTCTATATTGTCCAAAAAATATTCTATAGCAGCATGCTTTCTACTTTTAATGAGTAGTTTGCTGAGTATATAGCAAGCTTGAATAAAATAACTGTTAAATTATGAACATATAGTTAGACATTTAATTAGCTTGCTAGATATAGATGATAGAAAGATGACAGAAAAATAAATAGATGATAGATGCATAGATAGATTAATATATAAAGATAAATGAATAATAAATAAATGATAGACAGATAATTAAATAGAAGGTAGGTAGGTAGATAGATAGATAGATAGATAGATAGATAGATAGATAGATAGATAGATAGATAGACAGAGAGATAGATAAGGAGATAGATGATATATAATACCAAAATATCATTATATAAGGTACTAAAATCATCCACTGAAAATTTCCCAAGAAAGCACTATTAAGATCGTCAACTGAAACTTCTGGTAGAGAAAGTGTGGAGCAGAAAAGGGAAGAGTATGCCCTAGAGTGAGGCTTCTCAATAAAAGAATAAATAGAAAATTGATAGAGATGATGAACTTACATACAATGTACACATGTAACTTGCATGCACATAAGTATGCACATATACACAACACACGTATACACATGAACAGACATACATAGATAGACAAACAGACAGGTACGTACATCAAAAATACTCTTTCACCTTCATTTTACAGAATGAAGAAAAAGGGGTCAGCAAAAGACAACTTACAGAGCCATCTGTGTCTTTGTCAGGTGTGACCCCAAACTGAAGGGCTCTTCCTTCATGCCTCATTACACATTTCAAAGTTGGACTCAGGATTAATAGAATCCAAATTCAAATCCAAATCAACTTGTACCAAACCAGTCCAACCAAATAATATATTTTTATGTTAACAGACAGGAATATCGGAATATCCAAGAGCTTTTTGTTTTAATATTTGCTTCTCATTTGTATCAATAAATACTGTCAATTCCTGGTAAATCTGGGTTCCAAGGATGCATCCTTAGAACATCTCTTGTCAATCAAGATGCCTGATCCTACAGGGAAAGAGCTAGAAGAGACCGTATTTGACTTTCAAGCATATCTTCCCTCCCCCTAAACTCCCTCAGTTTTCCCCAATGCCATCTTAATCGGGCCAACAGAATCTCTACTTCCTACTTAAGAATTGAACTCATTACTTCACCAATTATTTTTGGATACTGAACATTAAGCATCTAGGACTAAGAAATAGATATTTGAGCCTAAGACAGAGAAAACGAATTGAGCATTTTCTTAACCTTTAAAACACGTCAAGATCATAAATCAAAATACACCAAATTGCCTTCAGAGAAAAGAGCAATTCTTTAGTACAAATGCCTTGGCAATTCTGTAGGTAAGAGGTCATTTTCTTCAAAGAATGTTCAGAATGGTATGGTTCCTTCAATGTGTGGTATATATATAAAAAAAGAAATCTTCCATTCATACTGAACAGCTGACAATTCGAGGGCTAAGAAAAGAAGTAAGATAAAAATGGAACCAGAAAAAGGTTATTTGAGAAATTCCCAACAAGATTTACTGAACTCTTAAAAAAAATAAAGGTAATCGTGTAGCATTTGAAAACTTTGTCTTGTACTTAAAGTGATTAGATTTTTTTCCAGCTACTGAATGTTCAGGCAACCGTCACCTCAGCACCTCTGAAACTCTTGGAGACTGACTATGAACATATTCCAGAATACCCCTTATTTAGCCTGAATAAATTCTATGTCTGTGATTTATTTTGAATCACAAGTTTGTTGATTCAGTTTTCTTATGAAATACCCACAAACTAGAGTCTTCTGGGAAGAGGGAACCTCAGTTGAAAAAATATTTCTATCACATTGGCTTTTTGGCTTGTTTGTGGGACATTGTCTTGATGTGAGAGAGCCCAGACTTCTGTGGTGGTACCATGCCTAAGCAGGTAGATCTTGGCTGTTTAAAATATGTAGTACGCTAGTTAGGTATTTCAGCGTGTCTGCTTCAATTAGTACTCAGAGTTCACCCAATGATGGTTTTAACTTGGAAGTGTGAACCACCATATGGTTGCTGGGAATTGAACTCAGGACCTCTGAAAGAGCAGTCAGAGCTTTTAATCACTGAGTCATCTCTCCAGCCCCGTAACTTAGAAATGTAAGCAGAAATAAGCCCTTTCTTCCTTTGAGTTGCTTTAGGTCAGAAATTATGAATCTGGTTGTGATTGTTATTATTGTTATTTATTATTGTCCCAGAAGGGCAAGCTAAAACCAAATGTCATGGTTAAGACACAGCTAAACTACAAAGATTTTTATCTGAGTCATAGAAGGTCACAGATAAATCTATACTGATCTAACAGCTTCCATGTATACACAAGACAATTGAAAGATATTAAAATTTCTTCTTGGCAGCTAGAAGATGCAGATATGTACACTCAACCAATGGACAGAAATTAGGGACACCTGTAGTTAAATTAGGGAAAGGCCTGAAGAAGCTGAGGATGGTGACCCCATAGAAAGACCAGTATTCTCAACTAACCTAGACCTCCTCAAGATCTCTCAGACACTGTGCCACTAACCAGGCAGGATACATCAGTTGATAAGAGGCCCCTGACACATATATAGCAGAGGACTTCCTGGTCTGACCTCAGTAAAAGAAGATGCACCTAACCCTCAAGAGACTTGAGGCCATGGGGAGTGGGGAGGTGTGGTGTGGGGTTAGGGATTGGAGATGAGGACATCCTTTTGGAGATGGGGGAGGAAGAATGGGATGTGTAACAGTCAGAAGGTGGACCAGGAGGGGGATAATGACTGGACAGTAAAAAACAATTAAAAAAATAATAAATAATAAACATAAAAATAAAAAGTATAATCAACATCAACGAAAAATGTAAAAAATAAAAAATTCTGATTGGAAACAGCCTTAGTTGATTGAGGATTCAAATCAGACTGTGTTACTTCAGGCTCTATTAACATTTTTTTAACTACTGGCATGTGTGTATAAGTCTTTTTGAACTGTGCTCAGAGAGTAAGACAAAATCCTTTGTTTTCTTTTTATTTCATTCATGTCTATCTATCATATATCTGTCTGTCTATCATCTATCTGTCTTTCTTCTATCTACCTGTCTCTATGTCTGTCTACCTATCATCTATCTGTCTGTCTGTTTATATATCTTTGAGATGCAATGTGCTTTCTTTTGTTTGTTTTGTCACATCACACAGTAGTTGGTGAAGGTCCAGTTGTTTTTTTTTCACATTCTGGTATTCTTCAATAAATTTAGCTACAATTTTATTTTAAGACATAAAGAAGGAAGAAACAAGAAAATTGCTTTAAAGAGGGAAAACCTTTGAAGTAAAAGAATAGACAAGGGATAATGAAAGATAAATCTTATAAATGTGACTGCATTGTTCCTTCAATAGGAGAGAGGAGAGAGAGGAGAGAGAGGGGGGAGGGGGAGGGGGAAGGAGAGGGAGAGGGAGAGGGGAGAGGGAGGAGAGGGAGAGGGAGAGGGGAGAAGGAAGAGAGGGAGAGGGTAGAAGGAGAGGGGAGAGGGAGAAGGAGAGGGGAGAGGGAGGAGAGGGAGAGGGAGGAGAGGGAGAGGGGGAGAGAGAGAAGCACTGAGAGCCTAGTGGCAATTTCTCCAGAACAAGTTTTATTATGAAGTCACAATCTCATCCCAAGCAGCTTTCAGATATAGCTGCAGGGCAAAAGACCTTCTGCCTCAATAAAGGCCAGTTTCTATTGAATATATTGAAATTGCAGTTACCTCAGAACACAGAAAGAGGTTTATCAGGCTCATTAGCATGTAGAGAAAAGAAAGTTATTGTAGTTCTGAAAATGAGACAAGATTAAATACTTCTCCAGTAAAGTCTGGTGTTACTATAAGCACCACTTTCAGCAGGCAACAGTGTTGGACGATAATGTGGCTATAGCATGAGATAACTTTCTTCTGGCTTGGGACGTTTGTACAAGATTTTCTAGTTAATTTAGTCAGGGTTTTATCAGAGCTCTGGTCTTAGATGAAAGAAAAATGAGGCTGTTTCTAGTGAAGTGTTCTACTTTAAGAGTTAAATTTACTTCAAAATGTCTTTAGTGGAAGTCTGGAAACTGTAAGATTAAATGTATGCCTAAGTAAGCCTGAAACCCAAGAGAGTCATGAAAAGAGGAAAAAGAATAATATTAGCAAATCTTTACTTTTCAAAATCTAGACAGCCAAAGCAAGTGATACCAGAAGCTAAGGGTTTGGAATATGGTCCAGGTAGATGTGCTATTGCCAGATAAGTATAAAGACCAAAGTTCCAATCTCCAGCACTTCATAAAGATAGGGTGCATGTGGCATGCTTGGAAGATGGATATAGGGTCCCTAGAGCAAGCTGGCAGATGAAAATAGTCACGGTTGAACTCTTGGTTTGATTGAGAGACCTGACTCAGTGAATATTTAGGGGTAGTTGTGGTACCAGATGATTGTTCATACCCATATTGAGCTTCCATGTGCATGACCCCTCACACACACATGCAAACATAAATGCATACCAGAGAGAGAGAGAGAGAGAGAGAGAGAGAGAGAGAGAGAGAGAGAGAGAGAGAGAGAGAATGTAAAAAAGAATAAAAGAATGCATTATATAAATAAACCCATTTTCTGTGTCATTTAAGTGTGCACATACATTCTAAGAATAGTTTGATGGACTCTGCAAGAACCTTGCATATGTTTGTACATGCTCATATATGTGCGAATGTGTGCATACACACGCACATGTTTACATGCATATGTAGGGCTCAGAGATCAACACTGCTGTCCTCCTCAGTCACTCTAACTTAACTTTTGAGACAGGGTCTCTCCCTGACTCTGCAGCTCATCAATTTGTCTAGACTGCCTGGCCAGAAAGCTCAAGGAAACTGCCTGTCTATGTCCCTTTGGCACTGTGATCACAGACATGAGTTGCCATGCCCAGACTTTTGTGTCAGTTTGGGGATCTGAACTCTGGTCCCCATGCTTCTATGGCTCATTTCCCCAAGTGTGTGTGCTAGCATCTTCATAGTCTAACACTTGTGTGTTCTAGCAATAGTTAAAAACTGTGACCCCTCTTAAGCATCCAAGCAATCTTGTATTGATGAAAGGGCTTGCAATAATATAAAAACCCCACTGGAACAAGGGAAACAGTTCTAGTTTGTGCTTTGGTATTCGTACCTCTGTGGTACACCATATGTATTTGCTGGACTACACTGCAGCTCAGCTACACTCCCATGTACAGGTATATATCTTGCCCATTTATCACAGCAGATGAGAGCTGGCTACATCTCTGCTCTGAGCTTAATTTATTCCAAGGCTATAGCCATTTTCAGTATTCATTCATTCATCAGTTAAATGGCATTTAGGTTGTGTTGATATCCTAGCCTTTGTGTGAATACAGAACCAATGAATGTGGTTGAGCAAGTATCCGTGGAGGAGAATGGCAAATCCTTTGAGCATATGTCAAGAAGTAGTGTAGCCAGGTCGTGTGATATATGTATTTTTAGCTTGTGATGAATCTCCACAGTGATTTCCATAGTGCCTGGACCACTTTGCAATTCCATCAACAATGAATGGGTGTTCCCTTTTCCATGCATTCTCTCCATCACTTGGTTTTGGCTGTTTTGTTAAACTTTGCAATTCTGACTAGGATACATTGCTATGTCAAAGTTGTCTTGATTTGCATAATTGATAGGGTCAATGAACATTATAAAAATATTTGATAGCCATTTTTTTCTTCTTTAGAGAACTTTCTGTTCAGATCCCATGCCCAACTTTTGAATAGATCAATGGTTTTGTTTGTTTGTTTGGTTTTTGTTTGTTTGTTTGTTTGATTTTGACTCTGTTACTTTGAATTCTTATATATTCTAGATATTTCCTGTCAGATGTTGAGCTGGCAAAGATGCTTCTTCTTTACTTGATTGGTGTGTATGTGTGTGTGTGTGTGTGTGTGTGTGTGTGTGTGTGTGTGTGTGTGTGTGTATGTGTGTGTGTGTGTGTGTGTCTGTGTATGTTTGTGTGTGTATGTGTGTGTGTGTGTGTATGTGTGTATGTGTGTGTGTGTTTAGCTATGCACAAGAGTTTTGTTTTTTATAAAAAATTAATTTTATATTTTAATTCTATTCCTTTTTTAAATTAATCATTCCATTTGTTTACATTTCAAATGATATCCCACTTTCCAGTTACGCTCTCCACCAACCCCACATCCCATGATATCCCACCCAAGTTTTAGTTTTATGAAGTCCCACTTATCAGTCATTGGTCTTCACTCTTGGGCAAATAGAGTCCTATTCAGAAAGTCTTTCCTATACCTGTATCATGTAGATACTGCCTATGTTTGTTCCTATCAGTGTCAGTGTTTCTGCTTTCACACTTAGGCCTTTGATTCATGTTGCTGAATTTGTTTATCACATCTAGAAGTTTCCTGGTAGAATTTTTGACATCTCTAATGAACAATATGCTGTCATCTGCAAATATGGATAATTTAACATTTTTCCCAATTTTGTATACCTTTAATTCACTTCCCTTGCTTTATTGCTCCAGCTAGTGCTTCATGAACAATATTGAAAGGAATCAGGACTATTGAGAAGCCCTGTCTCATTCCTGACTCCAGTGGGGTTACCTCAAGTTTTTCTTGCATTGTGATGATGCTGGATGTGGGTTTCTCATATATGAGTTTTACTATACTGAGGTGTGTTCCCTGTACTCATCTCTCTATAACTTTTATTATGAAGTCATTCTGGAATTTATCAAAGGCTTTTTCTGCATCTATTTAGATAAGCATGTGATGTTTGCCATTAAATCCATTTATGTGTCTTAAGCATTATGTAGTTTATTGACTTCTGTGTTTTGAAAAAGAGTGTATCTCAGAGATAAATTCAACTTGGAGATGGTATATAATCTTTTTGATGGTTGTATTCTGTTTGCAAGTATCATGTTAAACATATTTAAATCTATGTTCATCAGACATATTGACTGAAGGGTTTTGAGGTTTGCTTTGTTTAGTTTAATTTTTTTTTGTTTTGCTTTGTTATGTTTTGTTTTGTTTTGATGTGCCATTATCTGGTTTGAGTATTGGGGTGATATTTGGTTCATAGAAGGCATCTAGGAATGGAAGTACTCCTGTTTTTTGTTTGTTTTGTTTTGTTTTGCTTTGCTTAATAGTTTAAGAAGGTTTGGTAGAATTTTCTGACCTTGTTGGTTTTTTTGTTGTTGTTGTTTTGTTTTGTTTTGTTTTAATTGGGAGGCTTTTTGTCACTATTTAATTCACTTCCCTTTACATGTTGAACCATCCCTGCATCCTTGGGATGAAACCTACTTGAGTGTGGTCAATAATATTATTGATGTGTTCTTGGATTACATTTGGGAGAATTTTGTTGACTATTTTCACATTGATGCTTATAAATGAAATTGGTCTTAAGTTGAATTTTGGGGGAGGTCTTTGTGTGGTTTGATATCAAGGTTACTGTGGTCTTATAGAAGAAATTAGGTAGTGTTCCTTCTGTTTCTATTTTGTGGAATACTTTGAGGAGTGTTGAATTCTGCACTGAAACTATCTGACCCTGGTGGTTTGGGTTGGGTTGGGTTGAGTTGGGTTGGGTTGGGTTTTGGTTGTGAGTTTTTGTAATGACTGTGTCTATGTCCTTAATGGTTATGGGACTGTTTGGATAGTTTACCTGTTCTTAACTTTGGTATGTGATATTTGTCTAGAAAGACATCTATTTATTTTAGATCTTCCAGTTTTATTGAGTATAGGCTTTTGAAGTAAAATCTAAAGAGTTTTAAAAATTTCCTAAGTTTCTGTTATTATGCCTCCCTTTTCATTTCTGATTTTGTTAATTTGCATACTATTTCTGTGGCTAAGTATGGCTAAGGGTTTGTCTATCTAGTTGAAATTCTCAAAGAACCAGCTTTTGGTTTTGATGATTCTTTATATTGTTCTCATTGTTTTTAATTGATTAATTTCGGCCTTGTATTTGACTATTTCCTGCTGTCTACTCCTCTTGGGTGTGTTTACTTCTTTTTGTTCTAGAGTTCAGGTGTGCTGTTAAGATGCTACTGTAAGATCTCTCCAATTTCTTTATGAAGACACACAATGCTAAACATTTTACTCCTACTACTGCTTTCGTTGTACCCCATAAATCTTGGTATGTTGTATCTTCATTTTCTTTGAATTCTAGAAAATCTTCAATTGCTTTCTTTCTTCTCTAAGTAATCATTGAGTAGAGAGTTGTTCAGTTTCCATGAATATGTGGCTATTGTGTTCTTACTGGTGTTGTTAAAGTTCAACCTTAATCCATGGTGATCTGATAGCATGCAATAGGATAAAATAGACTTTAAGTCAAAAGTAATCAAAGGAGATGGGGAAGGACTGTTTATACTCCCCCCCCCCAAGAAAGAATTCATCAAGATAAAGTCTCATTTCTGAACACCTATGCCCCAAATGCAAGGGCACTAACATGTATAAAAGGGCATTGTAAGGTAGTGATTGTTTTTGTTGCTAAGGTGTGTTTCTTGTATGCAGCAAAATGATGGATGTTGTTTATGTATCCAGTCTCTTAACCTTTGTCTCTTTATTGGTGAATTGAGTCACTGATGTTGACAGATATTAATGACAAATGATTGTTAATTCCTGTTATTTTGTTGTTAGAGGTAGTAGTGTGTGTGTGTGTGTGTGTGTGTGTGTGTGTGTGTGTGTTTGCTGAGGTTGTAGTTTGTTTTCCTTGTTGTAGTTCTCCATAGGGCTCAGTTAGTAGAAAGATATTGTTCAAATTTGGTTTTTGTCATGGAATATTTTCGTATCTCCATCTATGGTGATTGAGAGTTTTGCTGGGTATAGTAGTATGGGCTGGCAACTTTGATCTCTTAGGATCTGCAAGATATCTGTCCAAGATATTCTGGCTCATACTATTATTAGATTGATGCTAATTCTTACCTTAAAATATATGAAGCTAGGTGTAATAGGATTTGATCCATATATGTTTTTAATAATGATGTATTTTTATCCAAGAACTATTCTCTTTATTGGAATGAAGTATCCTTCTTTATCTCTCCTTATTAATCTTAGTTTGAACTCTGTTTTTTATTTTTTTTCAGATATTAGGATATCAATGCTTTCTTGTTTCCTGGTTCCATTTGATTGGAGTACTTTTTTTCCATCCTTTTACTGTAAGGTAATAACAATCTTCAAAGATAAAATGTGTTTCTTGTAAAACAGAAGGATACATTTTGATCCATTGATTCAACTTTTGATCAGAGAATTAAGATCATTAATGTTTAAAGTTATTGTTGAAATGTGTGTGTTGATCAAGGTCTCTGTGTTATTGATTTTGGGCATTGTTATCTGTGTTCTAAGTGGTGCTTTGTGTTTTCATAATTATGGCCTCATGTTTCTTTCTACAGTCCCTTGGATATTCTCATTCTTCTCTTCATTGTAAACACATTGCTTTCTGTATTTTCCTTATGTTTGGTTTTTTGAATATAAAATTTTAAAGACTATTTATACCATGGAATATTTTTCTTTCTCCTTCAAATATAGTGAATAGTTTTCCTGTGCTTATCAGTATAGGTTGGTCATCATTGTCACTTGGGACTTGGAATGCTTTGCCCCTGGCCCTTCTGGATTTTAAAATTTCCATTAAGAACTCAGCTATTATTCTGATGTGTTTTCTTTATATGTGGTTTGTGGTTTTCCTCTTGCAGCTTTTAATTACACTTTCTTTTTTCGATATACTTAATGTTTTTGTTATGATATTCAATAGGAATTGTCTTTTCTAGTCTCATCTATGTGGTGTTTTGTGCATTTAATGTATCTGTATGGGTATCTCTTTTATTAATTTGAGGAAGTTTCTTGTATGCCCTGTTGAAGACTCGTCCATGCCCTTGGTCTGGGATTGTTCGCTCTCATCTATTCTTGTAATGCAAAATTGGACTTTTCTTTGATGGTGGCCCACATTTCCTGTATGTTCTCTTTCTGTGTTTCTATTTTTTCATATCTGTTATTTCATTTAGATTCTCATGTTTACCTGTGAGTCCTTATATTCTATCTTCTGCTTGATTCATTCTACTTGTGAGGATGTAGTTTAAATTTTCTCCTTGGGTTATTGTGTATTTCAGTTCCATCTCCATTTTCTCTTGAATCCTCTTCAACGTTTCTAACTCCTTATTGAATTCCCTTCCCAAATGCTGGATTGTTTTCATAATTTCCATCAGTCTTTACTTTTTGTTGTCCTGTGTATCACTTGAGCATTTATTATCAAGTTCTTGTTCATTCTCTTTAAGTTACTAAGCTGCTTCTTTGAGTCTTGGAGTCTTCTTTGAATTCCTGGAATTACATGATGAAGTTATGATTGCTCTTTCAAATTTTGTGTCCTGGAGTTCATTTATTCATTAATAGATATTTCTGCATGACTGCTGAGAGTATTGGTGGATATACATTTATCATTTATATTATTTACATGTTAGAATGGGAGCTAGGTATGTGGACTTCTTCATTAGTTCTGTGTCTGGTATGGACAGAGCAGGTTGGGGCACCAGACAGTCTGTACATGCTGGGTTGAGTGTAAGGATTGGATATGGCTCAGTTGTATTGAAGTCAGGGGGACATAGAGAACTTCGCTGGTGAGCAGGATATTTATCCTGGATCAAGCCTAGAGTATGGGGTAGATCTTAGTGTTGGGGAAGATATATGCTGAATCAGGAATTCTGATCTCGCTAGACAAGGAGAATGATGTGCAGGATCTGGTAGGGTAGAAAGGTTAGATGTAGCATGGGTAAGGTCTGTCAATCATGGGCAGGCAAGGCATGTCCTGTCAGAAGCCTAGAGGTTGGTCGGGATGCAGGTAGTGGTGGCCAGAGTAGGCCAGGGCATTGGATGTGAGATGTAGTCTGGATCTCAGGAGGGTGCTTGGAAAGAAGACTTGGAATGACTCATCTAACTAGACCCTAGACAAGGACATCCACAGGCTGATTTTTAAAGCAGGTCACGTGAGTGGCTAAAACAACCTGAAAAGAGGACTTTTGTTATTCTCTCACTAGAGAAGAAGCAGATAATTAGTCTTTTATTGTTATTCTCTCATATGTTACCCCCTGACCATAGTTTCCCTTTTCTTAATTCTTCCCAGTCCTCCTCCTCACTTTCCTTCTCCACCAGATTTACTCTTCCTCCACTTCTCCATTTCCCTTTAAAAAAAAATAGGCCATTCAGTAATATTAATGGAACACAGTATACAAAATTACAATAAGATTAGACTCCCACATTAAGACTGGACAAGGCAAAAATGCCTTCTACAACTGCAAAGATCAATCTTTGAGTTATTCATTTACATCTATTTCTCTTATATCCTACTAATGAATCTGTTCATAAAAAAATGAAAAACATAAGCTATATTATTGCAATTTGAGGTTCAAATCCTAGGACTTCATAAAAGTGCCTAAAGTCCACTCCAAACATGATTCCTCTCAACTTGGAAAGTTGGAAACAAAAATGAATACTGATATGTGCCTCAGGCACCCAAAAGGCAGTGACTGATTCTAGGAACAGGGTAGACTGTCTACCGTAAGAAATCCCTCAGTGAAAGAATCGACAGCATTGTCAGCCATGAGTCTAGCAACATATAACCCAGACAGTCCTCAAACTCACTGTGTATCTGAAGATGACCTTGAACTTGTGATCTACCTGCCTCAACTTTCTAAGTGCTGGGATTAAAGGTACACATTATCACATCTGGTCCACTGGAAACTGAGGCTCAAGCCCTGGCCTTAACGCATTCCAGGCAAGCATTTTACTAACTGAGATGTTTCTGTTGCTGAGTACTTCTTGGTCATAGAACCTAGGCCTTAGTTCTAAAATCATGCTGACCAGTGTTGCAAAGACAGAAGCTAGGAAATGATCTTTGAAGAGCTTCAGTTCTAGTTCATGGTTCTGTCCTCTAGGAAGCCCTTCAATAACCCTTATACACGATTCCATGTAAAGAGAACACTGATGCCCATTAAAAGATGAGAGAGCTTCAGAGCTTCCCCAGCAAGCTGGCAGCCCTCACAATCATATTATCAACAATAACAGCATCATGTTATAGATCAACTAGAAGGTTGTGTGGGTGGGAGTCTCTGTGTTTCTGTCTACTTAAGTTTCTATACATATATTTCTGCATGTTTGAACATTTCTATGTGTGAGTGTACCTTTCTGTGTGTATGTTTGTGTTTGTATGAGAGAATTTATGTACAACAAATAACATGCTCAAAGTATAAATTTCCTTTAGATTTTCTTGACCCATTCAACCCACAAATTCAGGAAGCCCCGTGGCCATTTTCCAGACTGGGTTTACTCTTCCCTTTAGACTTAACTTCAGACCCTTAGAGTTTAGTCAGTTGAGGACCTTTTAGTTTCCCATGCTTTTTTTTTTTTTTTTTTTTTTTTTTTGTTCCAAGGAAAGTAATTACTAGACATCAAATCAGCAGAAAACTATGGTCTCACATCCAACTTGCTCTCTGCCTCCTCTGTAAGTATTAATTGATCCTTTCTACCCATGTTACTCTTTTGTATAATCTTTTCAATAGCTATAGATGGGAAATGCCACCTTTAAAATAAAATAAAACAATGAAAATAATTGCAGGTAGTTGATCAGTTTTGATCTTCAAATTCTTAATTGTACCTAATTCAATATAATATTAAGTGATTTTTTTCCCTGAAGAGACAGCGTTTGTTTGTAGGCAGAATTCTTATGTCCCAGACTGTTTTCTAACTCACTATATATCTCAGGATGACTTTAAAACTGTGATCCTCCTGCCTCCATTTTCCAAGTTCTAGGATGACAGGTGCCATCACACCTGGTCTATGGGATGCTGAGGCTCAAACCTAGGCCTCTATGTATTTCAGACAAGCACTCTACCAACTGAACTATTTCTCCTGACTAGTATTTCCAATTGGTCTATGTTGTGGTAAATCTCCAACCCAAATAAGCCTGTCTTTCTACATTCATATTAAACTCAACATATTAGAATTTTTATAGATGATATTGCAAATTTACATGCCAAGTGTGTGATGCATACACAAAAGACTAAGTAAATCAAATTACGTTTCTGTGTTAAAAATATCTCTGAAGCACAAGAACACAGGAACATGACATATATTTGTCTTTTCTTTATGGAAAGAACTCCTGATTGACATTTTTCACTAAAAATCAACCCAGAGTTATTATTTCACAATAATTTGAATTGCTCTGCTGCTAAACCCAACTCTGTTCAGATCATTTACCCTCCCACAGGTTAAAATCCACTCACTCACTGCAAACCAACCAAACCTGGGTATCTAGGTCTTATTTTAATTGCTAAACTAATCCCACAGTGGTATATTTCTTTGAAAATAGTCCAGCCAGTTACTGAATAAAAAAGTGTAAGTCTACCCATCTAGGAAAAGATGCCTATGTGAATTTTTTTCCTTGTCATGAGAGGTTGGGGGTAAATCGGGTTGGCTGAGGTATGGAAGCACACCCACTCACCATCCATATAACAGACAGGGTAAAGTGAGCCATCTCAAAGTGGCAATTAATGCAATTATCTTCCTAAACCTCTGGCCATATCATGTCTCAGTTGGGTGCTATTTTTATTTTATTATCATTCTAATATTAGCGATGTAGCCACTGATGAGTTATCTATGTTCCAGTAAATACTCCCTGACTCATCTTCATGCAAGCAATCCTGATTAAACTCAGTGGATGAAGAATGTAAAGGCATTAAAGCAGAGGGACTTGGTAGAAGGAAGCAAAATTCAGGCATTCAGCAAGAAATAGAGGGGGGTGGGAAAAGATCAAGTAAGCAGGGGTCAAAATACTCAAAATTCAGTACTTCCATGTATGAAATTATCAAATAATTAAAAAGCAAATTTTAGGCTAGGAAGCTGAGACAGTCAGTAAAATGATGGTTTAATAAACACAGTGACCCGAATTCAACCCTAGAATCCAAAAAAAGACAAAAAATAAACAAACAAACAAACAAACAAAAACAGGCAAGGTGGTACATACTTGTTGTAGGGAGAGAGGGCAGTGGAAACTGGAAGATCTCTAGAGCTTATTGGCTAGCCTATCTGGTGAGTTCTGGGCCAACAAAAGACCCTGTCTCAAATAACAAAGTTGGACATTTCCTGAGGAACAACAGCTAGCCAAATTGTTTTCTGACCTCCACATATCTTGGCCATAAAGAAACACATAGGTGCACATGTAAGTACACACACACACACACGTAATCAATGTCTATTCTAATAAGTTCTGTAAACCTTAATGCTGGATTAATATTTCAATATAATGTTTTAACATATAATATAAAATAATGTATTTGTAATTGCTATCTCTATCTATTAAAGTTAATTTTCTACTTATGTAAAACTATATACTGTTTTTCTCAGAATCCTTTGCTCCTTTAAATTGAAAAAATAAGTCAAATAAGACTTCTAGGAAAATGAAAATTTGGTTGGCACAGAAAGTATCAGGGTTTGAGTTACTTAGAATATATCTCTGGCCCAGTGGTGCTCAGTTTATCTCCCTAGTGACAGTTTGAAATTTTGTGCAAATACTAAGCTTTAATAGTGCAAATATGTAACAATCCCCAAACAGGATACTGGAAATCCAGCAATGTGGACAATATTTCTACCCTAAAAGAATGTTCCAGGGCAGATTGCTCTTGCAGAGGAGCCTGGTATGTTTACCAATACTGACAGCAAACAGCTCCCAACTGCCTGTAACTCCACCCTCAAGGAATCTCACACCCTCTTTTTCTCTTCAAAGACAGTGGAACTCATATGCACTCCCTGTCACTCACACACACACACACACACACACACACACACACACACATCAATTTTAAAATAACTTCAAAGAGAATGCTCTACTAGTCATAAAAGAAGTGACTCCTCTGTTTCATTTTGTTTTGTAAACATTTAAAAAGTAAAATTCATATGTTTTAAATAAATAAGCAAAACAATCTTTCCAAATGTGTAACTATCACTTGGCAAATTCTATCACACTTCTCACTGCTTTCACTGCAAATAAGTTTGGATTCTTCTAAACTTTTTACAAAATATCATATACTATATACTCCTTTAGATGTACATGTGAGTGCACATCAGTCATTGTTTTTGCTATATGGTGTGTGTGTGTGTGTGTGTGTGTGTGTGTGTGTCTGTGTGTGTCTGTGTGTGTGTCTGTGTGTCTGTGTGTCTGTGTGTGTGTGTGTCTGTGTGTCTGTGTGTGTGTGTCTGTGTGTATGTCTGTGTGTCTGTCAGAGTGTCTGTCTGTAGAGGTCAGAATTCAGTGATTATCCATCTTCTGTTAGAGTTTCTCCTTTACTGGAAGGTTGCTAACTAGGCAAGGTTGGCTGGTCTGGAAGTCCCCATGACCCATCTGTCTCAAACTCCCCAGTGCTTAATTTAGAAGCAGAAACCAACATGGTTGGCTTTTTTTTTTTTTAAGGTGAGTTCTGGGGATCAAACTTTGGTCCTCATACTTTCAAGGTAGTGCTTTATTAACCTGATTATCTCCCTAGAGTCTTTCATAATCATTTTTGTTTACCTTTTATCAGTGATCTTCATCCATAACGCTGCAATGACAGCAGTAACTGATTATTCTTTGCTAAATCAAACTCTTTCTGTAAATACATCACAAATTGCCATTTGAATGACAGTGGACATGATGGCCTCTTTAAATATTGTACTTCTATAAACATCTCAGCATACATCTTCTTGGATGCTGCTTTTGTTGAGTATATTTCCTAGAATCAATAGAGGTATTAGATTATTGAGTTGTGATTTTGGCAAACCTTATAATGCATTTCCTAAAATGACCTCTGTAGGTGGAGCATCATTTTTTAAATCCACATAATAGACCTCTCTACTTCTATTCCTGTCACTCATGTTTAAGACCTCTCTGGTGCTAATCTTCATTTGGTGTTCTAAGTTTGCTTTATGGGTTTTTGGTTTGGTTTGGGGAGGATGTTGGTTTCTTATGAGAGAACATCATTAATTCTAACTTGCCTACCTTGATGTTCTTTACTCAAACTACAGAATCTTTAGAGGAGTCTGATATTGATTCTTTGGCATAATGTTTGTAGAGTATGTACCTGTTTATGTGTCTTGGTTCATGAGTGTGCATATACACATGCATAGGCATGAACATGGGGGCCTAAGGTTGACACAGGGTCTCAATTATGCTCCGGTTTATTTATTAAGATAGGGTCTTTCACGGAACCCAGAGCTCTCTTCTTCCAACTAGTCTTGCTAGTCAGCTTACTCATGGTGATCCCATCTCTGCCTCCTGAGTGCTGAGACTACAGATGGCCACCACACCTCCCTGGCTTTTATGTGGACTCAGTTCTTCACATTTGATCCTGAAGTGCTTTATTCACAAAGCCATCTCTACATCCTCAGTATTTGTGGATTTTTGTCTTGAATTCATCTTTAACATAAATAGAGGCTTATATTATATTTTAAGCCATCAAATAATTGCCTTGATCATTGTGTCACTGAGGGTAGCTTCAATCTCAGTCTTTAAGTTTGTAACACAATCATGTTTATAGACATATAAGCACAAATATATTTGTGTACCAAATTACCTGACCCTGGAGAGATTAGTCAGTGGTTAAGAGTATTTGCTGCTCTTGTAGAAATATCTGAGTTTAATTTCCACTGCCCGTATTGGGTGCCTTACAACTGTTTTAAAATCCCAGATTTGTGAAATCTGATGTGGGAAGCCACATATGCTGTTGCAGGGTGGCGCTGGCTACCGCTGGCCACCACACATACATAGGCAGTAAAGTTTTTCTTACCAAGATGAGGCTTTGAGAATTAACCAATCAGATGAAAGACAAGTTAACCAATCAGATGAGAGACAAGTTAACCAATCAGATGAGAGACAAGTTAACCAATCAGATGTAGGCATGCAAATGAGGTGGTAAGCATAGCCCATGCATAACCAATCCGGGTGTGAGACACGCCTCTCCTAGGCCTATATAAGCAGCACCAGTTCTGGGCTTGGGGTCTCTTTGCCTCTGCAATCAAGCTCTCCCAATAAACGTGTGCAGAAGGATCCTGTTGTAATGTCGTTCTTGCTGGCGAGACGGGCGCACGCAAGAATCTGATAACCTCTTCTTGCCTCTTTAGGCACCTACATGAATGTGTGCATTTCCACAAACAGGGCATACATATACATAAAAATAAAAATAAAGTAGACATGGCAGTGTACATCTTTAATTCCAGCACTCTGAGAGCCAGGGTAGGCATATCCCAGAGTCATGACCAGAGGCCAGCCTGGTCTACAAAGTAAGTGCCAAGACAGCAAGAGCTACACAGAGAAACCCTGTCTCAGGGAAAAAAAAAACCTAAATACATACTTTAAAATGCCTGTTTATCTTCAACAAATGTTCATTTCCTAAGTATGTCTGAGAAAGTACACGTTGAAATATATTATCATTTCATCAGAAATTACTTTCTTTATTGTTTCTAAGCTACATTTAAACTGTTACAAATATTATTTTAAATTTCATGTAGTTAATGTAGCTACTGTTGGGATCCAGGAATCAGACCACATGAACATCAATCTCAGTCAGACAGGAATAGTTATTAAGCATATGCCCCGACTGATTGATCAGATCCTGATTTAAGAACTGAACCATGAAACTGAGTTAAGATTCTACAGGATTTATAAGCTTAAAATCCTCAAACATCTGTGCCAAGTTATTCCCCCAATCAGGTTTTAGAGATAGAGGATTTCCTTAGAAACCTATGTTTGTTGTACATTAACCCTGTTCCCATTGGTTGGGGTATTCAACTGGGGCATGGAACTTGCCTTGTCTAATATTCATGTCATGACTACCAGGATGAGACTTGTCTAACATTTATATCTTAACCAGGATGTCAGTTACATATGTACATGTCTCTTTCTGCCAAGTAGGACATCAGTTTCCAGGGAAGTCTTGGGAACTTAAACTTTACTAGACTACTACTCAAAATGGAAGTTTTATTCCAAATAATTTCTTATATTGGTGCAGGTGTATCTCATGTTGGGGTCTATCCCAAGGGCAGCTTGTAAAAGAAAATGCCATAAAAGCTTATACACAGACGCAGGAAGTGCTGCTTGGTGGTTGGTTCTGGTCCAAGCTTATTGTGTGTAACTATACAAAACAGTTCTACTGATTTCTATCATGATTGATTTCCAAGGGCATAGAACATAACAGAATATCTAATCAGCTTTGGCATGAGAAAATTTCCTAGTAACAGCAGAAACAACATATGAGAAACTTTCCTTATGACATTAGTAATAGCACAAAATGACAGGCTAGCCAGGTGACAGTTGCATAGGCCTTAACGTTTTACCTAGGCGTTAACATTCCCTCTAGGCCTTAATATTTTACCTATGCATATCTATATTAATATATAGATATATACGTTTTAGAACAGTAATAGGTAGTCTTTTACAAAATGCTTCTTAAAATAGTATGTGCATTTGATAGAGTTGAGAACACTTCAGTCAATGCAACTCTACCTCTGCTTGTCAATCTTTATGATAAAGAGATAGGCAGGGGAGTACATATTTCTAAGAGACTCTTAGGAATAAAAGTGTACTGATAACTTGAAGTGCTATTTTCTGATTCATTTGTCCTCTGCCACACTACTCATGGCTCGTCCAAGCCAACTAAAATAGACATGACACTAAGGCACTTTATCAATCCCTCCACACATAGGAATAAGTGCCTGGGTGGCTGCCCTGCATGCACTCCTGAAAGCATCAGGAGAAAACTGGGTCTTTTGCCTCAGGGGCTGCCTCTGTCTCAACACAGAGTCCCTTTTGTCATCTTCAGAGCCTTCAGTGGCAAGTGACATCTTAGCTGCTGTTTGGATTCTTTGATCCACGCCCTTTGTTTATCTCCACATAAGTATCATTGTAGTTACATGGAGCACCAAGATCCTTCTCAGTTATCTGACTGGAAATAGTTCTTTTAACACTCATGGGTATGCTGTTGAAATGCTGTCTCTTTAGAAATTATACTTTGTAAGTATAGATGTATGCTCTACCATGCCAGGACTGCAGCTGTGAAGTGAGAGCTAAGGGAAGCTTGAAGACATTTGTAGTATCTTTGTGACAGTGTGGCCAGAAGAGACTTGGCCATACATTAGGGACAGGGGAGAAGTGTGGAGTGGAAAGAAAGACTATTAATAGATAGTTAATCTTATTGAATATTTATTCCCATGTTAAGACTGTCTGATGCCACATGGACAGTGTTGCTATATTTCTCAGTATCCTAAAACCCAAACCAGTGATCCCAAATCCTGGGGATGATGTTATCAATCTCATCATCATGAGTTGTGATGCCCATTGAGGCACATGTATGCCAAAATGAAATGCTAGAAAAGTAGAGAAAAAGCTAAAAATCTTCAAGAGGAACACCAAGATGTTTCAGCATCACCAGAATTGATGTTCAGCTGTAGATGCAGATTGATGATCCAGAGTCATGATTTTTCTTAATACATAAAGTGTCTGTGACACAAATGAAAGTAATCACCAACTTCCAAATTTATAGTAACTTTGAATGTGTGTATGTGCATATGAGTATATATGTACTATATGTTTGTGTATATGTGTGTGGGCTTTTTTTGTATGAGATATGTGTGCATGTGTATGATGTGTATGTTTTGTGTATGTATATGTGTGAGTATATGTGCATATGAGTATGTGTATAGTGTATGTGTATGTTGTGTATGTGTGAGATGTGTGTGTGTTTGTGTGTGAGTGTGTGTGCATATAAGTATGTGTATATGTGTGTATAGTGTGTGTGTGTGAGAAGTGTGTGTATGTTTGTATAATGTCTGTGTATTTGTGTGTATGTTTGAGTGTGTGTATGTGTATGTATGTGTGTAGTTGTGTGTAGTTTGTGTGTGAGAGATATATGTGTATGTGTATGGTGTGTGTATGTTCGTGTGTACATGTGTGACTGTGTGCATATAAGTATGTGTATCGTGTACGTGTGTATATATGTGTATGTGTGAAATGAGTGTATGTGTGTATGATGTGTGTGTTTGTGTGTAAGTGTGTGCATATAAGTATGTCTGTGGTATATGTATGTGTATATGTGTGTGTTGTGTGTGAGAAATGTGTGTATGTTTGAGTGTGTATGTATATGTATGTGGGTGTGTATATGTGTGTGGTTTGTGTGTGAGAGATATGTAGGTATGTGTATGATGTGTGTGTGTATGATGTGTTTGTGTGTGAGTGTGTGCCCATATAAGTGTGTGTGATATATATGTGTATGTGTATGAAGTATGCATGTGAGATGTGTGTGTATGTATATATAATGCATGTGTGTGTGTATGTATGAGTGTGTGTGTATGTGTGTTACATGATCATTTGTATGTGCAAATGAGGGTGCTTGCTTATTGCATGTATGTAGAACAACACCTCAGGTGTCAGCCTTTATTTTCTACCTTGTTTAACACTGAGCCTCTTATTGTTTGCTGCTTTGTGACTCCAGGCTAGCTGGCCCTCACAGTGCTCTCTTGTTTCTGCCTCTCATCTTTCTGTAGGAGTCCTGGGATTAGATGTTCCTGCTTACATGTCCATGATGTCTAGGGATCTGAACTCATATCTTCATGCTTGCATGGCAAGAGCATTACCAACTGAGTCACCAGCCTGAAACATTTTTATACTTAATTTTAGGAAAAAAGGAGTTGAATTCCCCCAAAAGAAAAGAAGACATATAACAGGGATTTCTTGCCAGGAAGAAGAATAAAAATATCAGCAGGCAAGTGTATAAAATTTATGCATAATGCAAAAAAAAACCCTACAGTGCTAGATTACAGAATTAAAACCCAAAGTGCCCTGGTACCTAAAACTCTGAACCAGCAGTTCTCAAACATGGCTGCACATTATCACCAGCTGGGGAGCTTTGAAACACCAGCTGAGCCGGGGCCCTGCCTTCAGAACCACTAATTTAATTAGCCTGGGTCATGACCCAGGCATCAATAGTTTTAAGAGCTCTCCAGGTGATTCTAAAGTGTAGTCAAGGTTAAGACCTGTGCCCCGGCTCATGTCTAAGCTCACTCTAATAAAGGTTTAGATGTCGTGGTTGTCAGAAGTGATAAGAAGATGGCAGAGATCAAAGTAACACAACACAGAACCTGAGTACTGTGATGAAAGGGAAAAAGGAAAACTCAAAAAGATGTGACTCCGTACCCAAGCTCCAGTAATGGATGATAGCGCGAGTTTTCACTTCCCTGGCCTTGGGCTAAAGCACAAGAAACACGACATTAGAAGTCAGGTGCTGCTTTATGAAGAGTACGTGGTGAGATAAAGTCGGGGCACATGAATATGCATGGGAAATTAGAACAATATTGACCAAGAAAGTAGCAATAGTTTCCTCCAGAGCATGAGATGAGAGGTGTGCTCATTTTCATTCATGTATATTATGGAATGCTATTATTTAAATAGTTTTAAAATACCTCTTAGTGAGAAAGCTGAGTTAGTGGAGCTCTTGTCTCAAATACATGGAGCCCTTGGTTCAGTGTCCAGCATTTTCTAAACTGGGCATGGTGGCCCACATCTGTAACCTTAGCATTCAGGGTGGTGGCAGGCAGAGAATCAGAAATCCAAGGTCATTCTCTACCTCAGATCAAGTCTGTGGCTAGCAGGGAATACATGAGATCCTGATTCAAGCAATAATAATAAGCCAGATGACAGAAAGGCTGGCTGTGAAACACTACCTTCTGGGTATGACATGACCATTGCTGTCATAAACCTACTCACAGCAGGCAGCTGCAGTTATCTCCACTGAACCTAAGTGAAACTGAATCCATCAGCATTCAGTTGTAGATAGAAGTGTTAATTAGACTGTACTACTCCCTGGGAAACTGTTGGTTAGTGGTAGATTCTGGGGGGTGAAGCACTGATTTCAGTTGTACCCACTGGTGCACCCACCATGCTCGTATGTATCATGTTAAACCCATGCTCACATTGACAGCATTAAATTCAGTGGGTCATAAAACAAAACAAAAAGATGTGAACTTGGGCCAGGGAGCTGTAGGGAATGGAATGGGAGAGATATAAGAGAGAATTTAAAAGTAATCATAATGTATTATATACATGAATGAAATTGTCAAAGAATAAGTTTTATACATAACAGTTAATGATGGCAAGTTCATACGGGTACCATTGTCTTTACCCATTGCTTCCTATCATTGTGTCATCTATTTTCACTTCTTCTAGTCCAAATAATGGGTTAATTTTAACACACCCATTTATTGCTCATTCACTGCCCTCAAATACATTGTGTTGTGTTGATAAAACAAAAAAAAATCAGTTTTAATACTTTGATTTGCCATAGGACTGGAGACTTCCTGAAGGCCATGCTGCTATAGAACACTGTGGCGTAGAAAAGGGAAAGTCAGGAGCATGCTATGTGGAACAGTGATGGGCTGCCAAGAGTATCCATCAGGCTGTGTGTCTAGAGCAAGGGGACAGGCCAGAGGAAAGCAGTGGCTGCTGTGTCATAAAGGAGAAAGGAGAAAAAAAATCAAATTTGCATTAGCTTGCAAGCTTTCCTCCTTTGATAGCTCCCTGGAGTAGCCAAGCTCGACAGACATTTAGCCCTCCATCCTACTGATCAAGTTTACCTTTGATGTTCTTTCTAACACATTGCCCTGGAGCAGAGATGTAAGTGAGGGCAGGAGAGGAAGAGACCACCTTGAGTCTTTTACTCAAGCCCCTACACACATGCTCCTCCAGTCAAGATTTTCTTTTCCTCTGACTATCTGCCAGCAGGAAAACTCTTTTCATTTTCTTTAGAGTAAAAACCACCATTCCAAAGAATATGAACACGTGGGATCTGTGGTTAACTTCATTATGTCACTTCATAACCTCAGGCTCTACACTTCACCTATGAATGAAGAACACTTTCAAAGACAAATTCCAACTTTTTAATCTCCCTCTGACTTCATGGATGTTGCTGTTTTTGTCAACAGTGGCCTTACAATCATAGCCATCATATTCCCAAGTTCAGTGAACTGAAGTTTCATCCTATGAAACCTACACTCAAAAAACAAATGATCAAGACTTACATTTAATTCAAACATCTAATTGCACCAGATACAAACACTCTTCTGTTTGTGTATATCAACAAATCAATTTTTCTCAGCTTTCCACTCAGCATGAAGAGGCAAAGCCCCAGATATTACATTGTTCTCATGACCATGTTAAAATTTGGTGATGTGTTCCATACACTAAATGACCTTGTTAAACATACCTTGAGGGTTTTATAGGTACCTACTCAGTTCTGTCTGGATACAGAAAACAATGTCTTAAGTAACATTGTAAGAAGATATAGGCTGGGTTAGAACCTTAATTTACATTCAACCAGTAAAGTAGAAAGAAGAAATCAAGTCTGCTATTTCAGGAACTCTTTCCCTGGGGAGACGAAAATAAATATTCACGCTCTTTTATAGAGCTCCAATAACAAAGCATTCTACAATCACACCAAAGTCTAGCTTGGGCAATCAACAAGTCGACAGGGTATACTTACAGAGTATGGGACAGAGGGTCCTTACATGTTCTTGGATGACCCTAAAGCACCACTAAAACATCTTGCCCTAGCCAGGATGGCCACTTTCCCACAGCTGCCAAGATGTACCTCCCTTTACTTTGCTTTCCACAGTCTATACAATCCAGAAGCTTCAAAGACCACAAAGCCACAGGTAATTATGGCAGCATTACAAAGAGCCCAAAGCAGGTGCAGGAGAGAGCAGAGGACTCTCAGGTGATGGCCCTTTCTGAATCCCTCCTAGAAGTGGGGAAAGGCTAGTCTATGCTGGTCCTCGGGGGTCTCTTGCATAAGTCACAGATGCTCTCATGAGGATGGCGTTCTGCATGTGTCAAGTAAGAAATCTTCATTGTTCCTAAAATGGTAGCCTATGACTTAGACAAAAGATTCTGTGAAGCAATCATCATGGTGGCTTGACTACAGAGTTTACAGGTTATTGAACAATGATTAATTTGGGGAAATCAGTTTCTTTCTTGACAAAACAAGGTCCTCTTAAACTTGAGAATCATGAGGAGAAAAGACCAAACCCATGGTTGGCCAACTAAAGCAGCCTGGTTTTGGGGGCACCCAGGGACTAGCCAGCCAGATGTCTCACCCTAAGCCAGAATTCTAGAGAACAGCCCCTGCTGGTCTCCTGAGGTCCTTTTTATAGGAGAGATAATATATTCCTGGGACAAGAGTTGGCTTTAATACATTGTTAGAAAGATACAATGAAAGGAACTAAGGGAAGGATTACATCATGTGAATGGGGTCACAAGTTTAGTGTAGGTTGAAAACATGCTTTGCAGTATACATTGGATCTAAGAAACAGGGATTTATTCTTAATTATAAATAGAAATCTTAACTTGCAATGACTTAACACAGGAACAGCAGGAACTTATTAACTTGCAGTTAACTATCTTAACTGCAGACAGAACACTTAACCTGCAAGACATATTGTTCCTGTTTTGGTCTCCCATTGACTTGCAAGGTATACTGTTCCTGTTTGGGGCTCCCAGTCCCAATGAATCTGTATTCCCACATGTTAACAAAACTGTACATCCAACTGTTCTACAAGGGCAGTTGTTACCAATAAAATGGATTTTAGTTTCCAGAATTTTATCAGAAATGATTATCATAGCCAAAGGAGAAAGAGCTAATGTGAGATCAAAGGAGAGAATCTCATTGTGATTTACAACTTATATTTTCTGATCAGACTTACAAATCCAGCTAAAGTGTTTAATCAATATGGAGCACTTAAAATGATGTCAGCTGTGAAAAAAAAAGCTTTTACCTGAAAGCAGGGCTTAAGCTAACTTCCTATTAAAATTAAATTTTAAATTAAAAAAACCTTATTTCTTTTTAGCATTTATTTCTCCAAATTAAATCTAAGCCTAAGACAGAAGATCAACTCTAACCTGCTCCTTGAACTTTCGTTGAAGTGGTTGCATAAAATAAAGAATAAATAATCAAAAATAGCTGCCTAAGTATTCCCAAGATGATTTGTGGGACTTTGAATGGCCAATTCAACGACCTCTGTCTCTGCATTTAGAAATCTGTATTTCACTCGGAGGTCACCAATGGATGCTGGGAATGTTTGGGTCGTATTCCAGGTGTATGGCCTGAATCATGAGATTCTTGCTTTTCTATGCTGAT
The DNA here is from genome assembly GCF_000001635.26 of Mus musculus. Taxonomy (NCBI): domain Eukaryota; kingdom Metazoa; phylum Chordata; class Mammalia; order Rodentia; family Muridae; genus Mus; species Mus musculus. The sequence goes on from NC_000067.6 coordinate 124,961,511, forward strand.
ATTTGGAAATTGAGCCTACTTAATTCAGAAAGTGGAAGCTACAAAAGTTTTCAATCTAATTTAGTAGCACAATGCAGGGTGGAAATTGAGTAGAAATTAAGTCACCAAACCACCACTCTCTGCTGTCACTGACCAAGAGAGTCACATCTAGTCCCAACTGCAAAAAGCAGAGTTTTGAATGTTGAGTTGCAAGCATGTTATATTGGTGAGTCTAGGAACAATTTTATAGATATTTACAACGAGTATTTAGTTACTGAGAACATTTCAATGGCCAAGTCCCCAGATGTCAGCCAACGATCAACCTCGAAAACAAATCCTCTAAATGAAAAAAAAAAATGAACAAAAGAAAAAGAGAAGAACACAATTGCTGCTGGATAAGGTAGAAGAGAAAGTTTATTGAAGTTAAAGAAAATGCATAAACAGAAGCAGGGACATCTGGGAGAGTCCAGAGCGGCCATGGCCCTGAGCCCTGTGAGGAGAGGGGTTTGGGGGAAGTTAAAAGAGGGAATATAGGTTCAGCAGCCAAGAGGGCCAAGGTAAAAAAGAAGTGGGTAACAAAAATGGTTGGGTTATATAGTGAAGAGCCTCTGGGGGAATGGCAGCCCAGCTGCTAAGCTAGAGATTTGAGGGGAGTGAGGGTAGATTGTGTAGTATGCAAACCATACCCTGTAACATAAATGCTATGAACATAGTGGAGCATGTGTCCTTCTTACCAGTTGGGGCATCTTCTGGATATATGCCCAGGAGAGGTATTGCTGGATCCTCCGGTAGTACTATATCCAGTTTTCTGAGGAACCGCCAGACTGATTTCCATAGTGGTTGTACAAGCCTGCAATCCCACCAACAATGGAGGAGTGTTCCTCTTTCTCCACATCCACGCCAGAATCTGCTGTCACCTGAATTTTTGATCTTAGCCATTCTGACTGGTGTGAGGTGGAATCTCAGGGTTGTTTCCAGAAGATGTCCCAACTGGTAAGAAGGACACATGCTCCACTATGTTCATAGCAGCCTTATTTATAATAGCCAGAAGCTGGAAGGAACCCAGATGCCCCTCAACAAAGGAATGGATACAGAAAATGTGGTACATCTACACAATGGAGTACTACTCAGCTATTAAAAAGAATGAATTTATGAAATTCCTAGCCAAATGGATGGACCTGGAGGGCATCATCCTGAGTGAGGTAACACATTCACAAAGGAACTCACACAATATGTACTCACTGATAAGTGGATATTAGCCCAAAACCTAAGATACCCAAGATATAAGATACAATTTCCTAAACACATGAAACTCAAGAAAAATGAAGACTGAAGTGTGAACACTATGCCCCTCCTTAGAAGTGGGAACAAAACACCCTTGGAAGGAGTTACAGAGACAAAGTTTGGAGCTGAGATAAAAGGATGGACCATGTAGACACTAGCATATCCGGGGATCCATCCCATAATCAGCTTCCAAATGCTGACACCATAGCATACACTAGCAAGATTATGCTGAAAGGACCCTGATATAGCTGTCTCTTGTCAGAGTATGCCTGGGCCTAGCAAACATAGAAGTGGATGCTCACAGTCGGCTATTGGATGGATCACATGGCCCCCAATGAAGGAGCTAGAGAAAGTACCAAAGAAGCTAAAGGGATCTGCAACCCTATAGGTGGAACAACATTATGAACTAACCAGTACCCCGGAGCTCTTGACTCTAGCTGCATATGCATCAAAAGATGGCCTAGTTGGCCATCACTCGAAAGAGAGGCCCATTGGACACGCAAACTTTATATGCCCCAGTACAGGGGAACGCCAGGGCCATAAAAGGGGAGTGGGTGGGTAGGGGAGAGGGGGTGGGTGGCTATGGGGGACTTTTGGTATAGCATTGCAAATGTAAATGAGCGAAATACCTAATAAAAAATGAAAAAAAAAAACATAAATGCTGAGGTATGCTGGGAGAAACCTGAAAGCACCTCAGCCATTGTCCCAGGGTTTGGGAGGTGGCCACTGACGGCTGCTTATTCTTTTCTGAGCATTGTCCTTACACTATCCTAATGTAAACAGCTAGCAACTTGCTTTATTCAATTTTCTCTCCTCTTCCTCCTCCTCCTCCTCTTCCTCCTCTTCCTCCTCCTCCTCCTCCTCCTCCTCCTCCTCCTCTTCCTTCTCCTCCTTCTCTTCTTCACTCTTCTTGCTACAGGGAAATTTTTGTAGCTATATCAAACAAGAATCAAACCATTAACAATGCATTTGAGAAGAGTGAATGAAATATTGGCATACAAATCTTTAAAATATTATACCTGGGCTAGAGAGAGGACTCCATCAAAAAAGCTAGAGTCACAACCAAAAATATAAGAATATTATACCTTTTGTCATTTACTACCATAACAAAATGGAATGGTTTGGAAATATCTAAAATAGAAAGGAAAACATAAAATAAAATATCACATTGCATTTCCCTTTTATCATTTAATTGTTTACTGTTTTATTCTTGTTTCTGTACATGTGCAGGAGTACATGTGCAGGTGTACATGTACAGGAGTACATATGCAGGAGAGCATGTGCAGGAGTGCATTGCAGGAATTCATGTGCAGGTGTACATGTGCAGGAGTACATATGCAGGAGTGCATTACAGGACTGCATTACAGGAATGCATGTGCAGGTGTACATGTGCAGGTGTACATTGCAGGAGTACATGTGCAGGTGTACATATGCAGGTATACATCTTCATGTGTGTGAAGGCCGGGAGCTCACATCAGATGTCCTTCTCTATTATTCCCACCTTTTGGAGACAGGCTTTCTCTCTGAAACCAAAGATCATCAATTAGCTGGCCTAGCTGGCCAATGAGCTACAGAAATCTTTTTATCTCTACCCCTAGTGCTCGATTACTGACCCAAGCTGCTGTCCTGGGCATTTACATGAGTGGGGGCATCTGAACTTCTTCCTCTTCCTTGAGGAAGAGCTACTTTATCCATTGAGCCATCTTCCCAGGCCAAATAGTACATTTGATTTTGAAAGAGTAAATACTGTTTTTTGATATCTTACTTGACTGCATTGTTTGTCTCTCTCTCTCTCTCTCTCTCTCTCTCTCTCTCTCTCTCTCTCTCTCTCTCTGTGTGTGTGTGTGTGTGTGTGTGTGTGTGTGCAACAGTATAATTTGTGATTTTCAATCCATTTGAGAAATCCATTTGGTGATTTTCAATCCATTTGAGAAACATCACTCTAGAGAACACATATCAAATGATTCTGTAAAATAGAAGCCTTTGGTTTTCACAATCAACTTAACCTAAAGTCACAGACACAGCAAGGACCAGTGATGTCCACTAACCACCCTGCTGTGACTCTCACTAAGATCCCAGGACCCATGAAAGTCTCAGCATGTGCAATTTCCAGGGTATACCCAGACCTGCTCCAGTTCCCAGCAGGTGCCTTCACTTTGCTACGTGGCTTTGACCTGCCCAATGGTTCCAATGTATAAAGACAAGCCCCAAATTTGTACTTCAACCTTTAAGGATACTCACACTTGTGCAGAATTTTTCAGGGACACTCTGGGGATGGTGATTACATTATCTGGCTGAATACTGCAGTTGGAAGTTTAGGAGACATGTGCCAAATCAAATTTCCTAACTGGAGACCAAATGGGCATTGATTTTGCAGATGAGACATTGTACTACCAAAACCAGTTAAGAGTAGATTGTTGGCCTCAGAAACAAGAGTTACTAGCAAGTCAGAGACTGCTTATAGGAACCAGAGTAGTGACAAAATCACATTCCAAATGTTCTAGTTTTGTTTCTATTACTATGATACACAATTGACTAAAACCTACTTAGGTGTGTGATGTTTTTAGTTTACACGGTACATTTCATCATCTAGGGAAGACAAGACAGGATCTCAAGTCAGGAATGTAGAGGCAGGTCCTGAAGTACAGGCCTTGGAGGAAGGCTGCTCACTGACTTGATTTCCTTGACTTTTCAGTTTCCTTTCTTATAGAGCTGAGAACCACCTGTCCAAGTTTGGACTAGATACTCCCATATCATTCAGTAGTGAAGAATGCTCCCAAGACATGTGTATAGGCCAATTCTATGAAGACAGTTTCTCAGTTGAGAGTCCCACTTCCCAGGTATGTCTGGGTTTGTGTGTCAAGTTGATAAAAGCTACAGTCCTGAGAATCCCAGTGTTCTGCTAATAACTTGTTTCTTGGGAACTCTTGAGAAATATTAAGCCTGCAACTTTCTTTTTTTTTTTTTTTTTTTGGAGTAAATATGTCTTTATTGTTAGATAAAAAATTTAATACATTTAATAACATTTTAAGCAGGTATACCAAAAAAATCAGGTATTTCAAAATACTTAAAATTTTTTTTTACTATGAAATGATTACATCATTTCTCCCTTCTCTATGTTCCTTCCAAACCCTCTCATATACATTTCCTTGCTCTTTTTCTCTTTTTTTTTTTTTTTTTTTTTTTTTAGACTTTTTTTTTTCCATTTTTTATTAGGTATTTAGCTCATTTACATTTCCAATGCTATACCAAAAGTCCCCCTTACCCACCCACCCCCACTCCCCTACCCACCCACTCCCCCCCTTTGGCCCTGGCGTTCCCCTGTACCGGGGCACACAAAGTCTGCGTGTCCAATGGGCCTCTCTTTCCAGTGATGGCCGACTAGGCCATCTTTTGATACATATGCAGCTAGAGTCAAGAGCTCAGGGGTACTGGTTAGTTCATAATGTTGTTCCACCTATAGGGTTGAAGATCCCTTTAGCTCCTTGGGTACTTTCTCTAGCTCCTCCATTGGGAGCCCTGTGATCCATCCATTAGCTGACTGTGAGCATCCACTTCTGTGTTTGCTAGGCCCCGGCATAGTCTCACAAGAGACAGCTACATCTGGGTCCTTTCAGTAAAATCTTGCTAGTGTATGCAATGGTGTCAGCATTTGGAAGCTGATTATGGTGTGGATCCCTGGATATGGCAGTCTCTACATGGTCCATCCTTTCATCTCAGCTCCATACTTTGTTTCTGTAACTCCTTCCATGGGTGTTTTGTTCCCACTTCTAAGGAGGGGCATAGTGTCCACACTTCAGTCTTCATTTTTCTTGAGTTTCATGTGTTTAGGAAATTGTATCTTATATCGTGGGTATCCTAGGTTTTGGGCTAGTATCCACTTATCAGTGAGTACATATTGTGTGAGTTCCTTTGTGATTGTGTTACCTCACTCAGGATGATGCTCTCCAGGTCCATCCATTTGGCTAGGAATTTCATAAATTCATTCTTTTTAATAGCTGAGTAGTACTCCATTGTGTAGATGTACCACATTTTCTGTATCCATTCCTCTGTTGAGGGGCATCTGGGTTCTTTCCAGTTTCTGGCTATTATAAATAAGGCTGCTATGAACATAGTGGAGCATGTGTCCTTCTTACCAGTTGGGGCTTCTTCTGGATATATGCCCAGGAGAGGTATTGCTGGATCCTCCGGTAGTACTATGTCCAATTTTCTGAGGAACCGCCAGACTGATTTCCAGAGTGGTTGTACAAGCCTGCAATCCCACCAACAATGGAGGAGTGTTCCTCTTTCTCCACATCCTCGCCAGCATCTGCTGTCACCTGAATTTTTGATCTTAGCCATTCTCACTGGTGTGAGGTGGAATCTCAGGGTTGTTTTGATTTGCATTTCCCTGATGATTAAGGATGTTGAACATTTTTTCAGGTGCTTCTCTGCCATTCGGTATTCCTCAGGTGAGAATTCTTTGTTCAGTTCTGAGCCCCATTTTTTAAGGGGGTTATTTGATTTTCTGAGGTCCACCTTCTTGAGTTCTTTATATATGTTGGATATTAGTCCCCTATCTGATTTAGGATAGGTAAAGATCCTTTCCCAGTCTGTTGGTGGTCTTTTTGTCTTATAGACAGTGTCTTTTGCCTTGCAGAAACTTTGGAGTTTCATTAGGTCCCATTTGTCAATTCTCGATCTTACAGCACAAGCCATTGCTGTTCTGTTCAGGAATTTTTCCCCTGTGCCCATATCTTCAAGGCTTTTCCCCACTTTCTCCTCTATAAGTTTCAGTGTCTCTGGTTTTATGTGAAGTTCCTTGATCCACTTAGATTTGACCTTAGTACAAGGAGATAAGTATGGATCGATTCGCATTCTTCTACATGATAACAACCAGTTGTGCCAGCACCAATTGTTGAAAATGCTGTCTTTCTTCCACTGGATGGTTTTGGCTCCCTTGTCGAAGATCAAGTGACCATAGGTGTGTGGGTTCATTTCTGGGTCTTCAATTCTATTCCATTGGTCCACTTGTCTGTCTCTATACCAGTACCATGCAGTTTTTATCACAATTGCTCTGTAGTAAAGCTTTAGGTCAGGCATGGTGATTCCACCAGAGGTTCTTTTATCCTTGAGAAGAGTTTTTGCTCTCCTCGGTTTTTTGTTATTCCAGATGAATTTGCAAATTGCTCCTTCTAATTCGTTGAAGAATTGAGTTGGAATTTTAATGGGGATTGCATTGAATCTGTAGATTGCTTTTGGCAAGATAGCCATTTTTACAATGTTGGTCCTGCCAATCCATGAGCATGGGAGATCTTTCCATCTTCTGAGATCTTCTTTAATTTCTTTCTTCAGGGACTTGAAGTTTTTATCATACAGATCTTTCACTTCCTTCGTTAGAGTCACGCCGAGATATTTTATATTATTTGTGGCTATTGAGAAGGGTGTTGTTTCCCTAATTTCTTTCTCAGCCTGTTTATTCTTTGTGTAGAGAAAGGCCATTGACTTGTTTGAGTTAATTTTATATCCAGCTACTTCACCGAAGCTGTTTATCAGGTTTAGGAGTTCTCTGTTGGAATTTTTAGGGTCACTTATATATACTATCATATCATCTGCAAAAAGTGATATTTTGACTTCCTCTTTTCCAATTTGTATCCCCTTGATCTCCTTTTGTTGTCGAATTGCTCTGGCTAATACTTCAAGTACTATGTTGAAAAGGCAGGGAGAAAGTGGGCAGCCTTGTCTAGTCCCTGATTTTAGTGGGATTGCTTCCAGCTTCTCTCCATTTACTTTGATGTTGGCTACTGGTTTGCTGTAGATTGCTTTTATCATGTTTAGGTATTGGCCTTGAATTCCTGATCTTTCCAGAACTTTTATCATGAATGGGTGTTGGATCTTGTCAAATGCTTTTTCTGCATCTAACGAGATGATCATGTGGTTTTTGTCTTTGAGTTTGTTTATATAATGGATTACATTGATGGATTTTCGTATATTAAACCATCCCTGCATCCCTGGAATAAAACCTACTTGGTCAGGATGGATGATTGCTTTAATGTGTTCTTGGATTCGGTTAGCGAGAATTTTATTAAGGATTTTTGCATCGATGTTCATAAGAGAAATTGGTCTGAAGTTCTCTATCTTTGTTGGATCTTTCTGTGGTTTAGGTATCAGAGTAATAGTGGCTTCATAAAATGAGTTGGGTAGAATACCTTCTACTTCTATCTTGTGAAAAAGTTTGTGCAGAACTGGAGTTAGATCTTCTTTGAAGGTCTGATAGAACTCTGCACTAAACCCGTCTGGTCCTGGGCTTTTTTTGGCTGGGAGACTATTAATAACTGCTTCTATTTCTATTATATGGGACTGTTCAGAAGGTCAACTTGATCCTGATTCAACTTTGGTACCTGGTATCTGTCCAGAAATTTGTCCATTTCGTCCAGGTTTTCCAGTTTTGTTGAGTATAGCCTTTTGTAGAAGGATCTGATGGTGTTTTGGATTTCTTCAGGATCTGTTGTTATGTCTCCCTTTTCATTTCTGATTTTGTTAATTAGGATTTTGTCCCTGTGCCCTTTAGTGAGTCTAGCTAAGGGTTTATCTATCTTGTTGATTTTCTCAAAGAACCAACTCCTCGTTTGGTTAATTCTTTGAATAGTTCTTCTTGTTTCCACTTGGTTGATTTCACCCCTGAGTTTGATTATTTCCTGCCGTCTACTCCTCTTGGGTGAATTTGCTTCCTTTTTTTCTAGAGCTTTTAGATGTGTTGTCAAGCTGCTAGTATGTGCTCTCTCCCGTTTTTTCTTGAAGGCACTCATAGCTATGAGTTTCCCTCTTAGAAATGCTTTCATTGTGTCCCAAAGGTTTGGGTACGTTGTGGCTTCATTTTCATTAAACTCTAAAAAGTCTTTAATTTCTTTCTTTATTCCTTCCTTGACCAAGGTATCATTGAGAAGAGTGTTGTTCAGTTTCCATGTGAATGTTGGCTTTCTGTTATTTATTTTGTTATTGAAGATCAGCCTTAGTGCATGGTGATCTGATAGGATACATGGGACAATTTCAATATTTTTGAATCTGTTGAGGCCTGATTTGTGACCTATTATGTGGTCAATTTTGGAGAAGGTACCATGAGGTGCTGAGAAGAAGGTATATCCTTTTGTTTTAGGATAAAATGTTCTGTAGATATCTGTCAGATCCATTTGTTTCATCACTTCTGTTAGTTTCAGTGTGTCCCTGTTTAGTTTCTGTTTCCATGATCTGTCCATTGGTGAAAGTGGTGTGTTGAAGTCTCCCACTATTATTGTGTGAGGCGCAATGTGTGCTTTGAGCTTTACTAAAGTTTCTTTAGTGAATGTGGCTGCTCTTGTATTTGGAGCATAGATACTCAGAATTGAGAGTTCCTCTTGGAGGATTTTACCTTTGATGAGAATGAAGTGTCCCTCCTTGTCTTTTTTGATGACTTTGGGTTGGAAGTCAATCTTATCAGATATTAGGATGGCTACTCCTGCTTGTTTCTTCATACCATTTGCTTGGAAAATTGTTTTCCAGCCTTTCATTCTGAGGTAGTGTCTATCTTTTTCTCTGAGATGAGTTTCCTATAAGCAGCAAAATGTTGGGTCTTGTTTGTGTAGCCAGTTTGTTAGTCTATGTCTTTTTATTGGCGAGTCGAGACCATTGATGTTAAGAGATATTAAGGAAAAGTAATTGTTGCTTCCTGTTATTTTAGTTGTTAAAGGTGGCATTCTGTTCTTGTGGCTGTCTTCTTTTAGGTTTGTTGAGGGATTACCTTCTTGTTTTTTCTAGGGCGTTGTTCCCGTTCTTGTATTGGTTTTTTTCTGTTATTATCCTTTGAAGGGCTGGATTCGTGGAGAGATAATGCGTGAATTTGGTTTTGTCGTGGAATACTTTGGTTTCTCCCTCTATGATAATTGAGAGTTTGGCTGGGTATAGTAGCCTGGGCTGCAGTTTGTGTTCTCTTAGTGTCTGTATAACATCTGTCCAGGCTCTTCTGGCTTTCATAGTCTCTGGTGAAAAATCTGGTGTAATTCTGATAGGCTTGCCTTTATATGTTACTTGACCTTTTTCCCTTACTGCTTTTAGTATTCTATCTTTATTTAGTGCATTTGATGTTCTGATTATTATGTGTCGGGAGGAATTTCTTTTCTGGTCCAGTCTATTTGGAGTTCTGTAGGCTTCTTGTATGTTCATATGCATCTCATTCTTTAGATTTGGGAAGTTTTCTTCAATAATTTTGTTGAAGATGTTTGCTGGACCTTTGAGTTGAAAATCTTCATTCTCATCCACTCCTATTATCCGTACGTTTGGTCTTCTTATTGTGTCCTGGATTTCCTGGATATTTTGAGTTAGGATCTTTTTGCATTTTCCATTTTCTTTGATTGTTGTGCCGATGTTCTCTATGGAATCTTCTGCACCTGAGATTCTCTCTTCCATCTCTTGTATTCTGTTGCTGATGCTCAAATCTATGGTTCCAGATTTCTTTCCTAGGGTTTCTATCTCTAGTGTTGCCTCGCTTTGAGTTTTCTTTATTGTGTCTACTTCCCTTTTTAGGTCTAGTATGGTTTTGTTCATTTCCATCACCTGTTTGTATGTTTTTTCCTCTTTTTCTGTAAGGACTTCTACCTGTTTGATTGTGTTTTCCTGTTTTTCTTTAAGGACTTGTAACTCTTTAGCAGTGTTCTCCTGTATTTCTTTAAGTGATTTATTAAAGTCCTTCTTGATGTCCTCTACCATCATCATGAGATATGCTTTTAAATCTAGGTCTAGGTTCTCAGGTGTGTTGGGGTTCCCTGGACTGGGCGAAGTGGGTGTGCTGGGGTCTGGTGATGGTGAGTGGTCTTGGTTCCTGTTAGTAAGATTCCTCCGTTTACCTTTCGCCATCTGGTAATCTCTGGAGTTAGTAGTTATAATTGACTCTGTTTAGAGATTGTTCTTCTGGTGATTCTGTTACCGTCTATCAGCAGACCTGGGAGACAGATTCTCTCCTCTGAGTTTCAGTACTCAGAGCACTCTCTGCTGGCAAGCTCTCTTACAGGGAAGGTGCGCAGATATCTTGTATTTGGACCTCCTCCTGGCCGAAGAAGAAGGCCCAAAACAGGACCTTTCTCAGACAGTGTGTTGCTTTGGCAGTTCCCAGGTGGTACAGACTCTCACCTAAGCAGACTAAATTCCTAAGTTCCTTGGAGTCCCGGGACCAAGATGGCGACCGCTGCTGCTGTGGCTTAGGCCGCCTCCCCAGCCGGGCAGGCACCTGTCCTCCGGTCCGGAAGGTGGCCGGCTGTCCCCGGCCCACACAGGGTGCTGCCTCAGCACCTCTGTGCTTCTGCCTGTTCCAGAGGCTGTCAGGTTCTCTGGCGCACCCTCTCACCTGTTCAGACTAATTTCCTAAGTTCGGCGGGTCCCGGACCCCAAGATGGCGACCGCTGCTGCTGTGGCTTAGGCCGCCTCCCCAGCCGGGCGGGCACCTGTCCTCTGGTCCAGAAGGTGGCCGGCTGTCCCCGGCCCACAAAGGGTGCTGCCTCAGCGCCTCTGTGCTTCCGCCTGTTCCAGAAGCTGTCAGGTTCTCTGGCGCACCCTCTCACCTGTTCAGACTAATTTCCTAAGTTCGGCGGGTCCGGACCAAGATGGCGACCGCTAAGCCTGCAACTTTCAAACCAAAGCGCTGGTCCTGACAAAGGGTGCTACCCCGTGTTGTGCATCTAAGATTGTGCTTTGTAAATTGGAGACTATATTAAAAGACTTTACAAAGCATGTATCTTCTTAGCTTCCCCTTACTATTTTAACTGACCAAATAATTAAATATATTTACTGATACTCCGGGATGTCTGTATGAAACCTTAAATTAGGCACAAAACACCACAAGACAAAGTTCTCAGCACAAGGAGAGTTATTTGCTCAAGAGGGAGAGAAGGCAGGGATGAGAGACAAAGACAGAAAGTAGAGGAAGAAGGGTAAGAGAAAGTGGACAAGGGACAGGGGAGAAAATAAAAAGGGGAGAGAGTTAAGGGATATTTTCCCAGAAGAACAAAGGACTGCTTCTGGATAGAAAGCAGACAAACCTGGACCATAGTCAAATGGTGGTTTGTAAGGATAAAGTGGGAAATCCCATGTTAGATTGAGTTGGTTAGTATTGATTGGGCATATTAATTAGGTGAGCCAAATGGGGCTTTTGATGGCTGAACTTCAATAGCTGGACCTTGGTAGTCAGCCTCAGGAAGAGGACATGGCCAAATAAGGTAATAAATCTTGGGGCCTAGCCTTAGGAATGTAATCTAATGGTTTTTAGCAAGGCATAGGGAATGGGGATATGAGCAAGGCTTGCCAGAGGCACATGCCCAAGTGGGCCAGTGTCCTTTCTTGTGTTGTTACAATACACATTTGTGGATGTGTGTGTCAACTGTAAAGAGTAGTAACATTCAACACTCCATCTACTTACCATTTTTACAGTGTGATTACTTTAAGTCTACAACTTTAACCATTTTAAGATATGGTATACATTGTTAACTGCAGTCACCATGTGATATAGTAGATCAATAAACTATGTTCCTTCTAATTAAAACGATGCAATTCAATTAGCATCTGCTTGTATTCACTCAATCTCCACTAAAAGGACTCAACAGTCAGGTGTATAATTTGAATTCAGATGTGAAGTGTAAAGATATTTCAAGTATTCATGTTAGTGTTAGAGAAAACTTCCAGTGTTGATGGTGATTTTGCTCTCTATTTTTAGGTATAACATTATTTTAGAGTCCACATACAAGTGAGGACTTTAGGTATTTGTATTTCTGTGCTGGGTTTAATCTCATTAATATCTTCCAGATTCATTAAACTCTTCAAGGTTGAATAGTATTTTATGGTATGTATATACATATTATACATGTTTGTACATAATTTTTTTTATCCACTGATGCTGTTCCTAGGTTCTCTCTCCCTCTCCCTCTCCCTCTCCCTCTCCCTCTCCCTCCCTCTCTCCCTCTCCCTCTCTCTCTCTCTCTCTCTCTCTCTCTCTCTCTCTCTCTCCCTCGCTCTTGCTCTTTCTCACTGTTTTTTTACTTATTCACATTACATCCAGCTCACTGCCTCCCTTCGAGCAACCTCTTCCCACAATCCTTCCCTTTTCCCCTTCCCCTTCTCCTTTGAGCTTGTGAGAGCTCCTTATATATCCCCCACCCAGGTATATCAAGTAACTGTGATGTTAGGTGCATCCTCTCCCACTGAGGCCAAAGAAAGCAGCCCAGCTAAAAGAACATATCCCATGGGCAGACAACAGCTTTAGGCATAGCCCCTGCCAGTTGTTCAGGACCTACATGAAGACCAAGCTGTACATCTGCTACCCATGTTCAAGGAGGCCTCAGTCCAGCATTTGTATACTCCATGGTTTGGTAGTTCTGTCTCTGACAGCCCTGAGGACCCAGGTTAGTTGACTCTGTTGATCTTCCTGTGGAGTTCCTATCCCATTTGGGGCCACAGTTCTTCCGTGTATTCTTCCATAAGGGTCCCCAAGCTCCATCCACTGTTTTGCTGTGAGCATCTACATCTGTCTGAGTTATCTGCTGGGTAGAACCTCTCAGAGGACAACCAAGATAGCTAAACTCTTGTCTGTGAGCATAACAGAATATCATTAATAGTGTCAGGAATTGGTACTTGCCAATGGGATGGATCTCAAGTTGGGCTGGTTATTGGTTGGCCATTCCCTTACCTAGGTTCTCTTTTTAAAATCATATTTGGGGATTGGTCTGATGTTCCAACATATATTGGCTTTCAATGCTATATTATTATCTTACTTACTGTGTATCTGTAGAAGTACAGATATATATCTGTTCTGTCACCTGCTTTGCTTCCTGATTCCCTGGAGACCTCACCATAATAAGTCAACATGGATCTAATACAAAACTGAAAAGATGTTGCAGAGAGACTACACTCAGCCAAGTGTGTGCCATACAAGCATGAGAACCTGAAATTAATCCCCAGAATCTGTGTAAAAGTCAGGACATGGTAACACACATTTGTAATCCAGTGCTAGGGAGACTGAGAGAGGTGGATCCCTAAGCCTTACTGGCTGGCTAGCCCGGCCCACTTGGTGAAGTTACAGGCCAAAGGGAGACAATGTCTCAGCAAAATCAGGTAGTCTGTGCTTAAAGAAACTTTGATTGAGGTTGATTGACCTCTGGCCTCCACACGTATGGGCATAGAAGTACATGTGTAGCCACCCATGCACCACACACACACACACACACACACACACACACACACATATACACACACACCATAGATGATAAGAAACAGAGAGCTGAAGCCTGGGAGTTAACTTAGTCAACAATTTTGGTATCTGCTCTATTTCTTATCCTGAGCTTATAGCTTCCCATTGCTGTACCAGCTCAATAAATGGGTTTGGCTGCTCATTTTACAGACGCAAAATTACTGAAAGGCCAGAACTCTGTCTGGAAAGAGGCCTGGGAGACATTATAACAACCCCCTACCCACAGAAATGCTTCCATTAACAATGAATTTATTTTTTTACAGCACTTAAAGTTCAAAAACTCCAGGTGTGTAATGTTTAAATGCCACAATTCAAAGATACTTAAGGAGGCTAAACTTTAATATTATATAGTAATCCCCTCTACTTCATTGCCACCCAAATGCCCCATTGCTCGTCCTAAACCTAAGGGGTTTAATCATGCTAGGTAGGCTGAAAACCACCTCCTTTATCTCATTCTCCCTTGGGACTTTGTAACCCCACCTGCACCACTGGTTGTTGGGTTGGATTACCACAACTCTCCCTGCCTTCTCTGCTCTCTCAGGGTCGGAGACCTACTTCCTCCATCCTTACTCACACAGATTCAACAGGGAATATTCATTTCCACATTGTGCTGGTTTTGTGTTTGTTTTTGAGACATGTCACCATGCAACTGCCTGGCCTGAAACTCTGGAGCTCTCTCTGCCTGGAACTGGACTGGCCTCACATGCACAGAGATCCGCTGAAATGAAAGAGATGTACCACTACCCGGGGCAAATTTTTCACATTATATGAAATTCCTTCCTTCCTTCCTTCCTTCCTTCCTTCCTTCCTTCCTTCCTTCCTTCTCATTTTGAAACAAGGTCTCATATGTGCAAGGCTCCTGTCAAATTCCAAATGTAGCCTTCCTGATCCTCCTGCCTTTACTTCTCAGGTTCAGGGATTACAAGCATGCACCACCTTTCTCCCAGTTCATGTACTGCTGAGAAACTGAACCCAGGCTTTGTGAAAACTAGGGAAATACTCTACCAACCAAGATACAGGCCCAACCCAAAACATATTTCATGGTGTTTACATAAGGGGCCTTTGACCCTGTGTGACACCAAAGGCCCCAAATCTCTCAGGTAATAGACTCCAGTCAAATGTCAATTAAACCTGTTAGTGAACCTAGAATGAATGTGTGAGTGCAGATAGAATGAAGCATTTGAAGTGTTTTTGTGTCTTTTATGGTCTCATTTCATTCTAGAAAATGTTGCACTGTTACCATGGTGTTCCAAGCCACAATCACAGCCATAAACTGCTCCACCCTGACAGTTTGGCATGGTGCTCCTCTATTTCTGTGGCTTCCATGGTAACAAGAAAAGACTCAAAGAATGGAGAGAATGGCAGCCAGATGTGACTGAAAACCCCTGGAGAATCAGGACTGTAAAGAGATTGTGATTCTAGCAACTGGCTGGCAATAGCCCGAATGACCTTGTAACTCTGTGAGGATGGCAAACTAGTCTTCTCCATGTTAGTGTCAATGTCAGATGCCTCCAACAGGCACTTATTACTACCCTTTTTTCTTTTTCTTCTTTCTTTCTTTCTTTCTTTCTTTCTTTCTTTCTTTCTTTCTTTCTTTCTCTCTTCCTTTGTTATTGTCTTTAATGATGGTGGTCATGGTGTTTGGTTGGTTGATTTGGTTTGGTTTGGTTTTGGGTGGTTGGGTGGTTGGTTGGTTGGTTGGTTGGTTGGTTGGTTGGTTGGTTGGTTGTTTTAGATAGGGTCTCACCATGTAGCCTGGGTGGCATGAAAATTCCTATGTAGACCAGGCTAGCTTAATCCCACAGAGCTCTACCTGCCTCTGCCTCCTGGTGCTGTGATTAAAGGCACACACCTTCACACCTGGCAGTTATATTCTTGATTAGATACCCCGGAGCTCTTGACTCTAGCTGCATATGTATCAAAAGATGGCCTAGTCGGCCCATCACTGGAAAGAGAGGCCCATTAGACACACAAACTTTATATGCCCCAGTACAGGGGAACTCCAGGGCCAAAAAAATGGGAATGCTTGGGTAGGGAAGTGGGGGGGGGAGTATGGGGGACTTTTGGGATAGCATTGGAAATGTAATTGAGGAAAATACGTAATAAAAAAAAAAGAAAGAAAACACTGCAGACAGGTTTGCTCCAGTGTTTAAAATGGACATTTATAAAAATAATAAATATTATTTGGAAGGAGGGAATGCAGATGAGGGAAAGAGAAGAAGACTAGAGGGAAGAGCAGGGGAGGGGAGAGGAATGGGGAGAGGTGAAAAAGTAAAGAGAAGGGAAAGAAAAGGAAGGAAAGGGAAGGGGAAAGGGAAAGGGAAAGGGAAAGGGAAAGGGAAAGGGAAAGGGAAAGGGAAAGGGAAAGGGAAAGGGAAAGGGAAGGGAAAGGGAAGGGAAGGGAAGGGAAGGGAAGGGAAGGGAAGGGAAGGGAAGGGAAACTTATGGCAGAATACATTTTCTTGCCATAAGTTTTCTTGCTGGACCTTGTCCTATAATGACAGTTATTCATAATGCTAATAATATTCCAATTAACTGTCAAATGTGATATGACAAAATCATTTGCTCTTTTTCCATTGTCTTTGATCTGATCAGTCACTCTTGCTGCTTATCAAATTGACATTAGTACACTTGACTTAAGATAGTTGTAATAGATTATTGAGTTTGTTTGCATATTCATTTATAAGTTCTAGAAGCCCCTCTAGAAAAAGGAATAGATGAAGCCAGGATGCTCAAACAGAGATTGCATCAGAATTGTCTGGAGTACTATTCAGACTCACACTGCTGAATCTCACCCAGATTTCTATGAAGCCTAAATGTTTTATTCTTAACTGGTTCCCAGGTGAGACTGAAGACTATACTGTAGAACCCACTTTTATATTTCCTGTCTTGGTACATGGAGCTCTCTCTCTCTCTCTCTCTCTCTCTCTCTCTCTCTCTCTCTCTCTCTCTCTGTGTGTGTGTGTGTGTGTGTGTGTGTGTGTGTGTATGTGTGTATATACATATGTTCATAATGCAACTAGTAAATGTGGATACTTGTGCACATGTCTGCATGAACATATAGAGGCCAGAAGACAACCTAAGTTTTCTTCCTCGATTATTTTCTATCTTATTTTGGGCGGCAGAGTCTCTCTCTGAAATTGGAACTCACTGAGTTTGTTGAGCTGACTGGCCATCTACCTCTAAGGCTTCTCCTGTCTTTCTCTACTTGGCAATGGAATTACAGGCACATTGCACATGGTTTATACAGGTGCTGGTGTTCCAAACTAAGGTTTTCATAGTCATACAGCAGAAACTTTACCCACTGAGCCATCTCCCCATCCCTGTGTCTTTCACAGCCACTGAAGGCAATCATGGGGTCCATGAATATTCAAAACAACTAGAAGAATTTCTATAATTGAATTTGCCCAACAACAGAAACTCTAAGTTCTATGCACAGAAGAAATCTCCTAGGGCCTTCAGAGGGAATAACCATTTCTTAGGGGTCCTAAAATGATCAAACAAGAACTGGGGAAAACGCTCAATCAGTAAAGTGTCACACAAGCCTAAAGTCATGAGTTCAAGCCCTAGAATCCATGTAAAAAATGCATGGCAGAGCCTCTCTGTCATCCCAGCAATAGGGGAAAAGATGCAGAAGGATTCCTGAGGCTTGCAGAAAAACTTGTATGGTCTAGTCTCCTAGCGCCAGATCCCAGGGACATTTTCTGTCTCAAAAACTAAGGTAGATGGCTCCTGAGAAACACACACACACACACACACACACACACACACACACACACACGAGCAAAATATCAAACCAAAAGACCTCTGAAGTTTAACATGCCTAGGCTGCTTCAGGATCCTGAATTAATGCCTGAATGGATGAATGAGTGAATGAGACTCAGAAAATAAAATAAGCTTCCTGTAGCCAGTTTATCCTCTGGTCCACATCCCTTTATTAACTCAAGCTTGATCTTTCTTTGTAGTTGTTGTCTTTAATGTACTTCAAAAACCAAAGCTCTGTATTCTTTGCATGGGAAGCGGGATGAGAGGGCCAGGGAGCTGAAATAGGGCAGGAGAAAGAGAACTATGTTCTAGAGATACTTGCTTTTATCCATCCATCACATACTTCAAATAAGTGGAGGGCTTAAAAAGGTCTTCACTCTCTCTGGTATGCATTCTGACCAACAGAGAATAAAAAATTTAAATGAGAGAAAATCAATTATTGATCAGCAGTCTTTCTTCATGGACACTTGTGTGCAATTATGTGATGGGACAGCGTGCTTAGATTTCAGCAGTATACAACGTGCAGATGGATTTTGGCTTTGTTGAAATAAAATTGTAGTTTCCAGATCCGCTTTAACACTTTACCCTCAGGAAAATGATTACACCGTGAGGCAAGTTGTACCACAACAAAATCCTAACTTGAAATGGTTTCTCTTCCTTTTCTTTCTGTTTGGAGAAAAAGCAAAAGTTTTTCAAGGTGTGTGTGTGTGTGTGTGTGTGTGTGTGTCTGTGTGTGTGTCTGTGTGTGTCCGTGTGTCTGTGTGGTCTGTGTGTAAAGATGGGGATCCATTTGAACACGTGTACATGGGTATGTGGAGCCGGATGTCAATGTCAAGTGTCTGTCTTTACTACTCATCAGTTTCTGAGGCAGAGTCTCTCACCAAACATTGCTGACTTGGCTAGACTGACTGGCCAATAAGCTCCAGGGTTACACCTGTCTCTGTGCCCCCCACACCCCAGCAATAAGATGGCAAGCCCTGCTCAGCTTTTCCCCCTATGGCCTCTGGGTTGGAATTCAGGTCCTCATGCTTGTGCAGTAAGCACTTTACTGATTGAACATCTTCCCAACTATCGCTTCACTTTTTTTTTTCATACCAGATATAGGATACTAGTTAGTAAAATGTTTCAGACATGGCTGCTGCATCAAATTTTCTCTGAAATATTCTGAACCATGTGCACAAATACACTATGTTTCTTTAAGGAGAGGGGTGGTAAATGCATCCTCACAGCAGCCCAGGATTGCTGTGGAGTGTCCTAGACTCTAAACAATGACAAAAAGTGCATTAACCGCAAGATCGAGATGCCTAATCAATTTACAACCACATGGAAGGGCTCAGGATGATGGGTAATAAGCAACTTGACTTTGTGACCAACAAATCATGTTAGAGCCATCCACTCGCCTCCTCTGATAGAGCAGCAGGCCTTGCATGCAGGGAGGAAGGGACAGACATAATATATTTTGACTTCAGGGAGGCTTCTGACTCTGTTCCACATGACATGGTCATCAACAAGGTGGGAAAATATGGCTTGCTGTCAGAGATGGATTAAATTGATTAGAGAGGTGGCTAATTGGGAAGAAAAGCAAAGTCACCCGTTGCCCAGATACACAAGTGCCAAGGCAATATGCTACTGATTTGCATCTGGTTAAAGACAAGGGCAAATCTATATAGCAAGGCAGACCAGAATACAGTTATACAAAGAAATTCTTGCCTGTCAATGGAATAGCTCATTACTTTTAATGGCTTTTTCCCCGAGTCTCTGGGCATTAGCAAGTATGTGAATGATGGTTCTCTGTACTCCTATACACATAAAAAAGTAATCACTTTAGATTAAAGCATTGTATCTCCAAAAATGCTGTTAAAATGCAAAAATATGACTCTGTGTAATATTTTCTATTAAGCATTAACAGTAAGTTCTTATCCAGGATAAATTTGGCAGGACTTTCTAGATGTGACAGAATGGGCACAGGAAATATAACAGCTTGTTTTCAAGGGGAAGCAATGCAAGGGTGTTAGGTGACAAAGGCAGAAGCCTCAGGGACTTCTGATTGTGACTTACAGTCAGAGGGACCTGACTTTAACTTCCTCTCTTAATTCAGCTTTTGGAGCAAGACAACCAATACTTTGACCTAATTGAAGGTCTTTGACCTAAGCTGGAAGAACTGTCATAGAAATTTGGTCCAACAGATGGGGAAAAGGTTCAGCTCATGTGTGAGTATGCGGACTTGAGTTTGATCCCAAGAACCTATAGTAAAAAGGAGAGTATGATGGCTTGTGCTGGTGATTCTAATGCTGAGCAGGTCGACCAGCCCAGCCTACTCAAAGAGTTCCAACCAGTGAGAGACCCCATCTCAAAAAATAAGGTGGAGGCATCTTGAGAAATGACAGCCAAGGTAGACATGTGGCCTCCACCTGCAAGCATGCATGTTTGTATGATGTGTATGCATACCTACACATATCTGCTCACACACAGACACACACGCACACACACACACACACACACACACACACACACACACACACACCCCACACAATCTAAAAGTGAAAATTAATTAATCTTTAAAACAATTTGGTCAGGGATTAAGGACTCATTTTTTGCAAGATATTTATCCATAACTAAGCCTCTGCTAGTCACAGCTTCTGCAAAAGCCAGAGGCACAAAAGGAGATCACATCTGTGAGAAATCTTGCCAATTCATTCTAATTTCTTCTATCTGGAACCTCTGGAGTCTCTTTCTTGAATGCGCACTCTCCTCCCTTTCTCTGGGGTTTTCCCCTGGTATAATTCCAGATGATAGATTCCTCTCCTTTAATCATGTTGGGCAAGTGATTCTAAGTAATTAGATATAGAAAAAAATATAATATTCTGCCATTTTAATGATTGGTTCATTCAAAGTGCCAGAGGTGTTGTTCATGTGAACAATATCTCTGTACTAGACAATGGGGCAAAGATGACTTTCCACTTGGTAAAGTAGACACAGAAAATAAGCAGAGGAGTGACAAATCATTTTAGCCATTCTATGAGTCAGTGGGCCTGTTCCCAGGGTGCACACAGAGGTAGAAAATCATAACAACAACCAAAAAAGAAACTAAGAAAAAAATCATTGCTTGAAGACTCAATTGACTATTTTACAAAATTCAAAAATCCAAGGAGCCAATTGTTAGTGATAGACTTTTCCTGGGGAGATACAGCACGCATCTTTACTCACCTCAGAAAGGGAACCTGCAACAAACCAAAGTAAAGACTAAACCAAAGTACGCTAGGTGCAGCCTATCAGGACCATGGGTGAAGGGTGACTTACAAGGAGTAGCTATGACTCCAAAGAGCTGTATCACTGGATAGCCCACCACAAGTGATAACTCTCAAAAACTGTTGGCTTGGATCTCTTTGCACAGGGCTCAGGATATTAACACTCCCAGAATCTCCACGGGACTTGGCTAACCATGGTCTCTTTCCCAAGTAGTTGTATACACCGTTTTGTATTCCTGGGGAGAGGCTCAGAGTGTCTTTCAGGTTTCTGTTCTCCCAAACTTGTGATCTTTTGTTTACCTCTCAAATGTCATAAGTGTTTCATCATCCCTGCCACCATTGATTGTCTGTTTCAATTCCAAAACCCAACATGTAACACCAATAAACCTATTAAGATCAACTACCCAGCCATCAAGCAAACCCACTAGCAAGATATAACTCTAAACACCCATCAAGTTGAATAAAATAAAAACAGGAGGAAGGCTAACACTGGCAACCCATCATCAGCTGAAGGGCTGGAGAGATGGCTCAGCAGTTAAGGCAACATATTGCTCTTGCAGAAAACCAGAGCTGAGTTCCCAACACACACACACACACACACACACACACACACACACACACACACACGGAAGCTCCCAACTACCTGTCACTTGAGCTCTTTTGACCTCCACAGTCAGTGCACATGCTTGTGCACCTACATATACAGGTGTAAATAAACATACATTTAAATGATTTTTAAAAATAAAAATTAATCTTAAAAATGCACTACTAACTGAAGTGCAAAATAGGCACATGCTATGACTCAACAATTCACAGCCAAGTAAACAACACAAAGAAAAGACAGACTCATAGACATGATGATGCATGGATAATATTTTAATATTAGCATATGGTATTATGTCCTAAATCCAGGGAAAGACCACCTTGGTAGCAAAATATGCTATCTTGATAAAATACACCAAAGAAATAAAACCTAAAGCAATTGGCATCAATTTAGACAAATCTTGCAAATGTATATTGACTGAAATAAGCATGGCAGGAAATAAAACATGTATTCTACAAATCTATATTAAGTTCACAAATGCAAAGTTAATAGGCAGTGTGAAGCAATCTGGGTGCTGCTAAAATCAGAAAGAAAAGCAGTGAGGTTATTACCATAAACTTCACTGGTTAGCTCCACCGCATGGAGAGAGAGAAATCCCACTGATCCACAAGGAATGTTCTAGAACTTTCTGGAATGTCTTGTAGCCTTCTGTTCTCAGCCTGCCTGCTAGTTTGTGGATTTAATTTCCATGCTGCTGGTTACTTAGATTTTATACATTTTTCTTGGTGTTAAATAACAAGATAAAAACTACACAGAATAACAACCAATGTATCTCAACCACAACTTCTCAAACTAATTTCAAGTCTCACCAGATAATTTTCAGATATTTTTCCCCAAAATTCCCATGAAAATATTGGAGTAATATTAATTTTCTGTTTTTCTTCTCTTTCTTTGACTTGCAAATATCATTGAAATGTTGACTGGAAGAATAATGGCTGTAAATATGATGAAAATATTTTATATGCATAAAATATTCATAAATTGAAGTGTTATTTTATACAATCAATACACAGAAACAAAAAAATAAAATAGTAATTGAGTGTTTATTGTATGACAAGTATCATTATAGACACTCAGCTCTATACCAGTGGAACAAATAAGAAGGAAAACTTTTACTCTCACTCACTGAAGTTATATTCAAGTTTAAAGGTAAGTAAGGAATTTCTTTAGCAAATATAAATTTTCCTAGAAAAGACTGAATCCAGCATACAAATAGCATCATATTTCCTTCTCTCTTACCATAAAGGTACATTTTATCCTAATTCCTTTAGAGTATAAAGTTTCGACCCATTCAAAAGTTGTAATACATAACTTAAATTGACTTATAGCCACATTCCTTCAGTTTTTTACTACAAGAGGAAAGAAAAACTATTCATATATATATATATATATATATATATATATATATCTGTTAAGAATTTTTTAAAAGAAGGAAAAAGTCCCAGGGAGGATCTCTAGTTGTCCACTTGAGAGTCATGATTTCATTAGAGAGCCAACGACTACAGACAAGATAATAGTGAACTAAGACAGGTACAATGTGCTGGCCCATCTACCCAGTGCTTCAGAGCAGCTGATAGCTCTGTTATAATACTGTGGGGCCATGAAAGGAGTTTTCAAAAGTGTGTGTTGAAATTGGAACTGAGGGAGATGGAGAGATGGCTCAGCAGTTAAGGGTACTTTCTGCTCTTGCAAAAGACCCAGGTTTGATTCCTCACACACACAAAGCAGGTTCTACAACTTGTACCTCCAGTTCCAGGGACTCTTGTGCTTTCTTGGGGCCTTGACAGACACCTGTGCTCATGTACACATTCCCACACATGGACACATGCCTAACACTGTTTAGACAAAGACTGTTGGCATTTTCTGTACTAATATCAGCACTCTTCAGCCTCTTGGCTAAGTATAGTATCATTTTACTAATCAATAGATAGATATGATACAGAGGGGATCAGGCTATCACTTTAAAAGAGAAAAAATGAACAGAAAAATAAGTAAAAGGTAGCAGGACTCAGATACAGAAAGCATTATTTCCAACTGAAGCATCAAGGAATGCTGCATACACCCCTCATCCTTAGCGCTGCTTGTCAACCCATCCCTAGAAGGATCAAGTGGGACATCTGTTCAAAATCAAAAGTAAAATAAACTCAAGAGCTCAGAAGAAGGCTCATCCCTGAAGTTCTAAGTGTTCTGGACAAGGATGAGGACTTGAGTCTGAACCCCAGAGTTCACCTAAAATCACTAGGCATGTTAGTGCACACTTGTAAACCCAGCCCTGGGGAGACAGAGACAGGAGGATTCCTGTGGCTTACTAGCCAGACAGCCTGACCTACTTTGTGAGTCGCAGAGCAGAGAAGGCCTCTGTCTCAAAATGTAAGTGGAAAGTGCCTGAGGAATGACACCACAGGTTGACTTCTGCCCTCTACAAACAAGCCCACACAATGTGAATGCACACACACACACACACGCGCACACACACACACACACACACGCACACAGTCTGACTGAACATAAAGATCATACTGGCTTCCTAAGACAGTCTGACTAGAGCTAGTGATGACAGACCTGTGAGAGCTGTGAAAAAGGAAGGAAACCCCAAGACAGTGTCAGGAAGGAGACAGAGCCTTACAAGCCCTTATCTTCTTAAGCAGGATTAAAGGCTGCCTTTCTATGATGAGATATTTTTTTAATTTTTTATTAGGTATTTTCCTCATTTACTTTTCCAATGCTATCCCAAAAGTCTCCCATACCCTCCCCCCGCCCCACTCCCTTACTCACCCACTCCCACTTCTTGGCCCTGGAGTTCCCCTGTACTGAGGCATATAAAGTTTGCACGACCAATGGGCCACTCTTTTCACTGATGCTGGCTAGGCCACCCTCTGATACATATTCAGCTAGAGACACAAGCTCCAGGGGGTACTGGTTAGTTCATACTGTTGTTCCATCTATAGGGTTGCAGATCCCTTTAGCTCCTTGGATACTTTCTCTAGCTCCTCCATTGGGGGCCCTGTGATCCATCCAATAGCTGACTGTGAGCATCCACTTCTGTGTTTGGCAGGCCCCTGCATATTCTCACAAGAGGCAGCTATATCTGGGTCCTTTCAGAAAATCTTGCTAGTATATGTAATGGTGTCAGCTTTTGGGGGCTGATTATGGGATGGATCCCTGGGTATGGCAGCCTCTAGATGGTCCATCCTTTTGTCTCAGCTCCAAACTTTGTCTCTGTAACTACTTCCATGGGTGTTTTGTTCTAAATTCTAAGAAGGGGCAAAGTATCCACACTTTGGTCTTTGTTCTTCTTTAGTTTCATGTGCTTTGTATCTTGTATCTTGGGTATTCTAAGTTTCTGGGCTAATATCCACTTATCAGTGAGTACATATCATGTGAGTTCTTTTTTGATTGGGTTACCTCACTCAGAATGATGCCTTCCAGGTCAATCCATTTGCCTAGAAATTTCATAAATTCATTCTTTTTAATAGCTGAGTAGTACTCCATTGTGTAAATGTACCACATTTTCTGTACCCATTCCTTTGTTGACGGGCATTTAGGTTCTTTCCAGCTTCTGGCTATTATAAATAAGGCTGCTATGAACATAGTGGAGCCATGGTCTTTCGTACCAGTTGGAACATCTTCTGGATATATGCCCAGGAGAGGTATTGCAGGATCCTCTGGTAGTACTATGTCTAATTTTCTGAGGAACCGCCAGACTGATTTCCAGAGTGGTTATACAAGCCTGCAATCCCACCAGCAATGGAGGAGTATTCCTCTTTCTCCACATCCACACCAGCATCTGCTGTCACCTGAATTTTTTTATTGAATATTTATTTCATTTACATTTCCAATGCTATCCCAAAAGTCTCCCACACGCTCCCCCACCCACTCCCCTACCCACCCACTCCCAATTCTTGGCCCTGGCATTCCCCTGTACAGAGGCATATAAAGTTTGCACAACCAATGGGCCAATCTTTCCACTGATGCCAGGCCAGCTAGGCCACCCTCTGCTACATATGCAGATAGAGACATGAACTCTGGGGGTACTGGGTAGTTCATATTGTTGTACCACCTATAGGATTGCAGATCCCTTCAGCTCCTTGGGTACTTTCTCTAGCTCCTCCATTGGGCGCCCTGTGATCCATCCAATAGCTGACTGGGAGCATCCACTTCTGTGTTTGCTAGGCCCTGGCATAGTCTCACAAGAGACAGCTATATCTGGGTCCTTTCAGCAAAATCTTGTTAGTGTATGCAATAGTGTCCACCTTCTTCAGTTCTTTATATATATTAGATATTAGTACCCTATCTGATTTAGGATAGGTAAAGATCCTTTCCCAGTCTGTTGGTGACCTTTTTGTCTTATTGAAGGTGTCCTTTGTCTTATAGAAGCTTTGCAATTTTATGAGGTCCCATTTGTCAATTCTCAATCTTACATCACAAGCCATTGCTGTTCTATTCAGGAATTTTTCCCCTGTGCCCATATCTTTGAGGCTTTTCCCCTTTCTCCTCTATAAGTTTCAGTGTCTCTGGTTTTATGTGGACTTCCTTGATCCATTTAGATTTGACCTTAGTACAAGGATATAGGAATGGATCAATTTGCATTCTTCTACATGATAACCACCAGTTGTGCCAGCACCATTTCTTGAAAATGCTTTCTTTTTTCCACTGGATGGTTTTAGCTCCCTTGTCAAAAATCAAGTGACCATAGGTATGTGGGTTCATTTCTGGGTCTTCAATACTATTCCACTGGTCTACTTGTCTGTCGCTATAACAGTACCATGCAGTTTTTATCACAATTGCTCTGTAGAACAGCTTTAGGTCAGGCATAATGATTCTACCAGAGGTTCTTTTATCCTTGAGAAGAGTTTTTGCTATCCTAGGTTTTTTGTTATTCCAAATGAATTTGCAGATTGCTCTTTCTAATTTGTTGAAGAATTGAGTTGGAATTTTGATGGGGATTGCATTGAATCTGTAGATTGCTTTTGGCAAGATAGCCATTTTTACAATGTTGATCCTGCCAATCCATGAGCATGGGAGATCTTTCCATCTTCTGAGATCTTCTTTAATTTCTTTCTTTAGAGACTTGAAGTTCTTATCATACAGATATTTAACTTCCTTAGTTGGAGTCACACCAAGGTATTTTATATTATTTGTGACTATTGAGAAGGGTGTTGTATCCGAAGTTTCTTTCTCAGCCTGTTTATTCTTTGTGTAGAGAAAAGTCATTGACTTGTTTGAGTTAATTTTATATCCAGCTACTTCACCTAAACTGTTTATCAGGTTTAGGAGTTCTCTGGTGGAATTTTTAGGGTCACTTATATATACTATCATATCATCTGCAAAAAGTGATATTTTGACTTCTTCCTTTCTAATTTGTATCCACTTGATCTCCTTTTGTTGTCAAATTGCTCTGGCTAGGACTTCAAGTACAATGTTGAATAGGTAGGGAGAAACTAGGCAGCCTTGTCTAGTCCCTGATTTTAGTGGGATTGCTTCCGGCTTCTCACCATTTACTTTGATGTTGGCTACTGGTTTGCTGTAGTTTGCTTTTATCATGTTTAGGTATGGGCCTTGAATTCCTGATCTTTCCAAGACTTTTATCATGAATGGGTGTTGGATTTTGTCTAATGATTTCTCTGTGTCTAACGAGAATATCATGTGGTTTTTGAGTTTGTTTATATAATGGATTACATTGATGGATTTCCATATATTAAACCATCCCTGCATCCCTGGAATAAAACCTACTTGGTCAGGATGGATGATTGTTTTAATGTGTTCTTGGATTCGGTAATTGAGAATTATATTGAGTATTTTTCATCGATATTCATAAGGGAAATTGGTCTAAAGTTCTCTATCTTTGTTGGGTCTTTTTGTGGTTTAGGTATCAGTGTAATTGTGGCTTTATAGAATGAATTGGGTAGAGTACCTTCTGCTTTTATTTTGTGGAATAGTTTGTGCAGAACTGGAATTAGATCTTCTTTGAAGGTCTGATAGAACTCTGCACTAAACCCATCTGGTCCTGGGCTTTTTTTGGTTGGGAGACTATTAATGACTGATTCTATTTCTTTCGGGGATATGGGGCTGTTTAGATCATTAACTTGATCCTGATTTGACTTTGGTACCTGGTATCTGTCTAGAAATTTGTCCATTTCGTCCAGGTTTTCCAGTTTTGTTGAGTATAGCCTTTTTGTATAAGGATCTGAGGGTGTTTTGGATTTTCTTCAGGATCTGTTGTTATGTCTCCCTTTTCATTTCTGATTTTGTTAATTAGGACGCTGTCCCTGTGCCCTCTAGTGAGTCTGGCTAAGGGTTTATCTATCTTGTTGATTTTCTCAAAGAACCAGCTCCTTGTTTGGTTGATTCTTTGAATAGTTCTTCTTGGTTCCACTTGGTTGATTTCACCCCTGAGTTTGATTATTTCCTGCCATCTACTCCTCTTGGGTGAATTTTTTTCCTTTTGTTCTAGAGCTTTTAGGTGTGTTGTCAAGCTGCTAGTGTGTGTTCTCTCTAGTTTCTTTTTTGAGGCATTCAGTGCTATGAGTTTCCCAATTAGAAATGCTTTCATTGTGTCCCATAAGTTTGTGTATATTGTGTCTTCATTTTCATTAAACTCTAAAAAGTCTTTAAATTTTTTTCTTTATTCCTTCCTTGACCAAAATATCATTGAGAAGAGTGTTGTTCAGTTTCCACGTGAATGTTGGCTTTCTATTATTTATGTTGTTATTGAAGATCCATGGTGATCTGATAGGGTGCATAGGACAATTTCAATATTTTTTTATCTGTTGAGGCCTGTTTTGTGACCAATTATATGGTCATTTTGGAGAAGGTACCATGAGGTGCTGAGAAGAAGGTATATCCTTTTGTTTTAGGATAAAATGTTCTGTAGATATCTGTCACGTCCATTTGTTTCATAACTTCTGTTAGTTTCACTGTGTCTCTGTTTAGGTTCTGTTTCCACGATCTGTCAATTGATGAAAGTGGTCTGTTGAAGTCTCCCACTATTATTGTGTGAGGTGCAATGTGTGCTTTGAGCTTTACTAAAATTTCTTTAATGAATGTGGCTGCCCTTGCATTTGGAGCATAGATATTCAGCATTGAGAGTTCCTCTTGGAAGATTTTACCTTTGATGAATATGAACTGTCCCTCCTTGTCTTTTTTGATAACTTTGTGTTGGAAGTTGATTTTATTAGATATTAGAATGGCTACTACAGCTTGTTTCTTCAGAACATTTGCTTGGAAAATTGTTTTCTAGCCTGTCACTCTGAGGTAGTGTCTGTCTTTTTCCCTGATATGGGTTTCCTGTAAGCAGCAAAATGTTGGGTCCTGTTTGTGTAGCCAGTCTGTTAGTCTGTCTTTTTATTGGGGAATTGAGTCCATTGATATTAAGAGATATTAAGGAAAAGTAATTGCTGCTTCCTATTATTTTTGTTGTTAGAGTTGGCATTCTGTTCTTGTGGCTGTCTTCTTTTTGGTTTGTTGAAGGATTGCTTTCTTGTTTTTTCTAGGGCGTGGTTTCCGTCCTTGTATTGGTTTTTTTCTGTTATTATCATTTGAAGGGCTATATTCATGGAAAGATAATCTGTGAATTTGGTTTTGTCATGGAATACTTTGGTTTCTCCATCCATGGTAATTGAGAGTTTGGCCAGGTATAGTAGCCTGGGCTGGCATTTGTGTTCTCTTAGTGTCTGTATAACATCTGTCCAGGATCTTCTGGCTTTCATAGTCTCTGGTGAAAAGTCTGGTGTAATTCTGATAGGCCTGCATTTATATGTTACTTGACCTTTTTCCCTTACTGTTTTTAATATTCTATCTTTATTTAGTGCATTTGTTGTTCTGATTATTATGTGTTGAGAGGAATTTTTTGTCCAGTCTATTTGGAGTTCTTTAGGTGTCTCGTATGTTCATGGGCATCTCTTTCTTAAAGTTTGGGAAGTTTTTTTCTATTATTTTGTTGAAGATATTTGCTGGCCCTTTAAGTTGAAAATCTTCATTCTCATCTACTCCTATTATCCATAGGTTTGGTCTTCTCATTGTGTCCTGGATTTCCTGGATGTTTTGAGTTAGGATCTTTTTGCGTTTTCCATTTTCTTTGATTGTTGTGCCGATGTTCTCTATGGAATCTTCTGTACCTGAGATTCTCTCTTCTATCTCTTGTATTCTGTTGCTGATGCTTGCACCTATGGTTCCAGATTTCTTTCCTAGGGTTTCTATCTCTAGCCTTGCCTCATTTTGGGTTTTCTTTATTGTGTCTACTTCGCTTTTTAGGTCTAGTACGGTTTTGTTCATTTCCATCACCTGTTAGGATGTGTTTTCTTGTTTTTCTTTAAGGACTTCTTCCTGTTTGGTGGTGTTTTCATGTTTTTCTTTAAAGACTTGTAACTCTTTAGCAGTGTTCTCCTGTATTTCTTTAAGTGAGTTATTAAAGTCCTTCTTGATGTCCTCTACCATCATCATGAGATATGCTTTTAAATCTGGGTCTAGCTTTTCTGGTGTGTTAGGTTGCCTAGGCATGGGTGAGGTGGGAGTGCTGCGTTCTGATGATAGTGAGTGGTCTTGGCTTCTGTTAGTAAGATTCTTACGTTTGCCTCTCCCCATCTGGTAATCTCTGGAGTCAGTTGTTATAGTTGTCTCTGGTTAGCGCTTGTTCCTCTTGTGATTCTGTTATTCTCTATCAGAGGACCTGGGAGACTAGCTCTCTCCTGAGTTTCAGTGGTCAGAGCACTCTCTGCAGGCAAGCTCTCCTCTTGCAGGGAAGGTGTCCAGATATCTGGTGTTCGAACCTGCCTCCTGGCAGAAGTTATGTTCCACTCGCCAGAGGTCCTAAGATCCCATGGAGAGTGCTCTGGGGACCTTGGGAGTGTCCGCAGACTCTGCGCCCAAGGTGACCCTGTGCTGGGGCCAACCGGAAGGGACAAGGCTGCCTTTCTTAACTGAGCCTAAGTAGAGGAGTTTATAAAATAGTCAATAAAAAACAAGCACATGGTCAAGGAAGAAAACTGGAAGGCAGAGAAGAAAGAGGGGAGGGGACATGAGTTTATGCTGTGCCCTTAAATCAAACTTTTACAAGTCCCTACTTTGGGTTCATGAAGCACTAAATGGCCCTCACACCATGAGTTCCCCCGTGCTGGCTCACCCTGAGCTTCTGAAGTTCCATTACTAGAATATTTCCCTTGGGTTCTGGAAATGAGAATGATTGTCATTACCTGGTTTAAACAGTGTTTCAATTTTCATTCCTTCATAATCGGGGTCTGGTTCCTGTTTGTATTAGAGCTATCTTTATGCATGCTCTGATAGACACTTCTGAGATTAACGACATGGCTGTGATGAAAACTTTGAATGCTCACATTTCAATGTCAGCCCTCGCCTAGGATAGCTCCAGGGTGTTCAATTCCCCAGCCAGCCTTCCTTCCCTTTGGGCCTATGACTTCTGTTTTAAAATCCCTCTCTAGCCACCCTACAGCTAATTTATAGACTCATTCTGGGGCTGAGGAAATGGCTCTGTCAGTAGAGTGAGTATCTTATCTCAATAGCCTGACCCATCTTAAAATCAGGTGTGAAAAATACATACAAGTAACATTTTATGGATTCAACAAATTATATTTAGGTATATGTGCATATACAAACACATATATGCTTATAATAACAAAAAGAGACCATAAATTTGAAGGAGAAAGGGAGTGGTATATGAAAGTGTTTGGAGGTAGGAAATGGAAGGGAGAAATGTTCCAATTAAAATGCAGTCTAAATAATGAACATAAAGAGTCAGGTGTGGACACACATCTATCACAGGCAAGGAGACTGGTGGGACTTGCTGATTAGACAACCTTGCTGAGTCAATGGGCTCCAAATTCACTGAAAAGACCATGGCTCAAATAGATAAATAAATAGGTAAATGATAGATAGATGGGTAGATAGATAGATAGATGGAACAATAAAAAGCAGACAACATTGTTGACCTCTGTTATCCACATGCATGCTCACCAGGTGCATGCTGACTGGAATACTCAAATCCACTCACACACATGAACATGTACATAGAGCATACACAAACCCTTTGGGTTAAGAGGCTATGTTTTTTTATCACTCATATTTCTTAACATCCTCAAAATTTCTTAGACAAATAAATGCTTTATATAGTAGTTTCATCAATGATTAACCAATCATCATTATCAATAACTAACCCTGTCATGACCTGCATAGCTTATGGATTGACTAGGGCAATAGAGAATAAAGATATGACAAACACACACACAGAGAGAAGTTGGGATTAGGTAGGCCACATTGTCTTAGTCATGGTTCTCTACAGAAACAGAACTAATAGAAAATATACATACATACACATGCATGTATAATATATACCTATATGTGTGTATGTATACCTATATGTATATAAATATAAATATATACCTATATTGTGTGTGTGTGTGTGTGTGTGTGTGTGTGTGTGATTTATTAGACAGGCTACAGTTTATCTAGTCCAATGGTGGCTGTCTATCAACTGGAAAGTACAAGAATTCAATAGCTGTTTAGTCCACAAGGCTTGATATGTCTGTTGGTCTTCAGTATATGCTGAATCCCAAAGAAGTAGGCTCTAATGTCAGTGAAGAAATTGACTTGTTGGTGAGAGCAATGGCCAGCAGGCAGAGAGCTTCCTTCTTCCATGTCTACTATACAGGATGTCACTAGAAGGTATGGCCCAGATCAAAGGTAGATCTTCCCATCTTAAAAGATCCAGATTAAAAGTGTGTCTTCAACTGATTTAATTAAGAATGAGGTCTTCCACGGGCCTACCCAGCTACTTGAGTTCTAGCTAATTCCAGATATAGTCAAGTTAGCAACCAAGAATAGATATCATATATCTCTCTGATGTATATGCACCAACAACATCCCAGCAACTTAGAACCTTTATTAAATATAGCAGGAATGGTGAGGAGGCCTGTCAGTTCACTTGGGAAGGTCATCTCTGTAAGGAGCAGTCTCAGTTTGTAAGAGGAGGAAGTTTCAATCCATACTCCTTTCACACATGGTTATAGCTAAAGGTGAAGCTTTGTCAATATTCTTAGTCAGAGAAGAGGGAGACTTTGCATTCTTCAGATTACCCATGGGAATTACAGGGCCTTCCATGCCCCTGGGGCTCATGACAGGGCCATGTTCATGTCAATAGTATAAATTCACCCAGTACGACCCCACAGAATTCACCAAACTTTGTTTCCTGTGTATGAACTGGGCATGATACTTTGCTGTCAAGGTTACTGTGGAAATTAAATAAAGTATGTTTACAATAAAAATGAGCTTGCATGTTAAAAAAGTAAAAATAAAAAAACTGGTTGTGTGTCTGTGTAAGAGGGTGGGGGGTAGTTGACGTTTCAAGATATGACTTGGTATGACCATTAATATTGATTAGAAAATGGTCATGGAGACAAACTTCTGGCCAGGCCTGTGAAGAATCTAGATTAAGTTAATTAAGGTTGAAAGACCCACCATAATGGTGATAGGTACCACTTTATCCATGAACTCCAGTCTGTAATTGAGAAACAAACAAACACACAAGAAAGTAAGCCAGGAACCAGCATTAGATCTCTCTGCTTCCTAACTGTGGGTGAAATGTGACCAGTAGCTTCCCACTCCTGTAGCAACACCATCCCTGCCATGATTATGATGAATAGTAATTCCAATTATGATCCAAGATAAACCCTCCCTTCCTTAAGGTACCTTTGTCAGGTTTTCTCATAGTAATGAGCAAAGCAACTAATACAGTTGGATGGAGACTATCTGCTTCATATGCCATATGCTTGACCTCAGTCACCTATCTATGCTGATGTCTGTAGATTGTATCTTTAGAGTTTGTTGTTAGCTCAGTAAGCTCTCTGCTAGTCCTTTGCCCTATAGATCACATAAAAAATTTAAAAAGCTACTGTAGGTCTGTCTACAGCCCTGCCGGTCATGGCTAGTATTGCCCAGAGAAAATGCAGGAGTCTCTGCTTCAGCCAGGAAATTGCTTGGCAGGGCCCTATCTCTTAGCCTCCAAAAATTCTGAATTGCTGCAGTCTCCCCAGCTTCTTCCCCCACCCCCCACATGATTTTTTTTGTATGAAAAGTCCTAATAGCCCTCAAAGCTCATTTCTCTCAAATGATCTAACCTGAAATCCTCTGATTCTGCTGAGGCCCTTATCATAAAAAAACTAAGGTCAGAAAAAAAAATTATTTCATCATTCTACTCTGTCTTGCCTCTTGAGGTTGATTGGGCTGAGGTGAGAGCAACTGAGATGCAGATAAGATGAAAGCAGAGGAGAGCACAAGGAAAAACTCTGCAAGCATCCTGAGGCATCCTACTGATTGTTTCAGCAGCATATAGGACAGGGTGCTTCTGATCTGTAACCCTTTTCTGGCTCTCAGTACTTTCCCATTCCTTGAGAAGAATACCCAAAACTATGTACCTCATTTTTATAAAACTGCTTCCAAATAAAAATGAATGCTGGGGTTAGGGCTTGCTGATATAGTGCTTGCTGAGTATGCATGAATCCCTGAGTTCAATCCCAGTACCACATAAACTAGACATGGCGGCATGGATCTTTAACCCCAACACATGAGAGGTTCAGGCAGAAAGGTCAAGAGTTAAAGGTCGTCCTTGGTTATATACAGAGTTCAAAGTCAACCTGAGTTATATGAGACTGTCTCGAGAGATGTTTATAAAAGTAGGAAAACAGCATTTTTAGGAAAGAAAGATGGTCTGTGGACAGTTATCTTTCCAAGCACTTGTATCCCTTTTATTTTCCTATATTTTCATTCCTCTTGATTCTTTTCAGTAAAACATTTGTTTTCCTTGTCTTCTACACAAATACATATACGCCTTCCTTAAGTATATTAGACTCCTTTTGTTACCTCTTCTACTGCACACCCTACACTTTAGATGCTGAGTACATTCCCCTGTCCAAATATAAGATATTAGTGCCTGATTATACTTGAAGATATTGTATTTTTAAATCTGGAGGTGACATCATGTCTTTCTACGTGTGTGTGTGTGTGTGTGTGTGTGTGTGTGTGTGTGTGTGCACATGTGCACCTACCCATCTGTTCATCTATTTGTCTATTTGTCTGTTTCACATATTTACACTGGGTTCAAATTCACTACTCAACTAATGATCTTTAACTTCTGTCCTTTCTGCCTCTTTGCTTCATGATTTCTGAGAACACAGGTGTGAGCTGCCACAGAACTTCATGCATGCTAGGAAAGCACTCTGAACAATTGACCATGCTTCCAGTCCTAGCCTTCAAACATCAAATATTGGCCAACATGTTAGGAAAAGGCATACAGTAAACATGGTCAATGTAATAGAAGGTACTGTCCATGCCTGTGAGAGATTTTCTTGCATATATGTTTAATTTTACATGTTCGTGGGGTTTAGTGTAGTATTTCAACATATGTATATTATGTTAGTCAAAATGATTGACACGTTCATTACCTTAAACAAATATATTTTTTCTGTTTGTGTCTTAGTTAATATTCTATTGTTCTGATAAGGACCATGACCAAAAGTAACTTGGGGAAGAGGTTGTTTCATCTTACAGCTTATAGTCATCATCCAGGAAAGTCAGCACAGAAATTCAAGGCAAAAATTTGGAGGCAGGAATTGATGCAGAGGCTATGGAAAAGTGCAGCTTCCTGGATTGCTCTCCCTACTTTCTTATAGTACTCAGGACCACCTAACCAGAGGCAGAACCACCCACAATGGGCTGGGCTTTCCCATATCAAGTACTAATGAAGACAATGCACCACACACTTGTGCACAAGCCAATCAGGTGGGGGCATTTTCTCAATTGAGGGTCCCTTTTCACAAATGACACTAGCTTCTATATAGAAGACATATAACTACTCAACAAAGTTGGAAACATTCAAATTTATCTCTACTGACTATTTACAAATACATAATTATTAATAAGCATAGGCAACATTTTGTTTTGTTGAGATGGAAGGTGCTTATATTTATTATTAGCATCTTAACTGTTCCTTAAATATTTTATATAGTTTTTATGTGTTAATGTTACATAGCTATAAAGGTTTGTCTTAGTAGGGCCAACAAGATATTTTAGTGGGTCCAAGTCCTTCCCACCAAGC
Organism: Mus musculus; assembly: GCF_000001635.26. Lineage (NCBI taxonomy): Eukaryota > Metazoa > Chordata > Mammalia > Rodentia > Muridae > Mus > Mus musculus. The sequence goes on from NC_000067.6 coordinate 124,996,742, forward strand.
CTGAGGACCTGAGTTTGATCTCAGGAACATTTGTGGTAGAAGAAGATAGTCTACTCCTGAAGTTTCCTCTACATGTATACAAACACCATGGCATGTAAGCAGTGTAGGAATGAATGTGTGCACATATGTGCAAACACATGTTCAAGCTCACACACACACACACACACACACACACACACACACACACACATACATGCACACACACCCCAAAATTTTAAGTTAATGATTGCAAACATTTTCAAACCACATATCTTCACTAAGGGGATATACATGTGAAACACACCTGTATACATGAGGTAGACTTAGAGACACTTTCTTAGAAAGGTAAATGTTTCATTATTCAAAAAAAACAACGTTTAATGAGAAGCTTCCAGCACCACAACCTGTGGAGATAGTCCAACTGGTAAAGTGCTGGAGGACCCAAGTCTCTTCCTCAGACCCCACAAAACATTGTCAGACAGGGTGTCAAGGGCTTGCAGTCTCAGGCCTGAAGAAGAAACAAGCAGATTCCTGCAGCTCACAGGCTTGACTGAATATACAAATTCCAGGTAGAAGTGAGAGATCCTGCCTCCAAAATTAAAATTGATACCTAAGGTTGACTTCTGACCTCTACAGATACATGCATATACATACACCTGCACACATATGAGCAAGTACACACATTCACACACACACACACACACACACACACACATTTAAAAATAAAGTAAAAGGAGTTACACATCTTAGACATTAAAGGCATCAAAGGAGTCTAGAGGTAAATAACAAATAAAAATAGTGTCATCCCTCAGAATGTGGATATGAAAGATGAAAGACAGACACAGATGACAGTGACTCGTCAGTGACAGCCCTGTGATGACTCCATTTAATCTGCTTGGTAGGCAATAAGACTGTGCTCCAAAATCTGGGTCTCTTGGCAACAGGGAACTGACAGTACTTTTCCTCTCTAGCTTATTGGGTCAATGCCTCATGCTGGGAAGCCAAGAATGGCAGCAATGTAGCTGATGCCCAGTGCAGATGCCAGCCAGTCCACCAAGGCCAACATTAAGGGCATCCCAGCACAACAGGAGCTCCAAGGCTGGCTGTGTCTTGCACTTGGCAAAACTGCATGTGTCAACACTACAGGGGACTGCTGAACTCAAAGCCCACACAGATTTTAATTTGCACCAGTTGTTTTATTAAGCTCATCATATCCAACTTATGAGAACAGAGCCATAGGGTGTCCAGCCTTCCATCTCACAGTACCTTCTGCACATATCATCACTTTTTCCTTTCTCTGTATCTAGGACAGAAGTCTCTGGGTATAGTGTTTTCCAAAATGTAATGGGTTTCTCGTTAAGCTGACCATGAGGCAACCTAAGATGCCACATCTTTAGCAAGTTCCCAGGTGACTTCAATACTGTTGGTCTCTACACTCCACTCAAGTAAAAATGTCTTAACTAGCTACATGTATAAACTGTCTGAAAACTCAGCTTATCTATCCATATAACATTCCAAAACATGCCTTAAACAGTATGTAAATATAGCTCAGGTTCAACCTGGGACATCCTATAAGACTACCCATTCAATACAATGATTACCATGGTTGTCAATCAAGACTAATTTATCATATTTCTGTTCCCACTATGTGGGATGAAGACAATTACTGGTTATTACTTCAATCTTTGTTGAATTTATTTTTGACTCACCGAGAGGCAGGAAGATACTCAAAAAAGTACCATGAACTACTAGGGATGCTTTGGCTATAAATAGAGTATTCAACTAGGCCCTCTGCAACTGCACCTGGATCCTTATTCCTTTTTGCTTGTTGATGTGATATTAACTTCCATGGCAAATCTTGAGTAAATTCACACCACAGTAAACCATAGCCATTCTCTCTGCATCAGATTCTCCTATGAACGTTTAGCTAAAGAAAATATACCCAATTGAAAAGCCACAGCAATACAGCTACTTTGTTTATATACTTCATTTGGCATGGTGATGGTGCACACTTCAGGAGCCTTTGAAAACCACTTTCAGATATTCAAAAATATTTTTTTCTTTCTATAGTGAAAACAAGTGACTTCCAAGTTGCAAGGATGCCCAAGGAATGATATTCAGTGTATAGATTGGTTGTTGTTTTGTTTTGTTTTTCTTTCCTCATTTTGGTAAACCAATGGGTGCTTCCTCTTTGTAATTTTGAAATTTTTATGAGAATATTCTTGACATAAATCTTACATTATAATGTAAGAGAAAACAATCCTACAAATTGAACACTTGGGTCAGAAGTCCTGCTAGAGGAGAGCAGACTGTAACTGAAATGCAATTTCTCTCTCCCATCATGAACAATCAAGCAAAGCAACTAGTGTAATCTTCAGTGAAAGCTAACTAGGAGACTGGTAAGATGCTTCAGTGGGCAAAAGAGGCTGCCACCAAATGGGTAGCCTGATATGATCCCTTGGACCCAGAAGGTGGGAGGAGGGAATTAATTCCTACACGTTGTTCTCTGACCTCCACACATGTGCCATGGATCTTGGAAGAAACCCTGAGAGAACCCTCAATGCCTCTGCACAGTATCTCCCTACATCTTCTTCCTCCAGGAATCCTCTGGTACTGTAACATCACTGATCAATGTAAATACTGGGTGCTCTCACAATGTCAATCAGCTCTGCCAGTTTTCACATTTACTGAAACTATACAAAATTAACCCCCACAGATTTTTTTTGTTTAGGTGATTAGCTTAGTTTCTGTTTAGTTTGGTTGTATTGAAAGAACAAGAGAATTGATATAGGACAGTTTAGCGCTCACCAGAAAAAGAAAAACAAAACCAGACAATGCATGAAAGGCTAATACAATTTGAAACTGAAATAAGCATTAAAATGTTACAACCGAGTTTAGTTTTTTATAAACTTAGATAGACAGAATAAACAGAAAAAAAGAAAGAAAGAAAATCTGAGAAATAGCCACTCAGATTTTTCTGAATTTAATAAGCTTCAGCTGTGTTGTTTCTAATGACTAGGAAAGAGAATGGATAGTTACAAATAACAACAATTTTGTTCACTAATTAGAAAAACAGAAGTAAGTCTCAATTCACTTCCTACACCAAAATGAACTCCAGATGGATAAAAATTTAAGTACAAACAACATAAATGTAGAAGAAACTACAATGACTTTTTTAAATCAGAACTAAGCAGGAAAAAGAATGAAAAGAAAAAAAAAAAGAAAAGCAAACAAGCAGGAAAGAAAGACAACCAATCTAAATGCAGAGTTGTGGAGCTTAGTCCCAATGGATGTATCTACACTCAATGCTAAGGCTCAGGGAACATTGCTGAAGAGGGGGCAAAGAGACTGTTAGAGCCAGAGAATGAGATGTTTGCTATGTAAGACACTGTCTCCTACATAGTAATATCAGAATCTATAGCCATAACATCTTATCAACAGGAGCTGAACATGAACCTACCAAACTGGATAAGGAGAAGCCCACAGGCCTCAACTCTACACAAATAGCTACAGACAACTGAATAAAGCTGAGAGCAGAAGAGGTAGTTTTCTCTAGTGAAGAATATACCAATTGGTTGTGCACTGCCAAATGGTCAGTATAGACTAAAGAGGTTATATTGGGCAATATATATGTATATATATATGTGCATGTATGCATACAATAACAGTTAATGAAAGAAGAGGCCATGAATTTGAAGGACAAAGAGGGGTGTATGGAAGAGTCAGAAGAGGGGAAAGAGAAGGGAGTCACGCTGTGATTAAATTACAATCTCAAAAATAAGCAGTGTCTTAGTCAGGGTCTCTATTCCTGCACAAACATCATGACCAAGAAGCAAGTTGGGGAGGAAGGGGTTTATTCGGCTTACACTTCCATGCTGCTGTTCATCACCAAAGGAAGTCAGGACTGGAACTCAAGCAGGTCAGGGAGCAGGAGCTGATGCAGAGGCCATGGAGGGATGTTCTTTACTGGCTTGCTTCACCTGGCTTGCTCAGCCTGCTTTCTTATAGAACCAAGACTACCAGCCCTGAGATGGTCCCACCCACAAGGGGCCTTTCCCCCTTGATCACTAATTGAGAAAATGCCTTACAGTTGGATCTCATGGAGGCATTTCCTCAACTGAAGCTCCTTTCTCTGTGATAACTCCAGCTGTGTCAAGTTGACACAAAACTAGCCAGTACAAGCAATAAATTTTTTGAAATTAAAAAGAGAAACTAATTTCACTAAAATAATTTAAAAGTTTTGAACATTAAAAGTCAAAATATTCTGAGAAGTGGTGGATTATGCCTTTAATAGCAGAATGTGGGAGGCTGAAGCAGGTAGATCTCTTAGAGGTCAGCCTAGACAACAGCGCAAGTTCCAGGACAGCCAGGGTTACATAGAGAGAACCTGTCTCAAACCAAACCAAACAAACAAACAAACAAATGAAAAGTCAAAAACAACCTTAGCAGTCATGCAACAGGCAGACCATATTTGTGTAAGATATCAAGCAAAGGTTTAATTTCCTCAGTATTTACATCTTCTCAAAAATCAATAAGATAAACATTAAAACTCCAATAAAAATAGACTTTAATCATAAGTCAGAAAAGCAGAAATTTAAATACCTAATAAATACTCCGTCTCTATAAGTCACTGAGAAATGTAGAGGAAAATGATCATTCTATATGTACTAACAAAATTGTAATTTTTAAATTATACCTACTTATTTTTCGCATGTGTGAGGTTGCATGCATACCACAGAATTGATGGGAAAATGAGAGGTCAACTTGCAAGAGCCAGTTCTCAGTTTCCATCATGTAGGTCCACATATCCAGCCTTGAAATCTTTTAAAATGAAGATTTATTGTTTTTAGAAAAAAAATTACCCAGTATTGGGGATGATGTAACAAATAAGTACCCAGGAATGTATTTTATTGTTGTTATTATTATTGAGATGGGATGTTGCTATGTAATTTAGAAAGGCCTGAAACTCTCTTTGAAGTCCAAGCAGGCCTGGATCATATGATCCTCCTGCCTTAGACTTCTGAGCACCTTTATCCTTGATCCCAGCAATCTTCATAAAGAGCTTTTGAGCAGGAACATCGTTCCTGTCAGTCAATGCTGTAATGTGTTATTAAATGTTTTAAGAGTGGAGCAGAGACTGAAGGAATGACCATCCCGAGACTGTCCCACCTGAGGATCCATCCCATATATAATCACCAAACCCAGACACTTTTGTGAATGCCAACAAGTGATTATTGACAGAAGACTGTTATAGCTGTCTCTGGAGAGGATCCACCAGTGCCTGACAAATACAGGGGTGAATCCTCAAAGCCATCCATTGGACTGAGCACAGGGTCCCCAATGGAGGAGCTAGAGAAAGGACCCAAGGAGCTGACGGAGTTTGCAGTCCTATAGGAGGAGCAACAATATGAACTAACCAGTAACCCCGGTGCTCCCAGGGACTAAATCACCAACCAAAGAGTACACATGGTGGGACTCAGCTGCATATGTATAGCAGAGGATGGCTTAGTTGGTCATCAATGGGAGGAAAGGCCCTTGGTCCTGTGAAGGCTTTATGCCCCAGTGTAGGGGGATGCCAGGGCCAGGAAGTAGGTTGGCAAGCAGGGGAAGGGTATATTCTGGCCTTGGCACATACACATGCACAAGCAAACACACACATTCACACCAAAGACACAATTTTAAAAATAAAATGAATATTTTTAAAACTTATTATGGACAATCAGAAACTCTGACCTTTGAATGAATGGAACAGAAAATGACCTTTTTCCATTAGCAACAGGAACTATGTTCTATCATAGAAGTTTTATAAAAGAAAACTGAAAACATTATTGCTAAAAATGTAAAGGAAATTCTTAGGCAAATGGATGGATCTGGAGGATATCATCCTGAGTGAGGTAACCCAATCATAAAAGATCTCACTTGATATGCACTCACTGATAAATGGATATTAGCCCAGAAACTTAGAATACCCAATATACAATTTGCAAAACACAAGAAAATCAAGAAAAAGGAAGACCAAAGCATAAATACTTCATTCCTCCTTAGAATAGGGAACAAAACACCCATGGAAGGAGTTACAGAGACAAAGTTTGGAGCTGAGACGAAAGGATGGACCATCCAGAAACTGCCCCACCTGGGGTCCATGCCATAATCAGCCACCAAACTCAGACACTATTGCATATACCAGCATGATTTTGCTGAAAGGACTCTGATATAGCTGTCTCTTGTGAGGCTATGCTAGTGCCTGGCAAACACAGAAGTGGATGTTCACAGTCAGCTATTGGATGGAACACAGGGCCCCCAGTGGAAGAGCTAGAGAAAGTACCCAAGGAGCTGAAGGGTTCTGCAACCCTATAGGTGGAACAACAATATGAACTAACCAGTACCCCCAGAGTTCATGTCTTTAGCTGCATATGTAGCAGAAGATGGCCTAGTTGACCATCATTAGGAAGAGAGGCCCCTTGGTCTTGCAAACTTTATATGCCCCAGTACAGGGGAATGCCAGGGTCAAGAAGTGGGAGTGGGTAGACAGAGCAGCAGGGTGGGGGGAGGGTATACAGGACTTTCAGGATAGCATTTGAAATGTAAATGAAGAAAATATCTAATAAAAGTTTGAAAAAAAATGTAAAGGAAACTGTCAATGCAAAAGAATGAAAACAAATGGCAGTTGTGGATACTTCAGTCCTTAAAAGGGGGAACAAAAATACTAATGGGAGGAAATACAGAGACAAAGTGTGGAGCAGAGACTGAAGGAAAGGCAATCCAAAATAAGACTGCCCCACCGGAGATCCATCCCATATAGTCACCAAACCCAGACTCTACTGTGGATACCAACATGTGCTTGCTGACAGGAGCATGATATAGCAGTCTCCTGAGAGGCTCTACCAGTGCCTGACAAACTCAGAGGTGGAGTTTTTCAGCCAACTGTTAGACTGAGCACAGAATTCCCTAATGAAGGAGCTAGAGAAAGGACCCAAGGAGCTGAAGGGGTTTGCAGCCCTATAGGAGGAACAACAATATGAACCAACCAGTACCCCCAAAGCTCCCAGGAACTAAACCACCAATCAAAGAGTTCACATGGAGAGACCCATAGCTTTAGCTCCATATGTAGCAGAGGATGGCCTTGTCCAACATCAATGGGAGGAGAGGCCCTTGGTCTTATGAAGGCTGGATGCTCCAGTGTAGGGGATTTTTAGAGGGGAACCCAGGAAAGGGGATAGCAATTGAAATATGTACTGCCTGGTTTTATGTGTCAACTTGACACAGGCTGGAGTTATCACAGAGAAAGGAGCTTCAGTTGGGGAAGTGCCTCCATGAGATCCAGCTGTAAGACATTTTCTGAATTAGTGATCAAGGGGGGAGGGCCCCTTGTGGGTGATACCATTTCTGGACTGGTAGTCTTTGGTTATATAAGAAAGCAAGCTGAGCAAGCCAGGGGAAGTAAGCCAGCAAGGAACATCCCTCCATGGCCTCTCCATCAGCTCCTATATCCTGACCTGCTTGAGTTCCAGTCCTGACTTCCTTTGGTGATGAACAGCAGTGTGGGAGTGTAAGCTGAATAAACCCTTTCCTCCCCAACTTGCTTCTCTGACCATTATGTTTGTGCAGGAATAGAAACCCTGACTAAGACAAAATGTAAATAAAGAAAATATCTAATAAAAAATGAGAAGCAAAGCCAACTCTCGTCCTGCCCAACTGCCATTATCCAAATCTCGTTCTTTAAAACTTGTACCTCCTGCTCAGCCATAGGTGAGACATCTACATTAACCCTCCCATCAGACAGAGAGAACACTGTAGGAGAAAGCATAGAAAGGATGTAAAAGCCAGTTAATGGGGAAGGCTGTTGTGAAATGTGACCTCTGACACACCATGGCTGTTGTATGAGGGAATGGCAGCTGTGGGAATCTTCAAAACATGAAGCCAGTTAAAACTTTCAGCATGGAGTGGGGAGAAACTGGTAACGGTCCATCACATTAAGGAGTTATTGGTTACTGAGGCTGCTGGGAGGAGGGAATCTCTCTTCTTTAGGGAAATGGCCACTTGTGGGTCTGTCATGCCCCAGTGGATGTTCCCACACCTCTGTATAAAGGTGGCACTATGTGGGGAAAAGAAAACAAGAATTTATTCATATTTCAATAAAATATTGCTCATCAAATAAAAAAACTAGAAGAGCAGTTTGGTTAGAGAGGAGGGTCAGGGAAAGATGGGAAGGTCCTTGCATACCTACAGACCCAGCACTCTGCAGGCTCAGGAGGCAGGAGGATTGCTGTAAGTTTGAGGTCAGCCTGATTTACATAGTGAGAAGAAAGTACAGGGTATGACAACTGGAATCAGGAGGCATTTCTGTGATGAGCTAGAAACCAAGTGCAATGGAAATTTCCAGGAATCTATGAGTGTGACCCTAGCTGAGACGCCTAGCAATGGGGAATAAGGAACCTGAACCCACCATCTCCTGTAATAAAGCAAGACTTCCAGTGGAGGGATTGGGACACCAACCCAGCCACAAATCCTTCAACCTACAATTTGTCTTGCCTACAAAATGTACAGAGGTAAACATGGCAAAGAAACTGTGGAAGTGGCCAACCAGTGACTGGTCTGGCTTGAGAACCGTGCCATGAGAGAGAGCCCACCTCTGACACTCCCCTTGAAACTTTTAATGTGTATCTGTTACTGGAGTCATTACAATTAGAGCTCTAAAAGGATAAATCTAGCCATTCACCCTCAATGGATCAAGTACAGACACAAATGAACAGTAAAAAGCAGAAAGGGAATATTTATTCAGTATAGCTACATTGGGAAGAGGAATGAAAATGTCCAGCAAACTCCCTACCCCCAAATACGTCTTTGGAGTCTTAACAAGAGATTTGTGTTTAAAGAAGAAGAAGCTAGTAGCATGCATAACTGAGTGGTCCTTCGAGTCATCCATCGTCCCTTATAGTCATTGTTTCTGCTCCAGACTCTCTTGAAGGGTGATCTGATAAATTGTAAATCTCTTCCCAGGAGACAAGCTCCCTTCTGGCTGGGAGCAACTTCCACCTTTCCTTTCTCTCAGCATGAGACCGCTGAGGAAATTTTAATTTGTGTTCATTGTTTCAATTGTCTGATACTAAAGGGAGAGACACAAGTGTCTCTTCATGATGTCTTTATTCCTGCCAAGACAGTTGCACATGTTGGGTAAGTGTTGATGTTGCTTCAATAGTGCGCTATTTACAGAAGACATGGCTATGAGCATTTATATAATAATTGCTTCATGGCCTCATCAAAAACAAAAACAGAAGCTAAAGAGATTCATCTGCGAAGAGCACTTGCTACTCTTGCAAAGGACCCATGTTTGGTTCCTATCACCCACGTGGGAGCTCAAAATTGACTGCAACTCCAGTTCTAGGGATAACAGACCACCATAACTTTACTAATGGATGCCAAACTTGTTCAACAGGGTTATTGTCAGTACTATATTTTTTTTAAAAAGTGTGTGTTTATGTGTGATCAATCAGTGTAGGTATCTGTGTGTCCACCTGTAGAAGCTGGAGGTAAACATCAGACAACTTCTTCTATCACTGTTATTATCCCTTGCTGGTTTTTAATATCCCTTTGTTTCTTTTTATGTGCATGGATGCTTTGCCTGAATGTATTATGTATACCATGTGTGGGTAATGCCCAAACTGTCCAGAGGATGGTGTGTTGGAAGCTCTGGAATTGGAGTTTTAGACAACTGTGAGCCACCATTTGAGCCTGTGAGAAATTGTACCTGGGTCTTCTACAAGAGCATTTAGCACTCTAAATCATGGGGATCATCTTCCCATCCCATTCTTCTGGATTTTTGTTGTTACTATTGTTGTTTTTGTTGTTGTTGTCGATGGTGGTGGCGGTAATGATGGTTTGTTTTGTTTTATTTGCTTGCTTTTGTTTGTTTCTTTGGTTTTTTTGTTAGAGGGAAGGTCTTTCCCTAAACATGGGGCTCACCAATTTTGCTAGACTGGCCAGAGTTGCAGTGATCATCATGTCTCTACCACCGCATCTTGGATGACAAGCATGTCACTAAGCCAGGCTTTTTCTCATGAGTTCTGGGGAGGGAACTCTGGTCTTCATACTTGTAGAGTAATCATTTTTCTTACTAGGCCATCTCTTTCTACCTGGCCCAAGTGCTTATAAATATATGAATACCACTATACTTTGACAATATCAGTTCAAGCAAAGCACAGCCACATAGTCAGCAGTTTAAAGTCTTGCAGAACTATGTCTGCCAAACTGTGTACTGTCATCATGACCTAGGAAACACAGTATTACAAAAAAAAAAGAGAGAGAGAGAGAAACGCTCTATCTAAAAATAGAGTTTGTACCTCTTCTTCTTTTATCTTGTTTTTTTTTGTTGTTGTGACAAATACCTTGACCAAAAGCAACCTTGGAGGAGAAGGGTTTACAATTCCAGGTCATAATTCATACCTGATGGAAATCAGGGCAAGAGTCCAAATGAAGGCCCTGCCTTCTATCACATAGCATGGAATTCATCTCACAACCTAAGAAGCAGGGCAGGAACCATAGGGGATGCTTCTTGTGAGCTTCAAGTCATGCTTGTGCTTAGCTACTATCTTAGCCAGTTCTGAACCACCTGCCTGTGGTATGGTGCCACCCAGAGTGGTACATGTCTTCCTACATAATCAAAACTCAAGACAATCCCCAACACACATTACCACAGGCTAATGGGATCTAATCAACTTCTCTTTTTTTTCCATTTTTTTATTAGGTATTTAGCTCATTTACATTTCCAATGCTATACCAAAAGTCCCCCATACCCACCCACCCCCACTCCCCTACCCACACACACCCCCTTTTTGGCCCTGGTGTTCCCCTGTACTGGGGCATATAAAGTTTGCGTGTCCAATGGGCCTCTCTTTCCAGTGATGGCCGACTAGGCCATCTTTTGATACATATGCAGCTAGAGTCAAGAGCTCCAGGGTACTGGTTAGTTCATAATGTTGTTCCACCTATAGGGTTGCAGATCCCTTTAGTTCCTTGGGTACTTTCTCTAGCTCCTCCATTGGGAGCCCTGTGATCCATCCATTAGCTGACTGTGAGCATCCACTTCTGTGTTTGCTAGGCCCCGGCATAGTCTCACAAGAGACAGCTACATCTGGGTCCTTTCGATAAAATCTTGCTAGTGTATGCAATGGTGTCAGTGTTTGGATGCTGATTATGGGGTGGATCCCTGGATATGGCAGTCTCTACATGGTCCATCCTTTCATCTCAGCTCCAAACTTTGTCTCTGTAACTCCTTCCATGGGTGTTTTGTTCCCACTCTCAATCTATGCTATCTTCTAAGATGAATCAAGGCTGTGCCAAATTGATAGTTAAGGCTAACCAGGAAAGGTTAACCTCTCCTCGGGTATGCTGATTCAAAGGTCATTATGGGTCATTTTTAGAGAATGGAAGAATAGAAACAAACATGCGTTTTTTGCTTTTGCTTAGCAATCATTTCAGAGGTAACTTTTTTCCCCATCAGATTGTATTTTCATGTTTTGGCTGCTGGTTAATTTATGACCAATTTTGACTTGTCTCCAGCAACTGAATAGTGTCTCATGATATTCATTACATATAATCAAACCTCTACTTATCCTGTTTTCTTGATTTTGTTTTCCCTTGGCTGTCATTTCTTCACTTTCATTTTTAAGATTTATCCCATTGTGTGTATGCAGATAGAAGTCTAGATACAGATAGGCTGACTCAAATCATTTTCTGGAGTGATTTAGAAGCATAAATAAATCAACAATACTTTTTATAACAACATCAATAATGCTTACATGGTTTGTCCTATATTTACTTCGGAGTTTGTAACTGAAAACACTGTTCAAATACCATATTACTCCATCTTTGGGCATGTTCTTCCCTAAGGCCTCCTCAATTCATTTAGGAGGAAACAATGTACAGAAGGAGTGTGTGTGTGTGTGTGTGTGTGTGTGTGTGTGTGTGTGTGTACCTGCAAGGGCTCGCATACACACATGCAAGCCCACTTAGATACCAATAGTTTACATCAGCTGTCATTCTTCAAAGATTGTCTACCTTGTTTTTGAAACCAACCATCTTACTGGCTTGGAAGTCACCAATTCAGCTAAGCTGACTGGCCCGTGAACTCACAGGGTCTGCATGTTTCCACCTTCCCAGAAGGGAGATTACAAGCATTTGCTGCTATGCCTGGCTTTCTTCACATGCAGTATGGAGGCTGAAATCAAATCCTAATGCCTGCATGGTAAACATTGTACAAATTAAGCTATCATTTCAGACCAAGTATACAGCTTTTAAAAGCTTGGAAACTGGCCTAAAGCTCTATACATTTAAATCCCACATTCCTCTATGTGACTCTAGGATCTATAGACACCGGAAGAACCAGCAATAGTGTGTATAGATATATACATGCTATATGTAGGTATAGATATATAGATGCTTGGGTAGTTGAGGAAGGCTTTGTGGAGAAATGACCAACTAAAACAACTTAGAGGAAGAAAGCTTTATTTTAGATTACAGCTCCAGGTTATAGTCCACCATTCAGAAAATCAAGGCAGAGAATGAAGCAGGAACTTGAAGCAAAAACCACTGATGAGTGCTGCTCCCTGCCTCAAGCAGGCTCATGTTTAGTCAGCTTGCTTATACAACCCAGGACCACCTTCCCAGGGACTGGTAGGGTAGGCCAGTTTCCTATTGTGGGCTAGGCCCTCCTCCATCAATCAACTATCAAGACAATGCCTGATAGACTGGCCTGATAAAAACAATAATTAAAGAGAGATTCTCTTTTTGGGTGATTTCTAAGCCATGTCAAATTGATAGTTCATGCTAACCAGGACACTGGGATTTTTAATATATTCCAATGATCCTCTTTGTGTTATCTACTGCATTTTGGTTTTGTATGCTCAGTTTCTGGTTGGGAAAGATTACAAGCAACAAGGTCTTCTGTGTCTAACAGCAATGCCCGGAGAACCCATCAGGCAACTCATCAGAGAGGAAGCTAGTCCAGGATTAAAAGTGAAAGGATTTGACCTTGTTTTAGAATCTCACTCTGCCCTTATGTGTTTATTTATACAAATAGTTCCTCTTACTTGCTCCCTCCAGCTATTCTTTTATTCTTGCATAGAGGGATGAGGATCACTCGTCTTGTGGAGAAAGGGGAATGTTACCTCAAAAAGAGTGCTGTGTAGGCCTGTCGGGAAAACAGCTCAGTGAGGAATGTGCTGGCCTAGAAAGTTTGAAGCTCTGCATTTGAGCTCCAGAATCCAGGTCAAATAATAAAAGAAAAACAAGGAATAATGTAAATTAATATATTCATTTCTATCCCCACTAGCTTCCAAATGAATGAGACACAGACTGTGATTTATTTATTTAGTGTTAGCCCAATTAGTGGACAAATCAACCCTAATCTATTTTTCTAACACTGGACTGTTAATTCCCCAGCTACGCTCCCTATGGGCCTGCAGCTTGAGTCATCACGAGTTATTTCAATTCCATCAGCCTGTCCTCAGGGTCTGTCTTACTTTGGCCATATGCTCCTGGTCCATCATGCCTAATGGAGACTTTCTGTTCTCTCTGTCTACTTTCTCCTTCCTTCCCTTCTCCTTCTCCCTCATGGTCCCTTCCTTTGAGACAGGTAACTGAAACTCTGCCTACTTCTATTTCCCCCAATAATTGGCTATGGCCATTTTTCTTTGACCAATAGCATAAATTGTGGAGCAAGGTTTACATAGCATCACTTGTAAGTGAGGGTCTGCTGGTCAGGGGCAACCAAATCTTGGAGGCCAGTATTTAGCATTTGAATACATAGCAGCACCAGACCAACCCCCAACAGAATATCCTAAGTTGACCTTTGCCCTCCACACATACAGGCATACACATGAGCACACACACACACACACACACACACACACACACACACACACACATACACACACACAGCACTGTGCAAGCAATGAGCAGCTAGGTCACTGGGAGGTGGTAAATTTGAGGGCGAGGGTGGACTGTAGAGGGTACCTAAACATGACGGCTGAACTATTGCCAGGAAGAAGAGTTTGTGTAGCTTTGGACAGAATTCAGAGTCAAGAGGGAGCTGGTTCTGTGGCTATGTGCTGTCAGCAGTAATAATAAGTGACACCGAACCCAGAAAGGAAAACACAGGCTGGCTTCTAAGGTGAGCCCTCTGTTCTCCCTCCCTCCACACATGACAGATGTTCTCAGTGTATCTGACAACAGCCTTCGCCAGGAATCTCTAAGCAATGCAATCCTCCATTTCTACACCAAGAGCAGCATGGAGAATCGCAGCCCTGGGGACTGGAAGCATCCGAGCCACAAGACAAAGAGAAAGCAAGGAAGACAGCTTGCCTCGAGGGGCTGCCTACTGTCTCCCTAGCCATGGCACTGGGCATTTGTGCCCTGAGGGCTATGAACTATGGTCCAGAATTAAAATTGTTCCCAAAATGGGATGATGAGGGAGTACAAAATAAGGAAAGGAAACCTCTTGAGGGAGAAAGCTGCAGGCTGAAGCAAGAATTCTGGCAACCTAAAGGTCACTGGTGGTAGTAAGACCTTAGGTCAGACCCCCACAGCTATCAGAAAGGAAAGGAAATACAATGAAAACATGTGTGGAGACAATTGAAATGCTGTCTAGATTAACAATAGCAAAGCAAATCAGGTGGCATTTTGTAGCCCTGCTAGCTAAAGAGCACAACAGGCTGACAAAGGATGGGCTTGCATGCAGATCCAAGGAGCTCCTTTCCCCATGACTCTATGTAGCAGCCATGGTAGTAGAGACAGATAGTTATGCACTGCTGCCTATGAACCTTGTCTGATAGGTGCTCTTCCATTCATGACTTCCACTGACCATGAGAGACTCACACAGCAGGGCAAAATAGCCAGGGATAAGTGTTCTTTCTTAGGAAGCTACACAGATGCTTATGCATAGCTTTTGGAGATAACACAGATCAAACTATGAAATGTGGTATGTGTGTAGAAACTGTATGTGCTTGGAGGAGTATGGGTGTCTGTGTGTATATAAATGTGTATTGTGATATGTATGAAACATTTGTGTGTATATGTATATGGGATGTGTATGTGTGTATGTTTGGTGTATATATATATAAACATGTGTTGTCATATATGTTTGTGTGTATCTGTGTGTGATTTGAGTGTGTATGTGTAGGTGTGGTATCTGTGTGTTTGTGTATTCATGTGAAATCTAGTGACAAAACCCTAGATGTCTACCTCAATCACTGTTGTAGTATCTTTTCTGTTGCTGTGATAAAGACATTCTCACCAAAAGAAACTTGGCTTGGGGGAAAAGAGTACTTATTTGGCTTATACTGCTAGGTTAGCAGTCCATCCATCACTGATGGAAGTCAAGGCAGGGGCTCAAGCAGGAACTTGGAACAGAAACGGTGAAGGAATTCTGTTTGTGGGATCACTCATAAGAGTATGTAGTCCAGGGCCACATGCCTAGGAATGGTGCTTCCAAATTGGTCTAATCGCTCTTGTATCAATTAGTAATCAAAACAGTCCCCCATAAACACACCCACAGGCTAATCTGGTCTGGACAATTCTTCAGGCTCCCTTAACATGACTCTAGGCTGTGACAAGTTAACAGGTAAGGCTGATTACAACAACTGCCTATGCTGTTAGGGAAGTGGGGGGAGGGTATGGGGGACTTTTGGGATAGCATTGGAAATGTAATTGAGGAAAATATGTAATAAAAAATATTAAAAAAAAAAAGAAAGTCAAAGTCCCTCACTAACCCTTGCATAAACTGTTTCTGCTCGCCTACTGGCTACTGCGCCCTAGGAATCTGCTTGTCTCTGCCCTTTACAGCAGGAATTACAGGCTGGTGCCAGAACACCTGGCCTTTTGTGGGTTCTAGGATCTAAACCCTTGTCCTTATGTGTGCAGACCCATACAGCTATCTCCCAGCCCCAACCTAGCTTTTTGTCTTAGTAGTAGCTGTGGTCAGCTCAAAAGATATAAGTGCGCTGTGTAAAGTTTTCATTCAATGGCCTTACAAACCAGTAGTCTTGAAATATTCATTCAACATTTATTTAGCAAAGAAAGAAAAATGGTCTTCTACTATACAAATTGTATAGCTAATTTAAATTCAGAATATAAATGAGATTTTACCTAGGAAAACTTTTCAAAAACATGAGAAATAGGGATTTAAAAAAAAAAACCCTAAAAACCTTTATTTCATTTCACTTGAAAACATTTGGCCTGAACCTTTCTACCCCTTTCTACAGTTTGTGTTAGTTTTCTCTTATAATTCTTCAAAGGGTGAAATTATTCATGGTTTCACTTTATAAAATAAAGAAAATCATTTATCCCTATTAAACAGCACCACAGAGTTTCAGACCAGCTACCCTTTGCTGCTTTAGACAACAGATGACTGTCAGTCAACAGGCAGACTTTGTGACCCTCTTTGAAGTTAATTGTGTAAAAGAAAGGACAGAAAGCATAAAATAGTTGATGGCGTGAGTCAAACACTGTTAAATATTGGTGTATTTTTTAAGTTTGTGTGTGTGAATGTATGTGTGTGAGTGTGTGTGAGTATGTATGTGTGTGTATGTGTGTGTATGTGTGTGTGTGTGAGTGTGTATGTGTGTGTGTGTGTGTGTGTGTGTGTGTGTGTGTGTGTGTGTCAGAAGTAGACATTAGACCCCTGGAGCTGGGGCTTCAGGCAGTTGGGAGCTGCCTATTATGACTGCTGGGATCTAAACTTGGGTCCTGTCCCAGAGCAGTAAGTGATGTTAACAGCTCATCCATCTTCCTAGCACCGGAAGCGAACAGTCTTGTAGACTCAGAGTTCTAGTTTGTACCATGTGAGCCATGCTTACTTGTAAGAGGAATAAATTGGGTGGCAAATGTACACTTGAGAAAGAAAAAGACAGCAGAGAAAAGCTAAGAAAGTAAACTATATATGTACAGAAGCCCAGATACAAAGTTCGCAGGCTTCGTGACAGATAGAAGGCATGGTCACCAGTCTTGATTTACTACTTTCTGTCCTGCATCCTGTTCTAGTCTAAGATAACCACTCCCAAGCAGGCAAGATGGCACAATGTGTAAAGGTTCTTGTCACTAAGTTTGACAACCTAAGCTCCATCCCCAGAATCCACACTGTAGAAGTCTCTACTTCTACAATTTCTCCTGAGTACACAACACAATCACACTCAATAAATAAATATTGAAAGAGAAGACAAAGAAAGAGGGAACCACTCCCATCCCAGATAATCTCTTTCACTTTGACCTAGCCTGGGTAGATGCCAATTACTTATAGCCAGTGGACATTTTTAAAGTGTGTGTTTATGAGTGTGTGTGTGTGTGTGTGTGTGTGTGTGTGTGTGTGTGTGTGTGTGTGCATGTATACTTGTGTGTGGTGTGGTTATGCACACAGCTTGAAAAGTCTTAGAGGGATCTTGGGAACCAGGTTAGGCAAATGAACTGGTAGAAAAGGTTCCTAAAACTTTGGAACACGTTCCCAAAAGTACCCCAAAACAGATCACATTTATTTATTCTATATCCAGTTGGTGCTATTTGGCACCTAGAATAATGCAGCCCCTTAGACCAATACAACATGAAGCCTGTCAGTCTTCCTGAGAGTGATCAGTGACGGGCAGAGACTTTGCCTGACTTGTGCTCCTGAAGCTATAAGGGAGAATTTAGAGAGAAGAGATTCAAGAGTGCAGGAGGGCCACACTAAACCCCAGTCTTGATGGTAGACCAAGGATGGGTGAACCTGTAATGTTCCAAATGATGTCCTCGTTACCTAAACAGGGAAGACAGTTCAAGTTCTATTGTCCGTTGACTCCTTCAAATGCCTGTTACATCTAGGTACACCCAACCTGTTGATATTGCAACAGGATATTGTCATCTACAAAGTTTATGCTCAAAGATGACACTGTTGAGTGGCTAAAACACAGCCATAATGTTTTAGGAAAGAATACAGATTTGTGTTGGGCTGCATCCATAGCTATCCTGAACTGCATGCATCCTGCAATCCACAGGGTGCACAGCCCAAAAAATAGCATCATAGTGAGAAGATGGAGAAACTATTAGAAAAACATAAAATCTCAAACAACCGTTCACTGTCTACCACAACCTTGCAAATTTCGTACTTCTGTCCTCTTTCCCCTGGAGTTTTATTGTATGAAAATGCAGGGCATTAAGATCAAACTCTGAAGTTGTACACAAGTATAACCACTGACCTTTCTGCAGATTAGATACATTCAGCATAATTAAGAAGGAATACGTTTCCTGTGGAAGGAAAAGGGCTGGGTTGACATCATAGGTTAATGACATACCAACTCTGAAGGAATCCCAAATTCTTCTTTGGTGAAGTAATGTTGGATAGAAGGTTAGTTCTGGAAGGGACTGACCAATAGTTTCCCCACAGTGGGAAGCAAAGATCAAAGAGTGGTGATGCTGCTTTCTCTACCTGGGCCAGTTGAAGTTTGTGTACATTGAATAAAGTTCTGAGTGGATTATACTGTTGATATATGCATGGCCATGGGAAGGAGTCCAATGCTTTAACCCCATAGAATTGAAATCGCACAGCATTCCCTAGGCAAGGCTCAGAGGGGTGGCAAAGCTTTTCTTTGGAGTCCATGCAGAAATATTGATAGAGTATAAAGAAGATATCCACCATATCTTGCCCTCCCCAAATATTTAATTTGACAACTGCTGTCCTATCTAGAGAGATTTCTACTGAGATTAGCTAAGCCTGTCTCCTTGATTCAGTGACATGTACATAATAACCCCAGTTCTCTGTTCAACGATATATAATAAATACACTGATGGGGCTTCTCCATCAGAGAGACTAGTCCACCTAATCCCAACTTTTCTGTATGAGTCTGTGTGTTTCTTGCTTTCATTCCCTAACTACCCCAGTTAGATCTTGATTGGAGCTATTCATCCTAAGATATGATGTAATGATATATACAGTGGTTGAGTAGGGTCAAGATACAAAGATAGTGATGTTGGTCAACACCAGGTGATCTATAAATCCCTAAAAGAGGAAACAGCAATAAGTAATAAGTGGTCTTTCTAGCTGTGTCAGGTCAATATGCCTTCAAGGAATTCCTTACCAGGGGATCATTGTGCTATTATTCTTTTCCCTAGTGAACTTCCTCAGCTTTATGGATGCTTATATCTCTATTCTTATTCTTGTACATTATATATCTTTTAGTAGCAGTTCCCAATCTGAGAGTAGCAACACTTCTGTTGGTGTAATGACCCTTTCACAGGGGTCACCTAAGACCATTGGAAAACACAGATTTTTACATTATGATTCATAAAAGTAGCAAAATTACAGTTATGACATGTAATAACTGTGAAAATAATTTTGTGCTGGGGGTAACCACAACATAAGGAAATATTTTAAAGGGTCAGAACCTTAAGAAGGTTGAGAACCACTGCCTTATAGCAAAGTGAATCCTGGGTAACATGATTCCAAAGAGAAAATGCTCCTGTCTTCAAACTTCCAACCATTAGGAAAGACACAGGAGAAGAGATGACCACTTACCCTGTCTTGTGTGAATTCTTCTCTTTCAGGAGCACAAGAACCAAAAATCTGGCTGGGATGGAGAACAAAGGTAACCGGAGAATTCCTCCTAACAGCAAGACTTCTAACCACCCCATCCCTGAGGTCAGCACACTGGATTTGCAAATCTCACTGTTAAGGCCTAACAACCAGCAACCTCACTTTGGCCCTAAAATGAGGGCTACTCTTGTTTCTCCTGGTCCTTCCTCTCACCTGAAGATACAAAGCTTTGGTAGTCATGATAATAGTGACATGGGGTTTTAGTAAACCCTGGAGACACTAAAGCATCAGATAGTTCAATGATACTTTGTAAATGTCAATTCACTTTGCTATAAGTCATTTCTGTTGCCTCAGAGCTGAGTGCACTCTCCTTGAACACAGGCTCATTACAGAAAAGGGGGCCAACAGTGACAGACAGCTTGTGTTTTGATCTTGAGGTTTTTTGTTTGCTCTTGGGACAAGCAAAGGAGCAGAGAATGACATTTGTTAAGCTTTGCATTTAGAAAAATACACCTTCGGAGAAATAAATTTTCATTTTCTAAGCAACCCTTTGTAAAGAAACACCCAAACTTTCAGCCAGCAGTCTGCATTTATTATCTGGAAAACAAAATTATCTTCCACTTTAATCTGTGGAAAGCAAGCAGAAGTTCAAAAGTGATTTTTTCCAGAATTCTTTATAAAGCACTGTAATAGGTGTTTCTGACAGAAGTCCACTCAGTTGTCCATCTAGCTAATTCTACTGCTGTAATTCCCTTCAGGCAGCAGCAAGTGTCACTCGCTTTGGCTTCTGTATAATTAATACCAAGACATAGATATCTGCCTCTCTATTATTGGGGGCAGAATTTGGGAGGAAAAAAAAGGGGAGAAGACACTAGTGTCAAATGAGTTATCTAATACGTTTTCCCACCGGAGGGAAAGATAAATTAAATGTGCAATAAAAATTTAATAGCGAACAGTGATTGCATATAGGAGCCCTGATAGAAATAAGCATAATGGCATAATAAATTTTCTTGCATGAGGAAAGATTATTTGGCGCTTTAAGCTTTGACAATTCTTGTAAATCTTATCCGTTTGTTAGCAATTAATAATATTAAATTGCCTCACATCTCCCTAGATAAACATCAGCAATCCTTCAAAATGTTGGTGAAGACACATATAACCTAGTGCATTCTATTGTGGAACTTTCTAAAATTTCTGAGACGTTAAATAGCTCTGTTCCAAGAAGAAAGAAAAGCAGGTTCATTTCTGCAGCTGACATAAATACAAGGGTTTTCTGAACCGTACTTCATGTTAAGCAGAGACAACTCGCTGTCAATGAATATCCATTTGGGGAAGGCTGTTGAGTTGCTTCAAAGAGTAAAGCTCTTGACCCTCAAATACAAAGCCTGGAGTTCAGATCCCCTGAACCCACTTCAAAACTAAGTTGCCTGCCTGGAATCTCACTGCACTAGAGGAAAAAGAAAATTCCCATAGCAAGCTGCCCTGTAGGATTAGGCAGACAGGCAAGCTCTGCTTTATCAAGAGACTCCATTTTGATAAGTGAGGCAAAGAGTAATGAAGAAGATACTTAAAAGTAACCTCTGGCTTCCATGTGCTTAAACATGTGTGTGCCAACACACAGGAACATGCACATACATACTCTCACATACCACTTACACACATATGTGCATGTGTGCTCATAAGGACACACACACACATGCACATGCCAGTCTTACTTCTAGGAAATGCCCAGGACAATATAATACCCTCAGACCCCTGTGTCTGCTACAGCAGTATGACTCAATCCCCAGCAACGTTGACTGGAAATTATTTTTTTCCTGTCTGCCAAGTTTGAAGAATAAGGAAGGGTTCTTCAGTATCTTTCCATTCCTACAAGCTTACTGAGCAATAACTTAAGATGCTGGGAATGAAAGAAACACACACACACACACACACATTAAATGAAGCTGGCCCCAAATCTACAACTTACATAAGGGGAAATCAATCACTTCACAAACAGATCCCAGCCTTGCTTCTGTGAGTAAGATATAGACCTCTGTTGCATTTAGTCATTATAAACACATAGACCTTGGATCTATTTGTCACAGCATTTTGCTTGTCCTGAATAAATAATTGTATTCTTATAGGCTATATAGGATGGATAGAGGAGTGAAAGACACTGTATTCCTTACCAAAAATAAATTAACAAATAATAGATAGATAGATAGATAGATAGATAGATAGATAGATAGATAGATAGATAGATAGACAGGTAAGCCAGAGGGCAGCCAAACAGGCAGATGGATGGATGAATGGATGGATGGATGGATAGATGGATGGATGGATGGATGGATGGATGGATGGATGGATGGATGGATGGATGGATGGGTGGGTGGATGGGTAGATAGTTACAGAAACCCAGAGTGGGCTATGGATGTAACTTAGATGATAGAGTGCTTATCTACATTACATGAAGCTCTAAACATGTGCCCAAATGTTCAGTTAAAACCTTTGCACTTAGGAGAAATCAAAAGAATCAAGAGTTCAAGGTCACTCTTAGCTACATAAAAAGTCTGATGCCAGCCTAGACTACATGAGATCCCATATCAAAAAATAAGTAGGGAAAAAACCCAAAAGACAAAATTTCACAAACCAAATACATACAAGCAATTAAATAACTTACCATATGCAATATGTTAAAGATGCCAGAGGACAGAAGAGTCAATGGACAATAATTGTGACTGGCACAATATGCAAAACAGTGGGAGCTGCTCCAGAGGGTTTCAAGAATGTTGTCTATGGTGATAATGCTACTTATGATAAAGGATTGGGAGATGTCCCAGGGGAAAAGAGTGCTTGCTATACAAGTATGAGGACCTAAGTGTGGATTCCTAGAGCATACATAAAACGCAGGATATGACTGTGCGTGAATCTGAAACCCCAGCCTTGTAGATCGTGGCGACGGGAAGATCACTACGTCTGGTTGTCCACCAGATTCAGTAAGAGAAACTGTCTGTGACAAATAAGGTGGAGCAATAGAGCAAAACACTCGCATCCTCTACAAGTCTCTGCATGCTCACAGGCATGAGTATTCAAATATGTTCACATGTGCACATATGTCTCTCTGTGTCTCTCTCTTACAC
Organism: Mus musculus; assembly: GCF_000001635.26. NCBI lineage: Eukaryota > Metazoa > Chordata > Mammalia > Rodentia > Muridae > Mus > Mus musculus. Next base: position 125,019,398 of record NC_000067.6, read on the forward strand.
ACACACACACACACACACACACATACAGACTTATTTATAATGAAAATTTCTCACTTGGACAAATAAGCCTAAAACTCCTGTTCTTGAGCCTCTTGATTGTATCATAGCCCCCAGTTACAGCTATTCCAGGGTCTCCAATTTGTCTGTATGTGTAAGCTTATTTTTTCTTACAATGACAACATTCTCTTATGTAGCAGACAGGCTTCATTTTATCAAGGATACTTGTAAGTTCCAGCTAAAAAAAAATTTCAATGCATATTTCAGGCCAAGTCAGGAGAGTTCCAGAAAGAAGTATGATATATTCATATTATTTAAAAGCTCTTTATGGAGGGTTTCTGTTTGTTAGATACAAAGCATATAATGATGATCATGACAGTGGGGTCCATGGCCTTTGGAACTCATACAGTAATGGGGCTACCTATAGGAGATGATGTCATATGATATACAGAAAAATCTGGGTATATAAGCCTAGAGGAGAGTCAATGTTAAATAGATAATTGTCCTTAAACTGTAAAGGTTTTTAACTCACAGAATAGGAAGAAAGGGCTTAGAACTATTTCTTATAGAGTCAGTCAACTGATATATCCAAGTGACTAGACTCATATCTAGCACGTGCTGGCCACTCAGAAAGCATTGTTTAAATGGATGAATGATTGTCACCATGAGCTTAGAGACGTGACTCATCCAAGGTCTTCTCATGTGCAGCACTGAAAAATGGCTATCAGTTCTATGCCCTCAGCACTGTAAGCCTTTGAGAAGAATTCGCTTCTCTAAGACAGTTTGGTAAAAGCCAGAGGAACAAGGATTTGGATTCAGTATTAAGAAGTCACTGCCAGGAGCCTAGGGGAATGGCTCTGCTGGAAAAGCATTTGGCATAAAAGCATAGGGACCTAAATTTGGATCCTTAGCACACACCTAAAAGCTGGGAATGGTGATCCACACATCTCTAACCCCAGCATTGGTGGAGAAAGGTGGATCCATGGGGCTCACGGGGCAGCCATTCTAGCCAAAGCATCAAACTCCAGGTTCAGTGGTATGCACTGTGTCACAAAATAAGGTAGAAAGTGATTGTCTTAGTTAGGGTTTTACTGCTGTGAACAGACACCATGACCAAGTCAACTCTTATAGGGACAACATTTAATTGGGGCTGGCTTACAGGTTCAGAGGTTCAGTTCATTAACATCAAGGTAGAAGCATGGCAGCATACAGGCAGGCATGGTGCAGGCAGAGCTAAGAGTTCTATATCTTCATCTGAAGGCTGCTAGCAGAATACTCACTTCCAGGCAGCTAGGACTAGGGCATTAAAGCCTACACCGACAGTGACACACCTACTTCAACAAGGCCACACCTCCTAAAAGTGCAATTCCCTGACCCAAAGATATAGAAACCATCACAGTGATGGAGAAGGAAACTGGACATCAACCTCTAGCCCATATATGCATGACTGAACATGTACACACACTCACATGAATGTGCATCCTTATGGCATTACCATTTATTTTATTTGTGTGTGTACATGTGGGTATGTTTGTGTGCTTACACCAAGCTGTATATTGTATGTAGACGGGTGTGCATGGGTATGGAAGCCAGATGTCAACCTCATGTTGTTCCTTGGTAGCTTTTGTCTAAAACACAGTCTCCCACTGGCCTAGAGATCACCAAGTAGGCTAGGCTGGCTGGCCAGCAAGTCCCAAGCTGCCTGTCCCCTGTCTGCACTTTTCCAGTGCTGGGGTTAAAGTAAGTAATGTAGGTTTTCGGGACCCAAGCACTTTATTTACTGAGCCATAGTTATGCCAGCCAGTTTATATCTAAGTCCAAAAACTGAAGAAAATCCAGCATCCTTCCTTCCTAACATGATTATGCATTTCAAAGACTGCTGTTCTCAAAAATTCTTACCCACATCTCAGAAACAGGCTCTTCAGTCAGGATATTTCCAGCCATGTAAATGTTTCTTTATTTCCATACTTGCAAGCTACCTAATTCACGGTATCACTTCATGGTTTTTCTTGTTAAAGGCTTTGTCTATGAGGTTCGCAATAAAACCAAGTAATCATGCTGTCACCCCATGTTAGAAAAATGATCAATATGCTTATAACAGTAATTTCAGGCTACTTATAGTCTTTCCAAGACCGTGAGGTTGGAGTTGTTTATGCTTGCCTGTTTTGTTTTATTATAATTACCTGATATCTAGGTAAGTCATTTGTCCTTGCATATTTTGATATCAGTGTTTGGGTGTTTTGTTTTGTGGTGTATGTGAGCTCATTGATGTGCATAAATTTGTTTACAAAAGCCAGAGGTTAACACTGCATGTCTTCTGTCACTCTCCCCCTTATTTTTTTTAAATATTTCTCTATAGTTATTGACGCATTTTGTATAATGTGGGGAGGGGAGTCTGTGCACTGTGTGCACTGTGCATCCTAAGTCCTTGTGCTCAGGGATCCAGAAAGGGGACATAAATCCCTTAGGGCTAGAGTTACCAATGATTGTGAACCACCCAATGTGGTTTCTGGGAACTGAACCTGGGTCCTCTGAAAGAACAGTGTGCTCTCTTAAGCCTGGCTCCTCCCCCTTATTTCTTTAAGATAGCTGCTTTCACAGGACCTGGAGCTCACTAATCTGGAAATACTAACTGGCTAGCCACGCCCAGGGATCTTCCTGTCTCTGCATCCTGAGCAATCCACATCATCATGCCAAGTTTTTCATAGGTGCCAGGGACTGGAACTTGGGTCCTTATGCATATATAGCAAGCACTTAACCAATTGAGCCATCTTCTGGTTGCTTTACATTCTTTTGTAGCAGATAGTCATATAAGGAAGATATATAAGCAAGAAATAGGTAGAGCCAAAAAAATCAGAAGACTTAGAAAATACCCTAAAATAAACAAGAGTATTAGAGGGAACTATGGTTCTTAAAAAGGGTGTTTAAGAGGAATAAGATAATCAGAATGAAAAAATCCTCATTTATGGTAATGATTCAAGTAGCAGAAACCTTAAGTACTAGAGGAGGAATTTTCCAAGCAGTAACATACTATTTCTGAACTTGGGTTTTGAGATGTGGTTCATGAGAGCTGATTATTAGTTCAGGCTTGCAAGCAATTTGCCCTTGGAAGTCAGAATCATTTCTAAGTTCCCATAAGAATTTCATCCTTAATTTCCTAAGAAAGAAGTCATTTGCTGGAAAATCTAATGTATTAGAATCAAAGAAGGCAGAGAGTTCTGCATGAGACCTTGTCAAAGTTGATGGGTGAATACCTGGTAATATTTTCGTCTGGTTGTTAAAACCTCTTCAAACACCTCGCATTGTGTTGAAGTCTGTGTTGAATGGGAATTGAAGATACTAGAGCATGCTGGAAAACCTAGCTCAGTGGGTCCCTGGGTACAATCAAGCAACTGAAACAGAGAGGGGAAACACCTAGTCACCTAGTAAGGTTACTGCTCCCTGCCAATGATGTGTGTTGGGGGAAGAGCTTGCAGTTTTGCAGATGATCAGAGGACTTTCTTTGCACATGGGATGGCAACTTAGAAGTCTGATTAATGCCCACCAAATAGGCAAATCAATAGAAGTAAAAGAAAAAAATCTAAACACATAACAAACAAACAAAGTATAAAAAATATCAAGAAAATGTGGAGATGAAATAGCAGCTGTAGAAAAAATTACAAGGTCATAGATCCTCAAAAGAAACCCACTACTGCCAATTTGTTAAACAGACACATTGTCAAACTGCTCTCTAAGACCTTGAGAGATAGCTCAGCAGTTAAGAGTATTTGCTGCTCTTGCAGAGAATCAGAGTCCAGTTCTGAGCTCCCACAACAGGCAGCTCATGACAGTCTGTGACTCCAGCTCCTGGGAATTCTGGGTAAGCACTGACATGTGACATACACGCATAAATTTTTAAGTCCTTTCTAAATACTTAGCTTTTTAACCTTTTAAGAAATTTTGGAGGGTTTTATATACTTACATAATGGACATTAGACTTTGTTACATCATAGTAATATTATTGACTGCTCTCCCTCTCCTGCTGACACCCTTTGTCTTAGTAACACCTCTTCCTCATGCCTTTCCTGTGTTTGATCCACTGACTTTAAATTTTAATTACAATTTTGACCAACAGTGGGTGGGGATTTACTTATTGGAGCAAGTTATTAATGGTTACACTGTAGAAGAGAATCCCCTCTCTCTCTCTATCTCTCTCTACACACACACACACACACACACACACACACACACACACATCAGTTCGTTCCTCTCTTGCACTACCGTCCTACGTATTGGTGCTAAGCTGGGCCTCATACCAAAGAGGCTTCCTTTTGCTAGGCGACCATAAACACAGAGACTCATAACTGGTCAAAGTGCTCAGCATATGTGTTTGTCAAGTGTTTCGTCCTTTACTGAATCTCAGAACCGTCATGGAAAAGAGGCAGAGAAACTGTTGAGAGGTAGAGGATGTTGGGTGGATGAGGTGGGGGCTGCTAGAAACTTGAGTCTTCTGGACCAATCATGGTCATTGCACCCATGAACTCATGCAGCTGTGGTCTCCTCATAAGACTTACACAAGTTTAATCCTGTCAGTGTTCCACCGTGCATGGGGGAGAGGTTCATAAGGCACTCACCCTCCCTGAGGAGCTCTTAATAGTTCATGGCTGAAAGGGGTCACTCTCTTCGATAGTGTAGCCAATGATAAGTTACCCACACTCTTGTAAATAACCCTACACCTGAGCTCATGAAATACACACACACACACACACACACACACACACACACACACACACACACAACAAGATGGGAATATGCAAACGAAACACAGGTACTGATTAAATGGGAAAAAGAAAGGTTTCAAAGAGGGGTTATGGATAATGGGGATGACTGAGGTTGACCAAAATTCACTATATAATTACACGGAAGCAATTGTCAAGAACTTTAAAAAAAAAAAAAAGTAGGCCATCAGCAAGAATCTTAAGAATCTTAAGAGCATGACTGGATTTAGTGATTGACAGAAATAAACAGAGATGACATATCCAAATTATCATTATTCTTCTTCATTCCTCTTCTTATTCACATCCTTCTATTACCTCTTTCCCCATATAACCTATGTAAAGTTACACTGTAGAAAAGAATCAATGGATAGACACCAAAACCCACAATTCAAGGGTGCACAAATGATTTCTGAACTAAGATAGGAAATTCTACAGGCACAGCCACATTGGCAAAGGTGGCACGGTATGTGCTAAGTGCAAGGCATCAGCTCCCCAAGCTGACAAGTCACAGTGGAATGGCAGGACTTGTGTCACAATGTGGACATGTCCCCAAGAGCAAGAAGCTCACACTTGCAAGTGGTGTGATTTTAGTGTATGCAGAGCATTTATTAAATCCTACTGTCCCCTTATATTTACTCCAAAGAATTTTGTTTAGTATGCCTGTTCAGCATATAAAAGATACTACTATAAAAGCACCTGAAAATGTGCTTGACTGAACAAGAATAAATTTATTTTTGGTGAGATACCATTCATATTTCTCTTCATTATTTGTTGGAGGGGTGTATATGTTGGTATATATGCATGAACATATCAGGATGCACATGGAAGCCAGAGAGAATTCTCAGGTTTCTTCCTATATTATTCTGCACTTTTTTAGGGGCAGGGTCTCTCACTAAACCTCATTCTCACCAATTAAGTTAGGCTGGCTGGCCAACAAACGCAAGGGGTCCTCCTGTGTGGGGGGCCGCCCTCATATTCGCCATTACAAGATGGCGCTGACATCCTGTGTTCTAAGTAGTAAACAAATAATCTGTGCATGTGCCGGGGTAGTTCTCCACTCCATGTGCTCTGCCTTCCCCGTGACGAAAACTCGGCCAATGGGCTGCAGCCAATCAGGGAGCAACACGTCCTAGGCGGATGATAATTCTTCTTAAAAGGGACAGGGTTTTTCCATTTTCTCTCTTGCCCCTGAAGAAGTAAGCAATAAAGCTTTTGCTGCAGAAGATTCCGGTTGTCCTGAGCGTGATCTTTCCGGTGGGGACAAAAGCTCGGGATACTCCTGTTTCTAAATCCCCAGCACTGGGACTCCAAATGCTTGCTAGGCCCTTCTTTTTACACAACAGACAGGGATTTGAGCACTTGTCCTCCTGATCGTACTACAAGCACTTTATGAGCCATCTCCTCAAACCCCATGCACTTACGTCAAACAGCTGAAGGTTGGATTTCTAATCCAGACTTGGCTGGTAGTGACTTGGGAATACTCTATTGGATAATATCATTAGAGAGTATTGAGTCTTCTACTGGATTACATTAAGGTCTTGACTTACTGTAGGCAATCACTCATATGATACCCTAATCTGCCATCAATTAGTATAAAGGATAAAATAGTCATGAGATCTAGTAGAAGAGTCTTGGACCATGATTCCCACAGGTCAAGTATGAGGACTCTTATTTATATTTAAAAGAAACTCAGCAGACTGATGGGGGAGAAAATACACAATTATAACACTCCTTGCAGCTGAAACTAGCTCATTTGGGATACTGTCATCCTAGTGTGCATGCAGCCCTGGTTTCAAGTCTGAGCACCATATAAACTGGAAGTGATGGTGTATACTTGTAATCCACTGGGAAGTGGAGACAAATGGATCATGAGACCTTGTCTCAAAGGAAAAGAGAAAAAAATTAGGGACCAGGAAGCTGGCCAAGTGATAGTCCTTGCTGGGTAGTAATGAAGACCTGAGATCAGATCCTCAGAACTTGTGGGAAAAGTCAAGTGTCCCACTGTACACCTATGACTCCAGTATTATTGAGGCTAATGTGGTCTACAGTGAGTTCTAGGACAGCCAGAGCTACATGGAGAGACTGTCTCAAAAACAGCATGAATTGGTTTGAAAGCACTCATTATCAGGTAATATTACCTAAATACAAGATTAGGTCTCCACCTTCTATCACACCATCATGCTTGGCTTTTTATGTTTGTTCTGGGGAAATCAAACCCATGTATGTAAAGTAAGTGCTTTGTCAACTGAACCATCTCTACTGCCCCAAAGCCCAGATATAAATCAAGATAATTTTAGCTCAAATTCTGCTTGGTTTGTGCTCTGATTCTCTGGGCGTCCATCACCTCAAGTGCACATGGGTGAGATTATGACATTGCTTGAATACATGATGTATGATCACAAAGGTTTCTGGTAGGAAGTACAGTATTGTGCATACAATGGAGTGTGACTCCTGAAAGTCCCTTGTCTACAAGGTGGGAGTGTGGTATTTTTGGCACAGTGAAGTGGGCAAGAACTTACTTTCTTCTGTTTGTCACAGTATAATTATAACAGTGGGTAAGAACATGCAGATTTCATACTGCAAAGTTTCTCATTCAACAACAACAAAGAAAATGGGCAATAACTAATATTCCATGTTACCCAGTTGGGCCATATGAAAACACTAATACCCAATTCTTTTGAATGGTCAAAACATGGTTACTTTAATACAATCTAGAACCAGTTGTTTTGGGGTTTTTCTGTTTTTTTGTTTGTTTGTTTGTTTGGGGTTTTCTTTGTCTTTTTTATTTTAAAAATCAGTTAAAGAATTAAAAGTCAGGAAAATTCTTGAGTGAAACTAGCAACTGCAGAGAAATCTCAAACATAGTGGGCAGCAGCAGACAGAATCAGCAACTGAAGAAAAAGTGAGTATTGGGGGTGAAGAACCACACATATGCATCAGGCACTCAGAGAAAAAGACCCTCTGCTTTGCTGAGAGGAATCTGAAGGCCAAAACCAATCCAGTCTCTTCTCCAGGCCTGGGGTGTTTTAAGTCTCTAATGGGTTTTCCTCCCTTAATGTAGGACTGGTCAGTTTAAAGAAAGAAAGCATGGCTGACTGGCCCACAACTGTGTAAGCTTGGGCTGATCTGAGTGTAGAACTTGCTGAGCTCATCCATCAGCAGGGAGCATTGGAGGAAGCAAAAGCCTCCAAGGCCTTTTTGGTAAGCTGCCAGGCTTTTGTCTCCAGTCAGGAGGTTGAGGAAGAGAAGCATCATGGAAGTTTATTGCCTTTATTGCCTAACCACAGCCCCTGTCTCTGTCTGCCTACCAGAAAGTCTGTCTAACTCTCAGTCTCTCAACTCCATGTAATTCCAATATAACATAATTTAAACTTGAAATCCCAGTATGATGCAAACAGTCAATTTTCTCCCTCAAATTACTCAGGTCTTTTGTTGTAAGATACCATTAAAAATACATTTCTTTTTCCTTTTAATGAAAATCCCAAAGATGTCACCTGAAGTCTTGCTGTGCTCATCTCGGAGTGGTGATTTGATAAGAATGGGAGCAGCAGCTGGGAATTTTGATGGAAAACTCCTGGTAGAAAATGAGACGGGGAGGAAAGTAGATCTTGTCCTGTTACTATTATCAGCCGTCCTTTTAGAGCAGAGCCTGTCCCCTTGATTTTAGCAGTGACCAGAAATGTTCCTAATCAGGTGTTAATGCGACTCACAGACTCCACCGGGTGCTTAAACAGTCACAGACCCTCTGTGTTTGCTAATGGATGGCTCTGTGTTTCCTTCTTTCATGGCCATCATACAAACGAGAACCAGTCATAGAGGGCATAAAAATAATGAATGGCCTAAACCACGCTGTTAGTACTATGTTGCCAACCAGATGAGGTATCAATCTAAGCTAATTACTAATTTCATATTCACATTTTGTCTAATAGTTCAAAGGATGAATGGATCTTTTGGACTCTGTATTTCTACACACATGTTTTTTAATTCTCATAAGAGAGCATGTCTCCATAGAATGGACATCCTACCCTGCTCTCTCTGGGGAGCTGATCTAAATGGAAGAAGGATGCAGGAGCTAGGTTTATCAGCAAAAACTTCTCAGCTGAAAGAATTAAAACTGGGGGAAAACACATTTAAATTTTTTTCTGTCAAGCCTTGTGGCCTGAGTTCCATCCCCCTGGCTATCTAAAAGAAAACCAACTCCTGTATGTTCTTCTCTAGACTTCACATGCACATCATACGTGCATCATGTATGCATATATACATGTGATAATACTAAGCCCTTATAGAGAGTTTATTACAAAAGGAAAAGTCCTCTTGAGGATGAGACTGGAGGAGTGAGCCAAGGAAAGAACCCCAAAGTGTGGGCTCAAGAGGCTCATGAAGTAACAGGTCTGGCAGACGTGACACTATTCTAAAGAGAGATTTTGTCTCTTTAGGCCCCACTATCAGACTATTGAAGTAATGGACTCCAAAGAAATGGTAATTTCCCCCCAGTAATCTTAGGCCAGGAGAAGAAAAAGGCACCAACCATACACAGCGCAGTAGGGTTCAGGGGCTAGAGGTAAGCACCTGGAAAAGCTAAGAGTGTTTGCTATTGTGGAAATGCACTATCTCTGGGCAGGGGGTGATGGTTCATTTGTGAAACCAGTATAACCAAAAACTTGGAGAGGACAGGGATTATCTGGTTTATAATTCTAAGCCACAGAGTCTAGCTGAACACGGTGGCACAAGCCTTTAATCCCAGCATTCAGAAGGCAGAGGCAGGAGGCAAGGTCACTCTGATCTACAGTAGTGAGCTCCAGGCCTGCCAGAGCAATGCAGAGAGACTGTATAATCAACAACAACAACAACAACAACAACAACAACGCATTTATTTTTATGTTGCTTTATTATAGCCATAGAAACTAAAACAAGCGGCATGGATTAAGGAGGGGGATCAGAAAATGAATAGACCTCTCCCAAGGCTTCATAGAGAAAGGTTACCCATCCTTAAGATTGAACAATCCCAGAGGAAGGTCAAGGATTCAATGTAAGCAGTTGAGAAGGAACCATATTCCATTAGAAACCAAAAGCAGCAACCTTTCTGAAACAGAAGCATCTAGAGGTACGGAGTTGAGAAGGAGGGAAGAGTCTTGAATTTCAGAACAATTCATTTTCAAGTCTTTTATAAATGGGGAGGAGGGAAGAACTGTTTGAAGTGTCTTCCCTAGAAAGAACAGAGATAACTTTTTAAAAACAATAAAAATCGCCCTTTTTATTTCTTTTAAATTATGTGTGTATGTCTGTCTGTGTGTAGATATGTGCACATGAGTGTGGTACCCTCAGAGGCCAGAGGCGTTAGATCCTTCTGGAGTGGGTTACAGGCTGCTAGCTATAAGCTGCCTGATATGGGGGCTGGGAATTAGACTCCGATCTTCTGGAAAAGTAGTGTGTATTTTTCACATAACACAACTCGCTTAAGGAAGCCATGCAAACACTTGTCCAGTTCCAAATTCTGAGTTCCATCTCAGTCAGCTGATAGAACAGCCATTATGGTTGTTTATGGGTGGATCCCCAAGTGGGGCAATCTGGGGAGGGGTAGGGGATTTTCAGAAGGGAAACTAGGAAAGGGGATAACATTTGAAATGTAAATAAAGAAAATATCTAATAAAAAAAAGGAAAAAGAAAAAAAGAACAGCCATTATGAAACCATGACGTCTCACTTAGACTTTTACATTTTATTCACTTATCCACCACAAAGGGGGAGGGGCTGTGATGGAGACATTTAGCTGTGTATCCTCTCTCTACTCATGTGTCCTTTGTCTGATGTCTGTCCTTCCTTGTCGACTAGTATCTCCCTCTTGGTGTCCTTCCTAATTTTATACTTACACGTGATGATATCTTAGTAACTGGGTATGAAATGAGTTAAAAAGGTAATCACAAGAGAAATAACCCTCAGATATATCATAGAGAAGACTAGAATGCATAACTAGAATAAAAAGAGGATTCCCCTAGGCCCTGTCCAGGTCAAAGATTGGTGCTCCCCTGTAATAAGCTGCTGGGCAGGGGTAGCTCAGTTGGCAAAGTGCTTGCTTTGCAAGAACATGGACCTCGGTATCATCTCCAGCTTTCATATGGAAGCCAGGTATAGCTGTGTGCATTTGTAACGCCAGCACTTGAGAGGCAGAGGCAAGAGGATCCCTGGGACTCACTGGATAAACAATCTAGCCTAACTGGTAAGATCCAAGACAATGAGGGAGTTAGATAGCATGTCAAAGGATGACACTGAGATCATGCTCGGGCTTACACACGCACACACACACACACACAAATAGTGAACTATTTATCAATTTGTATTTGAAACTGAGCTAGCCAGACAAGTCAAAGTAATTTTCTTTGCCTACCCTGTGTTCCCACATTTTCCTCCGGAATTGACTGAGGATGGCCTGGCCAGTCGGAATCGATGCTTAAAGCAGCTTGAGGAGATATCTGTCGTGGAAGGAACTGGATTACTGCTCAGAAACTCACCTGGAAGTTAATAATGGGAACACCATTGCTCAATAGTAACTGTTACTTTCCTGACAATGTCCCTGAAGCACTGTTAAATGTAACACTTATGGCCCCTTATATGCAATTTACCTCTGTAAAAGGTCATCTGCAAGCACGGGACTTAAAGAAGCTGCCCCTGGATCTGCGTGCGAAATCTTACAGAACCAAGCATTGCAATATAAGGTCTGTTCCAAACCAGTCAGCAGGAATCTGCATAGGGGCAACTCGATAGAGGGTATCTTAGTGGCATTAAACAGGCACCCTTTCCTAGGCAACCTTAAGTTGGTACCATTTACAGATGCCATAACTGGATGGAGGTGACTGTTTGATTAGTTCCAATCCCAACATAAACACAATCTTAGCGTTTGGGGTCCAGGCATAGCCAGCAATCCTGACTCAGCCAGTTGGGGGTGGTTAAGGAACTGAGATACCCTTTCTAGCAACCTGAACATTGAGGGGCCGACTTCTGTTGCCTCCTGGACCTTTTGACCAAAGGAATTCCTGGGGAAATTGTAGTTTGGGAACTTGCCACCTTAAGGGGCTCATATTCTAGAAGTACCAATATGCGTCTGTCTGGATTGATGGGTTGAATGAGTCTAAGCTCAGGTTTATTTTGAATAATAAATGTGCTGCCTGGGTCTTGATCATTCAGATATAATCTGACCGGTTTCCCCATAATGATCTTCAGCTCCCTGCCAGGCCCTAACCTTTATGATATGGGATTGCATTGCCTGTGACCACAGGTAGGTGATGACATTTCAGTTCAAGGAAAAAGAAAGAATCAGTGTGCCACCAAGAGGACTCAGTTTCACAATGGTATTCGCATAGCCTCTAGCAGCACTGAGAGCTGACAGCCGGGCAGACATAGTTACTGGGTAGACTGGAACTCCTTTTTATCACTGGTGGGCCCATACTCCAGAGGCATGCTCCTCCCCAGGAGTGAATGAGCCATCCTCCCAGGAGCCTCTGCATGCTGTATTTTACAGAAATCCACCTAGAAGGTGGGTTGGGTCTCAGTGGATCTGTACTCAAAGCCTGGCTTATGAGAATTTGGGGCCTTCTCCATGGGGAGACAAAACAGGACAACCATGACAACCATAGGGTTATCACTCTTATCCTTAGGGGTTGGAGGCTCTGGTGACCACCCATTGTCATCTGATGTAATCTCCTTTAGCTGGAGGTGGTAGGCCCATGGGGACACTGGTGACCTTCACTTCAGTAGGGGTGAGAATTATAGGCTATGGGCCTTTTCACACTGGCTGTGGGCTCTAAGTGAGGACCCTCTCTAACCATGTAAGACTGCCAGGCTGGAACTAGTAGGTAGGCTCAGACAAAGGCAAGGGTGCGCCTCTCAAACCATTTGATGATTAGTACTCTGGGTCTGTTGCAGGATCTGCAAGAATTTGAGAAGGGAAAAGTAATTTTTGCCATATAAATGTCTTAATATGGGGTATATCTGGCCTTCATGAGAGCAACAGGTAGGCAGTTGGCCTAATTTTCACCAGTCTCAAGGACATATTAACTTAACTTTTTCTTTCTATTTATCCTTGTTACCTGCCCTGAGCTTTGGAGCCTCTGGGCACAATGGTGTTTTTAATTAACATTTAGGACCTTTTCCAAATTTAGGAAAACTTTGGCTATGAAGACTATACCATTTTGAAAGAGAGGTAATCCAAATCTAGGGAATTTTTTGTCTGGAATATTTGGGTCTTATTAACTCAGCAGTTAGTCACTCCCAGATGGGTCGCCTGAGAGAGTTTGGTGACCATTTCTCTTCTGATAACAGCAGGGGTCTGCTGGCCAGGAAGAATAAGCAGCCACTTGCTTCCAGTTTGCCTCTTCCCCTTGGTCCATTTGGTTTCTTCCTGTGCATAGGTTGGGTGCTAGAGTAATTGAGGTTTAGGCAGGGTAACCAAGATCTGGAGATGCTCTATCAGTTCTAGGACTGCTTCCCCTGTGGCCAAGTCTTGCAGCTCTGTTCCCTTGGGCCTCTAGAGATTTGGTTTTTTTTTTTTATTTCTTTTCTGACTAAGGTGAGACCATATATATAGAGGGGGGGGCATCATGGACATTGGCCATGAGCAAATGCATATCACCTGGCCAGTCTCAGAAGTATCTTTCTTGCTTAGTAAACTCCCTCTGTTTATAACATCATCTACTTATCCCCAGTTGAATTCCTAGTTCCAATACATAAAAACCTGAAAGTCCCTGTAGCAGGGAAATAAATATTATCAAAATAATTCTCTGAAATTCTCAAAATATGAATAAGTAAAATGTTATTTTAAAAAGATAGATGGTACCTGAGGAATGACAACGTGGAAAGTCGTCCTCTGGTCTCCACATACATTTGCACACACACATACACCGATTCACAGGAAGATTGCTCCAAGCCTCTACCTCGCACCATTTAAAATTTTTCTTTCAGACGATAAAAGTATAGAAATACAATTAAGCCCTGCTGGAGAAACACCTGGCAAATTCATGACACAATAGAAGGGAGTGGAGTTCTTACCTGCTCTGATTAAATCTCTCCATGATCTATACCATAGTCAATACCCCATCACTCAAAAGGATATTGACCTGGGGAGTGCAAGCAGCTACTGTCCACAGAAGTCCACCCTTTAGGGCTCTGTCTTCTTTAGGAGCAACAGAGAATATCACAATGTGGAGAATTCATTGTCAAGAAGTACTTTATCATCTTCAGTATCCAATAAAAATAAGAACGCAAATAACACAAATACGTAAATAAATAAATTCACTTTCAAAGGGGAAAGGAAAGCGACCATCTCTTGATAAGCAGAACAAGGCTTCAGCATATTGTCTGATGAGTTATGTGGCTCAACTTTCCCTCAGAAAATTACTCATCATGGTGACTGACCATGGAGCACCACTCCTGAAGCCAACAGCCCAAACTCAGATGAATTGTTTCAATTACCTAATTTTCACAATGAGTGAACCCTGCTTATAGGAAATCCATCCCTGGTTGGCAGTGGCAAATAGCAACTGGAACAAGTACGGAGCTGGTAGATTTACCTCCCCTCTCTAAGTACAGAACAGGATAGCATGGGATTTTAATGTTTGGCAGATACTCTCCCTCTGTCTGAGCTGCTGGGATGTGTTAGCCTCCTTCCTTGTCATTTCTCAGCCTAGTTTATAGGATGCCCTGTGGATACAGGTGTCCCACTGTGCTCAGCATCCAACTTCATTTCTCTCCTCCCTCTGCACCACTTTATGCTTTGAAGTTTTATAATCATGGCCAATAAGCTCTTTGGTCTCAGTGGAAACTGCCACTCTGCCAAGTAAATTTCTCAAGAAGTATACAGTAAAATCAAATGCAAAGCTGTCTGCTAAGTTAACAATTCAACTTCATTGAGGGACTCTCTCTCTCTCTCTCTCTCTCTCTCTCTCTCTGTTTCTCCCTCTCTCTCTCTCTGTCTTTCTCTCTCTCTGTCTCTCTCTCTGTTTCTCCCTCTCTGTGTCTCTCCCCCTCTCTTTCTCTCTTTCTCTCTCTCTCTGTTTCTCCCTCTCTCTCTGTCTCTCTCTGTCTCTCTCTCTGTCTCTCTCTCTCTCTCTCTCTCTCTCTCTCACTCACTCTCTCTTCTCTGCAGTAAGTCACCTAGAGATAAAGTTGACATCCATTTCTTGCCCTGCCTAGGCTGGCTTCTGCTGTGTGAAACTTTTCCCGAAGAAGATTAACACGACCTCCTCCATCCACCCCCAGCCGCAAGCTAAAATATAACTACACCAAAATCTAACTTGAGAAAAAAAAAAAGAAAAAGAATTAATTGGGCTGACTTAGAGCATAAATGAGGGGTAACTTATAAGGCTACGGTTCAGTGAACTCCAAGCAGCTTACCACCAATAACTCTCCTCCAGCATAAGTGATGACTTGCCCTCACCTTCATATTCGGAGTTTCTCTTCCACTTAATCTTCTACATTATACATATGTATATACATGCATAGATACATACATACATACAAACACAAAACACACATATATATATACATATGCATATTCTACACCTCTAAAGACAGGTGCAGTTGGGGTAGAATTCTATGCAGACATAAGAACAAATTCCTGACAGTTTAGGTAAGGGCCTGACATCCCATATCCTGTAAAGTTGCCAATCAATATTAACTATCACAACCATGAAAACCTTCCACCTCCTGCATTGATTTGTTTTTTCCGTGAATAATTACATCTCCTTGCCTATGTGAATTAAAAAAGAGAATATTGTTTTCATTTAAAGTCTTCTTTTGTAGGTGATATTGACATTGGATGAGTTGTTTTGTTTTCAAAGTGATGCTGACTGAATCTAGACATAAACAAGGACTCTGGCCTTCAGCTATGTGGACATGACATTAGGAACCACTATGCACAGCTCAGCATAGCTCCGAAGAGCTTCTCTTCTTAGTAAACTGGAATAAGATGGTAGGTTATATGGTTCAACTTCGTGTCAAGTTTTGGTCCTGAGAGACCCTTTGCTTTTCAGTCTCTGTTGGAAGAATACCGCCTTTGGCTGAATAGTTTAAACTCCAGTGAGCAATCAGTGAGATTTATTTTATCAACGGGCAAAAGAGAAGAAAGAAACAGGGTAGGCCATTACCTGGTAATTTTCTTTTACAGTGGTGGCAAATGGCATCAGATGAGGTGGGGGGTGAGGGGCAGCTATCAGGAACTCAACCTTTACCAATGAGAAGGTGAGATCCTATGTTGTGGTTTAACTTCAGAAGAAGGAAAGGGGTTTTGAAGAAACACTCTTGGAAGTTGATACATTGTTTATAACTTCGTGTTCCATCAAGGCAATTATGAATAAAGAATTTTTTATCACAAAATCAGTATAAATAAGTAAACATTACAATGGAAATATTAAATATACTATGGTATTTACTTGCAAAATGGTTCAGCCATGCTAGCTGAGGAGAACAGCTACCAGGAAAAGGGAGTCTCTTATCTTCAGTGGTGTAGACACTGAGAAGTTGCCAATGCTCCAGTAAATGATCCCTGACCCATGTGCATGTAAACAACTCTGCAGGTCACAATAAAGACATGGAAGTAGAAGGGGGACCCACTGGGAAGAACAAGGGGTCCAGAGGAATAGAAAGAGACAAGAGGAAGTAATGATGAGTAAATATGTGTGTGTGTGAGCAATTGTCAAAGTATTTAAAAAAAAAAAAGAAAGAAACTGAAAAAACTATAGTTGAGGAATAAACACAGGCTCCTCTTAAGTGTTGAGTTAAAGTCATATGGAATCAAGAGTAAGACAATTAGTGCTTTCAAAAACCATAGTTTGGGCTGGGCGTGGTGGCACAAGCCTTTACTCCTAGCACTTAGGAGGCAGAGGCAGGCAGTTTCTGAGTTCAAGGCCAGCCTGGTCTTCAGAGTGAGTTCCAGGACAGCCAGGGCTATACAGAGAAACCCTGTCTCAAAAATCCATAGTTTGGGACATTTAGCAGAAAAAAACTGAGTACAAGGACACAAAGATCTAAAGATCTATTAATACTCCAGGGTTTTGGTTTCGTTTCGTTTGGTTTGGTTTTCCTCTTTCTTTCTTTCTTTCTTTCTTTCTTTCTTTTTTTTTTTTTTTGGTATTCAAAACAGGCAAGGTAAAGGAATAACCTAATTATCCACTGACAAAGAGATTGAATATGTGTGTATATTACTAAACAACTTCCAATGATATAACCCAATACCCAAGGCTCAGTACTTTTATAAAGAAGTAATGTTTATCTAATTTATAATTTGGAAAGGTAGACATCCAAGAAAGTTCCTATGCACTTACTCTCTGCTCTGGCTAGCACCCACCTTCTAGACTTTTTCTTCTGCCAACAAAAATTTCCTAAATTCCTATTTCATTATTTCAATAGTATGGTAGTCCAAGTAAGGGGCACAAGTGTTTCTTCTGAATACCTTTATTTCTAACCACTATTTTGTAGCCACAAAATTTCCAACATATGAACCCTCAGAGTTCAAGCCACCTCTAAACTAGAACATATATCAGGGAATAACATGCAGCCTCAGGAAAGAAACCTGTTATAATGTGACAACCTTGATGAGCCACTATATTAACTGAAGTGAGCCAGTGGCATAGTGACATATACTGCCAGTCCCTCTGTCTCTGACATATTGAAAATAGAGACCAATTCATAGAACTCAAGAATGAAATGTTGGGTACTAGGGCTTGGTGTACAGTGTCACTCACCAATGAGCAGAAAGTCGCAATCAAGCAAAATCTGGTGGCTGATCTTAATTGTCAACATGACAGAATCTAGATTCATCTAGAGATGTATTTCTGGATGTACCTGTAAGGGAGGTTTTAGGTTGAGTTCATTGAGATGGGAAGATCAGCCTAAATGTGGGAGATGCCCTTTATGGGCAGGAGCCCTAGACTGAATAAACAGGAAAAGTTAGCTAGCAGCAGCACTGAGCCCTCTCTGCTTCCTGAATAGAGCAATGTGAGCATTTGCCTCCTGTTCTTGCTGCTAGATCTTCCCATCATGATGGACTGAACCTTCAAACAGTGAGCCAAAATAGTCACTTCCACAAGTTCCTTCTGTCATCCATTGTTTTGGTACAGCAATAAGAAAAGTAAATAATACACAGGATAAAAGAGCTCTAGGGACCTACTTCATAATTGCAATCAACAGTAGTGATGGGAGCACTTACATTTTTGTTAAGAATATATCTCACAGCTTCATAAAGTTTGAAATGAAGTCTCTATGAAAAAATATTTTAATTCAAACAAAAATAGTGATAAAGATTTCACATAAATATATAGTTAATATAGACATCATGATTCTAATTATAATGTATTCCCAAAGTATACCATTTTACATCAAGTGGCATGATTTGAAAGTTTTCAAAGACTTGATTCCTTGTAGATTGCAAAACCTGTAATATCTTAATCAAACTAATTTGTAAACATTCTCACATGCACTTCATAGTTAGTAAGTTAAGACTAGAAGTTGGTAAGTTTAGGACTGATTTTTTTCTGCAGGAGAAACTACCAGAGTTCTACCATATTTTACAACTGAGAACTGTGAAGTTTTTCCACTGAACTGTGCTTTCGACAAAGACTTAGAGTACCTGGGAGTGACAGCTAGAGTCAAAGCAATGTGTTTCAGATCATCTTCAAGGGTTTCCTTGGATCTGAACATGAAACAGCTCCCAGAGAGTGAGGGAGCAGGCTGCAACCAAGAACAGTGCAAAAGATATGTTAAGTACAGAGCCCAACAAAGATGCACCATGGATTCATAGGTAGGTGACAGGGATCTCAAAATGAAAGCAGTTGGGCTAATATTGTAAGTAGAGTGCTTGTATAGCATGCACAAAATCCAGGTTCAATAAACTTAGCAAGGTAGTGCATGACTATAATCCCAGGACTCGGGAGATAGAGGAAATCAGATCACAAGTTCAAGGTCAACCTCAACTAAATATCAAGTTTAAGGCAAGCTTGTCTCTAAAAGAAAGAAAAAAAAAGAAAAGTAGTTGAATTTGCTCACTAGTATCAGATGTGAATAATTTATTCATTCAAAATTATTTGTAACATCTTATATGTCAGATACTCTGAGCAGTGCTATGAATATACTGGTATATAAAATGGTTAGTTCCTGTTTATCTGAGATTAGAAACCAGTGGAAGGCAGACATGACAACCACTTAAGAATTATGTGTTATCCTTTAAAGGTTATGAAAGGAAATACAAGACAAACATATGTGTCAGTTGCTGTGATGGTTGGTTTTTATCATCAATTTGACACAACATGGGGTTACCTGGAAAGAGAATGCATCAAATGAAGAAGTACCTCAATCAGGTTGGCATAACTTTAGAGCAAGGTCTTGATTACGAATTGGTATAGGAGAGCCCAGGCCACTGTGAGCCACACCATTCCCTTGGCAGGTGGTCCTAGATTATATAAAAATGATTGATGACCATAAACTATTGAGTGAGCCACCAAACAGTGTCCCTTCATGGTTTCTGCTTCAGTTCCTGCTTGAGTTCCTGCTCCAACTTCCCTCAGTGATAGTATGCTGTGTAGTTTTATGCCAACTTGACACAAGCTAGAGACTGGAAGAATGAAACTTCAATTAAGCACATTTTCTCAATTAGTGATTGATGGAGGAACACCCAGCCCATTCTAAGTGGTGCCATCTCTAGGTGGGTGGTCCTGGGGTTTGTATGAAAGTAGACTGAACAAGACATGAGGAACAAGGCAGTAAGCAGCACTCCTCCATGGCCTCTGCATCCACTCCTGCTTCAAGATTCCTGCCTTGTTTTGAGTTCCTGCCTGACCTATTTAATTGATTAAACTATGCTGTGCAAGTGTAAGCCAAATAAACCCTTTCCTTTGGACATGGTGTTTCATCACAATTGTATGTCTAAGACAGATGGATGGTGACCTGAAAGTAAATCCTTCCCAGATTGTTTCTGGTCATTGTGTTTATCACAGCAACAGAAAAGCAAACTAGGTCAGTTGTGATGTCAGAATTAAGGAAGATGTCCTGAGCAGATGGCGTAAGCTCAGACCTAGAGGACTAGTAGAGGTAAGACAACAGAAGAGAGTTATGGCTGAGACACTGTCTAGGCTATAACCAGGAAGACAAGCTCCTCAAACTGCCCAGATCTGGGGTAGTCAGAGAAGTCCAGTGCTCCTGTGACAAGAAAGGAACAGGACAGTGGTGGACCTGAGACTAGGGACACTAGAGTGGCCCATGAGTCATGATAAGATTTTTATTTTGGGCAAAGTGGA
The DNA here is from genome assembly GCF_000001635.26 of Mus musculus. NCBI lineage: Eukaryota > Metazoa > Chordata > Mammalia > Rodentia > Muridae > Mus > Mus musculus. The sequence goes on from NC_000067.6 coordinate 125,039,431, forward strand.
GAGAAAGTCACTGACAGGCTTCAGCCACAAATGGAATTCATTCTGTTAGCATTTGCCTAAATTGCCAACCTTGGCTTTCTAACCTTCAGCATGGGAGAGGAAATGACAAGCAGTCAAGGAACTCCTGTGTGACTGGATAGGAAGTAATGAAGGCCAAATGAATCCTGGCCTGTCTTAGTTACTCTTCTATTTTTTGTGAAGAGACATCATCACCAAGGCCACTCTTATTTTAAAAAAAAGAAAATGGGGGCTTGCTTACAGTTTCAGGGGTGGCAAAGGCTGGCACTGTGCTAGAACAGTACATCTCCATCTGCAGGCAGCAGGCAGAGAGACGCTGGGTCATTAGACCAACTAGGAAACAAGTATTCACATATGCAAGCCCACTGGAGCCTCTCTCTTTCGAACAACCACAGAGATAGAAGAAGAGGGAGAAACTATAGAAGCTCCTGTGTAAATCACCTATAACTCTGGTGAAGAGATGAAGCCTACCCAACCCCAGTACTCCCCCCTGGGGTAGCCCTGATGATCTCTGTCACCTGGAACATCCTGACAGGTCTGTGTGATTCAGAAGAGAGGACTCAAGATGGCTCCAGCTGTCACAGGAATGATAATCCTCGGGCTTCTCAGAGCCAAGATTCACTATGGAAATACAAGTTCCTTCTGTCAAACAGCGCTGGAGAGTGGGCTGGAGATGTGGCACAGCTGGAAAAATGATTACTTAGCATGCACAAAGCCCTGGGGTCCATCCCCAGAACTTGAAACCCTAGCTCTCAGCCAAAAGAGGAAGAAAGATCTGAAGTTCAAGATCCTCCCCAGCTACTCAGAGAGCTTAAGGCTAGTATGGACTGCATGAGGGCCTGTCTCAGAAGTCAAACAAAACAATGGTATGTGGTGAGCAAGTCAAAGCTCTGAAAGCTGATTTCTTTTGCATTTATTTGGCAGGAAATGCCTGAAACCCTACAGCCAAACACACTGGGACTGACTAACCACAGGAAAGGCAATGTTGCTGAATTGAAAGCCTGCATGAACTCACCATTTATTATTAATGCCACCATGGGCACCTGGGGCTTTGATATGGATGCAGGAGCTACCTGGCTGCTCTAAGCCAGCCAGCACAGCCTCATGCTCTTTATTCCTAAGAGCACTTAATTTTCAGGGAAGAAAGCTTCTTCAGCAGCTTGCCCACCAGACCATCAGTATAGAAAGTGTTCAAGTGCAGAAACAAAGCCACTGCAGAGAGGATCTGGGGCTCACTCTTAGCACAACCAGAAAGGCTGTAAGGTCTGATCACAACAGGACTTGAAAAGCAGTAGGCATGTATGAGTGTGTGTGTGTGTGTGTGTGTGTGAGAGAGAGAGAGAGAGAGAGAGAGAGAGAGAGAGAGAGAGAGAAAGAGAGTATACACACACAAAAAACACACACATACATATATATGTATATATATATATGTGTGTGTGTATATATGTGTGTGTATGTGTGTGTATATATATATATATATATATATATATACATATATATGCATGTGTGTGTGTGTGTGTACACTGTATATATTTGTCTGTGTTTGTGTGAGTGTGCATGTGTATGTGTGTGTAAATGTGGCTCAGCTGGAAAATGCTTACTTAGCACATATGGTTTCCATATATATGATCATGCCAGGCACATCACATAACAAATTCAATTAAAACTTGTACTTTTTAACTTTCCCCATAATATATAAATATATATGTGTGTGTGTGTGTGTGTGTGTGTGTGTGTGTGTGTGTGTGTGTATACATATATATGTATATGTGTACATATGTATATATATATATATGTGTGTGTGTATGTATGTGTATATATATATATATATATATTTTTTTTTTAAGACAGAGTTTCTCTGTATAGCCCTGGCTGTCCTGGAACTCACTTTGTAGACCAGGCTGGCCTTGAACTCAGAAATCTGCCTGCCTCTGCCTCCCAAGTGCTGGGATTAAAGGCGTGCACCACCACGCCCGCCCAGCAGTTCCTGATATTTTTAAATACTATTTCTTTACATCTGTGTGTCTGATATATGCTGAGGAGGACACTGGATGTCTACTTTTAGTGCCCCACCTTATTTTTTGATGCAAGTGCTCTCTCTGAACTCAAAGCTTTCATTTTTAGATAAGCTGACTTAGCAGAATGTTCCCCAAATCTGCTTGTACCCTCCTATCTTAGTTAGGATTTTTTTGCTGCAACAAAACACCATGACCAAAATTAACTTGGGGAGGGAAAACTTTATTTCAGATTACAACTCTTGGGTTGTAATCCACAGTCCATCAGTGAGGGAAGTCAGGACAGGAACTCAAAGCAGGAACTGGGAGGCAGGAACTGAAGAAGAAGCCAAGGAGAAAGCCAAGCTTTCTTATAGTCTCCAGGACCACCTGGTTAGGAATGGCACTGTCCATACCTGGTATGACCTTCCCATGTGAATCATTAATCAAGAAAGTGCCCACTACAGAACTGCCTACAGTGCCACATCATGGAGGCATTTTCTTAATAAGAATCTCTCTTCCCCAAAATGTGTCAAGTTGAGCAAAAGCCGGCCATCAGATTCCCATTTCCCTTACCCCCAATGCGAGGTTACAGGAATGCACATCAGGCAGGGCTTTTATATCAGTAGCAGGGCTTTGAACTCACACCCTCTTGCTTGCATAGCAAGTGGCAAGCACTTTTACCCACTCAGTCCATAGCCTTGATTTTCTCTTTTAATCAATTAGTTTTACCAGGGTTACTTTAATGAACTTGGGTGAGTAGTTATGCTCAGCATAGACCAGGGAGGGGAGGGGCCTTGCGATGGATGTTTACAAACCCAATCTTATGAAGGCCTTACTCAGGTAATCGTATCTTTTAAAAGTTCTATAGTCCCTAAACTTATTTTAGACGGGACCAATTTGGGGACAAATGTTTTGTAGGTGGGCTGCAGGGACAAAGATGGAGCCGGAACTGAAGAAATGGGTGACTAGAGACCATCCCATTTTGAGACCCATCCCATGGGCAGGCACCAATCCATCACCCTATTAATGATGTTATGTTGTACTTGCAGACAGGAGGCTAGCATAGCAGCCCTCTGAGAGGCTCTATCCAGTAGCTCACTGAGAAAGATGCAGATACCCACAGACAAACATTGGGCAGAGGTCATGGACCCCTATGGAAGAGTTAGGGAAAAGACTGAAGGCCCTCAAGGAGATAGCAACCCCACAGGAAGATCAACAGTATCTACTAACTTGGACCCCTGGGAGCTCCCAGAGACTGAGCCATCAACCAAAGATCATAGTTGGGCTGGTTGGAGCCTCCAGCATACATGTAGCAGAGGGCTGCCATGTCTGGCCTCAGTGGGAGAGGATGCACCTGATCCTGTAGAGACTTGATATACTAGGCTGAGAGGATACAAGGGAGCTGCCCTGTCATAGGTGAAGGGGCCAGAGGTGGAGGGAGGAACTCTTTGAGGGAGAACTAGAAGGGGGATAGCATTTGGAATGTAATTAAGAAAAAGAATAGAACATTACTTTAGCAGAGGACCTAAGTTCAGATCCCAGCACCTCGTCTGGTGGCTCACAATCTCCTGTAACTTTTGTTCAGGATCTAAATGCCCTCTTCGGCTTCCACAGGTGCTACATCCTCATGCACATGCCCACACAGACAGGCATGTCTATACATATAATTAAAAAGAAAATACGTCCTTTAAATCTCAAAATGAATGACCATACTGTCCAAGTGAAGTCCAATGGTGTCAATGTGTATGCCACTTAAGTATGTCTATGCCACTGGATACTCAGACTGCTTAAAGGCTTCAGTTGTATATTGTTGAACAATCAGCAGCACAGGTTATCATAACTTTTATGAAATGTACTTTCACAGGCTAGAAATGGACTATCACTGAAATTGCTGCTGTACCCTCTGTTGGAGGTGAACACTTTGGTACTTACTATTGTTACTTCATTCTCTGTAGTCTGTTCATGGGCGCCTCTGCCCACATGCTTATCTGAACATGTTTTCTGATACGTTTGTATTAAACCATACATTTCAAGAGTATTGAACTTTAAAATCAAAGATGATCATTTGCTTGATTTTGCCTTTGACGGTTTTGCTATCATTTTAATCACACAAACCAATTATGGCAGTTAAAATATATATCTTTTTATTAAAAAATAATTGTTCAAGAGTATGGCATCCTTGTGCCTGAGAAATGGTGTTCCACAATACTGCACCCCTTCCTCCAAAACTTACAGTCCTTCTGCTCCCTCTTCCATGATGTTCAGTGAATCTTTCAAGGGACGTATTATTTAAGGATGTATTATTTAAGAGATGTATTATTTAAGGATGGGGATGTAATGAAAACTCTTTAAACTTTGTCTCATTTTACCTTTACCACTTCGTGTTCTAAAAGGCAAAAATAAATTCTGATTTTGATTTCCCTGCTAAAACACGTGACATGCCTCAGATAATTATTGGAGACTGCCAGAGACTCTGGTAAAATGGAGGACATGTGAGATAGAATGGACAGGGCCAGATATTCAGAAATTTGGGCACAAATTGTGACCTACATGGGACATGCTAGAAAAGCAGGGATATACAACTCTGTCTCCAACTTCCCCATCTATGAGCATGTACAACCTCACAGTGTAGGTTTCTAATCACAGACTGTTAAGCTTCCCACTGATACAAAGATTTTGCATTCCTATAAAATAGAGATAAGACATGCTTGCTTCACCTATTCCTTATATCAATTATAGTACACGCATTCACTTGCTGATAAATTGACAAATGTTGAGTGTTTCACACTGGGCTCCTTAGATAAGTTACTTTACATCTCTGAGCTCAGATGTCTTGCTTATAGCTTGTCATCTTACTGTGACAAATTTAGAAGCTAAGGTTTGAAAAGCAACAAGATAGTGTGGCAGAGACCAGTTACCTGTCTCCCCTACACACTCTGCATGTGTACCTGGCCTTCTTTCAGCATGAGAAAGCAGGTAGCTGCCCAGCTCTGAGAACCCATAGGGGTGATTCTATGCTGAGCATGGAAGAACCTTCTCTGAGCTCTTAGGAGAAGAAATAGGATTGAATGGAATCCCTTCTCATCACACAAGAAACAAGAATATGCTTGGCCTGTTTATACTTCTATGATGGTGGCAATGTGTCCCCTTCTCTATCTCTTTAGTATTTGGGTGTTTGTATATTATACATGCGTGTACATGTGAATGTGCACATGTTTCTATGTATAAATGTGGCTACACTTATGCCACAGAACATATTGATAGAGAACAGCCTTGGATGTCAGTCTTCACAGTCTACTTTGTTAAAACAATCTTTATCTTTGTTGATCACCACTACATATACCAGGCAGGAAGGGATTTTCTTGTCTCTGATTCCCATCTCACCTTAGGAAAACTGGGGTCACAGATATCCACTATCATGCCTGACTTTAGTAGGTTCTGGGGATCTGAACTCAGGTCCAGAAACATGTATGCCTAGTGTTTTCTCTACTGAGCCATCTCCTTCGCCATCCCTTTTTTACGCTGACACTATTGAGATGTCTAACGTCCAGCTGGTAGGAGGTCAAGGAAATCTCCTGTCCATTTTGAGTCAGCAGCACTGGGCTCGTTTGTTCTCTTGGACAGAGAGCTCTCGTGACTGACGTCCACATTCCTTATGAAGGCAGAGTGCTCCACAGGCAAAGGCTCTTGCTACTTGCAAAGCTACCATAAAATATCAAGTAAGGTCAACCGCATAGCCATTGAAGAGAATAAAATATTCATCAGTGGGCATTTACTGGGAAAGAAACAGCACAGTTAATTTCATGAAAACTACAGCATAATAGAGGAACAAAATTAATCATATGATAATGTTACAACTCCTGGGCCTCAAAGCCAACATAAAATAATTAAGAAAAAAGAAACTAAAACAAGCATGTGCCCTGAATGAAGAGAAGCAATAAGTGGAAAGCAACTGAAAAACTGTCTGCACGTTCAATCAATCTGTAATGGCAACAGGAGGAGCCCTCATGTTTGCTTGGAGAGAAATCTCAACACTTTCCCTAATTGGTGTGGCATAGACATATCTCCTTGAAATACATTTGATGAGAGAATTAATAGAATAGGAAGAAATAAAATGCCAAATGTTGGTAAATACTGTTGCCACTTTTACTTGCAAAATTCTGCAGAATTTGAGGCATGTATATAGTGCTTAGATGAATCCAATTTTTACTTCTTACTGTAGAGAACACAGAGGAAAATTCTACTCAAGGCCTGTAACCCAGAGGGTAGAACATAATAGGAAATAGTTAAAACTAAGTGAGGGTTTCTTCTGTGATAAATACCATGACAAAAAGAAATCTGGGGACAGAGGGGTTTTTTTCATTTATACTTCTAGTATATAGTTTGTCACAGAAGGAAGTCATGGCAAGAATCCAATGCAGTAATCTGGAGGCACAGGTTGATGCAGAAATCATAGAGGATACAGTTCACTGGCTTGCTCCTTATGGCTTGCTCAGCCTGCTTTGTTATAGAACCCAGGACCACCTGCCCTTGAACAGAAACTGTCCATAGTGAGCTAGACTCTTTTCCATTAATCACCAACTTAGAAACTCTCTGACAGCCTTGCCTCTGTCCATATGCTATAGGGGCATTTTCATTTTCTCAGTTGAGTTTTCCTCATGCCAGATGACTCTAGCTTTTGTCAAGTTGACAAAACCAACCACTACACTAAAGGAGGAGCCATTATAGACGTGGTCTCTGCTTTCTGCAAGACCCCAAACAAGACCACAAAGAAAGCAAGAAAACAGGAAACTTGGGCTTTTGTGTGGCTTCTGTGAAAATTGACTGTGTGATATTGGGCAGGTCACATAATATCCCTGTTCCTCAGAACCCACGGAGTGAGAGGAAATAAACGTCTGTGTCTACTCAGAGAGATGACAAAAGGGTGATGTCACATAACGAACGACAGAAAACAAAAGTGTTTTCTCAACAAAAGGAATAATGAGGGCTTTTGCTTGGGTTTTGACTTTTTCTCTTTCTCAGAAATTGTTTAACTTAAATTCAGATCAAAGGGCTGCATGGATTCTCTAAGCCTATGAAGAGATGTCTGGGGCCTGATATTCTAGTTTTTGTGGGCACTTGGGGATTAAATTTCTTCTGCATAATCTTATGACTGATCTGACCTTGGGGAAGTACTCAATATTCACACTTAGCTCTGATTACAAAGCACAGAAAGTGAAGAGAAGGTTAAGCAAATGGTTTGGGGATGTATTTTTGAAACTGAGACTCTTTTCAGGTATTGAAAGAGATTGTATGTGTGGGTAAATATAGCTATCTCTCCAACTCCAGTGACACCCCAACATTCTGACAACCTTTTATTTCAAAAATTGGAAATAGACAAAAGATTTTCCCCTCTATTTGTCCTTCTTCAAGGTTCAAGGAATCTCTGTTGTCTTGTCTCGAGTGCTCTGTTTGGGGACATTTGTGCAGCATCAGACTCTCCCTTGCCAGCTAAACCTGAGAGACAGAGGTCTGGAACAATCGAACCTCACTGTGTAATATGCCAGAGTATATCACTTACTGTTTCTACTCTTTCATCGAACCTTCCAATTTCAGGTTCTAACAAACCTGGCCAAATGTTCAGTTTGACATCTGTTTGTGTAGATGAGAATACTTAGGCTCAAAAAGGCGCCTCTAGTGGATCCCAGGTGGGGGGCGGGGAATGTCACTTATCAGAACACGGGCAATGTACCAGTGGGTATACCACTGAAGAAATCATCCTTTTTAGCAACATGAACTGCTTATGAATCCTCTGGGGTGACTGTGACTTCTCTGCTATACACACGTAATCAACACTAATTGAACTCATTGAATAAATCAGCCAACCAAACAACCAAACCATGAAAGTAGATGAGAGACTAGTTGAAAAGCGGAAGGGGACCCCTTGGAGAGGAAGGCAGAAAGGTTAATGGGGGGATGTGATCAAAATGTATTGTGTACATGTATGAAAATATCACACTGAAACCCAGTGTTATATATAGTTAACATAAGTTAATAATGTCTTGTGAAGTTATTGCCTCAAGCCAGAGTCCTCCAACCTGGTTGTAAAGAACAAGGGCAGCAGATTCTTACTATGGATGGCTGAGAGAAGTCAAAGAAAGACTGGCAAACCATTATAAACCCAGCAACAAAGCATCAATAGATGCTTTGCATGTTCCATACACACTCGCTATGAGAAACAGGGGATAGGATGCAGACCGTCCTCCACTTAGGATCATGGCCATTTGACATGGTTTTTAAAGCCTTTTGGTGGTGCAAAAAATATTCAGCCAAAACTCTACTGTCAATTTTGAGTCTTGATCTTCCCCAACCATACGAAGTCTGGTTGTCTCTTGGGACCCACAGAAAGAAAATCAGATATGGCTACTAGTCACTCTAGCAAGAGTGAAGAAAGGATGCTCTAGGTGTCTTGCAGCCTTGCTGTGAAGGTCCACAGATCAAGAGCATCTGATTCAATTCTGACTTGAGATTTCACTACATAATGGATTATAAATCACACATGTATTCTGATACAGATTTTACCTCTCGGGGGTATTAACGGTCCTGAGACCACAGAGCAGGTGTGCCCTGGCAGAGAGGGTGAGCATGTGTGTGTGTGTGCAACACACCTGGATTGCCTCTCCTAGAGCCTTGCCTTGTAAACTCAAGACAACCGCCTTTAATGCCTTATACAAAGGGTGTCTGTTATCTTTCTGGTTGCCATGACAAAACACTAGACGAAGACAACATGAGGAAGGGAAGATTTTTTTTTTGCTTACAGCACAACAGTTCATCGTGGCAGGGAATGCATGGCAGCAGGAGCAGAAGGCAATCTGTCATCCTAAACTGGCAGGTTTCAGCAAAGAAATAGAAGAGATTAAAAAGATCAGCAAGGAAAACTACAAGAAAGGGATAAAGAAAGCATAAGCAGAAAAGATAGAACCAACTCAGTTAAAAACAGCTGGGGACACTAGGGGAAGCCTTTAAAGAACTGAGCCAGGAAAAGCAAAATTGGAAAAGAACATATAAGTATTACAGAGAGAGTGATATATGCAAATCAGGGGATCCAAAATACAAAGTTCAAAGGTGACATCACTGAGCATAACCATCTACCTGTGATATCTGCAAACTGGCAGATTTACAAGTCTTATTAGAAAGAGCATTTTATTAAAATTCTCTCTCTCTCTCTCTCTCTCTCTCTCCCTCTCTCTCTCTCTCTCTCTGGGGGTGTGTGTGTATGTGTGGGGTGGGGGGTATGTGTGTGGGGTATGTGTGAGGGAGTGCACATTTTTGTGTCTTTATATTTTCTTTATTCCCCACTTTAGTTTTTGACTCAAGGTCTCCCACTGAACCTGGAACTCACCTGGAATTAACTAGACTATCTGACTATGATACATCACCTTACTCTACCTCACAGAGTTAGGATTACAGGAGACAGGCCACAATTGCTCAGTGTTTCTGTGGATGCAGGGGAACAAAGCCTGGGTCTTCAGGCTTAAACAGCAAGCTCAGGTGGAACTACCTTCCCAGCACAGAGGCAGGATTGCATTTTCACACCTTTTCAATGATCTCTACTGCCAAGCAGGGAAAGAAAAAAATGGTGTCCCTTTTATCCCTTGTTCAGTGATGAAAAGTTAGCAGTTCTGGTTGTCAGCCTAGCCTAACTGTATAATCTTTTCAATCTTGCATTTCTAGTTAATGAGTTCAGCAATATTGATGGATATTGTCTAAATCCATGACCCTTGTTTTGAATGAAGTTTTCTCTTTCTATCGTTTCTTATCATTTATTAGGTATACTTCTTTTAAAAAGATAATAACTTTCCCAAACCAATTATTTTGGCTGCTCTGAAATGTAATCTATATAGGAAAAACACAAACAATCCCTCCCATTTGAAATAAACCCTGTCTGAACCCAGGAGACACTGCAACCATTTTTTTTTTTCCTGATGATGTGAGCTCATTCAAGAAGCATGGCATGAGGCTTGCTTTAACATGACATGTCTTTGCTAAAGCAATTATTAGTACTGAACGCTCTGTACCAACCCTCCTTGCATTCACCTCAAACTGCTCTTTGCCAAAGCTTCATCTGAAGAAGGCCTAGGGATCATCTTTGCCAAACAGACTGGATGGGAACTAATATGGAGAGTGGTGTGATGTCCGCTTTCATATTATTGACTGGCTTTAATTGCCCTCAGTAAAGAAGACACTGGAAGCAACCTTGGCTATACTTGGCACATTTTTACCTGGGGTGGCATTTTTCTATCTCTCCTGGCATATATGCTATAATTATAAAAGCAGGCAATATTTTTTTAAATTATCGAGGCTAAGAAATGGCTCAATCTATTAAGGTGCTTGCCATATAAGCATAGAGGCTTGAGCGTGGATGCTCAACACCCACGTGAAATGCTAGATGCTTTATTGCATGTCTGAAACCATAGTTATGAAAAAGGAGAGTCAGCCAGCCTCACTGAATGGGTGAGTTCCAGTTTTAGAGATTTCACACACACACACAGACACACACACACAAGAACAAGGAAGAGGGTGACTAAGGAAGATGCCCAATGTCAACCTTGAGCTTCTATACACATAAGACTATACACAACCCCCCCCCAACATAAAACACATAAAATCTTAAACCCTGAGCCCATAGGAAGGTAAACAATTTCTTCTGCCATGTCCAGGACAGTCCCAGCGCTTATCCAGACCTGAGAGTGATGGTATATTATAGAGTCTCCCTACAGATATAGACATCAAATAATTAACCACTATCTTTAACTCATCTTACTTACTAAAATACAATGTTCAAAATGTGAACATGCAAGCTGCATAGTGCAGAAAATTATTTCATAAAAGTTTATTGGTGCTAATACCTCACCAATAGAAAAATACTATTTCCCACTGAGAGACCCTCTACAGTTTTCTGTTTCCTTTAACCAGAGGCATGAGTCAGCCTTAGTTGTGATAGCCAGAAGCTGGAAACAACCTAGATGTTGCACGACAGATGAATGGATACAGAAAATGTGGTTCATTTACACAATGGAATACTACTCAGCTATTGAGAACGAGGACATCTGACTTTTGCAGGCAAATGGATGGAACTAGAAAATATCATCCTGAGTGACATAACTCAGACCCAATAGGACATGCATGGTATGTACTCACTAATAAGTGGATATTAGGGGAAAAAATGTACAGAGTACTCAAGATACAGTCCACAGAACTCAAAAAGGTCAACAAGCTGAAGTGTCCAAGTGAAGATGCCTCAATCCCACTTGGGAGAGAAAATAAAGCAATCACAAGTGGGGAGAGAGTGAGGGACATGGGAGGGAAAGTAGGTGGAGTGGGGGGGTGGGAGTGTGAAGGGAGAGAGTAATCTGATTTGGTATTGGATGAGTTAAATGTGATTTTGAAAAGGACTGAAGCCCTGAGGGCCAGCAAAAAGAATGGAAATAGGCAACCTTGGAAGGTAGGAGGTTGGGGGGGGAGGGCTCCAGAATGCACCAGAGACCTGGGAGATGAAAGACTCTCAAGACTCAAAGGGAGGGACCTTAGATGAAACATCTGACAGTTGGAAGAGGGAACTTATAGAGCCCACCTCCAAAAGGAAGACAGGGCATCAAATGAGGAAGGGGGGCATCCCACAGTTACAACTCTTACCCATATTTGTCCCTGTCTGAAAGAATTACAGGGGTGGAAACGGAGAGGAGCCTGAAGAAAAAAAGGTACAGAGACAGGCCCAAAGTGAAACCCAGTTCAAGGAGAGGTCCCAAGGCCTGACACTATCACTGAGGCCATGGAGCTCACATAAAAAGAAACCCAGCATGACCACATTCTGGAAGACCCAACAAGCAGCTGAAAGAGTCAGATGCAGATATTTGCACCCAACCAATGGACAGACACAGCTGACCCCTGTTTTTGAATTAGGGAATGCTGAGAGAAGCTGAGGAGAAGGGTGATCCTGTAGGAGGACCAGCAGTCTCAATTAATCTGGACCCCCAGGATCTCTCAAATACTGGACCACCAAACAGGCAGCATATACCAGCTGATATGAGGCCACCAACACACATACAGCAGAGGACTGCCAGGTTTGTGTTCACTCAGAGATGATGCACCTAACCCTCAAGAGACTGGAGGCCCCAGGAAGTTTAGAGATCAGGTGAGGTCTGGGGTGGGGACATCCACGAGGAGACAGGGAGTTGGGAGGAGGTATGGACCAGGGGGTGGGGAATAAAATATGGAGTGTAAAATAAACAAATTAATTAGTTAATTAAAAATATATATAGTTATTTAAACTTTTTACTCAGAGATTTGGTTAATTCTGAAGTTAAATGTGATTTTTAAAAGGCTTAACTAGGGAAATGACATAGCATTGTGCATTGTTTTTCCTTCGCTGTGTGACCTGGCGTGTTACCTCATCAGGAAAAAGCTGCATTTGGGATGTGAGAACTCTCTAGATTCAACACTGTTTCCAGGACAACGACAATTAAACAAATCCTGCTTCTGCTTCTTCAATATAACACTAGAAACCCTGTGGGTCTGTAGACGTCCACTAAAAAGAGTCCTGGTTTCCCAATTTCAGGGTATGATGTTTAGTGTCAACAGTCAACTCATCAGAATAGAGAGATGGACTTCTGGTAAAGCTTGTGGAGGATTAAGCTTACATTATTGGAAATGAGAACACCTATTTTTACATATGATGCTTTGGTAGTAGTGGTGGTGGTGGTGGGTTGGTGGTAGGGGTAGTGGGGATGGTAGGGATGGGGGGTGGTATGTGCCACGTACACATGTGTAGATCAAAAGACAAATTTGTGGAGTAATTTTCTTCCTTCTGTCTTTGTGTGGGCTTTGGGCATTGACTTTGGACAACTGGGCTTACATGCAAGTATAGTTCACCAGATGAATCACTTACTTGGCTGGAAGACTCAACGGTAGGTGGGATTATTCCCTGTGCATGGCATAGTCAAATGCTTAAAATGGGTAAGCCAGTTGACTGCTAACCCATATTTTTCTGTTTCCCAACTGTAGATGTGGTCTGACCAGGTGCTCCAAGCTCCTGCTGTCTTGATTCCACCACCATGATGGGCTACATCCCTAATCTGTGAGCCAGAATCAACCTTTTCTCTCTCTTAGGCTGCTTTGATCATGATTTTTTTTTCAGAACTGCTAAAAAGGAAATTAAGACATGGAGCAAAACTGGCCCATTTTCATTAGTGTCTTCAATCTAGTTAAAATTCTAACAAGGTTTCTGCTTTGTAAATCCATGGAGACTTTGCCTTAAGCCAACGCAGGTGTTTGAGATTTGTTGGCAACTGTAAGCCTTATTGGAGCATTTCTGTGTCAGTTTCGCCTCCTTTCTCCTCTGCTCTGAGACCCCATTCTTATGGTTAGCTGAGCACACTGACTTCAAGAGTTAATCAGTGCACAATATAATCCATTTTCCCAGAAAAAAAAAATGGGATGGATGTCAACATCGTTCTCAAATACCCCTTATGTAAACCTCCAAGGATTAGAGACCATTTATAATGTGCTGCATTGCCTAAAACACAATATTGAAATTACATCCAAGTTATATATCATAGTCAATTATTTCATAATAGTTCATGGGTGATAAACTTGAGGTGCTAGTAACTCAAAGAAAATTGTAATTTCCCATTGAAAGACCTTCATATTCCTTCATTTCCTATAGCCACATGCATTATTTATTTAATATTCACCTACCTCTACACACACGCACTCCTGAGCTAAATATGTCCTATTGCTGCAAGCATCTGCCTTGGAGACTCTCCAGAGATCTTCAGGCACTTCCTTCTACTCATTACCCAGTCTTTCGGTCCTAACTGTGGAGCCAAGTGAGAAGAGCAGCCACAGTGAATAGAAGGGAAAGTATTGAAAGAGTCCTGCTTGAGGTGTAACAGAAAATTCTTTAGAAAACCTTTCTCTTCATGGATATCATGGAGGTTTGAATATGAAATGACCCCCAAATTCATATGTTTGCACACTCAGTCCCCAGCTGCAGGTGCTGTCTGGGAAACTGTGGAGCCTTTAAGAGGTGGAGCCTCACTAAGAGGAGTGGAGTGCTAGGAGGAGGTATTAAGATTTTGTGACATCACTACACCTCTTGGTCACTCTCTAATTCTGAGTGTAGATAGAGTGTGTCATGACCTGGACTCCTGCTCCTAAGCTACTATACCTTCTTCTGCTGCCATCTTTTCCCCACTGAGATGGACTGTATTCAACTGTAAGTCAAAAATAAGATCTTTCTCCCTTAAGTTGCATCACATCAGGTATCTGGTCCCAGTAACAAGAAAAGATGGGAAGCTCATTCCACACAAGTCTATGGGACAATGGGCCTGACCCATACTAGATGTGGCCATGAGAGGAACATGACCTAAGCTCACACTCCAGATGTTGATCCACAAAAGGCAGTTTCTCTAGTTCCTAACAGTCTCCCAGACATTGCAGAACATATGCCCATCTTAGAACCAAGCCGGCCAGGGACTTCTCAACCCATTTTCTTGGGATGAAGTGGAGAGAAAGAGAGACATGGCTCCTTTTGACAGGAGACTCAAAGAACATACAAATGTGCGTTTGGATTGGAGCTTGTGTATTGAGCACCCTGTGGAGAGCTGGCAACTCTGGTTTTGAGAGTTGTTTATTTTAAATTCCAGCCTCTTTAATTGTCTCTGCCCTGTCCTCACTTCTATCCTGAGATGATAAATAAGAGATTATCTGTACAAAATGCCAAAATTTAAACTAAAGACTAATAAAAGTTATCTCTGTGATAACATTATTTATATGGTTATGTGTGTGTATCTGTGTATGTGTGTCTGTATGCGTATCTGAAAACATGTATGCAGGTACCCAGAGAGACCAGAAGAGGAACTGGAAAGACAGCATTGGTGAACTTTGTGACATGAGTTCTTAGAGCCTAACTCAGATCCTCAAGACTGAGCAACCAGTGCTATTTCCACTGCGCTGTCTCCAACTCCTCCATAATGATTTTATGGACATGTATGCTCCATAAGATATTTCATGCAACCAATTTCAGGATAAGGGGCCTGATGATGCCCTTCTGAGGTTCTTTATTTTGTCTGAGGGGTGGCATCAGTGAATAGAAAGTAACAGGTTTATGTTGAAAGTGAGCAAAGGATAACTGGTTTAAGTTTTGTTTTATTTAGCTACAAAGTTAAAGCTCTGAAAGCCATTACTTAACAAGAGTTCATGTAATATACCTGAGTATACACACTAAGAACTTCTCCACTGATACTGATACATATAGGGGACAATCTGGAATAGGTCTATTCTTCCTCATTCAAGATGCTCAGAATAAGCAGGGTTTCCAATCTAGTGATCATATTTTACTATATTTACATGTATGTAAGGAGATAGCTCATGTATAATCTAGATATAACTAGATTATGAGATCCCTCTATAATTTGTAAGGACAACCTGTATGTGTTATATGCACTTGACCCACAAATCCGAAAGAAACTTTCATACAATTTTTTAAAAATAATTTTGTACATGAAACAAAGTTTCAAAATATGGACTTCTCTGCCCATGTCCTATTGTTCACCCATGTTTTCTTAACCACCTGCCTTCTGTTGTCTGCTTGTGTCCTGTTGTCCTCCCATATCCTGTTCATGCTCAGAACTTTCAGATTTTATAATATCTCAGATTTTACATCTTCAGGTTAGAGAGACTAGACATATAAAATGCACAATAACAATATTATTCTTTTTTGCATATATATGTGTGTGCATCTGTATGTTCATGTTCACACGTGTGTGACACATGTGCATATGTGCATATGTGGAGGCCCAAAGTGGAAATTGAAGTCTTCCTCAAAAGCTCTTTATATTCTATGTAGCAAGGGATCTTGATGAAGCCAGAGCTTGCTGCTTTGCCTAGTCTGGGTGGCCAGCTTCAGCTTGCTCTGATAGTTTTGTCTCTGCCTCCCATAATTGTGTTTACTTGCCCCGTCATCAGCTTCTATATGGGTTCTAGAGATATAACTACATCCTCCTAGTAGCAGGCCAAGTGCTTTATCCACTGGACCATATCACCAGCTCAGTATTGTTCCTCTGATGTTGGAAATGTTAGAGATTAATAAAAAATAAAACAATTATGTATTTGCAACTTTATATGACCAAATATAAAATGACAGGAGGTTATATTTCCTTGAGCTAATAATTCTGTTTCTAAACCCAAAGTGATAAAACCTATGTCAGAAAGCTATCTAAAGACATTGAAGTCAGGGGTGGGGAATGAAATGAGACAGGGAAGGAGGAAAACACTACACAATGGCAAGTTGCAGACTTAGCTACATCCTTAACCTAAAATATTCCCAGTACTTAGTCACATTGCCATGGTCCAGCAGTAGGGGACAACATTTATCCAACCACCAGCTCCTTCATGTGCACCAGTCAGCAGCACTTCAAGCTCCTTCCTCTATGGTTCCCATAAGAAGACTTGGCTGAGCCAATGTAACAAGATTTATAAACTCAATCTAGCACATGAGCATAAATACAGCAAATGAAGGGTTTTTGAAATGGCTCTACAGGCTAAGGCACTTGTTGCCAAGCCTAGTGACCGGAGTTCAATCTCTAGAAGCTGGCAATGGTAGAAGATGAAAGTTGAACCTTGTTGGTTGCTGTCAGACATCCACGTGTGCTGTGACATTTGTGTACGCACACACACGCACACACAAATTAGATAAATAAATGTATAGAAACAGAAAAGAATGAGTGATTATTAATAGGGAAAAATAAAATATATTACAGTGTTCCCTTACTTTAAATAGATATAAAATGAATTACTTGCATAAAGTCTTATAAGTAAGATAATATATAATTATATCTACAAATATATCCATGACTTATTAAACTAAAAATAAGTGCAGTTATATATAATCTACCTCAATGTTAAAAACTTCTACATGGCTGTGTATATGATATGTATAGAAAAATGGTCAGGGAGACATCAAAATATTAGCTGTAGGCTAGAGAGGTCACTCAGTGGGTCAGAGCCCTTAAATAATTTTCCAAAGGATTTAAGTTCAGTTTCAAACACCCAGGGCAGGGGGTTGACAACAGCCTATGACTCCAGCTCCAAGGGATCCAACACTTCTGCCACCCTGGGTGCCAGCATGTATACATACATACCTACAAGAATACACACACCACACAGAGACACATGGTTTAAAATAAAGAAACAACTTTTCAAATGTTAGCTGCTACAACTAAACAGCATGGGGAATCTTCTAAAAGGGATTTTTGCATTATATTCTAATCATTCCTGAATAATTAAATATTTTAAAATCCATAAATCATTGAAAAGGAGAAGAAAGTCAGATGTGGTGGCATGTGCCTGTAGTTCCAGCATTTGGAATGAAAGATAAGAAGATTGGGAGTTCAAAGTTATCCTTGGATATATAATAAGTTTTTGCCCAGCCTTACTTACACAGCCCTATCCCAAAAGATAAAACTAAAGAGAAAGAAGGGGAAGGAAGAGGGAACAGAGATGAGGATCTAGATTCATCAGCCTTCCCCTGGGTCTGTTCTGGCCACCACAACAAAGTCTTAGACTGAATGATATCAACTGCAAAAATGTACTTCTTAGTGTCCTGGACATGGAAAGTCCAGGAGAGAGGCACAATCAGGTCCAGTGTGTAATGAGGGTCCACTTCTGAATTCTTTTGTGAAGTATCCACCAGAAAAAGGCTGCTTAGACAGGGGTTCAAATATATAGAAAGTCTTTATTAGCTGGTGAGAGACTATACTAGGATTTCAGGACCTCCAGTGAAGTCCTGACCCTTTCCTGAGCTTTAAAAGCACAGAAACCACTTCATGGGTTGACAAAACTCAGTTTGTGAAAAACGGCCAGCAGGAGAACTACAGAAGCCAAAAGCCAGGTTAGTGTATTTAGGAATTCTGTCTGTCTGTCTCTCTCTCCATCTGTCTATGTCTCTGACTGTGTCTCTGACTCTGTCTATCATATATATCCTCCTTCAGGACTATCTTTCCACTGCAGTTTTTTGGGGGATTGCTATTGCGGAGGGATACGGAATGTTCAACAAAACGATGCAAACTCTGGTCCATCTTTATGGTGAATTTTCTTGCAACGTGCATGTCTCCAAAGTCATAACATGCTGCTTGAACTCCCGTTCAGGAAGAGCTCTGACAAATCTCCTCAAGAATACCAGAAGAAACTAAGAAGTTTGAAAGAAGATGGCACAGTACTTGCTTGTCTTGTAGGGAGTCAGAGCTGAGGAGTGGCTCTAAGAGTCTGGGTTCTTGCTCAAGTTGGAAAAAGATTTGAATGCACAGAGGAAGTAAAGACTCAGAAGAGGTGAAAATAGGCCTTCACTCTGAGGCAGAGAGCAGAGAACCATTAAGGATGCTTGCTCCTCTAGGGCGTTCTTGTGTTCGTTCCTCCTCTCTCCATTCCAGCCCCAGATGGTCCTGGCCCAGATACAGACGACTGAGGCAAGTGGCCTTGTCCAATGGTCTTGTTAGGCAGATGGTTTTGTTTGCATGGGTTTGTTAGACACATTTCAGCTGTTACCTGGGAATATTATCTCTTCTTCCCTCCACCCTTTGCTAGGAATGACTGCCCTGAGCTAATTCCTAACAGTTGAAACAGATAGTGACCTCTGTTAGTTTACACACATACACACACACACACACACACACACACACACACACACACGTATGAAAAAGTACATGGCAAAAAAAAAACCCTTATTTGGCCTTCATTTGAGGTCACAGTCTATCACTGCCACAGAGGCATGGCAGCAGGATCGTAGTGCAGCTGGTCACATGGCATCCACAGTCAGGAAGCAGAGAGAGATGGATGCTGGTGCTCAGCTCTTTTCCTCTTCTTTATTCAATTTCAATCTGGCCCTGCCCCAGACTTTGAGATGGTGCCACCTGTATTCAGGCTGAGTCTTTTTTGTCCCCCAGCTAAACTTCTCTGGAAATATCCCTACCTATGTAATTTCTTTTTTTTAAGTAGATATTTTCTTGATTTACATTTCAAATATTATCCCCTTTCCCTGGTTTCCCCTCCAAAAACTCCCTATACCCTCTCCCCTTCCCCTGCTCACCAATTCACCAACCCCTGTTTCCTGGCATTCCCCTACACTGGGACATAGAGCCTGCATAGGACCAGGGGCCTCTCCTCCAATTGATGGCCAACTAGGCCATCCTCTGCTACATATGCAGCTGGAGCCATGAGTCCCACCCTGTGTTTTCTTTGGTTGGTGGTTTAGTCCCTGGGAGCTCTGGGGGTACTGGTTAGTTCATATTGTTGTTCCTCCTATGAGGCTGCAAACCCCTTCAGCTCCTTGGGTCCTTTCTCTAGCTCCTTCATTGGGGATCCTGTGTTCAGTCCAATGGTAGGCTACGAGGATCCACCTCTGTATTTGTCAGGCACTGGTGGGGCCTCTCAGGAGACAGCTAGGTCCCTCTCTTTGATTCCTGACCTGAGAGGGAAAGTGAGTGGGGGGTGGAATGGGGGACGGGGGGGGTGGGTGGAGGGAGGGGAACCTGATCTGGTATCGGGTGAGGGAAAGGGACTGAAGCCCTGAGGGCCAGCAGAAAGAATGGAAACAGGCAACCTCAGGAAATAAGAGGTTGAGGGGACCCTCCAGAATGCACCAGAGACCTAGGAGGTAAGAGATTCTCAAATTGCCTGAAATCTTAACCAGAATAAAAACAGTTGAAATTTTGGTGAAAATGATCTCTTTTGAGTATCTTCTATTCTTTTTTGTTCTATTTCCAGTTTTCTTCTCCCTGAGCAGAAGTAGTCAGAGTTAAAGAGCATTCACTTTAATGTTTTCTTTGCCAAACATTGTACTGCTTCAATATGGCTGGCATGTGTGAAGATAATGCTGCAGGAAAAAATAGGAACTTAAACTGGGCTTTCACAGCTCAACCATATCCCTTTACATGAAAGACACAGAAACTCAATGACCAGACCCAGTTTGATCAGAAACTTCCTTATGAAGAAACTTCATAGAGATAAACATGAAACAGTGGGGATTTCTAAGCATGCACCTCTTGAATGAATATCAGAATCCATCTGGTACACCCCTGGGAAAGCTACTGGTGAGGGGAGAAATGGAGTACCAAGAATGTGTCCAGAGTGAGGGAGTGTGCAGAGCTGGGTCAACAAGACTACATCTCACTTATTTACAGTGGACTATCCATGCTTTCCCAAGGGTGTATCCATGCTCTCCAGTCAGGGGTCAGTGATCAGAACAAAATTATGGCTAGTCACTAGATTTGCTGGGAGTTATGAAATGCTTCAATGATGAACCCAACTCCTGTCTAGGTGGGAATTTTATCACCTCACTCAAGAAAACCTGCTTTGAATGGTATTCTGAGTTGTATCCACCCTCAAGGAAATACACCCGAGTCTTGGCTCCAACTCTGAGCTAGGTATTCTTAGAACTGGTACTACATGCATAACAGAGCATCTTGACCAGTAAGTATGTGAAAAAATGTTTGACCTCATTAGTAATCAGTGAATTGCAAATAAAAATTACACTGAGATTCTATCACACCTCAGCAACAAAGACTGTCATCAAGAAAACAAACAATCACAATGTCAGACAAGATAGGGATACAAAAGACCATTTCTATACACTGTTAGTAGAAATGCAAGTTAGTGCAGCCACTGTGAAAATCAGAATACAGGTTCTTCAGTGGGTGGATAGATAAAATGTCATAGATATGCACAATGGAGTGTTATTCATCTCTAAAGAATAACTAAATCATGTCATTTACAGGAAAATTTATATAACTAGGGATCATAATGTTAAGCAAAATAAGCCAGACTCAGACAAACACTCAGTGTTTTCTGTAATATGCATAACCAGAAGGGAAAGACATCAGAGTAGTAACCAGGGGGATGTTAGGGGTAAAAAAGGAATATGGCAGGTAGGAGGGGTAAACTAGCTCCTTCCTATTGGACCAAGACTGTCATGAACTATTAGATCACAAGAGAGGAAGACATCATGGAGCACGATAGGAGGAAACTGAAGGAAAGGTTAGAGGCAGCCTAGAGATGCGAGCTTCTCTATTGGAGAATCTAAGAGCAAACAGGTCCATATGACTGATAATTTGGCCATATGAAGTACATATGCACATTTTGAAATATATGATATTACCTGCACCACAGGGAAGCCAACTTTTTCATTCAAAGAAATCCTCGGCTGTGATCCTGTGTTATTTAATACAGCTTGGCAACCTCATTAATGGCTGAATCCTGTATTATAATAAGGATGAGTCATACTTATTTAATTGTCTCCTTGTGGATGAACATTGAAACTTATTTCTTTGCCAGTATCACAAACCAGGATATAATTATCACTAAGTAACATGTGTGCTTCCACTTTGTATGTTATTACTTAAGACAATTTCATGGGAGTTGGAATTGCTAGATTCAAAAAAGGATTTAAACTTCTTTCTTGGTGTCATCTCTCTGCCTATGGTGAGGGGTATACTAATTTGTATGCTCCTGCCAGAGAATGAGAGAGCCAATTTCCCTGTGTTTTATTTACATTTTTTATTGTATCTTTTATGCAAGTCTGGCAAATGAAGAAAGAGGCTATTAAAAACATTTATTTTATTTTTATTTATGTCTACATGTTGGGAGGGGTACATATAAAGTGCAGGTGCTTTCAGAGGCCAGAGAGGGTATTGGATGCCCTGGAGCTGGACTTACAGGCCATTTTGAGTCATCCAGAGTGAATGTTACAAACTGAACCCAACCCCTTCACAAGAGCAGTACTAATTCCTAACTACTGAGCCATTTCTCTAGCCTCCAAGTTATTGTTTTACAAATACATAGAATTTTGAATGCATTTTAATGTATATTGACCACTTCCATTTATTCTATTGAGAATTATCTACTCATTATTATTTTTAAAAACATTTTAGAAATATTAATCATCACTACACTGTGGATATTTGCCCCACTGTTCCTTTCTTTAAACTTAATTTCATGACATCTTCCCCAGATTAAAGTTTAACATTTTAAGCTGTCCTGTCTGTCATTCTTTTTTATATATGGCCTCCACTGTGAACTGAAGTTCCCAGAAGGAGAGAAAGAGGAGGTAGTGGGTGGGGGGGCTTGGGGGGAATGGGGCAGATGCAACTGTGTTACAGATTCTACAAAGCGAAATGACTGAACTTGGAGATGTTGGAAAGCTAAGGTGTTTCATACTAGAAATAAGTTATCTTAGGCTATTTTTAGTCACATTGAAAGCTATCCATTACTGACACCTATGTCTGATTTAACATCTGTGGCTATCACAACCTTAAAATGTACTCTTGGTGGACCAATAGCTTTCATCAACTAAAGCTAAGAATGTCAATAGTATCTGAAACCCATAACAGAGTTTTGTCCAGTTTACTATAACCCACTTACCAAGAACCCCACTACTACATTTAATAAACACTTCAATTTAACTTTCTCATGTGACTGCTTTCAAAGAGCAACATTGGTGTAATTTAAATCTCTGTTTCTGGACCATGGTCACTCATATTTGTCTCTGCAATAAACTGTTTCTTATTCCCTTTGAGATGAGAACTCCATTTTTGTGTCAATACTTCCTAGGGAATTATATTGTAAAGTACCTTTTCACAGCCCCCAAATAACCACAACATTTCTCACAGTACTTATATGAGCTAATTTTTACATTTATCTACTGATCCTTCTAGAGTTATCTTAATGCCTGTCTTAGTTTTGGTTTTACTGCTGTGAACAGACACTATTACCAAGGCAACTCTTACAAGAATAATATTTAATTGTGGCTGGCTTACAGGTTCAGAGGTTCAGTCCATTATCATCAAAACAAGAGCATGGCAGCATTCAGGCAGCCATGGTACATGAGGAGCTGAGGGCTCTACATCATGTTCTGAAGGCAAAGAGGAAAGGGCTGGCTTCCAGACAGTTACAACATAGGTCTTAAAACCCACATCCACAGTGACACACTTGCTTCAACTAGGCCACACCTACTTCAATAAGGACACACGTCCTAATAGAGCCACTCCCTGGGACAAGCACATTCAATCCACTGCATCCCACTCCCTGGCCCTCATAGGCTTACTCAAACACATAAGTCTACAGGGGTGGGTGGCAGATATACCTAGCCATAGAATAATGCAAAATTCATTTAATAACTCTTCAAAAGTTCCCATAGTCTATAGCAGTCTCAACAATATTAAAAGTCCAAAGTTAAAAGCCTCTTAACTGTAATCCCATATAAAATCAAAACTATTGGACCAAAGCAAGACAGAAAACCAGTGGGGCGAACTTTAAACTCCACATCCCCATGTCTGATGTCAAAGCTCTCTTCACGTCTCTATCTCTTCCTATCCTTGTTGACTGCTGTTGGCAGATCTGGCATTCAGCAGCAACAAACTTCATTCTCTTGGGTTGGTTCCACTCCCTATTAGCAACTGTCCTCAGCAGATATTCTATGGCTCTGGCATCTGGAAAATCATGGGATCTTCAAGTCAACCTCAACGTCACAGCTTCCTGTTTCAATGTCTAGGATCTTCTGGGCTTCTCCAAAGGGCTCTGCCCTCTGTAGCATTCTAGTCTCTGGTTGATTTCACTTCACTGACCCTGCTGTTCTTGGTGATCATCCTGTGGTACTAGTCTCTCCAATACACTGAGGTGAAACCTACTTGCAGCCTCTCATAGGTTCTATTCATTGTGCCAAGCCTCAAATTTTTTGTGTGACCCCTTCAGTCCTGGGCCATCAGCTGTAACTGGGGTTGTACCTTCACCAATGGCCTTTCAAGGCCTCTCACAGTGCCAAGCCTCAGCTGCTCTTCATACCTCTAAAACCAGTAGCCCTTAGGGGATTCTTAAACATTACCAAGTCCAGCTGTAGTCCAAGAATACAACCTTAGCTATCTATGAAACATGGCTTCTCTGTGCTCTCAGAAACATTCCCAGATTTCACTGCAGTGATGCTGGTCTCTTCTTAACCACCTCTAATTTCTTAGCTCAAACTAATGAGCATCAATTGTCCCAGTAGCCCCTTCTATTTTTGATGCTAAAGCCAGAGCCACATGACTGAAGTTCTGCTGCTTGCTGGAGCTGGAATATGGCCCCTGTGTTCTCTTATGTTATTACCAGCTTTCTGTTTTCCAAATCCTTCCCTACCTATGTCTGGCTGTCCTGGGCCATGCTCTGTAGATTGTCCTTGAACTTAGAGATCTGCTTGGCTCTGTCTCCTGGATTTAAACATGTGTACCACCGTGCATGGACCTAAGCTTAGCTGGGTAGAATCTTGCCCCAAAGTCACTACTCCCTTAATCTGTTTATCTCTTTGAACATAGGTTTCAGCTCCATTTCACTTCCTGGTGCCCCTTTATTACTTGAACCATAAATTTTCTATTTTCCTTTCTCAGCTTGTTCCTTTTCAGTAAAACGCTTTTCATAAGAGTGAACTTTAGTAACCACACAACAGAATTTATACCAGACCTTTTTGGAGCTTCCTCGTTCAAAGCAATTAATCTAAATCTCTTCACCTTAGTCTAAGGCACTCTTCAGACAATGGCAAAAAGAAGCCACATTCTTCACCAAAATATCACAAAATAGTTTTGAGGCCACATACTGAAATTTTTCTCCACTAAAACTTCTTAGGCCATGTCTGCATAGTTCAAATCACTCTCAGCAACAAAGTCCTCCATATTCCTACTAGGATATGTGGCCCATTAAGCACCACTTAAACCATTCTACTGCTTTCCAAATCCAAAGTCCCCAAATCCACATTTGTCCAGACAAAAGCAGGGTCAGGCCTATCACAGAAATATCTCAGTCCCTGGTACCAACCTGTCTTAGTCTGGGTTTTACCGCTGTGAACAGACACTATAACCAAGACATCTCTTATATAAACAACATTTAATTGGGGCTGGCTTACAGGATCAGTCCATTATCATCAAGCTGGGAGCATTGCAGCATTTAGACAGGCATGGTGCAGGAGGAGCTGAGAGTTCTATATCTTGTTCTGAAGGTAAACAGAAGACCGGCTTCCAGGCAGTTAGGATGATGGTCTTAACGCCCATGTCCACAGTGACACATTTACTCCAACTAAGCCACACCTACCCCAACAAGGGCACACTTCCTAAAAGTGCCCCTCCCTGGGCCAAGAATATTCAATCTACCACAAGACCACAACAGTTTCTTAACCTCTAGGTACCATGATGCTACGTATTCAATAAATCTATCATTTCTCCACTGAGAACATTACATTCTCACTGTTCTTGGAAGATTTTCTAAATATTTGATTTTACCTCCTGGTTCACACTTCTCTCAGTTCACATGTGTTTTATAGCAATTTCATTCTAATTGAAACATTGCTGTCTCAAAATGATTTACATTTTCTCCTTTGTGCCTCTATCAGGTAACTAAAATAAGATGAGACGCTAATTTGTACCCTAGTGTTACAGTCGAAAGAGAAGAGCATGCATTTCTGTGTGTTTTATTCCACTTGGAAGGAGGTGGGAGGCTCTGAGGACTAGAGAATAAATAGATCTTACAGATTCATAAGACCCTCCCCCTTTTATGCAAGCAGTATACAGAGGCTGGAAAGAAGAGACTCAAACAAGCTGAGATACCTATCAGTTATGCAGGGAGCTCCAGAAATTCAGGCTCCATGAATCAACACCAATGCTGAGATAGGACTAGAGGTGATAAAGATGTTCATGTATCATTTAAGTTTCTGTGAGGAACCACAACAAACTCCCAGTTCACTAGCAAGTGAACCAAGAATTTGTTCTGTCACTGGTGTTCTATCTGAGTGAACAGATGTTTGTTCCCTTCTACCCTGATCAAGTCACACAAATCCACAGTGTGTGCCAAACAACCATCAGTATCGAATGAAAAAAATCCAAAATAAAAACAACCTTTATAAGTCTCAGAGATGTGAGAAAACCCAGGAGAGTAGGAAATAGTTGGGAGGTGTTGAAAATATCCAAGCAAAAGCTCTACAGCACTGAAAAACATGGTGTGTGATTTGCTTGCTCAGTTAACTGGAGGGAAAGCTTAAGGAAGATGTTTGGAAACTAATCCATGCAGCCAATCTGAGCCCTTCTTTCACTCTTGGGTAATCAGGTTTTGGACTGGGAAATTGTGACAATTCCTTTACAGTCTTAGTGTTATACGTAGATTTCCCATAGGCTTGTCCTAACCTCTTCTTTTAAGAGTAGCCATCCTTTGTTTCTCAAATACTTCATCTAGAGAGCCTTTTCCTAAACCTGTAACATGAGATAAACTTTTCTCTTACCTTCTTCAGAGTCTACATTCTTAGCATCTATGACAGATTCTCAGAAACTTTAGAGACCCAGACATTCTATTTTTAGAAGGCAATTCTAGCCCACATGCTTGGTATTGTATGAGAAACATAAGCCCTTGGAAAAGGTACCAGCTGTAGCAGAAGTAGAAACTCATGGGAGAGGCATTTTGGGAGACAAGTGGAGGTTACTTCAGTCTTGAGGAAAAAGTAGATAGCAGACCACTGGACTTGAAAAAGGGAAGGAAAAAGCATGGACATTTTAGCACTTTCTGATCTAATTTCCTGTCTTTTCTGTGGTAAAAAATAAACCCTCTCACTAAAAGCAGCTTGAGAAAGAAAAAGTTTATCTGCCTCATATTTTCAGGTTGCAACTCACCACTCAAGGAAGTTGAAGTCGAGACTCTAGGCTGAAGCAGAAATCATGGAGGAACTCTGCTTGCTAGCTCACTCTCTGGCTCATGCTTAGTGGGCCTTCTTATACAGGCCATGGCCACCTATCCAGGGATGGTCCAGTCCAGAGCAAACTGAGCCCTCCCACATCAATCACAATCAAAACAATCCTCTACAGACATACCCACAGTCCTTGCTCATCTAGGAAATTCTTCAAACAAGACTTCTATTCTCATATGCCTCATGGCTATATCAAGTTGACAAAGCTAAGGTAAGGCACTACATGCTAAATAATGATGGGAAAATATTAAACATAGGTCTCTTCATTACTGTTCTGTTGCTGTGGCAAATAGTTTTACCAAGGCAGCTTATAAAAGAAAACATTTAATTGGGGCCTCATAGTTCCTGTGGGATAGTCTATGATCATCATGACAGGAATCATGGCAGAAGTCAGGCATGGCACTATAACAGTATCTGAGACCATATATTATGATTATCCACAAGCAGGAGGCAGAGAGAGACAGAGACAGAGACAGTCAGACAGAGAGACAGGCAGAGAGAGAGAGAGAGAGAGGGAGAGAGAGAGAGAGAGAGAGAGAGAGAGAGAGAGAGAATATTAACTGGAAATGATATTGGCCTTTTGATACCCCAAACCTTGCCCCCACTAACACACCTCCTCCAAGAAGGCCACACCTTTTAATCCTTCCCGAGATATGTCAGCCAACTAGGGACCAATTAGTCAAACTATGAACCTATGGGTCCATTTTCATTCAAACTACTACAATGGATGTATCTGCACTTTGGGTGGGTGCAGGAACTAAATGTTGCCCATGTGTGAGTTTCTGAATACTTTAACTAATAGAGGACACTTCCCCATGAACCTAGTGAACACCCCTGAATTCCAATGTGCAGCTCTGAGATAATGTCCAGAGTGGTGCCCTACACATAAACTAACTGCTATCTTAGTTTGTATCATTAAAAATAAGCAAATACTATTCATCCTAAAGATCTCAAGAAATCTTCACATCGTCCTCATTTATTTTGTAATTAGCCCCTCTGTGTTGAATACAAATTCTTTCCATTTCTGAATCCAGATTAGCAGGCAAAAGAAAACACTACAATACAATGTGTGAATAAGAGAAGACTGTATTGTATTCAAGTAGTAAAAACTATCTTTGTATTTCAAAGAGAACTTGTAAGTTTTTTATTCATTCATTTATTCAGTTAAAAAAATACATAGAACCAATAAGGTACCAGGTAGCTTCTAGTAACTGGGCCTAGAGTAGCAGACAAGTCAAGTCAGGTGCTTGCTTTCTGGAAGCTAATACTATGTAGGGGACACATGGCAGGAAACATCAGAGAAGAGAGAATGGAAAGAATATGAAAGACAGATCATGGGAGGAAAGTGTTGACACACTGGGCATAATTATGTCTGTCGCACTAATGATCCCACAGCAACTGCAATTACTGCATATGTCTGCACTTCAGGTCATAAACACTCATAGATGGAAGAGGAGTTCAAGAGACCCATTCAGGGGAACTAAAGGAACTTGAGGACTAATGGGGAAGAGGAAGCCACGGTCTTCTGTGATGTAGTAACTGCTGAGTTACCTGTGGTCCAATGGACAGCTACAGACCCATCTTCATGAAGGAAACCTTGGGTAAACCCATGAGTCTCGAAGCAAAATCAAAACAAACAGACAAGAAAGGAGCTGGGAACTTGGTATGAGGAGGAGTCATTGCTTAGGGTGGGAAGAATAAGAAAAGAAGTAGAACCAGAATATATTATATATTAAAAATAAACTTTGAAGGTTAGCAAAACAGTCAACAAACAAGTACAACAAATATTATGAAGTTCTATGATGGGCTGTAGGTTTAAAGATATATATAAAAAGGAACGCCTCTAAGAGATGAAACTTGAAGTCAAACCGCAGAAAAGCAGGGGCATTCCAGGGAGAGAGAAGTTGCCTAGAATGGACCATGGCAGCTATAGTGTTTCAAGAGAACCAGAATGAGGAAGAATGAGATAGTGAGAAAGTAAAAGAGGTCTTACAAGATAGATGCACTTGAAAATTATTGTTAAGTAATTGATTTAGTGTTGCAATGCTAAAATCAATATATATGCCATTTATTTATTATTATCATCATCATCATCATTGTAAAAAGTAAGACCAGTGTGAGAATCTCATGGACACTTGGAATCTCTTAGAAAAGAAGCCAGTTATGATTTTTAAATTCTTACAGTATCAACTGAGTGAATCACATTTAACTTATTCCTGGGAAATGAGAATACACTAGTAGATAAGTCAAATATAAATAAGTTAAACATAAATAGAACCAAAAAAATGGCTGCAAACAATCACTAGCCTTTGATGTTTTGACTGGCTCTCTCCTTTGTTCTAACAAGACTTTGTTTAGAAAGATATGCATTTAATTTCTAGACTAAAGAGAAATCAACAGAAATTGGGCATCAGAATAAGAAAACAGACTGTATACTCTCCATTGAGCATTTTGATTATTGTCCTGAGAAATGATTTCAGAACTACTTCAGAGATCATTTCTCCAGTGACTAGGGAAGGAGACAATGACATCATGGATTTTATCATAGAAGTTGAGTTCCACAGAAATGAACAGACTGAGGGGGCAAATTGAACACAGGCTGATGGACAGGATTAAGTTCTAAACTCTGGGCCTGGCTCTGTGAAAGTCATTTGAAGTGATCCCTAAATCAGGTACTTACGGTAATTGTCAGTAGCTTAATAGTTGCATGGCAGTCTCTGGATGGTCCATCCTTTCATCTTAGCTCTAAACGTTGTCTCTGTAACTCCTCCCATGGGTATTTTGTTTCCTATTCTAGGGAGGAATGAAGTATCCATGAGTTGGTCTTCCTTCTTGATTTTCTTGTGTTTTGAAAATTGTATCTTGGGTATTCTAGGTTTCTGGGCTAGGACCATCCAGAGAGTGCCCCACCTTGGTGTCCATCCCATAATCAGCCACCAAACACAGACACTATTGCAAATGCCAGCAAAATTTTGCTGAAAGGACCCTGATATAGCGGTCTTGTGTGAGGCTATGCCAGTGCCTGGCAAATATGGAAGTGAATGCTCACAGTCATCTATTAGACGGAGCACAGGGCCCCCAATGGAGGAGCTAGAGGAAGTACCCAAAGAGCTGAAGGGCTCTGCAATCCTATAGGTGGAACAACAATATGAACTAATCAGTACCTCCTCCCCCAGAGCTTGTGTCTATAGCTGCATATGATGGCCTAGTCGGCCATCATTGGGAAGAGAGGCCCCTTGGTCTTGCAAACTTTATATGCCCCAGTACAGGGGAATGCCAGGGCCAAGAAGTGGGAGTGGGTGGGTAGGGGAGCAGGGCGGGGCGAGGGTATAGAGGACTTTTGGGATAGCATTTAAAATGTAAATGGAGAAAATATCTAATAAAAAATTTTCTAAAAATGTTGTATGACGGCTAATGAGGCAGCTGGGCAGGTACAGGGGCTTACTACCAAGCCTGATGACTTGAGCTGGATTCCCATCCACACTGACCCACATGGTAGAGCAAGGTGATGCCTGCAAGCTGACCCTCACATGTGCACACACATATATATATATAATAAATGCAATGACAATGTAATAATAGTTATTGCTGTATATTATTTTGCAATATGGTAATAGTTGTTTATTATTTTGAAAACCTTAATGGATTTTAACAGCAATGTATTTACTCAATAGTTAACTGTCCAACAAACCCATCTAGTCATTTTTCCTAAGAGTGAAACCAACCATTTTGGATAATTCATTCCAAAGATATTTCTCATTCCAAGCATATAGATTTGGCGCTATGCACAAGTTCTTGGTTCTCGAGAAAAAAATCAAAAGATATAGGTATATCCATAACAAATTATCTTCTGTTACCACTGATGCAGAAAATGCAAAAAAAAAAAAAAAAAACCATATAAAATCTGCACCTCTGTTAGGATGTCTTTTGAGAACGTTATGTGCTTTGGAGGAGTTGACGGAAAGTTCTTTTCAAAGATAATGGCTATTTTTTTTTTTAAATTCAGCCCAGTACAAAAATTCCCTAAGAATAAACAAGCAAATGAATACATGCATACACACAAATGATTATTAATCACAGAAAACTAATGAAGCCCCCTTAGAAAGCAAATGCTGTGTAGTATGTCAATGAATTCTGGATCTGAGTTTGATATTATTTTTATTTACCTGAAGGAAAGTACTACATACCCAAAGGAAAGATGGAATGTTCCCATATTTCAGAATATTGAACACTGGAGTTGGCTGCTGGTGACTTATCTATGGCCCCTGCTTTGTATATGGACACTCTTATGATGGACAATAAAGACATATCATCCCATTTTTAAAAAGAAGAAATGAGAAAAGGCACCAGCCAGGGTCACTGGGTGGCAGTTAGAAAGCCAGACTTACATACACATGCACATGGGGAGATACAGAGATGGGAGCCAGTGGCTAAAGTGCTTCCCTTGTAAACAACAGGACCTCAGATCCAACCCACAGAACCCATGTGAGAAATTCTCCACCTGGTAGCACATACCTGGAATCCTACCTCTGGGAGAAAGAGACAGGCAGATGCTTGGTGCTCAGTGGCCAGCCAGTCTAGCCAAATCAGTGAGAGAACCTATCTCAAAAATAAAGTGGAGACCAGGTTAACAAGCAGCAAGGACAGTCATCATTCCAACAGGCAGTGTTAGCTGGACTCAATAGGTTCCACTTTAAAAGAAGAGAGGACATGTAGCAGGGAGCTGACAACTTGGGGATGCCTCAGAGGAAGGGAAGAAAGGAGTTAGGGGAGGATAGGGTTAAAATACATTATTTACATTTTGAAATTGTTAATGAATAAATGCATGCTATTTAAAAACTTACGGTGCCAAGGATTAAGGAAGATACCCAACAGCAACCTCTGACCTGCATCTACCACCTGCACAAGTAGTGAGCAGACACACACACACACACCACCACCACCACCACCACCACCACCAGCAGCCTGATGAAACCTCACCCCATTCCACAGTGTTCTCTAAGAATGGAAATTCTTGACTGGCCTTCTGTTTAAAAAAAAAAATTACCCTAATAAATTTATGCCATGGCAAAACCATCTGAGCTCAGCTAAAACGGTTTTATGGATACAGTTAGAGGGCATTATTTTAGAATTATGCTTGAGGCGAATGACAGCAGAGAAGGCCGAGCATACAAGAAATTATGCCCTGGTCTTCTTACAACCACGCCAGCCTAGTTGTTTTTTTTTCCACAATCACAACCAGATACTAAATCTGTTTTCAATTATTTCATTAAGAAAAGAACAGAATCCCATCTTGTCTATATATTTTTTCTTTTGAGTGTTCTACCCCCCAAAAGGCAGTAATATTGTAAAATATTTATTCCATTAGTTTTAGGTAATTGAAACGCCAAGCGCTCCACACTTAATCTCTGCCGGCAGGGAGAGCTGCCTGCTGTCGCTTTTTATTAAGTCTTTTTTTTTTTTTTTGGCTGCTTTTTGCATAGTCAATAACAGCATCTCAACCCAAGAAAAGATATAGAGTAACATTTAAACTGCAGCCTATGATAAGGTGATGTTTGCATTCAGGATAATATGAAAATGTCCACTCTACAGGGGCAGAGATTTTTTTCCGAGTTAACTAATTAAAAGGTTTATGAGTGACATCCGTTATTCTGACAGGCCTGGAGGTTTCTAAACATCCTTAACTTCTTAAGCACCCTATCCTGAAGGGCCTGGCATCTGCTGGAATCTTCGATATTTGATATTCAGGTTTTCATGTCTAGCACAGGACTGAAGTCACTGCAAAAACTCTATCCTGCATGACCCTAGGCACTGCCAGGGCCTCCGTTGACTTCCACGCCATTTTTCCCCCCTAAGAGAGTGAGAGTCTCCCCTGAGACTCACTGTATAGTGAAGGATGACCTTGAACTCTGACTTTCCTACCTCTATTTCCCAAGTTCTAAGACTATAGGTGTGCCACCATGCTGGGTTTGTATGGTAAAGGGGATAGCACCCAGGGCTTTTGGCATGCTGGGTAAGTGTTCTACCAGCTGAGGCACATCCACAACCCTGGCCTTATGGTTCTACAGCACCATCCACAACCCAGACTGCTCAGTGAAATCTTCCCAGGGGACCCCAAATTAGTGACTTATCGCCAAGGTAAACAGGAAGCAAACCAATCTGTCTTCAGTTGGACTTACTGGAAAGATGAAGGTGTATTTCTGCCACCTGGGTAATGAGCCAGGATTCAGAACATGCGCCTTCCTTAGCATTTGATACTGGATGTGGTGGGAGATGATCCTCAGTAAATCTAGACTTGCACAATCAATTAGAAGACTTAGTATTTTCATTATATTATTGTTATTGTTTTTGTTGTTGTTTTAGTGTGTGTGTGTGTGTGTGTGTGAGAGAGAGAGAGAGAGAGAGAGAGAGAGAGAGAGAGAGAGAGAGAGAGAGAGAGAGAGAGGAGAGAGAGAGAGAGAGGCACATATCGGCATGTACATGTGATTACAGAAGTCAGAGGAAAACTTTAGAGTCAGTTCTTGCCTTGCGCCTTGTTTGAGGCAAGGTCTCTCTTGTTCCTGTGGTGGCGTGTGTTCCAGGCTAAATAGCCTTCACCTGCAGATGATTCTCCTGTGTCTGTCTCACATCTTGCTATGTGAACTCTGGAATCACAGGTGTGTACTATAGCATCTAGCTTTTTAGGTGAGTTCCAGGGATCTGAATCCAGATCATCAGCCTTGTATAGCAAGTACTGTTATCCATTAACCCATCTTCCCAGACTAGGCTTCATATTATGTTATTTATTACCTTTCATTGATTGTGTGTGTCTCTGTGTCTCTTTGTGTGCATGGTGTACATGTGCACACATGTCACCACGCACATGCATTCTCCGCTCCCCCATCACTGTGACGATTGATGTTATTTGTGAATTAGACAGAGTCTAGACACATGTGAGAAGCAAGCCTCTGGTCAGATCTTCGAGGAAATTGTCTAGATTGGGTGAGGAGTAGCAGAAAAACTCTGTCTAATATGAACAGCACCATCCCCTAAACAGATTTCTCTCTGCTTTCTGACTGTGGACACAATGTGACCAGCTGTTTCTACCTCCTACCACCATGACCATGCATTCTTCACCATGACATACTTTACCCTCAAACTGTGACCCAGAGTGACTACCCTCCCTTCTAAGATACTACTGCCAGGCATCCTGCCACAGCAATGAGAAAAGTAATCAATATTGTCCTTGCTCTCTTCCAAGT
The DNA here is from genome assembly GCF_000001635.26 of Mus musculus. Taxonomy (NCBI): domain Eukaryota; kingdom Metazoa; phylum Chordata; class Mammalia; order Rodentia; family Muridae; genus Mus; species Mus musculus. The sequence goes on from NC_000067.6 coordinate 125,073,474, forward strand.
GACAGGTTGAGTGTGAATGTGAAGACGGTAGAGGAGCCTGCCCACCTGAGGCTCTTCCCCTCTCCCTGTTGCTTTGCAGTAGAACATGTAGCTCTCTGCTCTGAGAGAAAATGGCAACTTTCATGGTCCGGTACCTTGTAAAACTCTGCACCATTCTAGAAGTTGCTTTTAGACTTACCCACCAGTCCTTCCACTCTCTGTTTCTGTCTCAGAAGACTGCCCACAAACAGAACCTAAGATAAATTTATTTTTAAGGTAGGAGAAGGGGAAGAGAGAGGGGCAACAGGATAGCTATTCCCATTGCTTCCTCTCAGGCAATCAATCACAGGATCAGACTTTGCCCTGTTTTTCAGGAGAAAATGAGATTCAGTTTCCAACTTCTGGGACACTGGGTAAGGCTCCTTGAAAAATGAACAAGCAAGGAGTAAAGGCAGGTTGACTGTAAAGTTATGTGTGAAAATAAAAGATCTAGAAGAGTCTAAACTATTTTTGAAAGAGAGAACAAACTTCAGGAACTCAATGCTACTTGATTCCAATATTTATTACAGACTTAAAGTTGTCCCAAGATTGTGGTAGTGACCTGAGGATGTGCATACGGAGCAACATAAAAAACAATTTATCTGAAAACAGACTCCTATAAATATGACAGTTGATTTGGTTGCTATTGGTACTGCTGCTAGTTGTTGGTAATAACAGTGGTGATAATGGTGGTGATAGTGGTGATGGTGGTGGTAGTGGAGGTGGCAGCTGCCTTTTGTTATATGATGTCTCATGTATCTTACACTTGTCTCAAACTTGTCACTACTCAAGATGTAGTGGAGAAAGCCCTTGAAATGCTAATATTCTGCCTCTGCCTCCACCTCCCCAGTGCTGGGGTTGCAGGTATGCCCCACTACAACAGTTTTACACACTGCTAGGGTTCAAGCTCATGACTTTCTGCATAGCACTACACCAACTGGAGCACCATCCCTAGCTCTAGAAAATAGATTTAGTGTACACCTTGCCTGTAGACTTATATTATTTTAAAAACTACATTTAATAAGGGTTCTTAAATGTTTTAACCTTTTTTTTCTTTCAACCAGAGGTAGTGGAAAGGAAAAGTTAATAGGGCAAAGGAGATTGTGAACATGCTTAGAAATAGGGTTATTTTGGAGTGACCCTAATACGTGTTTTGAGGTTATCAACAATTTAATTTACACAAATAAGCATGGCAGCAGCAGCTCAATCCATTCGCAAACACCATTCACAAATGAACAACAGAAGTTTTATTCAGAAGAAACCACCAGGTTCTAACAATTCTTCTGGGTCCAGAGGAGTGTCAAGAAGCTGCAGGCACATCACCAGAGGGCTGTTGTTGTTGTTGTTGTTGTTGTCTTGTTGTTGGTTTTGTTGTTGTTTTAATAAAGTCATGACAAAACTATGACCAGCAAAGAGTGGCAAGGTGAATCAGCACCACAAGGCATTGTCAGCTATGACCAGTGACAGCAAAGTCCAAGGAAGACCAGCAAAGAATGGAAAGGTATACCAGTGCCATACAGTGTTGTCCATTGTCTGTTGGGTTATATTTATACCCTTTCCAAAAATGACATGTCCTCTCAAGCATCTGCTCTAGCAAAACATTACAGGCCTCTTTTTAAGGGTGCTTTAAGGAAAGTACTACATGCCTGTTCTCAGCAAAACATTTCCCCACATATCTACCTGAGCAAAAACATCCTCTCATAAGAGAGTTTTCAGAAAAACACATGACACAATAGAGACTCCAAAGAAAACAGAAATTTCCACTTCACATGCCAATGCAAAAAGACCATCTTTCCAACAAATAGGATTATCACACACCAAACATCTAAATTAACAAAAAAAGTTCTACAACAAAATAGAAAAGTACTCCTTTCTCTGAGTGAAACAAAGATTTATTAAATAGAACATACACACACACACACACACACACACACACACACACACACACACACAAGAAATAAGGCTAGCCTTGGAGAACTCCGAAAACACTATAAATCAGATTTGTTTGTTTTCCTTATTCCCCTGTTGAGCTAGTTATTATTTATCAATACACAGCCAAGCTCTTGACTCTTTTATCATGCTACCTTTACTGGGGAAAGGGTCCAGTGGCCTTGGGCTTTCCACTTTCCTGGTTCTCTGAGGCTTAATGTATCTTGGTCCACTGATGAAAACTGTTTGGGGGCAAGATATGTCTATAAAGCAAGATTGCAATCCAGAAAACTAAGCAAAGGTCTTACCATAAATATAAAAGAAAGATGGCATCAGAAAAATAGTAATGTAGGACTTTGCTGTCGCTGGTCATAGCTGACAATGCCTTGTGGTTTTGGTTCACCTTGCCACTCTTTGCTGGTCATAGATTTGTCATGACTTTATTAAAACAACACCAAAACCAACAACAAGACAACAACAACAGCCCTCTGGTGATGTTCCTGCAGCTTCTTGCCACTTCTGTGGACCCGGAAGAATTGGTAGAGCCTGGTGGTTTCTTCTGAATCAAACTGCTGTTGCTCATTTGTGAATGGTGTTTTTTTCAAGACCTTAACAAGCCACCACCTACCTTCTGTGTGATAACAGAGGGATACAGAGCCCTGGTCCAAAAGCCAAATCTTTACAGATGCTAACTGTACAGACATAGTTAGATATGGCTACTTAGCCCCTAATAGGCTTTAGGATCTCCTTGTTCACTGTGTCTTGCTTTTCCTGAATTTTACTGGTTTAAATTTTTCTACAAAGTCCATGTTTACAAGTAAAAGTCAAGAATGGAGAATATCTCCTAATATCCATCATTTACACTTCATGAGGTAAACAGTATGTGCCGCTTTTAAACACAATCAAGAGCTTCAGAGATGACACCATGAATTAAATCAATTGCTGTGCAACCGTGAAGACATTTTCTGATCTCAGAGAGCCCATGCCAAAGCTGGACACATAGCAACGAGTATCTGCCTTCCCAGAATTTCAATGGGGTATGGGGGTTAAAGATAGGAGAATCTCTACAGTTTGTGAACCTGCTAGCCTGTGATATTTATGCAGCAATAAAAACAAGGAGGCTACCCTAAACATGGTGAAAGCCAAGGACTGTCAAATAAGGCTGGCCTTTGACCTCAATCTGTGTATAATGCACAAGTGCACCTGTAGTCACATACACAAAGAAATCCAAATAATTACATTCTTTTCAGACTGTCATCACTGAGTTTCTAATTGTGTAAGATACTTGTACTAAGAGGACACTGGGAAAGTGTTGGGAGCAGATAAAATCCTGAGTGTGTATTATTGACATAAGCAGTGTTGTCAAGAACCCCAATGCCTCAGACCCTGTTCCAATGATAACAGTAAGCCGTACCCAGAATCAAACATAAAGTAATGGCAAACCCATCCCCTGAACCAAGTACAAGTGTGATGAATGATTGACTGTTACCTAAAACTGTTGTGAACAGAAACTATCAATGGCAACTTCCTCCTCCCGGATGACTGCATTCTGAGACTGCTCGCCTACAGACTATCTATCCTGCTGCCTCCTCCTTCCAATGTATACAACAAATATGCCTCCTCACTCAGTAGTTGCTAAAACAAAATGATATTTTTTGGTTGCTAGTACATCATCAGAGTTCATGAGCCACCAGATTCCAAGCTATTTTATCTGTGCATCTGTGCATCTGTCTTTTCTTCAGTCCTTTGTCACCCTAGATAAGTCCAAAGCTGTGTAGCTCATAGAAGGAAGGAGCATTTTTAAATTTTACATATATATATATATATATATATGAGGAGACCCTAAAATAAAGTATAGTGGTTAAATCTAAATCTACCACCTCAAGCAAAAAGAAATGCATCAGATTAATTCTCTGGAATAGGATACACTATAAACAACTAGAACCTGTGTATCAAAACTTGGCAAAAAACAAAAAACAAATTTACTTCCTACTTAGAGATTTTCTTTCGGTTGAGTTAATTTAGGGGAATAAGGCACCAGAAAACCAACACAAACTAGTAGCTTCCTGATAAAGCCCAAATATAGACTACTTTTATCCATTAGACAGTCCTAGAATTTAGTTTACAATAAATGAATTGGTTTTTAATTTTAAAAATCATTTAAAAATTATTAATTAAAAAGTGTTTTTTAAATCTACCCTATGCCTGGAGGATTGATGTCTCCTAGGAGACTCCAGGTCCTGCCAAGCTGACAGTCAACGTTAACCATCACACACAGCAAACAGCTCACTGAGAGGAAAATGGAGCATGAGACAGGCTGCTCTCAATCGTGGCTTAGAATAGCTGGTCAGTACTGGGAGAGTGTAAAAAAATCATGACTCCCCTCCCCCCACACCGAGCAATACCCTCAGCAAATGCAATCAGTGAGATCCTGAGTTCTGAAGCAAAGCTTCACCTGGATTGATTGCTGTTAAGATCAGGACTCACTATAGTAGAGGTGACACCGGTTCTTATAACTGCGAGTGCCCAGGTAACTCTGGAGTCCCAAAAGTGAGAATCGCCTGACATTACCATGGCATCAACTTACCAGAGGATCTGAAAGGATCCTCATCATTTCTGATAGAGCAGCTGAGAGAACCTCCATTCCGTCCAAAACACCATCCTCGGCTAAGTGGGAACAAAGTAAGTCATAAAGGAGAACTTTAATTCTTCTTGACTTTTAATTCACAAGGGCAAATACATTTGATCTCTGATGTTAATTCCTTTGCACTTGAACCTCCAAAGCAATTTAATTTTTGGACAATTTCTCCCTAGGAATTAGATAATGAGAGGGTGCTTGTATCAAATTTGGGGCATCTCTGTGTTCTTGACATTTTATTATTCAGTGTATCTTAATGTTGTCATTTAATTTTATTGTAGTATCTCTAGTGGGCTATATAGGAAAATATGGCTAGACATAATCTGTAATGGGAAATAGAAGCAGGCATGAATGTTCATCCTTGGGCAGACAATGGTCTCAGAGTTAATTTTAATTAACGTACATTTCAACATCATCCAGGGGAAATTTTTGCTCATGGGGCTTCTAACAGATAACCCAAAGTGCTATGCTTAGTAGTGGGGAGATGCCTTTGAAGTCACACCCTCGGGAAGGACGGCCATGACCCTGTTCTTCTCATTCCACAGGGATGTCAGCATCAGGACCTCATACCCCTTTCACCTCTTTTGTAGCAGTGATAGAACAGATGACCAGGTAAATCCTCTTATCTTCACCTGTAAGAACTGGAGACGCCCCTCAGCCAAGCCCTCAAATGAGATGTTTCAGAGGGAAAAGTTAGAAAATGCATCAAACACTACTCCTCTCACAGGTTGGAGAGGCAACATGGCATCCACAGTCAGAAATAGGAGGGAGGGAAAAGCCAGTGCCCAGCTGACTCAACCCTCCATACAAAGTCTAAGACTCCATCCAGGGATGACTGCTGCACACAGGGAGGTGGGTCTCTCCTTGGTGAACCTAATCTATATAATCCCTTATAGACATGCCCAGATGGTGGTATCCTAGATGGTTCTAGAGACTGCCAAGTTGATAATCAGCACTACACATCACACCGAGCAAACAGCTCACATGGAATACCTGGATCCTCCAGCATTATAAATGGTGTTGACTCGGTGATAAGAACTAAGATAGACAAACCTCACCCAAGACATCATGGCTCCCAAGTAAAAGCAATTATGTACTGCGCATAATGACATACATAAAGAAAGCTAGTTCCTATGAGTGGAGGGGTTCTGTTTGCCAAACAGCTTTGCTTTCATCAAGAGAGGGGGTCTTTTACTGTTCTAGGCAAGCCTGAGGACCTATGTTTAATCTCAGTACCCAAGGGAAAAGGAGATAAACGAGTCCTGAAAGTTGTCCTCTGATTTCTACACGCATGCTGTGGCATTCTCTCACACATCCATCATCCACATAATAATAGTAAATTGAATAAAATTTGAAAACAAAATGTCTAAAAAACAGGGCAAAAAGGCTTGAGGTGTAAATGCTGACTGTCAAAGCACTGCTGCTGGGTCAAATCTGTCAGGAGAGAGGACTGTGTGGGTTGACAAACAGCTGCCATGTGCAAGAGGAGTCCCCAAGCAATTACTTTAACATTTCCACTAATACAATGAGTTACCATTTATCATAGAGTCATTGGAAAACCAAAATGATAAAACAATAACAACAATCAGTGGCCTAAGGGCTGGAGAGATGGCCCAGGGATTAAGAGCACTGAATGCTCTTCCAGAAGACCTGAGTTCAATTCCCAGTGCCCACAGGGCAGCTCACAGACATCGGTAATGTACCTCCAGTTCCAGGGCATCTAACAGCTTCTTTTGGCTTCCCTAGGCACAAGGTACACATGTGTACATAAGCATACATGTAGATAAAACACCTAAACACATTTTTAAAATTAAGACCTGAGTGTGGTGATACATACCATTAGCCCCAGCATATATGCGAGACAGGCTCTCTCTGAGTTTGGGCCTAGGATGGTCTGCTCAACAATTTCCAATATAGCCAGAGCAACATAGACAGACCCTGTCTCAAAAACAGAAAAATAATGGCTTGAAGCTTACAATGCTACCAAGAACCATTGCTAATGTTTTTGTATATATCTATGCAATTTTATCATTTTAGTTAAATTCATATAATTATATTCAAAGAATTTTTACCAAAGTAGAATTATAAATTTTCTTTTATTTGTCCTTTGGTTAGATGTACTGTCAAGCTTTACATGGCAATGAATGAATGACTACATAATGCACTCTAAAATGACTGTGAAGATCACATGATCTAAGTGTATAAATAATGTATCCCATCTGTCATCTATTTTGGCATGTGGCTATTGATGGTTTTTCTCACTTACAAACAAAACCACAAAACATATACTTGTGCATATTCTGCACATACTGATTTGGGGAGTTGATTAACTTTTCCTGAGATGGATGGTTTACCATCTGCCTGGTAAATTCCAGCACTTTCTCAGTAATTATCTGTGCACCAGCACTGTTTTGAATATTTTGAAGACATAGTCTTATTCGAGTCTCATAAAGTTCCCCCTCCCCAAGATATTATTCTCTCATTTTACGTAAGAGGATATAAGCTTGCAAGCCTTAGCTGGTCACATAACTGGCAAGAGGAAGACAGGTTTATCAATTAAAACAACATGACATAGAAGACATGGGGTTTAGAAATTATTTAGTTAAAAAAAAAAGAAAAAGAGATGTACTATTGCTTATTAGGAATGTGGTCTTCCAGTAAACTATTAGAGTATCATTGTTTATTAAATTCATAATACACTTGCAATATGAAAAAAAGAAATTATTTAGTAAGTTTATTGTTTATAGGTGATGTAATGGTCTATGAGTGAAAGTCTGGAAAAGCAAATACAATCTCTTGAATTTGGATATTAGGAATGACGTTCAAAAAGGTCTCAGATTGTTTTACTAAACATAACAATAGTCATTCACTAAGAGAAAAATGGAAAACAAATTGCTTGCTTTAGGTTCCTTTCTCTTGATGTGGCAGAATGACCAAATAAAATGATGATGATGATGGTGGTGGTGGTGGTGGTGGTGATGAAGAATAACTTAAAGAAGAAAAGGTTTATTTTGGTTTATGGTTTCAAGAGATAGAGTCCCACATGACCGGAAGAAATAACATGGTGACAAGTGCCGGAGCCTGGCTGATCACATTTTCATGCTCACACAGGAAGTCCAGAGAAAGTACAGGAAATGAGGCAAAGCTAAGAACTCTCAAAAGCCTGTTTCCAGTGATGTTCATCCTCTAACAAGACTCCATCTGCTAACAGTTCCAGAATCCCTTACACACAGCACCAGCAACTGGGGGTCAAGTGGGAAATACATGACCCTAAGAAGGACAATTCCCATTCAAACCACATCCCAAATGTTCCAAATAATGAATTACCTAGGAGAAAGTTTAGCTGGTCCTGAGATGCTAGGAATAATTGAACTTGAGTGCATCTTCAAGTCTCTTCTAAGACTCAAGAAAAACTTTTAACCATGGCTCTTACAAAAGACATTTTAAAATGTTACTTCTAATATGCAATAGCACAGAATAAGCATCCTTATTACAAAAGGAAAGAGTTGGGGGACAGCAAGAAAGAACAGACTGAGACTGAAACCCATCAGGGCAAAGATGAAGTCTTGCATCTGTTTGTGGTACCCAGGAGTGGAATAGTAACAGAGATGGAATGCCATCGTCTGGTTTCTATATTGGGATTCTCTAACCTAGAGCAACATAGAAACACATAACAGAGATACACTAACACATACATACACACACATACAAAAAGTGAAGGGAGTGGCTTACAAATTGTTTCAACTATTCTAATAATGATGGAAATTCTAAGAATCCAGTAGTTGTTCAATCCACAAGGCTGGATGTCTCAGCTGGTCGTCACTATCTGCCAGAATCCTGAAGAAGTAGGCTCTACTACAAATAAAGGAATGGAATTTCTAGCCAAAGTGAGGGCAAGTATGCAAAGAACAAGCACACCCTTTTCCCATGTCCTTTATATAAGCTGCTGCCAGAAGATGTGCCCCAAATTCAACGTAGATTTTTTCCATCCCCCAAATATTTGGATTTATGTTGCCTACCCACACAAATTACCCAATGCAGAAAAATCTCCCACAGGTATAGTCGGCTGCTTGTTAATTTCAGAAATAGTCAAGCTAATAACCAAGAACAGCCATTCCAGTCTCCAGCAGACTTCAGTAGGTCTGCCTCCCCAGTTCTTCTGCCTGTAACATTGACAGTCTCTCTCTGGCCAACTCCATAAACGGCATGCATCTTTCCATGACAGATGTCCTGTGATCCTTGCATCCTCAGGCTCCTTGGTTTTTCACTGCAATTTCTACTTTACCCTCTCAGCTTCACAAGATGTCTTCCGGGGGCCTCTCTCCTATGAACTTGACCCTGCTATACATTGCCCAGCTTCCTCAGCCTTTTGTGAATCTTGGTGAAAGCCTCCACTCCTAGATATTTTGTGCCTGCAAAACTGTCAGTGGAACAAGCTATCAAGTTCTGCTGGAAGCTGGAGACACGTCCCTTCTATCACCGTAGAAGCCTCTGTAAGCCCTGATGCCTAACCTGGGGGAAATGTTCTATGATGAACTTTTAACCAGGGACCCATTCACCAACATTGTCATCTCAGGTTTTCTCCTTCAAATTACTATTTTTACCAGGTAGAACCTTTGAAGGTGGGACTTGCCCCTGTGGCAACTGTCCTGCTACCTGTGAGAGAAGTATGTGCTTTCCACTCAATGCCATGAATCACTGTACCAGCTAAAGCTGCTTTCTACATGTGAGCATTATCTACAACTGTAAAGTCTCCTAGGCTCCTTTTTTCACCAGACTGCAAACCATTCACAGCTTTCTCCTCTCTCACTATATGCCTGACTAAAACAAGTGAGCCATAACTATGCCACAGCCTAGATGTGGCCCTGTCTTGAAATTTACTTCACTAAAAACTAGTCCATTTCTTTTGAATTCAGACTCACTCAAGTTTCTACAAAATATGCAGCTAGTTGTATTTGCTAGCAATACAAATGGCTTCTAACCCTATTTCCAATAGAGACCTGTTCCCCTGTGGATCATTGGAAGCCTAGTCTTTGCGATCCACTTTCTTTGAACATTATGATCTGAACTCCCACTAGAATGGCCTGTTACCCTTTGCTTATAGAACCCTAAGGCTTCTCTAGCATGCAGTGCCAAACTCTATAAACATATTCCATCAAAACATTCCCTCTATAAACCAGCTTCAAACACCCAAGAATAACACTTATCAGTATCATTTTTTTGTATTGGATATCTTTCTTATTGCTGTGAGAGAACAAAATTTTTTAAAAAGCAACTTAAAGAAAAAGAGGATGCATTTGGGCTCATGATCTCTAAAAGGATGCATTCTATCAGTGAAGGGAAGGCATGGTAGTGAGTGTGAGGTGATTGCTCACACTCTGTCCACAGTCAAGAAATAGTCTTCCACTGACTCTCAGTTATAGCAAGCTCAAGATCCCAGTCTATAGGATGGGTCAACCCACATTTAAGATATACCTCAGTTAAGCCTTTCTGGAAATACTCTTGCAACTTCACCTAGAAGTGTGTCATCTATGTGATCATAAACTTAGTCAAGTTGACAATAGAGATTAACCATCAAAAAGAATAATGTGATGCTTTTGTTTTTATTTTGTAACTTGTATTACTCAAACGATACAATACACTTTTGAAAACAGTGTCTTCCTCTTTAACCTTTTAATGCCATAAGTTATAATAATAAATTTTAATGTACTACCCTGCTCATTTATCTACAATAAATCCTATTTAGTCATGGTGAGCTATTAGTTGAGTATATTGCTGAATTTGAGTTTCTAGTATATTATTAAGCTTTTGGCTTTATATATAAACAAAATTCCAGTTACTAAAAAATAAATTCTGTTCCAGCATTTTCAAGTTGTAGCCAACAGGCATATACTACCCATATAAAAACAAATAATTATTTCATGCTGCTTCCTCTAATATGCTCTGTAAAATTGAAAAGCAGTCTTTATCTAACCCTTGAAAGACTATCAAAAGTATCTAGGATGGTACTATTCTTGGATCTAATTCTTCAGACAATCTTTTGATTTATTTTAAAGGTATTGGTGTGTTCATACTCCCTAACTCCTTATAGACCAACTTTGGTAATTTGCCAAAATATGCACATATTCACAGTGTGTGTTACATACACATATATCTATATTTATATATGCTGTAATTAGACTTTCAAGTTAATTTGCATAGGCTTTTATGAACTATTTTTATATAATTGATTTAATTTGCATATGTTTGTCAGTAATAATTTATATGCCTTCTAATCTAATTAAATTACTTGATATTTTGTCTTTATTATTTATCACAAAATAACCTCTTAAAATTAAAATTAAGTACAAATCTTACTCTCTTTCCTAAATTATAGAATCATACTTTAGGTTTTAATCATATATATATGCATATATATATATATACATGTATACATACATATACATACAATATATATTATGTTCCTTTCCATTGACTTTAACTGGATCTCTTATGTGGTAATTTTTTCTGATAAAGTCATTTTTGCTTTAAAAAAAAACATTTATGAGTGACATATTCCTAAGCCATGCATCCTTTTCTTCTTGCTTTCAAATGATTGACACTTTGCCTAGGAATAGAATTAGGGCATCACCTTTTCCATCAGATTGCTGCAATCTTTGCCTCATTATGTTCTGGCATCTAACATTTCAAAGTAATCTGAGACCCTCCAGGATATTTTTCTTTTTAGATGTCTATTTTACCATCACTAGAGAAACTCTTGTCATTGTTTTAACACGAAGACACCTTGAGAATTCCCTCTTCATCCTTGACACTTAGCAGTTTCGATTTATTTTAAGCTCCTTGTTAAGTCCTAAACTTTCCACGAAGCCTATCCCTCGTTTTCCATGAGTTGGTCACAGGCACCTTTCTCTCTCCAAGGGTGGAGACAAAAGCCACTTCTTAAACTAGTAAGGCTAAGAGTTAAGTAAGTGATGAACACTAGCCAGGTGTCTTTCAGTGAATACCCTGGGCCACCAGCCAGTTGGCCTGCCCCAAGCAAGAACATTACCCCCGGCTGGCTTCGTTCCAAGCATTGGAGGCAACTGTGCTGTACTGAGACATGGAGATGGAGGGGACAAGTTAGGTTTAATCTCAGTCTAGTCAGAATGATGATAATGGTTAGAGGACAGATTTCCCAGAGCAATGCCTACAGTGTTGCATGGATTGTTATTAACCACCATATATCAGTTCTTCTGAAGACCCAAATAAGAGTCTAAGTGTGAGTTAAGCATGGAGAATCTAATGTGCTCTAAACAACCCTAACAGCTTTGGTGATGAGAGGTAAGACATCCTAATAGCATTGGTCCTTTTCAAAGATGACTATGAAACAAAGGTCTTCATGAGGATTGGTGGCATCATATGGGAACACCAGTGTTTTTAAGAGTTAAACTGCTGCTTGGCATGCCCCTACTAAAATTCACTTCAAATATATGAATGAAGAAACACTTCCTAACTTCCCTCCAAGAAATACTCCCAGGCTTTCCTAGACGAGGAACACAAAGACTAGTAATTTAGGCAGTTATTGAATAGGAGAATCACATTTGTGTCTCAGACATGAGCTCTGAGAAGGAAAGGCCATGAGAAGATGTGGGAGAATGAAAAACAATGATAATCTTGACCAAGTCTACACTGTGTTCCTGTGGGAACTAGTGTTCATCAAAGTGCTGCCGTGCACATAGTAATAGCAGATGTCCTCTCTAGAAGCTGCCCACAGGCACATAGCAGCAAAAGAGATTCTCATCTCTTCAAACAAATCTGAGGATAATTTCTTTCTTAAGAGAAAGAGACTAAGACCTCAGATTTGAGAAATTTGTTTGCACAGTTTTGGAGTTAAATTGCAAAAATAAAACTATAGGGTTCAAAAATCAATTACACAAATGCTGTCTTCTGAACAGGACATGATGCCTTCCCTCATGAACTCACCACAACTCTGGTTTACCTGGCCAAGGTCTGCCTAAGACCAAGCCAGCGAAGTTGCCACCATAGTTAGGGGAGGCACTCTCCTGGATCAAGCTCTTACTGAAGTGCTACTGGCAAGTGATAACTGCTGGTAGAGGGAAAGTCATTCTCTGTCTCAGTCTCTGCTTCTCTCTCTGTCTGTCTCTCTCTCTGTCTGTCTCTGTCTGTCTCTCTCTTTCTCTCTCTCTCTCTCTCTCTCTCTCTCTCTCTGTGTGTGTGTGTGTGTGTGTGTGTGTGTGTGTGTGTGTGTGTGTCTGTGAATATGGCTGCTGGTGGCCCCACACTAGCTTATATATGGGCAACATTACTTGGATTTAGTGAGCTATAGATAGATAGATAGATAGATAGATAGATAGATAGATAGATAGATAGATAGATGACAATAGAATAGTTCATATTTCATGGTGGAGAAGTATAAAATTCTCAATAAGAAAAATTATTTACAAAATATCACCTTCATAAGTTAAATATTGTCAGCATATTGACTTAATGTTGTAAATACACATCTCCTGCATTCCAGGCTGGCTTCAAACTTGCTAGATAGTTTGAAACATCTATTCTCCTGTCTCTACCTCCAAACATATGTGCAATGCCATACCCAAATTTATTCATTCAATTTATTCAAAAGTCCTTAAAACCCTTGACCCTAAAGAATTTCAAGATCCCAACTATCGCCATGCACACACCCACATGTGAGTGCTTTCTCTTTATATGCATATATATGGCTATAAATATAAATTTTGTATTACTGGTACCAAAAACACTTTTTTTGGTTTTGTTTTTTCCAGCAAGGATTCTCTGTGTAGCTCTGGCTGTCCTGAAACTCACTTTGTAGACCAGGCTGGCCTCGAACTCAGAAATCTGCCTGCCTCTGCCTCCCAAGTGCTAGGATTAAAGGCATGGGCCACCATGCCCAGCTCAAAAATACATTTCTTAAAGTTGAAATCATTTGCTTCTTCCATAATGGGACGTTGAAACTTCTGCTTGTGGAACAGCGTGTGTTGGAAAGCTTGTTTGAGAATGGCTACTAGAGTTTAAGAGGCTATGTATGGGGTTTGTTGGGGATGTAGTGGTGGTGGTAAGGATCAGACCTAGGGTCCAGTGTACACTTAAGCACATGCCTAGCTCAAGAGTTTAGAATTTAGTGTAGTTTAAAGTTGAGCTGCCTTTTTTATGTAGCTGTTTAAAATATTTCTGAAGTTCAGGAATCTGGATAATACCTTAATTAGTAGACACTGTCCTATATACCTATTAAAAATGCCAAACACTGATAACATTAAACATGTTCATCTTGATAGAGATAATATTGTATAGGTCTAGTGTGCATGTATCTGGGATCTCCACCTTTGAGGCAGAGACGGGAAGATCAGGAGTTCAAGGTCATTAGCTGCATAGTAAGTTTGAAGTCAGCCTGGATACTTGAGACTCTGTCTCACAAAAGCAAATAAACAAAGGATTATACTTTTAAAAAAAAGAAAAAAGAAAAGTATGGAACGCACAGATGTGACACTGCAGCGTTTCATTTCAGAAACTGGTCTTTGTGCACTTCTCTGGAAGGCTTCTGAGAGGACGCCCAGATTTGGCTTAGGTACTGTCAAGCACAGACATGGTGACTCTTGCTTTAAATACAGACTTCATGCCTCCTAAGGTCACTCTCCTTCTCCTTAAAATGCCCAGTTTTGTTCTTTTAGCCTATGAGTGTAGTCAACCTCATTGGATAGAGAGCAAACCCATGACTTTTCTAAAACTATAGGCTTGAGCAGAAGTCATGAATGAACTTTGGTCTTCTGTGTTTTTAGCTATGTTTTCATTTTTTAGCATCAAGTTCTCCTCAATCAGGCTGGAGAGATGGTTTTATTCGTATATTACTTTGCCTGTGCAAGCATGAAGACCTGAGTCTAATTATGGAAAACACACACTTAAAAAAGAAAGAAAGAAAGAAAGAAAAAAAGAAAGAAAGAAAGAAAGGAGGGAGGGAGGGAGGGAGGGAGGGAGGGAGGGAGGGAGGAAGGAAGGAAGGAAGGAAGGAAGGAAGGAAGGAAGGAAGGAAGGAAGGAAGGAAGGAAGGAAGGAAGGAAGGAAGGAAGAAAAGCCCTGCCACTTTGTCTGCCAGGCTACAGCATGTGTAATGGTTTATATATTCTTGACCTGGGAGTGACACCATTTGGAGGTGTGGCCTTGTTGGAATAGTTGTGACCTTGTTGGAGTAGATGTATCACTGTGGGTGTGGGCTTAATACTCTCACCCTAGGTGCCTAGAAGTCAGTCTTCCATTAGCAGCCTTTGGATGAAGATGTAGAACTCTCAGCTCTGCCTGCACCATGATTGCCTGGATACTGCAATGCTCCCACCTTGATGATAATAGATTGAACCTCTGAACCTATAAGTCAGCCCCAATTAAATGTTGTTTTTTATAAGACTTGCCTTGGTCATGGTGTCTGTTCAAAGCAGTAAAACCCTAACTAAGACAGCATGGGTGAGGGAGAAATGCCCCTTGCCCCCTCAGTAGGCAGGAGAACTGGCCCCAAGGTCATGAAAGTCAGAGAACTATCTTTTTTCCTTACCAGCTGCAACACTCAGAAGAGTGGAGCCTGCACCTTGCCTTAGTGCCAGGGTAGAGCTGGCCCTGGATGTGAGGTTTGCACCTGAGCCAGACCTGAGGCAGGAGAGCAGGAGAGCTTGATCAACCTCTCACAAACTGCAGTGCTAAGGAGAGTGGGCCTTGCACCTCATCTGAGCAGCACAGTAGATCTGACCTTGGTAGCATGGCTCAGGTAAGTCAGCCCTGAGGGCATGAGAGCAGGAGAACTGACACTACCCCTTGCTGGTTGTGGCATTGAATGGGCCAGCTAGGGCAAGGCAGGAGACTTCACCCTGGTGGTATGGTGGCATGAGAAAGCTGGCAGGGTGACCAGCTCAGATACCTCTCAGGCCCAGATCCAGGACTTTGAGTTGGCCTGCCCAAACATCTACCGTATTTTGATGAACTGCTGGAATGCATGAAAGGGCCAGTCTTACAGATCCAAAACTACAGGATCTCCATGATACAGGACAACAACAAAATATCTGAAAGGAGTCCCAGTGAGGTTTCAGTATTAATAGTATAACAGAAGCTAGAGGACTTAAACAAGACCAAGGACTCATTGCAATGAACATTTGAAATCAAAGAAGTGTAGTGATACACCACAACTTCTACAATGAGATTTTTTTCTCTCTTTTTTTTAATTTTTAATATTTTTATTACGTATTTTCCTCAATTACATTTCCAATGCTATCCCAAAAGTCCCCCATACCCTCCCCCCCCACTTCCCTCCCCACCCATTCCCATTTTTTTTTGGCCCCGGCCTTCCCCTGTACTGGGGCATATAAAGTTTGTGTGTCCAATGGGCCTCTCTTTCCAGTGATGGCCGACTAGGCCATCTTTTGATACATATGCAGCTAGAGTCAAGAGCTCTGGGGTACTGGTTAGTTCATAATGTTGTTGCACCTACAGGGTTGCAGATCTCTTTAGCTCCTTGGGTACATTCTCTAGCTCCTCCATTGGGAGCCCTGTGATCCATCCATTAGCTGACTGTGAGCATCCACTTCTGTGTTTGCTAGGCCCCGGCATAGTCTCACAACAGACAACTATATCTGGGTCCTTTCAGTAAAATCTTGCTAGTGTATGCAATGGTATCAGCGTTTGGAAGCTGATTATGGGGTGGATCCCTAGATATGGCAGTCTCTAGATGGTCCATCCTTTCATCACAGCTCCTAACTTTGTCTCTGTAACTCCTTCCATGGGTGTTTTGTTCCCAATTCTAAGAAGGGGCACAGTGTCCACACTTTGGTATTCATTCTTCTTGAGTTTCATGCGTTTAGCAAATTGTATCTTATATCTTGGGTATCCTAAGTTTTGAGCTAATATCCACTTATCAGTGAGTACATATTGTGTGAGTTCCTTTGTGATTGTGTTACCACACTCAGGATGATGCCCTCCAGGTCCATCCATTTGGCTAGGAATTTCATAAATTCATTCTTTTTAATAGCTGAGTAGAACTCCATTGTGTAAATGTACCACATTTTCTGTATCCATCCCTCTGTTGAGGGGCATCTGGGTTCTTTCCAGCTTCAAGGAAATGCAAATCAAAACAACCCTGAGATTCCACCTCACACCAGTCAGAATGGCTAAGATCAAAAATTCAGGTGACAGCAGATGCTGGCAAGGATGTGGAGAAAGAGGAACACTCCTCCATTGTTGGTGGGATTGCAAGCTTGTACAACCACTCTGGAAATCAGTCTGGTGGTTCCTCAGAAAATTGGACATAGTACTACTGGAGGATCCAGCAATACCTCTCCTGGGCATTTATCCAGAAGATGTCCCAACCGGTAAGAAGGACACATGCTCCACTATGTTCATAGAAGCCTTATTTATAATAGCCAGATTTTTTTCTCTTTTGATGGGGAGGTTGCAAGGGTGGAGCATGAGCACACAGAGGGATGATGGGGAGATGAGTGGAATTGGAGTGCATCATGTGAAATTCATGAAGAACCAATACAAAGTTAAAAGAAAATTGGAAAGCATTGTGCCTATAGGATCCTATTGCTGACAAGGAGAGATGAACAAAATCTAGCCAGCTAGTCTAGCCAAAGCAGAATTATCCAGTCATAATCAAGAGATATGTTCCCTAAAAAGGAAGGTTGAGAGTAACTAAGGCAGACATAGATGTCATTCTCTGGCCTCCAGACAAACGGACATATACTAACACATCCACACATCCACACGCATGTGAACACACGCATGCACACACACACAAGAATATTCCTCCACCTTTTCTCTGTTTATTAATGACCATCTGTTTTCTTTACAAAGAGTACTTATGACCATTATTTCTCAGAGTTTGAATATCCATGTACGTAGAACATTCTTTTTTCTCTTTCTTTCTTTCTTTTTTTTTTCCATTTTTTATTAGGTATTTAGCTCATTTACATTTCCAATGCTATACCAAAAGTCCCCCATACCCACCCACCCCCAATCCCATAACCCACCCACTCCCCCTTTTTGGCCCTGGCGATCCCCTGTACTGGGGCATATAAAGTTTGTGTGTCCAATGGGCCTCTCTTTCCAGTGATGGCCGACTAGGCCATCTTTTGACATATATGTAGCTAGAGTCAAGAGCTCCGGGATACTGGTTAGTTCATAAGGTTGTTCCGCCTATAGGGTTTCAGATCCCTTTAGCTCCTTGGCTACTTTCTCTAGCTCGTCCATTGGGAGCCCTGTGATCCATCCATTAGCTGACTGTGAGCATCCACTTCTGTGTTTGCTAGGCCCCGGCATAGTCTCACAAGAGACAGCTACATCTGGGTCCTTTCGATAAAATCTTGCTAGTGTATGCAATGGTGTCAGCCTATGGATGCTGATTATGGGGTGGATCCCTGGATATGGAAGTCTCTACATGGACCATCCTTTCATCTCAGCTCCAAACTTTGTCTCTGTAACTCCTTCCAAAGGTGTTTTGTTCCCACTTCTAAGGAGGGGCATAGTGTCCACACTTCAGTCTTCATTTTTCTTGAGTTTCCTGTGTTTAGGAAATTGTATCTTATATCTTGGGTATCCTAGGTTTTGGGCTAATATCCACTTATCAGTGAGTACATATTGTGTGAGTTCCTTTGTGAATGTGTTACCTCACTCAGGATGATGCCCTCCAGGTCCAACCATTTGGCTAGGAATTTCATAAATTCATTCTTTTTAATAGCTGAGTAGTACTCCATTGTGTAGATGTACCACATTTTCTGTATCCATTCCTCTGTTGAGGGGCATCTGGGTTCTTTCCAGCTTCTGGCTATTATAAATAAGGCTGCTATAAACATAGTAGAGCATGTGTCCTTCTTACCAGTTGGGGCATCTTCTGGATATATGCCCAGGAGAGGTATTGCTGGATCCTCCAGTAGTACTATGTCCAATTTCCTGAGGAACTGCCAGACTGATTTCCAGAGTGGTTGTACAAGCCTGCAATCCCACCAACAATGGAGGAGTGTTCCTCTTTCTCCACATCCACGCCAGCATCTGCTGTAACCTGAATTTTTGATCTTAGCCATTCTGACTGGTGTGAGGTGGAATCTCAGGGTTGTTTTGATTTGCATTTCCCTGATGATTAAGGTTGTTGAACATTTTTTCAGGTGCTTCTCTGCCATTCGGTATTCCTCAGGTGAGAATTCTTTGTTCAGTTCTGAGCTCCATTTTTTAATGGGGTTATTTGATTTTCTGAAGTCCACCTTCTTGAGTTCTTTATATATGTTGGATATTAGTCCCCTATCTGATTTAGGATAGGTAAAGATCCTTTCCTAATCTGTTGGTGGTCTTTTTGTCTTATTGACGGTGTCTTTTGCCTTGCAGAAACTTTGGAGTTTCATTAGGTCTCATTTGTCAATTCTCGATCTTACAGCACAAGCCATTGCTGTTCTTTTCAGGAATTTTTCCCCTGTGCCCATATCTTCAAGGCTTTTCCCCACTTTCTCCTCTATAAGTTTCAGTGTCTCTGGTTTTATGTGAAGTTCCTTGATCCACTTAGATTTGACCTTAGTACAAGGAGATAAGTATGGATCGATTCGCATTCTTCTACATGATAACAACCAGTTGTGCCAGCACCAATTGTTGAAAATGCTGTCTTTCTTCCACTGGATGGTTTTAGCTCCCTTGTCAAAGATCAAGTGACCATAGGTGTGTGGGTTCATTTCTGGGTCTTCAATTCTATTCCATTGGTCTACTGCTCTGTCTCTATACCAGTACCATGCAGTTTTTATCACAATTGCTCTGTAGTAAAGCTTTAGGTCAGGCACGGTGATTCCACCAGAGGTTCTTTTATCCTTGAGAAGACTTTTTGCTATCCTAGGTTTTTTGTTATTCCAGATGAATTTGCAAATTGCTCCTTCTAATTCGTTGAAGAATTGAGTTGGAATTTTGATGGGGATTGCATTGAATCTGTAAATTGCTTTTGGCAAGATAGCCATTTTTACAATGTTGATCCTGCCAATCCATGAGCATGGGAGATCTTTTCATCTTCTGAGATCTTCTTTAATTTCTTTCTTCAGAGATTTGAAGTTTTTATCATATAGATCTTTCACTTCCTTAGTTAGAGTCACGCCAAGATATTTTATATTATTTGTGACTATTGAGAAGGGTGTTGTTTCCCTAATTTCTTTCTCAGCCTGTTTATTCTTTGTATAGAGAAAGGCCATTGACTTGTTTGAGTTTATTTTATATCCAGCTACTTCACCGAAGCTGTTTATCAGGTTTAGGAGTTCTCTGGTGGAATTTTTAGGGTCACTTATATATACTATCATATCATCTGCAAAAAGTGATATTTTGACTTCCTCTTTTCCAATTTGTATCCCCTTGATCTCCTTTTGTTGTCGAATTGCTCTGGCTAATACTTCAAGTACTATGTTGAAAAGGTAGGGAGAAAGTGGGCAGCCTTGTCTAGTCCCTGATTTTAGTGGGATTGCTTCCAGCTTCTCTCCATTTACTTTGATGTTGGCTACTGGTTTGCTGTAGATTGCTTTTATCATGTTTAGGTATGGGCCTTGAATTCCTGATCTTTCCAACACTTTTATCATGAATGGGTGTTGGATCTTGTCAAATGCTTTTTCTGCATCTAACGAGATGATCATGTGGTTTTTGTCTTTGAGTTTGTTTATATAATGGATTACATTGATGGATTTTCGTATATTAAACCATCCCTGCATCCCTGGAATAAAACCTACTTGGTCAGGATGGATGATTGCTTTAATGTGTTCTTGGATTCGGCTAGCGAGAATTTTATTGAGGATTTTTGCATTGATATTCATAAGATAAATTGGTCTGAAGTTCTCTATCTTTGTTGGGTCTTTCTGTGGTTTAGGTATCAGAGTAATAGTTGCTTCATAAAATGAGTTGGGTAGAGTACCTTCTACTTCTATTTTGTGAAATAGTTTGTGCAGAACTGGAATTAGATCTTCTTTGAAGGTCTGATAGAACTCTGCACTAAACCCGTCTGGTCCTGGGCTTTTTTTGGCTGGGAGACTATTGATAACTGCTTCTATTTCTTTAGGTGATATGGGACTGTTTAGATGGTCAACTTGATCCTGATTCAACTTTGGTACCTGGTATCTGTCCAGAAATTTGTCCATTTCGTCCAGGTTTTCCAGTTTTGTTGAGTATAGCCTTTTGTAGAAGGATCTGATGGTGTTTTGGATTTCTTCAGGATCTGTTGTTATGTCTCCCTTTTCATTTCTGATTTTGTTAATTAGGATTTTGTCCCTGTGCCCTCTAGTGAGTCTAGCTAAGGGTTTATCTATCTTGTTGATTTTTTTTCAAAGAACCAAGTCCTCGTTTGGTTAATTCTTTGAATAGTTCTTCTTGTTTCCACTTGGTTGATTTCACCCCTGAGTTTGATTATTTCCTGCCGTCTACTCCTCTTGGGTGAATTTGCTTCCTTTTTTTCTAGAGCTTTTAGATGTGTTGTCAAGCTGCTAGTATGTGCTCTCTCCTGTTTCTTCTTGGAGGCACTCAGAGCTATGAATTTCCCTCATAGAAATGCTTTCATTGTGTCCCATAGGTTTGGGTACATTGTGGCTTCATTTTCATTAAACTCTAAAAAGTCTTTGATTTCTTTCTTTATTCCTTCCTTGACCAAGGTATCATTGAGAAGAGTGTTGTTCAGTTTCCATGTGAATGTTGGCTTTCCATTATTTATGTTGTTATTGAAGATCAGTCTTAGGCCATGGTGGTCTGATAGGATACATGGGACAATTTCAATATTTTTGTATCTGTTGAGGCCTGTTTTGTGACCAATTATATGGTCAATTTTGGAGAAGGTCCCGTGAGGTGCTGAGAAGAAGGTATATCCTTTTGTTTTAGGATAACATGTTCTGTAGATATCTGTCAGGTCCATTTGTTTCATAACTTCTGTTAGTTTCACTGTGTCCCTGTTTAGTTTCTGTTTCCACGATCTGTCCTTTGAAGAAAGTGGTGTGTTGAAGTCTCCCACTATTATTGTGTGAGGTGCAACGTGTGCTTTGAGCTTTACTAAAGTGTCTTTAATTAATGTGGCTGCCCTTGCATTTGGAGCGTAGATATTCAGAATTGAGAGTTCCTCTTGGAATATTTTACCTTTGATGAGTATGAAGTGTCCCTCCTTGTCTTTTTTAATAACTTTCGGTTGGAAGTCGATTTTATCCGATATTAAAATGGCTACTCCAGCTTGTTTCTTCAGACCATTTGCTTGGAAAATTGTTTTCCAGCCTTTCACTCTGAGGTAGTGTCTGTCTTTTTCCCTGAGATGGGTTTCTTGTAAGCAGCAGAATGTTGGGTACTGTTTGTGTAGCCAGTCTGTTAGTCTATGTCTTTTTATTGGGGAGTTGAGACCATTGATATTAAGAGATATTAAGGAAAAGTAATTGTTGCTTCCTGTTGTTTTTGTTGTTAAAGTTGGCATTCTGTTCTTGTGGCTGTCTTCTTTTAGTTTTGTTGAGGGATTATCTTCTTGTTTTTTCTAGGGCGTGGTTCCCGTCCTTGTATTGGTTTTTTTCTGTTATTATCCTTTGAAGGACTGGATTCATGGAGAGATAATGGGTGAATTTAGTTTTGTTGTGGAATACTTTGGTTTCTCCATCTATGGTAATTGAGAGTTTGGCTGGGTATAGTAGCCTGGGCTGGAATTTGTGTTCTCTTAGTGTCTGTATAACATCTGTCCAGGCTCTTCTGGCTTTCATAGTCTCTGGTGAAAAATCTGGTGTAATTCTGATAGGCTTGCCTTTATATGTTACTTGACCTTTTTCCCTTACTGCTTTTAGTATTCTATCTTTATTTAGTGCATTTGTTGTTCTGATTATTATGTGTCGGGAGGAATTTCTTTTCTGGTCCAGTCTATTTGGAGTTCTGTAGGCTTCTTGTATGTTCATGGGTATCTCTTTCTTTAGATTTGGGAAGTTTTCTTCAATAATCTTGTTGAAGATGTTTGCTGGTCCTTTGAGTTGAAAATCTTCATTCTCATCCACTCCTATTATCCGTAGGTTCGGTCTTCTCATTGTGTCTTGGATTTCCTGGATGTTTTGAGTTAGGATCTTTTTGCATTTTCCATTTTCTTTGATTGTTGTGCCGATGTTCTCTATGGAATCTTCTGCACCTGAAATTCTCTCTTCCATTTCTTGTATTCTGTTGCTGATGCTCGCATCTATGGTTCCAGATTTCTTTCCTAGTGTTTCTATCTCCACTGTTGCCTCACTTTGGTTTTTCTTTATTGTGTTTACTTCCCTTTTTAGGTCTTGGATGGTTTTATTCAATTCCATCACCTGTTTGGTTGTGTTTTCCTGCAATTCTTTAAGGGATTTTTGTGTTTCCTCTTTAATGTCTTCTACCTGTTTGGTTATGTTTTCCTGTAATTCTTTAAGGGATTTTTGTGTTTCCTCTTTAATGTCTTCTACTTGTTTAGCAGTGTTCTCCTGTATTTCTTTAAGTGAGTTATTTAAGTCCTTCTTGATGTCCTCTACCATCATCATGAGATATGCTTTTAAATCCAGGTCTAGCTTTTCAGGTGTGTTGGGGTGCCCTGGACTGGGCGAAGTGGGAGTGCTGGGTTCTGATGATGGTGAGTAGTCCTGGTTTCTGTTAGTAAGATTCTTACATTTACCTTTCGCCATCTGGTAATCTCTGAAGTTAGTTGTTATAGTTTTCTCTGTTTAGAGATTGTTCCTCTGGTGATTTTGTTACACTATATCAGCAGACCAAGGAGACTAGCTCTCTTCCCTGAGTTTCAGTGGTCAGAGCAGTCTCTGCAGGCAAGCTCTCCTCTTTCAGGGAGGTGCACAGTTATCTGGTGTTTGGACCTCCTCCTGGCCGAAGACGAAGGCCCAAAACAGGATTTTTCCCAGAAGCTGTGTTGCTTTGGCCTGCAGACTGCCCACTGCGGAGTCCCAGAATCAAGGTGGCCCCCGCGGAACGTGAGGCAGAAGCCTCACGGGCTGTGCGGACACCTGTGCTCTGACCAGGAAGGTGGCAGGTTTTCTGGAGCCGAAAATGGTGCCGCCTCAGAGGCTCTGTGGCTCTTGCCCGGTCCAGAAGCTGCTGGCCTCTGTGTTCCACACTCTCACCCGCAGACCGCCCGCCGCGGAGTCCCGGAACCAAGGTGGCCCCCACGGAATGTGAGGCAGAAGCCTCTCGGGCCAGGTGGACCCCTGTGCTCTCACCAGGAAGGTGGCCGGTTGTCTGGAGCCAGAAATGACGCCGCCTCAGAGGCTCTGTTACGTAGACCATTCTTACCAATAGCAGTTTCAAAGCTGGTTTCCAATTCTTCCTTTTAATTCCCAAGGTAGCATCTTCCATTTTGGCAGAAGAACAAAACCATCTTTGTATTTTGGTCATTGAAGGAGCTTAGAAAAGAGAGCAATTATAAATCTCATTTCAATGTGGTAAATATTAGCACAGAACTTCAAGAAGTAAGAGCTAGGAGGGATGTTCATGGATATCTTTGATAAAGATCTAGTAGCAATTAAGCGAGTAAACTATTAGAGCTGGATGGTAGTGATGAGCACTTGCTGCTCTTGAAGAAGACTGGAATTTGATTCCCAGCATCCAAGTAAGGCAGCTCACAACTTCCTTGGATCCCAGCTCTAGGGAATCTGCTACCCTCTTTCTCTCTGTTAGCACCCGCACGTACATGCACTTGCTGACCCCCAACAGACACACTCGTAATTAAAAAGACAAACTATAATAGTCTTAGCTTTATAGAAATGGCCTTGGTTTGGTTCTCAACTTGGCTCTCACTTCCCTCTATCAGTCAATGTCTCAGAGCATCTTGGGTTTGGGTGATGGATGGGTTCTGAAGTCAGGGAAAGATGGCAGCAGAATGCATAGAAAGGGGGTGAATATACTCACTAGCAAAGAGCAAAGGCAGTCCATGGAAAAGCCTTGCTTTTTCTCTCAGCTGTCTTTCTGCTTTGGCACTCTGGTGTGCTGTCCCCAAGGAAGGGTGTTCTCCCCTCAGTTAATCCTGAAAATAACCTTTACATCTTTGCCCTAAAGCATGTCTTGTAGTCAATTCCGGATCCAATAAAATTGACAACTGAGCTTAACCCTCACATACCAAAAAGACAAGGGCTTACTGAGTCACACAACAATACATTAGTCTCTAGACCCCCTCCTAATCTCTGTTGCTCAACACTCAAATGCCATCCATGATGGGTCAATGGAATCTTCCCTGTGAAGTGTAGCAAGGTGTAGCCAATTTATATATGGCAAATGATCTTTCCTTCTGGAGCTTATATTCTAGTGGAGGGGATACAGTAAGCAAATTATCAAACAATGTAATAGAAATCTACAATCCTGGAAGATGTGGCCATTTAAAATGTAGGTAATAATTTAAAACTTGTCCAAAAGGGGGGAATTCTCCATGATCTAATGTTAAGTGGGTGAATCTATAAATGTAATCATAAAAAAGAAGCCTGTAATGTTGTGGTCACTTCACAAGGAGGAGCGGCTGGAGTGAAGCAGGTAGCTCTTTGACAGTGATTGACATTTTGATGTCGCTCTCCAGGCCATTGCTGAGTATGTGCTTCTGTAAACAGAAAGTGTCCTCTAAGACAGAAAACAGGAAGATGGTTTGTTCCATAAAGAGCTCCCTCTGTTAACATGGGGACCCAAGTTCTTTCCTCAGCACACACATGGGATAGTGTGGTGACATGTAAAGACTGGCATTGGATCCCCAGTCCTTGCTTGTCATCCGGCCCAGCCAAATTGGTGATGTCTAGCCCAGTGAGAGACCTTGTCTTATTTTAAAAAGATTGTGAAGGCAATGTGGTTCATCACGAAAAGGTGCCTGGCAACCAAACCTGAGAACCTACGTAGAAGGAGAGAACCAACTCTTGCAAGCTGTCCTCTGGTTTCTATATCCATCTCCTCCTCACAAATGAGTGAATATTGTTTTTAATTAAAAGAATAAAAGGGATATGTCCTGAGGAGTGACACCAGATGCTGACCTCTGGACTGATACACACACACACACACACACTCACGCACTCACGCACACACATACACAAGCACAATCACACACCCATCTGTATAAATCATTTTTGTGTGAACTCCCCCTATCATCAGATATGACTACACACAGTTTCTCCCACAATAACTAATCCTGTATCAGCAATACTGGTCTCTTGCTTCTTGTCATCAAATATATGCTTATGGAGAATAATGTGTGAGCTCTTTCTGGGGAGGTACACCAACACTTATTCATTCCAGATAGGACACCAAGGATAAACCAAAGAAAGAAATGTATATTGTTACTCACAGGAGCATCACTTGGGTGTGTGGATGGTGGGTTACCTACAGGAGTATGAGTAGGGTGTTGATACCTGTATTCAGGAGCAAA
Organism: Mus musculus; assembly: GCF_000001635.26. NCBI lineage: Eukaryota > Metazoa > Chordata > Mammalia > Rodentia > Muridae > Mus > Mus musculus. The sequence continues at coordinate 125,099,441 of NC_000067.6, forward strand.
AGTGAAACATTATCCACAATAGTATGAATGAGGGATGCCTCAACTATTTTCTATTGCTGTGACAAACACTGTAACCAAAAGCAATTTGAGGAAGAAAAAGTGTGTTTGGCTAACCTGACCTGACCACAGTTGATCATTGAAGAATGTCATGGCAGGAGCTCAGGGAAGGAAATGAAGAGCCATGGAAGAACACTGCTTTTTGCCACCATGGTTTCCTTAGCCTATTTTCATCACAGCCGGCTATTTCACAGCCTGGCACTGCTTGCCAAGGGGTGGCACTACTGACAGGGGACAGGCCCCTTCTACATCAATAATTAATTTAGAAAGTGCCTCACAGAGTTGCCTACAGAGCAATTTGATAAAGGAAATTTTATAATTGAGGTTTCTTTGTGTCAGATGACTGTAGTTTGTATCAAGTTAACCAAAACCTAACCAGTACAAGGAGTTATCCAAGGGAGAATGGATGGGTAATGATTTACAGGAGTTGGGGTAGGAACTACTCACAGGAAGATGGATAATTTGTGGCTAACTACACTACTTAAGAAAGCTTTGTTCTTTATCCTAGTAACCATAAGTTCTCTAGATCTTCGTGGGGAGTGTGTATGGTCTTATAAGCCCTCCCCTTCCCTATATTCTAGGAAATCAAGGAGCTAATGCCTTATGGGTCTTTTGAGAGCATTTCCAGACTCTTCTGTGAGTTGCAGAAGGCAATAGCCATGCCATGTCCAGGAGAGTTGCATACATTGCTTCCTATCTGTGAGTTCAGAATCGTCCCTGTTAGAAAGAATTGGTAACTTTCTCACTTGAAAGGAAGAGAGAGAGAGAGAGAGAGAGAGAGAGAGAGAGAGAGAGAGAGAGGGTGATGGGGGTGGGGGTGGGGGTGGGGGTGGGGTGGGGGTGGGAGTGGAGGATAGGAGTTGACCCAGGGCTATCAGATTCCCAGGAGCATTCTATGTTCATAAATTTCATAGTAAAAATCTAAAACGAGACCCAAAGTTACTATCATCTCTTGGCATATCTTCTGTAAACTCCATCTCTCATGTTTGAGAAGGACCCATGACTAGGATGGCACATCTCTCTACGGCAATGTTGCAATATATGACCAGGAATTTTTCAGGAATAATTAGTCTTTAAACTTGAGCTAATCCAAATGTGATTACCCTGTGTGGGATCCATTCACTCGAAAGGAGCAGGGTTATTTCTAAAGTCAGAGAGCTAGCAGCTAGCCTTTGATGGAGATGGCAGTCTATAGCTGTAAGGAATTGAATTCTCCCAACAAGCAGTGAATCTGGAGAACTGGGTTAAGATGGGATTGAGCAGCATCAGTAAATACTGCAAGGCAGTTGAGATCCTGAGCAGAGGATCAAGCTAATCCACATTCAGAATCTCCCGTGTGATAATCATATGGGCTGTGTTCAGCTGGCCCCTTTGTATGGCATGGAGCCACAGAAAGCCAGCACCCCCACATCACTCTTTCTCTGCCTCTGGTATGAGCTCATCTTTTAGTCAAATATAGATCCAGATTTCTAGCTGTACCATCTAGTTAAGGCTGAAATATGGGAAGAATTGAAATCTCACTCTTGAGGAGAACATGGAGGCCAGTTGTGAGTGGCAAGAACTATTATCATTCAGAGGTTCCAAGCGTGTACCACCATGCCCAGTTCCTGACAGATCGGGCTATATAAAATTTTTATCAGTGAGCTGTCAATGCTGACCAAAACTTTCAAGTTCAAGGGAAATATATATAAGCATCACATTGTCTAATAGCATACAAGAACTCCAGTACCAGGTCATAACAGAGGAATAAAAACCTAGTCTTGACATGAAGCAGCTCATGGTAGAGCGATAAGGAGGCTGCTCCATTCCAAATGGCAGCAACTTCAAATGAGAAGGCTTTTATACTCTCAGGGGTTTGATTATCCAGGCAGATAAGAGCGAGAGGGAAAGGGAAATCAAAGAGAAATAAGACTCCAGAGATTGCCGGAGAAACCAGGTTATTTGGGGAAAGCGGTCATTCTGCCAGTTGTTTTCTATTAAGAATCAAATCCTCAAAGCCAGGATTTCCAAGCCAGTGTTATTTGGATCCTTTACAAGGTGGAGACTTTAAGAACAGAGATACTACACTAAGCCCTTTTTGAAAAGATCTGAATAATTGACTGCAGCAACAAAGATGAGTTGATGAATTTACAGATTGTTTTGTAGAAAATCAGGCCCACGGATGAGGAGAAGACCACATGCTGATGTGACTGAGTTATAGACAAGGGCTCAGCAGCAGGATCACTGAGAGGGACTCAGCCAATGGAGAGTGGCCTTAAGAATTAGAGAATTAGAAGACATACAGGCATACATATAGATAAACTCAGGTTAGGTACAGAAATAGAGATGTGAGTTGACAGATATGTAAGTATATTATATGTATGTACATATATACATATATGAACACACATACATACATGTACACACATATATACATATATATGTATACACACACATATATACGTGTGTAAACATTCACACACACATATATGTGTATGTATATGTATGAATATATATATATATTTCAGGTTGTGTCCACTCTTGCTGCCTTTCCACCTCACCTTTATATAATATAAAATAAATGAGATGAAGAAGATACTTGTTTCTTTTTAACTAATTAACAGTAGCATATTCCACTAAATCTTATGCACCATAGTTGCGCATGCATGTTCACATGCACATACATGAATATCCAGAAAGCAAAGGAAACATTATATGTTGAGAGAGAGAAAGAGAGAGAGAGAGTGCTCATAATTGGAGAGATGCTGTTATTCTGGGATCCCTTGCTGGTATGTGACTCAAATCCCAGGCATTTATAGACAGACCTTATGTCATGTCACACCATGATTAAAATTGACAGCTGCCGGAGGAACCTACCTGTTTAGAGAAACTGTTCTTCGTTGCCTGGTTGACAAAATAAGCCTCAAGAGTAACTGAACCCATTCTTCATTTCATTTTCCAGCATACGCCGTGTTCATAGCTGGCCCAATCTATAAATGTAAGTCATCCAGCCTCTAACTCAAGGGAAGGAAGTGGGGAAGCCAAGGGATTTGGCAGGTCCAATTCATCACCCAGGAAATAAACAGGGCCCTGCTACTAGCGTGGTGGGATGATAGCAGCCGCGTTATAACTAAGTGCCCAGCCAGAGTTGTTGAGTGGGACTCAACCAATAAAGGTTGACCTTGGAGAACAAAGGGAACTGGAAGACAGATGACCCAGCCCACAGAGATGAGGTTTCTCCTCTGTAAAATGTGAGCAGGTGGTACAGCTCCTCGTGTTTCTCTGGTTCATCACGTACAGAACACATTAACAGATGCATTCTCGTGTGGTCCTCGATACCTCGTTAGGCAGACAGGCTTGTCGGCCCAGCCCAGAGGACTTCAAGAGATGCAACCCAAGTCTGTCACTCTGTCATTGTACAGGAACCCTGCTCTCCTATTCACTTCCTGAATCCAAGCTTCTTTTCAGTTACTACCCCTCTCTGTAGCGAAGTTTTGTTATGAAAGCATGCAGTGCTGAGGAGCAAAATGTTCTTTGTAAAGAAGTATCAGAGCAAGAATATACCAGCAGAGGAAGCATGACCTCAAGCTTCTAAAACGGATGCTTTTTAGCTGGTTCCAACTAGCTGAGACCAAATCAGCACAGGTCTCAGTGTTGCCTGCCTGCTCTGAGGGTGTCCTGTGGTTTCCAATCTCACCAGGATGCTTTCACTGGGTATACATCCAGCATTAGGTCAGGGATCTCTCAGGAAAATCAAACTTTGGTCCTTGTTCTCACACCTGGCTTTGAACCAAAAGCTTCCTCACTAATCACATAGTTCATCTACTCAAGAGAATGCCACTAGTTCATTGCATCCACAGAAAGAAAAGATTTGTCCAGCAAAGCAAGTATTGAAGTTTCCTAGTTTTAAAGAATTCTGGGTTTTGTGACTTGGAGACAGAAGGATCCTGGAATCTGACTGGCCAGCCAGCCCCACTGACTTAATGAAATACAGGTCAGTGAAAGACCCTGCCTCAATAAACAAGACGAAGGCAGGCATGGTGGGGGACCATCTTTGAATCCAGCACTTGGGAGGCTGATACAAGAACATCTCTGTAAGTTCAAGGCCATTCTACTCCACATAGTAAATTCCAGATCAGCCATGGAAACATAGTGAGGCCCAGTTTCAAAGAAAAACAAAACAAGGGGAACCTGTCTGAGGAATGACAGAATGACAGTCAAGGTAGTTCTCTGGCCTACACACACACACACACACACACACACACACAAAATCACTTCTGAAGACACTCTAAAGAATATGAAGGTAACAACACAGGGAAGTCTCACAAAGAAGCTTCTATACACTACAGCCCATTTCCTTGCAGAAAGAAGATACCCTCTTGCTCTTTTTATCCACATTGAGCAGTGCACTGGTTGTCACATGAGCTGAGACCCAGGCCTGTTTCAGGGTCAAAAGAGCTACATAGTCACTCCAACAACCTTGCAAAAAGGGTCCTGCATTTGACAAATGTTTTGTTTTTCCCATCAAGAATATTCATATTCCCTCCCTCTCCCCCTTCCTCTACCTCTCCCCCTCCCCCTCTCTATCTCATGTGTGTGTCTATGTGTGTGTGTGTGTGTGTGTGTGTGTGTGTGTGTGAGAGAGAGAGAGAGAGAGAGAGAGAGAGAGAGAGAGAGAGAGAGATTTACCAACTGAATTATCTCCCTGGTCCTTCCATTTTCAACCTTACCTCTTTCGAATAAAGCTCTGCATTTTTTTTTTAGAGCTCTACATTTTTATTTCAAAATGGGCCCTAAGCTTGGGTAGCCTGCATCACCCAACAACCACTTCCTAGACTGAGATAAGTCATGGCAGCTCTGGGATCTACTTGTAAGAAACAAGAAAGAAAAGAGAGTCAAAGGCCAACACTTGGGTCATTGCAAATATTATATGAACACACATAGGCTATGCTACCTGTGGGTGATAGCTTGAGGATTTGACATCATCCTTATATAGAGTAAACAGCACAGACTAGGCACCCAAAACTAGACTTTTAAATTATTTATCACCATTATTTTTAGGCAGCTGGGTAAGGTTTGGGCTATCAAAGGCAAATATGCAGAATATATATTCCTAGTAATATTCCATGAAAAACATGGAAAAAATCAGTGAACTACAATTTCTATAGTTTCAGTCATTCCAAAGCATAACATTTTTTAAAAGTCTGACCTCTGCGTTTGTGACATCATCGTGGCTTAAAATAAGATTAATTATATAAAATGATTTTAAACCTAAAAAGCATTACAATGAACTATGTCATCCTATTCAAGTTAAGTCATATTTTATTACTTTTTATTGTCCTGATTAATGCACAATTTAGAAAGTTTTATTCTATATAACTATTTTTGTATTACTATTAGAATCTTCAATAAATTCTGTCTCATCGCGACCATCAGTCCTTGTCTAGAATAAAAATCCACAAATTAACAAAACAAACCATGTTTTTCAGAAGCAAGTTAAGAGCCTGCCTTTATTTGTTTGGTGAGTACTTGGGAGTATTCTCAGGGATTCAAGTTCGAGACCCCTCCTCCCATGACACACCCATCTCTCTGCCAAGAGCTGGGCTTGAGGAGCTATTGGTGATACCATGTCTGCTCCCTGTTCTCTTCCTGAGTGCCGAGTGGTTCCTGTGGGTGAACTGGTTACTGGAGCTACACTTGACTCAATAGAAAGGATGTCTCAGACGCCCTGAATGAAGGAAGGAAAATGGCCAAGTGAAATAATGCTAAGAAGACAGAAGGACTTAGCAAGAAATTGTATTAAGGAAGCTATGACATGGAGCTCTTCTCTACTCCCAGCAGAAGTCTCAGTAACATGGCTAGACCTCACAGAGACTGGACACACGGCAGAAATATACGAGAGATACATAAGGATTCCAGATAAACCAATGCATGGAAAGTTTACTGTGTCTCCATGGAAACTTAGGAAAGGCTATGGCTTTAAAATTTTTATAAGAATGTAATCAAATAGTATAAGCATGTTCTATTTAGAACAAGAAGAATATCTGGATGTCTTCTCTTCCTATGATATTTTTGCATAACAATTTTCTCTTCAATAGACATAAAGGGAGTCAAAAGAAAAGTTTGAGGACAGGGAAAATTATGATGATAACTAACATTGAGGACCACTGTCCTCTGGCTATGACATGGTCATTGAACTCATGAAATATGTACATCTGTGATTTTCTGTAGGAGATCTGTACAGACTTGGGTCCTTTAAAATTCTGTCCTGGACAGAGGAAGGAGCTCCCATAGATTCCTCTCATCCCCAAGGCTCTAGAGATGATGGACACTTGTTAGAGGAAAGATGGTTTTTGTCTTCAGTGGTGTTGCCACCATAAATTGCCCCAGCCCCTGTAGGTAATCCCAGTTAATCTCATTGTTTTACCAAACTAGACCTGAGTTGGATCCCTTTGTCTCTGTGGCTGGTGTTCCTCAAAAGAAAATCTCACACAACTAGACTGCATGCTGTCAGTTAGGACTTGTTCATAGAAGCCAGGTCCTGCTACTCATTAAACAAAATCAACATTGAAGATGAGAAGGCTGACAACTACATCTCCAAGACTTGTTCGCAAAGGTATATGGATAAAGTTGGACTCTGAGAAGGGTAAAACACCTTACCAGATTTGGAGGGCATGCAGTAGAGGCTGTCACCATTCCCAGACTTCAGCAGCAAGTGAGACAGTAGTGTCTGAACCCCAGTTTCCTCTTTATGTCTTTGTGTTTCTCTTGGTGACAGAAGCTATGGCCATAATAGAAGCAGGTCACAGCCACCACAGTAGCTTCCAGATTTTTGCTTCTAGAGCTGTTTTGAGAGACTTTCTAGTAATCTAGTTACCTGAATAAAATTCTACCCTGCTCAAGCATTTTACTGGCATTTTCCCTTACAGATTCTGGACTGATACAGTGTCATAATGGCCTAAGCACATCAACAAATTTCCACATTTAAACAGCCAATGGCTTCATGGCATTCTCAAAATTTTTCTACAGAAGGAAAAAAAGTAACTGTCTTGCTGTCTTAATTCATTTGAGCCTATTAATATTTAGTAAACACACAATAGGTGGTGGCACCATTTATTTAATTTATGAAAAACTTTGCCACTATGGGGTATGCAGTTTTGCATGTTAAATTATGTAATCACCATCAATAACAGAAGCCATTGAAAGAGTCAAGCCAAATAGAGCTTTCTTACAAAGCATCCTAAATGAGCTTGGGACAGTGGTCATGAGGTCAGCTGTGGACTTATTTTTGGTGTTGTTATTTTATTTATTTACATTTCAAATGTCCCCTTCCCAGTTTTCCCTCCCCCCTTTCTCTATGAGGGTGCTCCCCCACTCACACACCCACTCCCACCTCACTGTCCTAGAATCTCCCGAAGGCTGGGGCATGAAGCCTCCACAGGACCAAGCATCTTCCCTCCTGTTGATGCCAGATTATGCAGTCCTCTGCTATATATGCAGCTGGAGCCATGGGTCCCTCCATATGTGCTCTTTGTTTGGTGGCTTAGTCTCTGGGAGCTCTGGGGGGTCTGGTGGTTGATATTGTCGTTCTTCCTATGGGCAAACCACTTCAGCTCTTTCAGTCCTTCCCCTAACTCCTCCATTGGGATCTCTGTGCTCAGTCCAATGGTTGGCTGAGAGCATCTGCAGCTGTATTAGTCAGGCTTTGGCAGAGTCTCTTAGGGGATGGCCACATCAGGCTCCTGTCAGCAAGTGCTTCTTAGCATCAGCAATAGTGTCTGGGTTTGGTGGACTTCTAAACAAAGCAGAGTAACTAAATTTTTCTATCCAGCCTTGAGTGTGGAAGACCCTGGGAATGTTACTTTTTCTATTCCTCTTCTCCCACCTTTTATCTCTTTTTCTCTCCACCACATTCACCTGCCCAAAGTTCTAAAATGTTTAGTAGGCAAAGTGAAGTTTTTCTCTCTCTGGGGACATATTTCTCTGACCCTCTTGCAGACATATCTTATTGTATAATCCTCATACACATTCAGTGCCCCATCCTTCTTTTTAGTTTTTTTTTAATTTATTTTTCTTTTCTTTTTTCCTGATATAGAAACATTAGATTTCCCTCTATCTAGCTGTAAGCTGAGAAGTTAAATACTGACTAATTTGGAGAGAGGTTAGGGATGCAGAAAACACAGAGCTTAGAGAGAGTAGGTGAGACTACTACTTCATCTTCATATTTTTGCTCTTCCTATGGGTTTGCAAACTACTTTCAGTCCTTCTCCTAACTCCAAATAACATTTGATATTTGATAGGCTTTCAATAGATATTTAAGGGCGAAGAGATAAGTTGTGTTACCAACATACACTGTTTTAACAAAAATCTGTGAACCTGGGCCAAGGAAGACGGCTCACTTAATAATGTGATTCCCTTGAAAGCATGAAGACATGAATTTCATGCCCAGACTCCACATGTAAAAGCCCAGGCATAGTGGAATGTGCTTCTAATTAGAGGGCTTGGGACGTGGAGATGGGATGGGGGGTCCTGGGGTTCCCTAACCAGCCAGCCTAGCCTACAGCCAGTCCCAAGCCAAGAAGAGATTCTGTCCCAAAAATCAAGGTGGGTGGTACCTGAGAAACATTAACTGCCTTTGTTCTCAGACCTCCACAAACTCATGTTACATACATAGCACATATACACCTCCATATGTAAATGTGCATACATACAAGTTCATGACTCCTAAACATAGTACAGAATTATTTCAGAACCAATTCCCCAGTCCCCTTGCATCCTAAAGTGTCTGTGTGTCTAGTGTTTTCCAGCAGAATGTGGAAAGAAGAAATAGGGGTCCTTTATAAGGCAGAATTTTCAAAGCAATTCCATTACCCTTCCAATGTCTGAACATAAAGAGAGCCAAGACCTTATATAGCATGGTCATAAACAAAAAAAGCTGATATATCCAACTTAACATATGGAGAATTGAGGTGGGGAAACCCTATCTGCACAACTTTACATAAGTGAGAAAAATGCATCCTATTACCCACATAGAGATATGCTTGTGACAGTTCGTAACATCTAGGAACTAGAAAGAAATGTTCAGTAACTCATACATGGATAAATGTGTGTGCCACCTGCATAGGCTAGAGTAGTATTTAGCCATTAGGAGAAAGAATATTCTGGTGATATCCACAAGGACATGAGTGACTCTTCAAAAGCATTATGCTAAGTTAAATAGAGGGAAAAAAAGAAAAGGCTGTGCCCCAAATGATTTCATTAGTACTCTGGGAAAGGCAAAACCACAGGGACAGAGATCTAAGGAGTAGGTAAAAATGAACACCATGGAACTTTGGGGTAACAGACATGTTCAATGAATTTATTGTTGTGGTGATTTCTTAGTTGACAATTATTGTGAAGTGGGAGAATTTAAAATTGAGCTGGCGAGACAGGAGACAATGGTTCAGTCAGGAAAGTACTTACCTTTCAAGTATGTGGGCCTGAGTTTAGCCATAAAACCATGTTTTTAAAAAGCAGACAACGTGATGCATATCTGATGTCCCAGCACTGGAGAAGCAGGGGCAAGCTGATCCCGCAGGCTCCCTGGCCAGTCAGCGTACGTGCTGAGTTTCAGGTCAGTGAGGGACCCTGTCTCAGAAGAAAGAAGGCAGGCAAAGCCTGAGGAATGATAGCCAAGGTTTATCTCTGATCTCTACAGGCACATACACAAATACACATTCAACTTGTGCACACATACATCTTCATGCAAACACACACATAGATGCACACATGTGTACACATGAAAAGAGGGTATTATTTACAACATATAAATTATTTATCGAAAAGACTGATTTTTGCCTATCAAACTTCATTTTTAAAAATTATAAAATTGTCAAAATAGGTAAATGATACACAATTTACTCTTTCTAGAGGTTGTAGTCCTCCGCAGGTTGACTGTGCTCTGGTAGATGTGTTCACACGCATGCGTACATGGGTAGAATTGATTTTGTTTTTTAAGGACATAAAGTTGACAAGGAATGTATATAGAAGGCTGTGAATGTAGGAGGAGTTGGAAGGCATGAAGGATGACTATGATCAAAATACATTGTACACATAAATACAACGTCCAAAGATGTAAAAAATATAAGAAACTATTTTATTTATTACTGCTTATTTATTTATTATTTATTTACATCCCAAATGCTGTCCTCCTCCCTGGCCCCCCTCACAGAGTCCCCCCCAGCCCCAATTCCTCATCCCCTTTGTCTCTGAGAGGGTGGGGCCCCATCAGTATCCCCTGACCCTGTTACATCAAGTCCTGCAGGATTAGGGACACCTTCTTCCACTGAGGCAGGATAAGGCAGCCCTCTGCTACATTTGTGCTTTGGTCCAGTCCATAAGAAACTAATTTTTTTAGTTATTGATGGAATTTTATTTTCTTGTTTAACATGAATGTTTTATTAATTCTCTGAGAGTTCCACACAATGTGTTTTGATCATATTCACTACTGTCCTTAACTCCTCCAAGATCATCCTCACCTCTCTATCCATCCCCTACTTAATGTCCTGTTTCATTTTAATCACCCATCAAATCCATTTTGTGCTATGCACTTTTTGGTCTGAGTCTATCCACTGGAGCATGGTCGAACTACCAAGGATCGCAGCATTACAGAACATTGACTGTCCAATTGTCAGAGCCATAAACTGGCCAACTGGTCCTCAGTTAGGTTTGGGGACCCAGCAACCTCATTCCCACTCCATTCTAGCCACAACTGCTATGGGCTAATGAGTGGGGAGGTCCTGTCATAGTCAGAAGACATTGCTTAGCTCTGGTCCTTCTCGACCACTGGCTCTAACTATCTTCCCAGTCCTTCTTCCACAGCATCCCTGAGCCTTAGTGGGGAGTGTGACAGAGATGTCCCATTTGTGGCCAAGTAATGCTCAGTCACTTATTCCCTGCATTTTGACCATTTGTGGATTTCTTCGTTGACCAACATCCACTACACAGAGAAGCTTCTGAGATGCAATCTGAGGGCTGCACTAAACCATGGGTAGAATTCTTGGAAAGATTTTTAAAATTATGTTGATGAAGCTTATAAAATACAGGGATATATATTTCTCTATATAAAAAATTGTCATTGGACCAACACAGGGGATTGTGCTCATTCTAGAAGCTATAAGCTACTAAAAAGCCTCTCACTAGGAATGAGACACTTCTCCTGAAGATATTGGTCTGAGGCATCCTGGAAGTGCACCCAAACAATCCAGGCTTTTGCCATTGCTCTTGGTTGCCCATCTAAACTTGATGGTAAGACCTCATTGCTGAGGACGCCACATGCATTGCTTGAAGGACATGGAGAAATCAATCTGTCCCTGAACAGGAAGCATCTTTCTTCATGCTGGTTAGCTTTCATAGTATCCAGAGATAATTTTGCAAGCTGCTGTGGTGATGGTGGTGGTGGTGGTGGTGGTATCAGTAGTCTTACCCAGATGTGAGCAACATAGCAAGAGATGCTTATGGGTGCAGTAGCAATAACGATGTTATGTGAATAACCAACTTCTTTCTTATTGACTAGATCTTGGGCCCACCCCACAGGAGGAAGTACTCTCCTTGTACTGCAAATCTCGTCAAGAACCAATAATTGGAATGATCACAATGCCCAGGGGGACCTTATTTCTATTATCTTACTAAATGGACATAGTAACAACCTGGCCTTTAAATTTTTAAAGTAGTATATGAAAACACTAGAATATCAATAGCAGTGTCATTCCAGCTAATACATGAAGGAGGGAAGGCACTTGCTCGCACCAGAGGCAGTTTTTACGTGCTCCAAGAGGCCCTGCATGGTGTCAAGCTTATAATAAGTGCTCAGGGGGAAAACTGTGTTGAAGTGAGTTTAATTCCTCGCTCACAATTTTTTACATTCTGGAGTTTACCTACGATCATTTATATATTCATTCTTCCAGTTCCCCCTGTCACCGCACACCATAAAACAAAGGCTGCCAGGCTCGAAACTCCGTGAACACGCTTTTCAAATACTTCCCATGCAAGCAATCAGCCGTCGGTCTGTTTTATTCATAAGGCAATTTTTCTTTCTAGCTGCTGGAGCCACTTAAACATTTAATATCCATAAAACTGCTTTAATTTTTTAAGGACACAAATGGGGATTCCATCACAGTGAATAGGGAATCATTGGATGTCATGGCAACAGGCCTCATTGGACCACTCAGCCTTCACTTCTAAAAGGTAGCTCTCCCCAAAATAGTCTGATTTGCTTGGTCCTCCCTCTAACTCGCACGTGTAGAATCCTAGACTTCCAGGAACCAGAACTTGCCCTTTCTTTCCACTTCACCATGGTCCTTTTCCATTTTGTGAGGAGTTAATGCCCCTCGCGTGTCACTAGACCTATTTCCCAGAAAATAGCACAGAATAAATGACAAACATTAGAAAGAAATCACTTAAGAAGAAAGAGAAGTATATTCTGGTAGCGAGTAGAAGTGAAGTAAACACTGCCTTTCTCTGTCACTATTTCTTTGGTGGGAGGATCTCTCGCTGAACCTGGAACTCACTGATTGGTCTGAACTTCCTGACCAGAGAGCTGAAGCCAAGGACTTTTCTACTTCAGACCCTCCGGGGCTGGAAGACAGGCCCACACTGCAGTGCCGTAGTTTTTACAGGAGTGCTGAAGTTCTACGGTCAGCGGTAAGATGGAAAGTGGACAGAAGAATTCCCAGAAGCTCACAGGTCAGTAACCCAGTGCACACAGTGATGGGCAAGAGCTCCTGTCATAAACGAAGTGGAAGGAGAGGACAGACATCACATGTTTGTCCTCTGACCTCCATGTTCTCTGTGGTACATATGCCCTCACACCTGCACAGATGAATAAACATGTGCACATATCAATCGCATGCACACATTTTAAAAGTAGGTTATCCTAAATGATTCTTCTAGTTGTGAAATGCAATCATTTATAGTCCCTGAAAGTAAACAGGGGCTTAAGTGGCCATCTGGTTTAATTTTGTCCCTACTTCTCTGATTTCACCCCAGCAGGAGGACTCTTAGGTCTGTGACAAATTGTCACCCATCATCTTGATGAAACAGATGTAAATGCCGTCCCATGGTATATCTGTGTCTCTTCATATAGACCATTAGTAATCCCCTACCTCAGAAACAGGGCAGTGCTTACTCACTGAAATGTCAAAATTGACATACTAAGATTACAATCCTCAGAATGGAGTTCAGCACCAGAGAACGAACAACCTGTACCCTGGGGTCCACTGTGGCCTTCTGTACAGTGCCTTGACATCATCAGAGGCTTCTAGATGTAAAATCTGTCTCCGAGGATATATTTTCACTCTGGTCAGACAATTAATGACTGAGGCTATTAAAGCTAATCTATGGTTGTTAGCATTTGAAAGAGAGCTCCCTAGGAAAATGGTCTAAGAAAGAAGACATTAAAATAGAGGTATCAGGGGGGCTGGTTCAGCAGGTAAGCGCACATACTTCTCTTGCAGAGGGCCTGATTTCTTCTAATCCTAGCAATCACATTGGGGAGCTTTGACTTCAGCTCTAGGGAACATAGCACCTTCTTCTGGTCTCCATGGGCACTTGCATGTATATGCACATACAGATACCCTCACATATACACATACTTAAAAATAAAAATTTTCAAAAAAATAAATGCACCGAGTTCAGTGATAGGGTGCTTCATAGCTGTGGATAGATGAAAGGCACATACTGGGAGTGGATGATGGATTAATCAGTAAGGTGGGCCAACGGCAGAGATAAGAGAGCTGTGTTCTGTTGGATGGTGACCTCCCAGGAGGCTTTGCCCAGCTCAAAGGAATAGAAATGCTTTGTGGATTAATTAAGTACTCAGTCACTGTTTGGATGAGAGGAATACAATTTGTGGTTTTGGAAAAGTTTTTCGTGTTAAGTAAATAAAAGGTGCCCTCCTCACCTTCCCCCATAATGAAATTTCTTCCTTAAGTCCTGATGACAGAGAGGTTAATGGAAAGCTTGGGGGAAATTGCTAAACTTTGACAATTGAATGATAGCAGGGGAGTTTGTATAGTGTAGGTGGGTGAAATGGCAGGGGAGGACAAACAGAGGCAATGGGTAGCAGACAGACCATGCAGTCTATGTAATTCAATAAACAGCTCCATCCGTACTCAGCAAAGCTTCACAGTTTACTCCTATGAAAATGAGTGTCTGCTTTAGGCCTAGACTTTGGGCCTCTGGTGTTCCTTTACCTACTTTTTTTTTTCTTTCCATTTTTTATTAGGTATTTAGCTCATTTACATTTCCAATGCTATACCAAAAGTCCCCCATACCCACCCACCCCCACTCCCCTACCCGCCCATTCCCCCTTTTTGGCCCTGGCGTTCCCCTGTTCTGGGGCATATAAAGTTTGTGTGTCCAATGGGCCTCTCTTTCCAGTGATGGCCGACTAGGCCATCCTTTGATACATATGCAGCTAGAGTCAAGAGCTCCGGGGTACTGGTTAGTTCATAATGTTGATCCACCTATAGGGTTGCAGATCCCTTTAGCTCCTTGGCTACTTTCTCTAGCTCCTCCATTGGGAGCCCTGTGATCCATCCATTAGCTGAATGTGGGCATCCACTTCTGTGTTTGCTAGGCCCCGGCATAGTCTCACAAGAGACAGCTACATCTGGGTCCTTTCGATAAAATCTTGCTAGTGTATGCAATGGTGTCAGCGTTTGGATGCTGATTATGGGGTGGATCCCTGGATAAGGCAGTCTCTACATGGTCCATCCTTTCATCTCAGCTCCAAACGTTGTCTCTGTAACTCCTTCCAAGGGTGTTTTGTTCCCACTTCTAAGGAGGGGTATAGTGTCCACACTTCAGTCTTCATTTTTCTTGAGTTTCATGTGTTTAGGAAATTGTATCTTATATCTTGGGTATCCTAGGTTTTGGGCTAATATCCACTTATCAGTGAGTACATATTGTGTGAGTTCCTTTGTGAATGTGTTACCTCACTCAGGATGATGCCCTCCAGGTCCATCCATTTGGCTAGGAATTTCATAAATTCATTCTTTTTAATAGCTGAGTAGTACTCCATTGTGTAGATGTACCACATTTTCTGTATCCATTCCTCTGTTGAGGGGCATCTAGGTTCTTTCCAGCTTCTGGCTATTATAAATAAGGCTGCTATGAACATAGTGGAGCATGTGTCCTTCTTACCAGTTGGGGCATCTTCTGGATGCCCAGGAGAGGTATTGCTGGATCCTCCGGTAGTACTATGTCCAATTTTCTGAGGAGCCGCCAGACGGATTTCCAGAGTGGTTGTACAAGCCTGCAATCCCACCAACAATGGAGGAGTGTTCCTCTTTCTCCACATCCTCGCCAGCATCTGCTGTCACCTGAATTTTTTATAATCTGATATTCTTATATCTCACAGCCTTCTTTTACAATACAAGAGTTCCTTAGTTACTGGGACATTAGAAGCAGGTATAGAGGACAAACCATGGCTAAATACCTGTAGAAAACTATTCAGATAAAGATTCCCTGAAGCCATCTTACTGACAGTTTGTTCGCTCCCAAATTCAGCTGCATTGTCACCAAGGATTCTGGGATCTACATTCTACCCCAAGTGCTGGAAACGAAATCATTCCATGGGAAGTTTTATATGGGAAATTCAAAGGAATAGGCTGGGGAGATGGCTTAGTAGGGAGTATTTTCTTGAAAGCATGGGGACCTGAATTAAATTTCCAGAAACTTCTCCAGAAAGCTGAGCATAACAATGTACATTTGTAAACCCACACTGAGAGGGAAGAAACAGTGGGGTCCCCGAGGTTAGAATGTGAGACCATCTAGATTACTTGATGAGTTACAGGTCAATAAGAAACACTATCTTTTAAAGACAAGAAGGAAAGAAGGAAGGAAGGAAGGAAGGAAGGAAGGAAGGAAGGAAGGAAGGAAGGAAGGAAGGAAGGAAGGAAGGAAGGAAGGAAAAAAGAAAAAAGAAATCTATCATCTATTCAGATTTCATTTCTGTTGGTGTGATAAAACACAGCAAAAAAGAAACCTTGGGGAGACTTTCTCCCTACCTATTCAATATAGTACTTGAAGTTATAGCCAGAGCAATTCGACAACAAAAGGACATCAAGGTGATACAAATTGGAAAGGAAAATAGGTTTAGTGGTGCACACCTTTAATCCCAGCACTTGGGAGGCAGAGTCAGGTAGATTTCTGAGTTCGAGGCCAGCCTGGTCTACAAAGTGAGTTCCAGGACAGCCAGGACTATACAGAGAAACCCTGGCTCGAAAAAAACAAAAACAAAAAAGAAAAGAAGTCAAAATATCACTATTTGCAGATGATATGATAGTGTATATATAAGTGACCTCAAAAACTCCACCAGAGAACTCATAAACCTGATAAACAGCTTCAGCGCAGTAGCTGGATATAAAATTAACTCAAACAAATCAATGGCCTTTCTCTACACAAAGGATAAACGGACTGAGAAAGAAATTAGGGAAACAAAAACCTTCACAATAGTCACAAATAATATAAAATACCTTGGTGTGACTCTAACTGAGGAAGTGAAAGATCTGTATGATAAGAACTTCCAGTCTCTGAAGAAAGAAATTGAAGAAGATCTCAGAAGATGGAAAGATCTCCCATGCTTATGGATTGGCAGGATTAATATAATAAAAATGGCTATCCTGACAAAAGCAATCTACAGATTCAATACAATCCCCATCAAAATTCCAACTCAATTCTTCACTGATATAAAAAGGGCAATTTGCAAATTCATCTGGAATAATAAAAAACCTAGGATAGCAAAAACTATTCTCAACAATAAAAGAACATCTAGTGGAATTACCATGCCCAACATTAAGCTGTACTACAGAGCAATTGTGGTAAAAACTGCATGGTACTGATACAGTGACAGACAGGTAAATCAATGAAATAGAATTGAAGACCCAGAAATGAACCCACACACCTATGGTCACTTGATCTTTGACAAGGGAGCTAAAACCATCCAGTGGAAAAAAGACAACATTTTCAACAAATGGTGTTGGCACAACTGGTGATTATCATGTAAAAGAATGCAAATTGATCCAATCTTATTTCCTTGTACAAAGCTCAAGTCTGAGTGGATCAAAGACCTCCACATAAAACCAGAGACACTGAAATTTATAGAGGAGAAAATGGTGAAAACCCTTGAAGATATGGACACAGGGGAAAAATTCCTAAACAGAACAGCAATGGCTTGTGCTGTAAGATTGAGAATTGACAAATGGGACCTCATAAAATTGTAAAGCTTCTATAAGGCAAAAGACACTCTCAATAAGACAAGAAAGCCACCAACAGATTGGGAAAGGATTTTTATCAAACCTAAATCTGATAGGGGACTAATATCCAATATATACAAAGAACTCAAGAAGCTGGACTCCAGAAATTCAAATACCCTATATTAAAAGTGGGGTACAGAGCTAAACAAAGAATTCTCAACCAAAGAATATCGAATGGCTAAGAAGCACCTAAAAAAATGTTCAACATTCTTAACCATCAGGGAAATGCAAATCAAAACAACCTTGAGATTCCACCTCACACCAGAATGGCTAAGATCAAAAACTCAGAAGACAGCAGATGCTGGCAAGGATGTGGAGAAAGAGGAACACTCCTTCATTGCTGGTGGATTGCAAGCTTGTACAACCACTCTGGGAATCAGTCTGGAGGTTCCTCAGAAAGTTGGACATAATACTACTGGAAGATCCAGCAATACCTCTCCTGGGCATATACCCAGAAGAAGTTCCAACTGGTAATAAGAACATATGCTCTACTATGTTCATAGCAGCCTTATTTATAATAGCCAGAAGCTGGAAAGAACCCAGATGTCCCTCAACAGAAGAATGGATACAGAAAATGTGGTATATTTACACCAATGGAGTACTGCTCAGCTTATTAAAAACAATGAATTTATGAAATTCTTGGACAAATGGATGTATCTGGAGGATATCATCC
Source organism: Mus musculus (assembly GCF_000001635.26). Lineage (NCBI taxonomy): Eukaryota > Metazoa > Chordata > Mammalia > Rodentia > Muridae > Mus > Mus musculus. The sequence continues at coordinate 125,117,447 of NC_000067.6, forward strand.
TTAGTGAGGTAACCCAATCACAAAAGAAGTCATTAGATATGCACTCACTGATAAATGGCTATTAGCCCAGAAAAAATAGAACATCTAAGATACAATTTGCAAAACAGAAGAAAATCAAGAAGAAGGAAGACCAATGGGTGGACACTTTGTTCCTCCTTAGAATAGGGAACGAAATACCCATGAAAGGATTACAGAGTCAAAGTTTGGAGCTAAGATGAAAGGATGGACTATCCAGAGACTACCCCACCCCAGGATCCATCCCATAATCAGCCACCAAACCCAGACATTATTGCATATGCCAGTAAGATTTTGATGAAGGGACCCTGGTATAGCTGTCTCATATGAGGTTATGCCAGTGCCTGGCAAATACAGAAGTGGATGCTCACAGTCATCTATTGGATGGAACACAGGGCCCCCAATAGAGGAGCTAGAGAAAGTACCCAAGGAGCTGAAGGGGTCTGCAACCCTATAGGTGGAGCAACAATATGAACTAACCAGTAGCCCCAGAGCTCGTGTCTCTAGCTGCATATGTAGCAGAAGATGGGCTAGTTGGCCATCACTGGTAGGAGAGGCCCCTTAGTCTTGCAAACTTTATATGCCCCAGTAAAAGGGAACCCCCGGGTCAAAAGCGGGAGTGGGTGGGTAGGGGAGCAGGGCGTGCGGAGGGTATAGGAACTTTTGGGATAGCATTTGAAATTTGAAATGTATATAAAGAAAATGTCTAATAAAAAAAAAAGAAACCTTGGGAAGAAGGGTTTATTTGGCTTACAATTCCAAGTTCTTTTCCATTATCGGGAGGAAGTGAAGACAGAAACTTGAACAGTTAGTCACATCAAAGAGAGAAAGCATAAAGACAAATGACTATATGCTGTCTGCTCACTGCTCCTGTTCAGTCGTAAGTCTTTCTTCAGTCTTAAGACAGTTTAGAGCACAAGCCCTGAAATCATGCCCACACAAAGCCAACTCAGTTAGTCAGCTCACAATCATCCTGAACTCTAGTCCTAGGAAATCCAACACCCTCTTCTGACCTCCAAATGCACTGGGCGTTCACGTGGTGCAAAGATATGCATGCCGAAAGACTGCCCATACACATTAAGTAAATAAATTAATTAGTTAATTAATTAATTAAAATTCAGGTTTTTAAAACATTAACCATTACAATGCCTCTTTAGGAATAACATCTGAGGTTGTTTTCTGCTCCTTCCTCCCACATATACATATATACATACAAACAAATATACATATACACACACATGCACAGTGAGAGAGAGAAACACACACACACAAATACATATATTACACACACACAAGTACACCTAGCACAAATACACTTGTGCAATTAAATGCCATGGGTCACAAACAGAGAGAGGCAGACCTGTTGGAAGGAAACATTTTAGTGGGAGGGGGAAGGGCATAAGAGTCAACAATAGGCGGAAGATAATCAAAGCATGTTGTGTATGCATGGGATTAAAAAAGAAAAAAGAATGAAATAAAAATTGTGTTTGAAAAAAAAGTACAAGTAATAGAGCTCCTCTCTGGACGTCAGCCCAAGGATAAGGGCTTCTCAGTGTGGAGACCTGTGAGGAATGTGTGAGGCACTGCACTGGTGTCTGGACTTGAAGGATTCAGACATCCATGTATCTACATGTTCCTCATAGAGTCAGATGACTGCCCTGATATTTGCACCATTCCCTACAGCAATGGGGTACCCTGAGTCCCCAGTGAATTCTTGCTACTCCAGTGCAAACATGGCCTCTGTGTGGCAAACACTCAGAACCATAGAACTAAAAGATTCAAGCTTCCAGCTCACCTGGTAACTTTTTAACGTAAACTACTCCAGACATACCAGCTCTGTTACTGTCAGCACATAAATCTCTGTGCAGGGTAGCAGGGAATTGTCTAAATTCAGTTAATTGCACTAAGAAGACCCATCTTAGATGTGAGTAGTGCTATCCATGGGTTAGACTTCTGTGCCGTAGAACCCTGAAAGACCAATCAGTTGATCTGATGCAATCCTACCAGGGTCTTTATTTGAGCTATCTCCTGCTTACCTCATCCCTGCCCCCAGCCTCCACTGCAGGATGGTTCTGGTGGAGAAGAAACCCTGAACATTCACAGAGAGGAGGTTTTATAGAAAGCAGCAAATGAGGGGCGAGTGTTTCTACCCTGGCAAGCATCTAATTGGTGTGTTCTGTGGTCCTAAAGACCGCATTATTGGCTGATGCTGGGAGTCAAACCATAAACTTTTTTTTTTTTGCAGTATCATAATTAAGTTTAATAAAGACTTGGGATTTGAGAACTTTGCACCTAAGATGACACATTTGCCTTGAGTTTTGCCATAGTACTAGGAGGCAGTGCATGTAAATATTCTCATTTTATCATTAAACAGTAAACTATGTCTGTGAGATATTCTGAAGCTTCTAGAGATGTTCAGTAACATATACAAGTTAACAAAGACATGGGAGAAATTAATATTCTATAAACTTGACTATTGATCTCTTCCTAATTGATGGTTGTTAGATAGAGGGCAGGCTTGTTGGGGGATAACTGGAAATGATGGATTTATTGGGAGAGATTAACCTGGAGACACAGGTTTTGTTAGGGTCAGCCTAGAAGCTGGAGTTAGGCTTGGGTTTTGTTGGGGTGGGGGTGGGGTACTTGGAAACTAACACTCGGTGCTGACCTTGAGTTCAAACTTAGGTCGGATTCTCTAAGACGGAGTCTGAACCCAAATACTTGCTGTCTCGGGGCTCCCTCATTGCGTTCATCCGTCTGCTTCCCAGCTGAGGATGCAATGTGGCCAGCTGCCTTACACTCCTGCTACCATGACTTCTTTACCATGATGGGCTGTGCCCTCACACTCTGAGCCAAAATAAAACCCGAGTAAACTGAGTTGTGGTTTCAAGTTGCTGCTTCCTCTGTGACAGATTATAACCTGGAATTATGAGCTAAAATAAACTGTCTCTCCTAAATTGCTTTTTGTCGGGGTGTTTAATCACAGAAACAGAAATGCAATTAGACCGAGATTAACATCTGCCTCCAGCCTTGGCCATGGCTCTGTGGAATACAGCAGCCTAGATGTAGATGAACACAGATATAAACTATTGAGCTCTGTACACACTACGAGAAAGGATAGGTGTTTGCTTCATCCAGTGGTATTAGAAAAGTCAGATGACCATGTGCAAGAAATAAACCAATTCCGATCCAGACCTCGCACCATATACAAAATCCTCAAGAGTATGGTATGCCAAATATGTTCCAGGAGATCTGCAAGGTTAGCTCCAAGCTTTAAACATAGCACTGTGGGCTGTTGCTCTCTATGTACACTTAACATAAGGGCTACATTTGAATGGAAGTCACTCTGAATGGACACATAGTATAATTGTATTGTATCATGTTCTCTGGAAGATGAAACTACAGAGATGTTGAGAATGAAAGAAAAAGGAAATTCTACAACTAGAAAACTCTGTGTGTGTGTGTGTGTGTGTGTGTGTGTGTGTGTGTGTGTGTGTGTACACCTCTGTGTTTCTGTGTGTGTATCTCCAGATATGCACATATGTATGTGTCTCCATTTATGTTTCTGTGTATCTGTGTTTGTGTGTGTGATTGTGGTATTGAATGCATTTACACAAACTAAAAGAAGCAACAACTCAGTTAGGAAAACTGGAGCTAATTTTAGTCTGTCACAGGCCCACTGTGTGACCCTGAGAAGCCAGTCCCCTTCTCTCGGGTCATACCATTTCCTGGTCCATGGATGTAATGTTCATTCAAGTTAATTTCCAAGGTGCCATGAAGCTCAACATTTCCATGACTCTAAGACCCATAAAAGACTCATTATTCTCTCTGTACTTTAATAAGCAAATGTGACCACTGCCAGCAGATTAAATAAAGGAGCTAAAGATTGATGAGGTCACCTCGTGATTTTCCAATAAAGGCCGAGGCAGTTATAACAACAGCAGTGACGAAGAGACACAGGAAGGCTGTGATGAAGGTGGGTGGCAAAGTTGCTTCTGCATGCTTCTTCTAGTGGAGTTTGCAGAGAACTCCGGAGCAGAGCCATAGAAATGCTGACTTTTGGCTGTTCTGCTGGGTAAACTGTCCTGCAACTGAGCAGTGGGAAATTGCTCTGGAAGGAAGTTTGAATACAACCATTAATTTATTCTATAAAAATGTATGCAACCTAAATATGTATGATGGACCTGAGCAAGGAATAGTAAGGTGGGAGGACTTTGTCCTTATACTCACAGGCGCATTAGTCATGAAGGAAACACATAAACAACTTCTAAAGATGTAATGAAAGCTATAAAACATAGAGTCATGGGTACCTAAGTGAGAGATAGATTCCCAAAGGAAAGATCTTCATGAGCCCTTAGAAGATGAGTGTAGTGTCACTTAGAAGGGAGCTGAGGATATGGCTAGTGAACAGTGTCAGAGTATCAGAGACAGAGCTCACTGAGTCACAAACAAGCAAATTAAGCAGTTTAGTTTGTTTTTGCAGGAATGACTATTAAGAAATACTGTGTTTGTAAGGTGGCTCAGTCTGTAAAATGCTTAACTTGCCAACAAGAGGACCTGGGTTCCAACTCCCCAGAACCCTTAGATAAAAGCATGAACATTGTAATGCATGTTGTGACCCTGCTGCCGAGGAAGTGAAGGATGGTGGGTCTCTGGGCCTCCCTAACCACCCTAACCACCCAGTCTAGACAAATTGGAACAATCCAGGCCCATAAAGAGACCCTGTTTCAAATATATGATAGAGGTTAATAAAGCTACCAAAGTCAGCCTCTGATCCCTGTACACATTTGCATGCACACTCCTACAAACTGACACATATGCACAAAACAAAGTCCACAAACAAAATGGGTACCCCATGGAACACCTTCCTATGGGTTGAGAAACACAGTGCTCTGTGACAGTTGTGGATGCACAGAATAGATTGAGTGTTCTCCCTCCACCCAGCAATCTGTTCATTTCTGCAGCAAATATCTAAGTACATACAGCCTATCATGACCAAACACACAGAGCTCATCAAGACAGCAGTCCTACCTTGGGGAACTTTGTCAGATAACCTAAAGAGCAAACCTCAACAATGGAACATCACCTGGGATGGTGTGGGATACACTGCTAAGCACTTTGCGGACCCAGAAAGACCCCACAGCTCATAGCTGAATGCCCCAACGCTGACACTTTAGAGATATTTCTCCTAACACCACATAGGCTAAACCAAAGCAAAGGCCCACCTGGGGATTCATAGAAAGACCACACAGCTTGACTTTTATCCATTTTAAAAATAGCACCCTCTGTGAGCACACGCACACACACATCATATCACAATCACATCATAACCACATATATATTGTATATATGCACACATCATCACTTTCTCTGGGGTTTTAAGCTATAGAGTTGGCTTTCTATATGTGAGTTTGGTTTTGTTTTGGGTTTGGATTAGTTTTTTTTTTCATATATATTGTTTCAGGTTTTTAAAGACTTCTTTAATTCTAAGTGTGTAGATACTTTGCCTGCATGTCTGTATGTACATCACGTGCATGCTTGGTACCCACAGATCTCAGAAAAGTGAATTGGGTCCTTTTGGATTGAAATTATGGATGGTTATGAACCACCATGTGGTTGCTGGGGCCTGAACCTCCTCTGCAAAAGCAGCAAGTGCTTTTAACCTCCGAGTATTTCTCCAGCCCCTTGTTTGTTATTTATTTTGTTGTACTGAAACAGGGTCTCACTATGCCATCCTGGCTGGCTGGGAATTCCCTGTGTAGATCAGGCTGGCCTTAACCTCACAAAAAATCTACCTGCCTCAGCCTACTGACTGCTGAGATTAAAGGTATACACCAACATATCTGACCTTCTTTGTGTAATTTACATGCATGATACTTTTGCTCATGATTCAGAGAGTAACTAAGTCTGGGCATCAAGCAAGTCCCCCATTTTTAGTAAATCCAAGGAAGATTTGAAATTTTAAGCACAGAAAATCAGCAAACACTCAGCGTTGATTGAGCTGGAGAGATGGTTTCATCAGGAAAACGCATGCCACACAAGCATGAAGACTTGAGTTTAGAACACTAATATCCACTAAAAGCCAGGCATGACAGCGTACACATATAATCCCAGATCAGGGAAAGCAGACAGAAGCAGATCCCTAAGTTTGCTGGCCAATGCAGTCTGGCCAAATAGCTGAGCATAGGTTCAGTGTGAAGCACTATTTCATAAAGTGGAGAAGATACCTAGTATAAACCAACCTCCTCTTCCTCTTCCTCTTCCTCTTCCTCCTCCTTCTCCTCCTTCTCCTCCTTTGCCTCTTCCTCCATACATATGCACACATGCATGTGCACCTACATGCACACATGTACTCACGAACACAGAAACACAAGTATACCAGGCCCATAACGTAACAATAAATAAAATCTATAAAGCATAAGGAAGGAATCAATTGGTCAAGCTTTACTAAAAGCTGTGAGGATGATTTCTGTCTGAGATGCTAGATGAGAACTATCTTTTCTACTAGGGGTTTTCATGTCCTATAAATGGTCTGAGTCAGCTGGAAATGCTTAAAATTGAGCCTGTCATCCAGATGTTCAAGCACCGTGCTGTCAGACAAGCAGATCTGCTAGCTCGATGTGGCAACAGCCCTGGCTTCTTCACTTGTGAAAGCCAAGTTTATATTTGGTTCCAGACAGAAGCAAATGTGTTTATGCTAGTGGTTACACTTTAAAATTAATTTTCCCCTCTAATTTTTCCAACTCGAGTTTCACATTTAAAAATTTATTCATCCCCTGATCTCCATAAATCAGATCCATGAAGCAATAAACAAAGTTCAGATGATGAAGCGCTGGCGCTTTAATTAAAACCACCTTTCCCGGTGCGTGGCAAGTTCACCCTGGTGGAACCAGCGCTTTTCTAAATGAACTTTCCCAATTTAGGAAAGGACCCTTCTGGGGCACAAGAGCACGGCTGGCTCTTTGTAATGTCTTAATTTTTTCAGGAAGTCAAGGTATTATTGAGGGACAACTATATATTAAACATTTTCTTTTTCCCATCACCCCCCCACCTTTTGTGCCATAAGACATTTAAAATATCAACAACGATATCTTATTCTCATCGACTCTTTGAAATGATGTGAGCTATCAAATACAAAGCAAAGGCAGGATTGTCTTTTTTATCTTGGGTGCTGTTAAGATTCTTTCAAACTGCAGCCTCCACTTCCAAGCCCTCTGCCCAACATAACCTCAAGGAATAGCACCTGGTTAAGAGTATCCATCTCATAACTATCTCGCAACAGTGGCATGTGGAGCTGAAGAGACTGCTCAGTAGTTAAGAGCACTGGCCTTGCAGAGAATCTGAGTTTAGTTCCTAGCAACCCCATTAGATAACTTACAACTGTCTGTGACATGCTCTCTCCGCCTCCTCAGACACTGCACTCATATTCACAGGCACATACATGTCTAAGCCTAGTTGTCCTAGGTCAGAATTTTATTATCGTTCCACAAAGGGCTGTAGCAAATACATGTATGACACCATCTTTAAAGTAAGTTACAATATGTGAACGAAGTTCTTAGTATAACAGCATTAACAGTGTAGAGGTAATTTGTGTGTGTGCTTGTTCATGGGAGTATAGGTGCTCACATGTGGGAAGGGTGTGTGTTCAGTCATATCTGTGGAGGCCAAGGCCAGACTCATTCCCCATCTTATTCATGAAACAGAATCTCTCCCCTTTCATTTTAGTGCTCCAATTCAACTAGACTTGCTGACCAATGAGCCCAGGGATTGCCCTGCCTCCACCTCCCCAGCACAAAGATTCCAGCAAGCATACTCTGAGGGCTTGAACTCAAGGGCACAGGTTTGCACAGTGAGCACTTTACCCACAGCCATCCTCCTCAGCCCCAAAAGTTAATTTAAGGAGGGAAATCTTAGATGGATGAATCAGCACACAAAATTAAGTGTAGGATCTAATTAACCAGAAAACATTCAAGCAAGGAGATCCTAAAACTAGGGGCTGCATCTTAGCCTAGCAAAAAGAAGTGACGCCACCCTCTCCCACCCCCCACCCGCCGCCTACCTGCTGATTCTGGAAATGAGATGAAGAAGTGATCAGGAAAATAAGTCCAGAAGTGTTTGTCCCATCCTCTGACTGAAGTTTCTACCCCAGGAATAAGGTCAGAGAGGAATAAAGCCATTTTTCTTAAAGTCATTTGAAAATAAGTATTCCCTAAACTAATTTCTATGAAATATTAATTCTGGGAGGGCCTGAATAGTTTCAAAAGTCTCCAGTAAAATAGAGATGAAAAGCATTTTTGCATTACAGGTGCCTCAGAGCTTCTGCCAAACTTCGCCGCCACCAAGGGAAGGAGCACTGTGGACCTCTAGCATGGGAGAAGGGGGAACATAAACCCCGATTTAAACTGCGCTGACTTCTTGCTCCCAGCAATTGGCAGTAAGTTTCCATTTCTTTGTGACATCTTGCCCCCAAACATGAAGTTCTCACTGCTTATTGACTATTCCCCAACATGCAGTTGATTGTTCTGTACTTGTTAGACATCAAGGAGCAGAGGGGTTTGGGAAGTCCACTCTTACCCTGGCCATTCAACAGTTACAGAGACAGAGTCCCAAACCCTGCTATAGAAGGTACACAGAGACCCCTTGAGTCCAATAAAGAAGTTGCCAAGGGTGGGTGAGTGGGTAGAACACCTAAACCCCTATGAACACCCAAGCCCCTTAGAGTCAGTGGTCTCTCCAACTGGAGTGGTGCTTCTGTACCCTCGAGGTCTGGAATTCTTGCTAATAAACTTCACAGTCAGGTTTGGCTGAGATGTTCTCATACCGTTTAATTCTTTAACTGACTGAGAAAAAAAAGTACCCACCTGCTATTTGGCATAAAAGGCTTAGGGGCAATTTCAGAGCCTGTGGATTTTACAGAAGGTATAGTGACTTATTCACCAGGAGCTACACCCATTTCTTGGGATAAACAGTTAGAACCGTGGGAAAGTGTTCTCTATCCAAATTCCCTGAACCTTCACAGGATGAGCTGGAGCTGTGCTGCTGCGCACTACGGGACAAATTGGTCCTTGGGTAAGCAAGTCAGGAAAGACCAAACAGCCAGGGGGATGTGTATGAGCTGCTGTTGATAAAACTACCTTGCACTGTTGGTTTTATGCAAAATGTTATTGGTGGTGGTGGTGGGGTGTGTGTGTGTGTGTGTGTGTGTGTGTGTGTGTGTGTGTGTGTGTGTGTGCGCGCGTGCGTGCACGCACAAATAGAGTCAAATATCGATGTCAGGTGTATTCCTTAGTCCCTCTTCATGCTGTTGTAGTTGTTGTTGCTATTGTAATTTTTGCTGTAGTTGTTGTTGTTGCTGTTGTTGTTGCTGATGTTGCAGAATTTTATTGCTGTTTTTGCTGCTGCAGCTGTTGTTGTTACGGTTGTTTTTGTTGTTGCTGCTGTTGTTTTGTTGTTGCTGCTGCTGTTTTTGTTGTTGCTGATGCTGCTGCTGTTTGTTGTTGTTGTTGTTGTTGTTGTTGTTGTTGTTGTTGTTGTTATTCCTCTGTGAACCTGATGTTCACTGCTTAAGCTAAGCTGGTTGTTAGCCAGCGAGCTCCAGGGATCCTCCTGTCTCTGCCTCCCATCTCTGGGAAGACAAATACACATCTGATGCCGAGTTTCTGTTCCTGGGCTCTAAGGGTCAAACTCAGGTTTCCATGGCAAGCACTTTACTAGCTGAGCCATTCTGCCAGTCCAGGTTTTGACAGAGTTGCTTTGGAAGGAAAAAAACCTTCTGCATTTTCAAGCACAGGCCCAGCTCTGACTCCCTCATCCCCTGTATCATCACTTTTCTTCCTACAGGCAGCAGAGGGGGAAGTTGTCAGCCTGGAGACACTGACAGTGTAAACCTTTCTGAAACAAAATAGGAGTGAAACCTCACAGGAAGCCATCGATCTCAGCTGGGGAAGTGTAATGTTCAGTGGAAGGAGACCAGAGTAATTGATGTTGAGCCCCGACAGACATTGAAACTGCTTGAAGTCCTTTTCCAGTATGATGAGACGGGCTTCCTATAGTGTCTACTTTTTCCCACCCTAATAACATTTTTTTTAAGATCAAGGAAGAGAGAGCATACCTTTTGGGGAAAAGAAAAATTACACATTTCCCCAAGCTAAAAACAGTGTTGTTATTACCGTGCCTACAAATCTAATTTGATCAGAGAGTACCGCATCCTGCTGGCCTTTTTGTCTGTGACCTTAACAAAATGATAGTGAAATGGGAATATTGTAAGCTCAGAGACAGGAGGCTCTTGCCCTCTCTTGCTGCAGGGCTGCCTCTGAATCACTGTGTCTCTTGGAGGCCACAGAAGCTCTTGGCGCTGTAATTTCCTCAGCTGTGAGAAGGTTTGAATCACTGTGAGGGGATACACATTTGTTTGGTTTCCTAACCTTATATGCAATTAGATTTCTGGATGAATTTCTATCTCCTTTAGAAAACATGGGGATGGGTATATATGGTATTGTGGAGCAATTTCATTGAAGTTAAAGCATTGTCTTCTAAAGGAAGAAGGCAGCCATATTTATAATAGCCAGAAGCTGGAAAGAACCCAGATGCCCTTCAGCAGAGGAATGGATACAGAAAATGTGGTACATTTACACAATGGAGTACTACTTAGCTATTAAAGTCAATGAATTCATGAAATTCTTAGGCAAATGGATGGAACTAGAAAATATCATCCTTAGTGAGGTAACCCAATCACAAAAGAACACACATAGTATGTACTCACTGATAAGTGGATATTAACCCAGAAGCTCAGAATACCCAAGGTACAATTCACAAACCACATGAAACTCAAAGAGAAGGAAGACCAAAGTGTGGATACTTCAATCCTTCTTAGAAGGGGAAAAAAAATACCCATGGAAGGAGTTACAGAGACAAAGTGTGGAGCAGAGACTGAAGAACTGTCCAGAGATGGCCCCACTGGTATCCATCCCATATACAATCACCAAACCCAGATACTTTTGTTGATGCCATCAAGTGCTTGCTAACAGAAACCTGTTACAGCTGTCTCCTGAGAGGTTCCACCACTGACTGACAAATACAGAGAAGGATGCTCATAGCCTGGACTGAGCACAGAGTCCCCAGGGAAGGAATTAGAGGAAGGACCCAAGGAGCTAAAGGGGTCTGCAGCCGCATAGCAGGAACAAGAGTATGAACTAACCAGTACCCTTAGAGCTCCGAGGGACTAAACCACCAACCAAAGAGTATACACGGTGGGACCCATAACTCCAGCTACATATGTAGCAGAGGATAGCCTAGTCAGTCATTAATGGGAGACCCTTGGTCCTGTGAAGGCTCTATGCCCCAATGTAGGGGAATGCCAGGGTCAGGAAGCAGGAGTGGGTAGGCTGGTGAGCAGGGGGAGCAGGGGCGGGATAGGGAGTTTTTGGAGGGGAAACCAGGATAGGGGATAATATTTGAAATGTAAATAAAGAAAATATCTAATAAAAAAAGAAAAAAAAATAAAGAGTTGGAAAGTCACCAATAATTGCAAGTCCTAGGATCTCCTGAAACTTACAAGATTCACAAGGTGCCCCCCACCCCCTCCAAGGTTATATAAGCAGCAACAATTGCTTAGAAGAGGGGACTATTCAACCCACCATCCCACTTGCCTGCAAACCATGCAGGGATGATCCATGCTAAGGTAGGCCTTCAGAGATATAGTTACCACCAAAACACCTATGCTCCTATAGGTGACCCTTCACTCTGACTTCTATAAGAAATACAATAAATTCTGTGGTTCAGCAATTGGACTTTGATGGAGGAGATACTTTAGTCTGCCCTGGGTAAGTAGACATTTGTTCACATCTCCTCATGAACAAACACTGTAACTCTCCACATAGCTTAACATAAAGAATACGAGAGAAGTCAGTCCTCATTTAGCTATACACAGAATGAATTTTGCTTGTTTATAAATTTATATGCACACCCTATTCTTAAGACTATAATTGAAAAATTATATTTTACTGCATATAATTCTGTTATTGAATACTTCTTTGCTCTAGTGAATAGAGAAATAAAGTTGTTTCTCAGAAGTTAAATTAAATGCTTAGGTGATTCTTTACAACTAAATAAAGGTAAAGATTTAAAATTGTTGGATCGTGTATGTGTATGGTTACTGTGTAATACCTGGTATAGAACTAGGAGAATACTATGCTCACATGCATTCAAACAAGTCTTTGATTTCCTCCTTTTATTTTAAAAATAATTGTCTCAAAGCAGTTGCAAAAACAGTACCAAGTATCCTATGTACCCTTTGTACAGCTTTCTCCAATTTTAACAGGATACATCATCAAAATCAAGATACTGGTAGTGTGTAATATTAACTCTAGATCTGTTTTCAGTTTAATTTGTAAATAACGAATAATGAGATATGAATGTTATAAATAGAATAGTTTGGGAAACTTGAGATTTGATTAGGGACAGGGAGGCCTATCCAAGATCAAGTGATATTCATCTCAGAAAAGCAGAATGGACCCCAGGGATTTACCTTGAAGACAACAAGGAGCCTGGGATTGGAGGCAACAGCAGGTGCTCCTCACAGTCTGAGTTATCTCACCATGAAGACCTCTGCTGCTTTTACTGAAAACCAATGAAAACATGGCCATGTAATCAAAAGGTTATCTAGGTATCAAAAAATGTGAGAAAAGCTCACGGTAAATTATAGATGACTCTAATGTTTAAGATAAACATGACATGCATTTATTTAGAATAATGTGGGAGAAATTTAAAGTAATCTACCCGTGTATGACATATAGAAAGGAAAGTGCAGCAAATAGGCTCCTGGAGATTATATGCTGGAAATAAAATTCTGGCTTAATCAGAGCTTCCACTGCATCAGAAGAAGCACAGGAAGATGAGGAAAGAGGGCCTTGGATTAAATGTGAAGCCAAAAATTATCCATAGAGAAAACAACTAAAGATACACAAGAAAATGTTGTTTTGTAATTTAAAAAACACGAGTTCACATCATCTTTGTGTGTTAGCTACTTTTCTCATTGCTATGACAAGACTTTCTTATCATAGGTTTTATTTGGTTCACAATTTGAGATGGGATGATGGTGGGGAAGGTGTGGCAGCAGGAGTGTGATGCAGATGGTCACATGCCATCCACAGTCAGGAAGCAGAGAGAGGTGGATGCTAGGGTTCAGCTCAGTGTCTCCTTTTTAATTTAGTGCTGGACCTCTGCTCATGGGATGGTGACACCCACATTCAGGGTGGGTATTTCCACCTCAGTTAAATCTTTCTAGAAATACACTCACATATGTCCATATGCCTCCTAGGTGGTTATAAATTGAATGAAGTTGGCAATCAAAATTAAGCACCATACTTAAGTACAAAAGCTGATGGACCATAATATAAAATTTGAGTTTCTTCTTCTATATAGTGTGAAATTCTGTTTTAAATTAACATGCTATTAACATGTATGTTAAGGTATATAATTACATATAGCTATAATTTTGTTTAATATGTGTCTCCCTTCTTGAATTGCAGAGCCAGCTTCAGTTGCATATGATAAGAGGGGGCATGCTGGCTATAATATCATACATCACTGTGTGAATGAAAGGGGAGAGGGAACTAGGTGTATTCTCTCAGAACTCCCCTGAAGGCATCATGACTTTAACATGAGACAGGAAATTGCAAGGCTATCCTCCTTTCAATTATGGTAAACTAGACAGGCTTATTCCCTAGAACTCACAAGAATCACCTTGGTTAATAAAAAAAGAAAAAAAGAAAAGAAAAACCATTTAAAGCAAAATAAAAGGATTAGTTGTGGGGAGTTGGGATTTGAGTGTGGGCAGGGAGAGCTATCAAGAACAAAAGCTTCCCATCTTAGAAAAACAAAATGGGCCCTGGGAGTCTTATCTAGGAAGCTGACAAGGCTGGGGTTGGGGAATACACAAGCATCCCTGGCAGTCTGATTATCTTGACATAAAGAACTCTGCTGCTTTTACAGAAAACACTGCTGTTGGTTTCACAGTTAAATTTTGTTAAAGTTCTTTTGACATGCTACTCATCTGAGCCACACTATAAACTGATTATCCGAAAACAGAGGGAAAAATTAGTTTCTTATTTAAGAAGGGTAGTGTTGCCAAGTGTAGTAGGAACTGCAAACCTAGTACTGAGGAGGCCGAGTCAGAAAAGAGAGTGTAAGTTCAAGGCCTGCATGGGTACACAGTGAGACCCCTGTTAAGAAGGAGAAGTGGGGAGAGAAGGGGGAGGAAGAGATGGGGAGGGGGAAGAGAAGGGAAAGGAGGAGGAAGGGGAGAAGGAAGACAAGGAGGAGAAGGAAGAGGAGATGATGAAAGAGGAGAAAAACAGGAGAAGGAAGAGAAGGAGGAAAGAAAGAAGAAGAAAGAGGAGAAGGAGGAGGAAAGGGGAGAGGAAGACAGAGAGAAGGAAGAGGAGGAGGCAGTGTTATGAGTTGAAATGTGGTCCGTAAGGTGGTTGCTTGTCTAAATTAACATAACTCAGAGTCACCTAGTGTCTTAGTGCTTTACCGCTGTGAACAGACACCATGACCAAGGCAATCATATACAGGATAACACTTACAGATACATAGGCATAGTCGTATGCTTGTGTAAAAATAGACCTTTTAATAAAAATCAGGTAGAAATCAATCAAGAAAGACATCCTACATCTACAAACAACTACAAACAACTGTACTCTGAATATCTACATGCAACACACACACACACACACACAGTGAATGAAGGAAAGAAAGAACAAGGAAATTAAAAGACATGACCGCAGCCGGCCACCTTCCGGACCGGAGGACAGGTGCCCACCCGGCTGGGGAGGCGGCCTAAGCCACAGCAGCAGCGGTCGCCATCTTGGTCCCGGGACTCCAAGGAACTTAGGAATTTAGTCTGCTTAGGTGAGAGTCTGTACCACCTGGGAACTGCCAAAGCAACACAGTGTCTGAGAAAGGTCCTGTTTTGGGCCTTCTTCTTCGGCCAGGAGGAGGTCCAAATACAAGATATCTGCGCACCTTCCCTGTAAGAGAGCTTGCCAGCAGAGAGTGCTCTGAGCACTGAAACTCAGAGGAGAGAATCTGTCTCCCAGGTCTGCTGATAGACGGTAACAGAATCACCAGAAGAACAATCTCTAAACAGAGTCAACTATAACTACTAACTCCAGAGATTACCAGATGGCGAAAGGTAAACGGAGGAATCTTACTAACAGGAACCAAGACCACTCACCATCACCAGAACCCAGCACACCCACTTCGCCCAGTCCAGGGAACCCCAACACACCTGAGAACCTAGACCTAGATTTAAAAGCATATCTCATGATGATGGTAGAGGACATCAAGAAGGACTTTAATAAATCACTTAAAGAAATACAGGAGAACACTACTAAAGAGTTACAAGTCCTTAAAGAAAAACAGGAAAACACAATCAAACAGGTAGAAGTCCTTACAGAAAAAGAGGAAAAAACATACAAACAGGTGATGGAAATGAACAAAACCACACTAGACCTAAAAAGGGAAGTAGACACAATAAAGAAAACTCAAAGCGAGGCAACACTAGAGATAGAAACCCTAGGAAAGAAATCTGGAACCATAGATTTGAGCATCAGCAACAGAATACAAGAGATGGAAGAGAGAATCTCAGGTGCAGAAGATTCCATAGAGAACATCGGCACAACAATCAAAGAAAATGGAAAATGCAAAAAGATCCTAACTCAAAATATCCAGGAAATCCAGGACACAATAAGAAGACCAAACGTACGGATAATAGGAGTGGATGAGAATGAAGATTTTCAACTCAAAGGTCCAGCAAACATCTTCAACAAAATTATTGAAGAAAACTTCCCAAATCTAAAGAATGAGATGCATATGAACATACAAGAAGCCTACAGAACTCCAAATAGACTGGACCAGAAAAGAAATTCCTCCCGACACATAATAATCAGAACATCAAATGCACTAAATAAAGATAGAATACTAAAAGCAGTAAGGGAAAAAGGTCAAGTAACATATAAAGGCAAGCCTATCAGAATTACACCAGATTTTTCACCAGAGACTATGAAAGCCAGAAGAGCCTGGACAGATGTTATACAGACACTAAGAGAACACAAACTGCAGCCCAGGCTACTATACCCAGCCAAACTCTCAATTATCATAGAGGGAGAAACCAAAGTATTCCACGACAAAACCAAATTCACGCATTATCTCTCCACGAATCCAGCCCTTCAAAGGATAATAACAGAAAAAAACCAATACAAGAACGGGAACAACGCCCTAGAAAAAACAAGAAGGTAATCCCTCAACAAACCTAAAAGAAGACAGCCACAAGAACAGAATGCCACCTTTAACAACTAAAATAACAGGAAGCAACAATTACTTTTCCTTAATATCTCTTAACACCAATGGTCTCAACTCGCCAATAAAAAGACATAGACTAACAAACTGGCTACACAAACAAGACCCAACATTTTGCTGCTTACAGGAAACTCATCTCAGAGAAAAAGATAGACACTACCTCAGAATGAAAGGCTGGAAAACAATTTTCCAAGCAAATGGTATGAAGAAACAAGCAGGAGTAGCCATCCTAATATCTGATAAGATTGACTTCCAACCCAAAGTCATCAAAAAAGACAAGGAGGGACACTTCATTCTCATCAAAGGTAAAATCCTCCAAGAGGAACTCTCAATTCTGAATATCTATGCTCCAAATACAAGAGCAGCCACATTCACTAAAGAAACTTTAGTAAAGCTCAAAGCACACATTGCGCCTCACACAATAATAGTGGGAGACTTCAACACACCACTTTCACCAATGGACAGATCATGGAAACAGAAACTAAACAGGGACACACTGAAACTAACAGAAGTGATGAAACAAATGGATCTGACAGATATCTACAGAACATTTTATCCTAAAACAAAAGGATATACCTTCTTCTCAGCACCTCATGGTACCTTCTCCAAAATTGACCACATAATAGGTCACAAATCAGGCCTCAACAGATTCAAAAATATTGAAATTGTCCCATGTATCCTATCAGATCACCATGCACTAAGGCTGATCTTCAATAACAAAATAAATAACAGAAAGCCAACATTCACATGGAAACTGAACAACACTCTTCTCAATGATACCTTGGTCAAGGAAGGAATAAAGAAAGAAATTAAAGACTTTTTAGAGTTTAATGAAAATGAAGCCACAACGTACCCAAACCTTTGGGACACAATGAAAGCATTTCTAGAGGCGACCTAAGCCACAGCAGCAGCGGTCGCCATCTTGGTCCGGGACCCGCCGAACTTAGGAAATTAGTCTGAACAGGTGAGAGGGTGCGCCAGAGAACCTGACAGCTTCTGGAACAGGCGGAAGCACAGAGGCGCTGAGGCAGCACCCTTTGTGGGCCGGGGACAGCCAGCCACCGTCCAGACCGGAGGACAGGTGCCCGCCCGGCTGGGGAGGCGACCTAAGCCACAGCAGCAGCGGTCGCCATCTTGGTCCGGGACCCGCCGAACTTAGGAAATTAGTCTGAACAGGTGAGAGGGTGCGCCAGAGAACCTGACAGCTTCTGGAACAGGCAGAAGCACAGAGGCGCTGAGGCAGCACCCTGTGTGGGCCGGGGACAGCCGGCCACCTTCCGGACCGGAGGACAGGTGCCCACCCAGCTGGGGAGGCGGCCTAAGCCACAGCAGCAGCGGTCGCCATCTTGGTCCCGGGACTCCAAGGAACTTAGGAATTTAGTCTGCTTAGGTGAGAGTCTGTACCACCTGGGAACTGCCAAAGCAACACACTGTCTGAGAAAGGTCCTGTTTTGGGCCTTCTTCTTCGGCCAGGAGGAGGTCCAAATACAAGATATCTGCGCACCTTCCCTGTAAGAGAGCTTGCCAGCAGAGAGTGCTCTGAGCACTGAAACTCAGAGGAGAGAATCTGTCTCCCAGGTCTGCTGATAGACGGTAACAGAATCACCAGAAGAACAATCTCTAAACAGAGTCAACTATAACTACTAACTCCAGAGATTACCAGATGGCGAAAGGTAAACGGAGGAATCTTACTAACAGGAACCAAGACCACTCACCATCACCAGAACCCAGCACACCCACTTCGCCCAGTCCAGGGAACCCCAACACACCTGAGAACCTAGACCTAGATTTAAAAGCATATCTCATGATGATGGTAGAGGACATCAAGAAGGACTTTAATAAATCACTTAAAGAAATACAGGAGAACACTACTAAAGAGTTACAAGTCCTTAAAGAAAAACAGGAAAACACAATCAAACAGGTAGAAGTCCTTACAGAAAAAGAGGAAAAAACATACAAACAGGTGATGGAAATGAACAAAACCACACTAGACCTAAAAAGGGAAGTAGACACAATAAAGAAAACTCAAAGCGAGGCAACACTAGAGATAGAAACCCTAGGAAAGAAATCTGGAACCATAGATTTGAGCATCAGCAACAGAATACAAGAGATGGAAGAGAGAATCTCAGGTGCAGAAGATTCCATAGAGAACATCGGCACAACAATCAAAGAAAATGGAAAATGCAAAAAGATCCTAACTCAAAATATCCAGGAAATCCAGGACACAATAAGAAGACCAAACGTACGGATAATAGGAGTGGATGAGAATGAAGATTTTCAACTCAAAGGTCCAGCAAACATCTTCAACAAAATTATTGAAGAAAACTTCCCAAATCTAAAGAATGAGATGCATATGAACATACAAGAAGCCTACAGAACTCCAAATAGACTGGACCAGAAAAGAAATTCCTCCCGACACATAATAATCAGAACATCAAATGCACTAAATAAAGATAGAATACTAAAAGCAGTAAGGGAAAAAGGTCAAGTAACATATAAAGGCAAGCCTATCAGAATTACACCAGATTTTTCACCAGAGACTATGAAAGCCAGAAGAGCCTGGACAGATGTTATACAGACACTAAGAGAACACAAACTGCAGCCCAGGCTACTATACCCAGCCAAACTCTCAATTATCATAGAGGGAGAAACCAAAGTATTCCACGACAAAACCAAATTCACGCATTATCTCTCCACGAATCCAGCCCTTCAAAGGATAATAACAGAAAAAAACCAATACAAGAACGGGAACAACGCCCTAGAAAAAACAAGAAGGTAATCCCTCAACAAACCTAAAAGAAGACAGCCACAAGAACAGAATGCCACCTTTAACAACTAAAATAACAGGAAGCAACAATTACTTTTCCTTAATATCTCTTAACATCAATGGTCTCAACTCGCCAATAAAAAGACATAGACTAACAAACTGGCTACACAAACAAGACCCAACATTTTGCTGCTTACAGGAAACTCATCTCAGAGAAAAAGATAGACACTACCTCAGAATGAAAGGCTGGAAAACAATTTTCCAAGCAAATGGTATGAAGAAACAAGCAGGAGTAGCCATCCTAATATCTGATAAGATTGACTTCCAACCCAAAGTCATCAAAAAAGACAAGGAGGGACACTTCATTCTCATCAAAGGTAAAATCCTCCAAGAGGAACTCTCAATTCTGAATATCTATGCTCCAAATACAAGAGCAGCCACATTCACTAAAGAAACTTTAGTAAAGCTCAAAGCACACATTGCGCCTCACACAATAATAGTGGGAGACTTCAACACACCACTTTCACCAATGGACAGATCATGGAAACAGAAACTAAACAGGGACACACTGAAACTAACAGAAGTGATGAAACAAATGGATCTGACAGATATCTACAGAACATTTTATCCTAAAACAAAAGGATATACCTTCTTCTCAGCACCTCATGGTACCTTCTCCAAAATTGACCACATAATAGGTCACAAATCAGGCCTCAACAGATTCAAAAATATTGAAATTGTCCCATGTATCCTATCAGATCACCATGCACTAAGGCTGATCTTCAATAACAAAATAAATAACAGAAAGCCAACATTCACATGGAAACTGAACAACACTCTTCTCAATGATACCTTGGTCAAGGAAGGAATAAAGAAAGAAATTAAAGACTTTTTAGAGTTTAATGAAAATGAAGCCACAACGTACCCAAACCTTTGGGACACAATGAAAGCATTTCTAAGAGGGAAACTCATAGCTATGAGTGCCTTCAAGAAAAAACGGGAGAGAGCACATACTAGCAGCTTGACAACACATCTAAAAGCTCTAGAAAAAAAGGAAGCAAATTCACCCAAGAGGAGTAGACGGCAGGAAATAATCAAACTCAGGGGTGAAATCAACCAAGTGGAAACAAGAAGAACTATTCAAAGAATTAACCAAACGAGGAGTTGGTTCTTTGAGAAAATCAACAAGATAGATAAACCCTTAGCTAGACTCACTAAAGGGCACAGGGACAAAATCCTAATTAACAAAATCAGAAATGAAAAGGGAGACATAACAACAGATCCTGAAGAAATCCAAAACACCATCAGATCCTTCTACAAAAGGCTATACTCAACAAAACTGGAAAACCTGGACGAAATGGACAAATTTCTGGACAGATACCAGGTACCAAAGTTGAATCAGGATCAAGTTGACCATCTAAACAGTCCCATATCCCCTAAAGAAATAGAAGCAGTTATTAATAGTCTCCCAGCCAAAAAAAGCCCAGGACCAGACGGGTTTAGTGCAGAGTTCTATCAGACCTTCAAAGAAGATCTAACTCCAGTTCTGCACAAACTTTTTCACAAGATAGAAGTAGAAGGTATTCTACCCAACTCATTTTATGAAGCCACTATTACTCTGATACCTAAACCACAGAAAGATCCAACAAAGATAGAGAACTTCAGACCAATTTCTCTTATGAACATCGATGCAAAAATTCTTAATAAAATTCTCGCTAACCGAATCCAAGAACACATTAAAGCAATCATCCATCCTGACCAAGTAGGTTTTATTCCAGGGATGCAGGGATGGTTTAATATACGAAAATCCATCAATGTAATCCATTATATAAACAAACTCAAAGACAAAAACCACATGATCATCTCGTTAGATGCAGAAAAAGCATTTGACAAGATCCAACACCCATTCATGATAAAAGTTCTGGAAAGATCAGGAATTCAAGGCCAATACCTAAGCATGATAAAAGCAATCTACAGCAAACCAGTAGCCAACATCAAAGTAAATGGAGAGAAGCTGGAAGCAATCCCACTAAAATCAGGGACTAGACAAGGCTGCCCACTTTCTCCCTACCTTTTCAACATAGTACTTGAAGTATTAGCCAGAGCAATTCGACAACAAAAGGAGATCAAGGGGATACAAATTGGAAAAGAGGAAGTCAAAATATCACTTTTTGCAGATGATATGATAGTATATATAAGTGACCCTAAAAATTCCAACAGAGAACTCCTAAACCTGATAAACAGCTTCGGTGAAGTAGCTGGATATAAAATTAACTCAAACAAGTCAATGGCCTTTCTCTACACAAAGAATAAACAGGCTGAGAAAGAAATTAGGGAAACAACACCCTTCTCAATAGCCACAAATAATATAAAATATCTCGGCGTGACTCTAACGAAGGAAGTGAAAGATCTGTATGATAAAAACTTCAAGTCCCTGAAGAAAGAAATTAAAGAAGATCTCAGAAGATGGAAAGATCTCCCATGCTCATGGATTGGCAGGACCAACATTGTAAAAATGGCTATCTTGCCAAAAGCAATCTACAGATTCAATGCAATCCCCATTAAAATTCCAACTCAATTCTTCAACGAATTAGAAGGAGCAATTTGCAAATTCATCTGGAATAACAAAAAACCGAGGATAGCAAAAACTCTTCTCAAGGATAAAAGAACCTCTGGTGGAATCACCATGCCTGACCTAAAGCTTTACTACAGAGCAATTGTGATAAAAACTGCATGGTACTGGTATAGAGACAGACAAGTGGACCAATGGAATAGAATTGAAGACCCAGAAATGAACCCACACACCTATGGTCACTTGATCTTCGACAAGGGAGCCAAAACCATCCAGTGGAAGAAAGACAGCATTTTCAACAATTGGTGCTGGCACAACTGGTTGTTATCATGTAGAAGAATGCGAATCGATCCATACTTATCTCCTTGTACTAAGGTCAAATCTAAGTGGATCAAGGAACTTCACATAAAACCAGAGACACTGAAACTTATAGAGGAGAAAGTGGGGAAAAGCCTTGAAGATATGGGCACAGGGGAAAAATTCCTGAACAGAACAGCAATGGCTTGTGCTGTAAGATCGAGAATTGACAAATGGGACCTAATGAAACTCCAAAGTTTCTGCAAGGCAAAAGACACTGTCTATAAGACAAAAAGACCACCAACAGACTGGGAAAGGATCTTTACCTATCCTAAATCAGATAGGGGACTAATATCCAACATATATAAAGAACTCAAGAAGGTGGACCTCAGAAAATCAAATAACCCCCTTAAAAAATGGGGCTCAGAACTGAACAAAGAATTCTCACCTGAGGAATACCGAATGGCAGAGAAGCACCTGAAAAAATGTTCAACATCCTTAATCATCAGGGAAATGCAAATCAAAACAACCCTGAGATTCCACCTCACACCAGTGAGAATGGCTAAGATCAAAAATTCAGGTGACAGCAGATGCTGGCGAGGATGTGGAGAAAGAGGAACACTCCTCCATTGTTGGTGGGATTGCAGGCTTGTACAACCACTCTGGAAATCAGTCTGGCGGTTCCTCAGAAAATTGGACATAGTACTACCGGAGGATCCAGCAATACCTCTCCTGGGCATATATCCAGAAGAAGCCCCAACTGGTAAGAAGGACACATGCTCCACTATGTTCATAGCAGCCTTATTTATAATAGCCAGAAACTGGAAAGAACCCAGATGCCCCTCAACAGAGGAATGGATACAGAAAATGTGGTACATCTACACAATGGAGTACTACTCAGCTATTAAAAAGAATGAATTTATGAAATTCCTAGCCAAATGGATGGACCTGGAGAGCATCATCCTGAGTGAGGTAACACAATCACAAAGGAACTCACACAATATGTACTCACTGATAAGTGGATACTAGCCCAAAACCTAGGATACCCATGATATAAGATACAATTTCCTAAACACATGAAACTCAAGAAAAATGAAGACTGAAGTGTGGACACTATGCCCCTCCTTAGAAGTGGGAACAAAACACCCATGGAAGAAGTTACAGAAACAAAGTATGGAGCTGAGATGAAAGGATGGACCATGTAGAGACTGCCATATCGAGGGATCCACCCCATAATCAGCTTCCAAATGCTGACACCATTGCATACACTAGCAAGATTTTACTGAAAGGACCCAGATGTAGCTGTCTCTTGTGAGACTATGCCGGGGCCTAGCAAACACAGAAGTGGATGCTCACAGTCAGCTAATGGATGGATCACAGGGCTCCCAATGGAGGAGCTAGAGAAAGTACCCAAGGAGCTAAAGGGATCTTCAACCCTATAGGTGGAACAACATTATGAACTAACCAGTACCCCTGAGCTCTTGACTCTAGCTGCATATGTATGAAAAGATGGCCTAGTCGGCCATCACTGGAAAGAGAGGCCCATTGGACACGCAGACTTTGTGTGCCCCGGTACAGGGGAACGCCAGGGCCAAAGGGGGGGAGTGGGTGGGTAGGGGAGTGGGGGTGGGTGGGTAAGGGGGACTTTTGGTATAGCATTGGAAATGTAAATGAGCTAAATACCTAATTAAAAAAAAATAGTTTGACTCTAGCAAAAAAAAAAAAAAAAAAAAAAAAAAAAAGAAAGCATTTCTAAGAGGGAAACTCATAGCTATGAGTGCCTTCAAGAAAAAACGGGAGAGAGCACATACTAGCAGCTTGACAACACATCTAAAAGCTCTAGAAAAAAAGGAAGCAAATTCACCCAAGAGGAGTAGACGGCAGGAAATAATCAAACTCAGGGGTGAAATCAACCAAGTGGAAACAAGAAGAACTATTCAAAGAATTAACCAAACGAGGAGTTGGTTCTTTGAGAAAATCAACAAGATAGATAAACCCTTAGCTACACTCACTAAAGGGCACAGGGACAAAATCCTAATTAACAAAATCAGAAATGAAAAGGGAGACATAACAACAGATCCTGAAGAAATCCAAAACACCATCAGATCCTTCTACAAAAGGCTATACTCAACAAAACTGGAAAACCTGGACGAAATGGACAAATTTCTGGACAGATACCAGGTACCAAAGTTGAATCAGGATCAAGTTGACCTTCTAAACAGTCCCATATCCCCTAAAGAAATAGAAGCAGTTATTAATAGTCTCCCAGCCAAAAAAAGCCCAGGACCAGACGGGTTTAGTGCAGAGTTCTATCAGACCTTCAAAGAAGATCTAACTCCAGTTCTGCACAAACTTTTTCACAAGATAGAAGTAGAAGGTATTCTACCCAACTCATTTTATGAAGCCACTATTACTCTGATACCTAAACCACAGAAAGATCCAACAAAGATAGAGAACTTCAGACCAATTTCTCTTATGAACATCGATGCAAAAATCCTTAATAAAATTCTCGCTAACCGAATCCAAGAACACATTAAAGCAATCATCCATCCTGACCAAGTAGGTTTTATTCCAGGGATGCAGGGATGGTTTAATATACGAAAATCCATCAATGTAATCCATTATATAAACAAACTCAAAGACAAAAACCACATGATCATCTCGTTAGATGCAGAAAAAGCATTTGACAAGATCCAACACCCATTCATGATAAAAGTTCTGGAAAGATCAGGAATTCAAGGCCAATACCTAAACATGATAAAAGCAATCTACAGCAAACCAGTAGCCAACATCAAAGTAAATGGAGAGAAGCTGGAAGCAATCCCACTAAAATCAGGGACTAGACAAGGCTGCCCACTTTCTCCCTACCTTTTCAACATAGTACTTGAAGTATTAGCCAGAGCAATTCGACAACAAAAGGAGATCAAGGGGATACAAATTGGAAAAGAGGAAGTCAAAATATCACTTTTTGCAGATGATATGATAGTATATATAAGTGACCCTAAAAATTCCAACAGAGAACTCCTAAACCTGATAAACAGCTTCGGTGAAGTAGCTGGATATAAAATTAACTCAAACAAGTCAATGGCCTTTCTCTACACAAAGAATAAACAGGCTGAGAAAGAAATTAGGGAAACAACACCCTTCTCAATAGCCACAAATAATATAAAATATCTCGGCGTGACTCTAACGAAGGAAGTGAAAGATCTGTATGATAAAAACTTCAAGTCCCTGAAGAAAGAAATTAAAGAAGATCTCAGAAGATGGAAAGATCTCCCATGCTCATGGATTGGCAGGACCAACATTGTAAAAATGGCTATCTTGCCAAAAGCAATCTACAGATTCAATGCAATCCCCATTAAAATTCCAACTCAATTCTTCAACGAATTAGAAGGAGCAATTTGCAAATTCATCTGGAATAACAAAAAACCGAGGATAGCAAAAACTCTTCTCAAGGATAAAAGAACCTCTGGTGGAATCACCATGCCTGACCTAAAGCTTTACTACAGAGCAATTGTGATAAAAACTGCATGGTACTGGTATAGAGACAGACAAGTGGACCAATGGAATAGAATTGAAGACCCAGAAATGAACCCACACACCTATGGTCACTTGATCTTCGACAAGGGAGCCAAAACCATCCAGTGGAAGAAAGACAGCATTTTCAACAATTGGTGCTGGCACAACTGGTTGTTATCATGTAGAAGAATGCGAATTGATCCATACTTATCTCCTTGTACTAAGGTCAAATCTAAGTGGATCAAGGAACTTCACATAAAACCAGAGACACTGAAACTTATAGAGGAGAAAGTGGGGAAAAGCCTTGAAGATATGGGCACAGGGGAAAAATTCCTGAACAGAACAGCAATGGCTTGTGCTGTAAGATCGAGAATTGACAAATGGGACCTAATGAAACTCCAAAGTTTCTGCAAGGCAAAAGACACTGTCTATAAGACAAAAAGACCACCAACAGACTGGGAAAGGATCTTTACCTATCCTAAATCAGATAGGGGACTAATATCCAACATATATAAAGAACTCAAGAAGGTGGACCTCAGAAAATCAAATAACCCCCTTAAAAAATGGGGCTCAGAACTGAACAAAGAATTCTCACCTGAGGAATACCGAATGGCAGAGAAGCACCTGAAAAAATGTTCAACATCCTTAATCATCAGGGAAATGCAAATCAAAACAACCCTGAGATTCCACCTCACACCAGTGAGAATGGCTAAGATCAAAAATTCAGGTGACAGCAGATGCTGGCGAGGATGTGGAGAAAGAGGAACACTCCTCCATTGTTGGTGGGATTGCAGGCTTGTACAACCACTCTGGAAATCAGTCTGGCGGTTCCTCAGAAAATTGGACATAGTACTACCGGAGGATCCAGCAATACCTCTCCTGGGCATATATCCAGAAGAAGCCCCAACTGGTAAGAAGGACACATGCTCCACTATGTTCATAGCAGCCTTATTTATAATAGCCAGAAACTGGAAAGAACCCAGATGCCCCTCAACAGAGGAATGGATACAGAAAATGTGGTACATCTACACAATGGAGTACTACTCAGCTATTAAAAAGAATGAATTTATGAAATTCCTAGCCAAATGGATGGACCTGGAGAGCATCATCCTGAGTGAGGTAACACAATCACAAAGGAACTCACACAATATGTACTCACTGATAAGTGGATACTAGCCCAAAACCTAGGATACCCACGATATAAGATACAATTTCCTAAACACATGAAACTCAAGAAAAATGAAGACTGAAGTGTGGACACTATGCCCCTCCTTAGAAGTGGGAACAAAACACCCATGGAAGGAGTTACAGAAACAAAGTTTGGAGCTGAGATGAAAGGATGGACCATGTAGAGACTGCCATATCCAGGGATCCACCCCATAATCAGCATCCAAACGCTGACACCATTGCATATACTAGCAAGATTTTATCGAAAGGACCCAGATGTAGCTGTCTCTTGTGAGACTATGCCGGGGCCTAGCAAACACAGAAGTGGATGCTCACAGTCAGCTAATGGATGGATCACAGGGCTCCCAATGGAGGAGCTAGAGAAAGTACCCAAGGAGCTAAAGGGATCTTCAACCCTATAGGTGGAACAACATTATGAACTAACCAGTACCCCTGAGCTCTTGACTCTAGCTGCATATGTATCAAAAGATGGCCTAGTCGGCCATCACTGGAAAGAGAGGCCCATTGGACACGCAGACTTTGTGTGCCCCGGTACAGGGGAACGCCAGGGCCAAAGGGGGGGAGTGGGTGGGTAGGTGAGTGGGGGTGGGTGGGTAAGGGGGACTTTTGGTATAGCATTGGAAATGTAAATGAGCTAAATACCTAATAAAAAATGGAAAAAAAAAAAAAAAAAAAAAAAAGACATGACCGACATGACCGCTCCTACGTATGGTGGGGAAGAAAGCTTAGCATAGATACATGGGAGAGCATAGTCAGAGGCAGACACATCTGGGAGAGTCCAGAGTGATGGTGGCCCTGAACTAGGTGGAAGAGAGGAAAGGAGAGAGGGGAACCAAGTACAGCAGCCAGAAGGCCAGAGGTATCAGAACAGGTGAGAGTAACCAAAATGCTTGGATTATATACAGAAGGTTCTGAAGAAAGGGCAGCCCAGACCCTGGACTGGACAGTTCAGGGTAGAGGGTGGGGTATGCCAGCCATACCCTGTAATAAGAACTGAGGGATGCTGAGAGAATCTAAAGGCCAGATCCTCTTTAATATGTTAAATAGGTAGCTCATCCACTTGTCCTGGATTTGAAACTTCACACACACACACACACACACACACACACACACACACTTCAGAGTGTCATCTTTATTTCTGGGTGTTGCCACCAGTATCCTGAAGCTCCTGAGACTGAGGTATTGAAGGATTCCATGAGGGACACACATCCCCCCACAGTTCAGAAGAGAGGACATGTATCCCCTTCAGCTATCTCTGGGTTTTCTTATGACAAAGAAAACTCCTGCCGGCTGCCTCTGAGTGGCTCTATGCTGTTGTGCTTCTGTGCCCAATAACTCTCGTGTTTTTATTAACTGTTCTACTGAGTCCTATTTATCAGAGAGACAGGTGTATCACCTGATAATACAATAAGCTCTGGTGGATGTATGAGTTGTTTTATACTTTTATACCCACAATCAGTTCCCAGAGCATCGTAAAACAAAAGGCTTATTTCTCCCACCAACTCCCTTCAGTTTTTATTCCCCAAGTAGTGAAGCTATGCAATATTCACCTTCAGAAATAACTGTTGCCATTTAATAATAAGTATAAAATATCCTCTCATCTAACAAGGGACATCATGGATTAAAAATGAAGTTATTTTTAAGGATAATGTCATGATAAAAGATGGATGTAAGCATCCAGGTGAATCAAGTGTAGCAGCAGGCATGACCCTGGGGTATGACTAAAAAGCAGACCTCATTTCAATGTCATAAAGAAGATATTGCGCACCATTTTCCCCCAAATGTAGTTGCAGGCATCCTATATCACCATCCCCTGCTCTTTCCAATGACCCCACATTTCCAAAACTAAGAAGAGAAACACCTTATCAGTTGGATACAGAGCCATAAAAAGAAAAAGCTAGCCTAAACCTATTCCCTTCATATAGCCTACAAAGCCCTGGGGAGCCTGCAGTAACCTCAAAGTACCCAGCCTCTTCCCACCCACAAACCCTGACCTCCTGGTCAGCCACCACACGGAGTCCCCTTCTAGCCTTTCTGAAATTCCTCTCTGCTTTTACCCCGACATGACTCATGCCTGCAACAGGCTGCACCTGCCTTTATTTCCTCAAAGAAACTCTAGTCTTCAAAGCCTCATCTTTTGAATGTGTGTTATTAAAAATTAAAAGTCATCCAACCAATGGACAATAGCAGCTGACCTCTGTTGTTGAGTTGGGGAAGGCTGAAAGAAGTTGAGGAGAAGGGTGATCCTGTAGGAGGACCAGCAGTCTTGGTTAATCTGGACTCCTGGATCTTTCAAACACTGGACCAACAAACAGGCAGCATACACCAGCTGATATGAGGCCCCCAACACATATACAGTAGAGGACTTCCAGGTTTGTGTTCATTCAGAGATGAAGCACCTAACCCTGAAGAGACTGGAGGCCCCAGCGAGTTTAGAGGTCAGGTGGGGTGGGGGGTGGGGGCATCCATGTAGAGATGGGGTGGGGTGGGGAGAAGGTGTGGAATGTGGAGCAGTCAGAGGGTGTGTGGGGAGAGGTGGGGAATGGAATATGAAGTATAAAAACTGAATTACAAATAAAATTAAACTTAAAAAATTTTAAAAAGTCATTTCAGCACAACCTATGTAATAAATATCAATCATACTTAAATCTCTGGGCTAAATGCCATAAATCAAAATAGCCTACATCCTTAAGTTACTTGCCTTGAATATATGTGCAATCTGTAAACCTGAGAACTTATTAAGCATTCAAACAAGAAGCCAGACATAAAAGAATACAGAGTGTGTTACCCAATTCATGTGAAATGCTAAAACAGGCAGATTAATCTACAGTGACAGCAAACATTAGCAATTGCCTAGGGCAGGGAGGTCAGCCATGGCTACAAAAGGACAGGAGGACCCTGTGTAGACACAAAAATATTCTGTAATGTTGACTGTGGTGTACTTTGGTACACATTTGTCAAAACACATCAAAATGTTCACTAAGAGTGGTGCATTTTGGGATCTGGGAAAAATGATTCCGTTCTTAAAGCACTTGCCATGTAAATGTAAGAGCCAGGGTTAAGATCCTCAGTGCCCATTAGGTTAGGTGTGGTGCCCTCCTTCAATGCCAGCATGTAGTAAGCAGAGATGAGGGACTCCTACCTGGGCTCTATAACACCCTGCCTCAAGCAAACAAACAGGCACACTCATGTATCTGTGGGTTAGATGAGAGGTGATTAACAACTCTGAGCAGCAGGAGTTCTGCCATTCTTACTGTGCCTAGTTTCTCACACTATGCACACCTTGTACCTGAGTCACATGGTCTCAGCAGGAAGTGCCTTGGTGGTAGTTCATTCATTCATTCATTCATTCATTCACTGAAACACTTTTATATATCATAATGTTTGTGTTTGTGGAATATATATAATTACTCTGTTAATCACCATTCTTTCTATCTTAATTATTTCTTTTATTTTTTGAAATTATAATACCCTCCCCTCTTCCTCACTCCAAACCCTCCCATTTACCCCTCCTTTCTCTCTTTCAAACTCATGGCCTTTTTAAAAAATTAATCATTGGTACATATCTCCTCTCTCTCTCTCTCTCTCTCTCTCTGTGTGTGTGTGTGTGTGTGTGTGTGTGTGTGTGTGTGTGTGTGTGCGTGTGCGTGTGTATTCTACTTCCTCTACTCATTGTTTAAGTCTGGCTCCTATTGGGTTGGCTGAGGCTCACTCTCATGAAGCACAGCAATCTCTAGTGAATTCTCTGGTTTTTAATTTCATGCTGGAAACACTGTGTCCTCTGGCATCCCCAGGACAGTCAAGCAGAAGCATAATATTCTACAATACTGATGAATTCTCATGCTACTTGAATAAGACCAGCTCTTTCTTCCACTCTATATTCTGGTTTCTTTTCTGTTGCTATGCCAAGTCACACTGAAGAAAAAAAAACTTTGGGGGGGAAAGTGGCTTATTTCAGTTCACAGTTCCAGGCTACAGTCCATATTTTAGAGAAGTCAACCAGGAACTTCAAACATCTAGTCACATCACATTCACCATTCACAAGCACAGAGAAAGAAATGCATAGAGGACCACCTGCTTGCTTTTTCTCAGCTCAGTCTCTACACTCAAACAATTCAGTACCCACTGTCTAGGGAATGGTGTTTTCCACAGTGGGCTGGACATCAGTTAACTTAAGACAGTCTTTAACTGGACAACCCAATGCAGACAATCCCTCATTGAGCCTCTCCCCAGATGATTCTAGGTTGTGTCAAGTTGACAATTAAAGCTAAGCATCACAATGACCATACTTTCAAGTAAGTTAGCATATGACCGGGAATCAAGGTTGGGAAAAGAAGAGGGTTAGAATGAGTGGGTGAGGGCATTGGGGGCAGAATACAGTCAATGTGAAGACAGTATATTGCATGCATTTATGAAATTATTCATAACTTTATTTAGACTAACTTGTTGCCAAGATGATGTAGTGGGTAAAGGTGCTTGAAGTAAAGACTGACAATCTGAGTTTAATCCAACCTACATAGTGGAAGAATAAAACAAAACCCACGAAGTTTCCTCTGACTTTTACATATAAACAAACACATATACACACAGTACACACACATACACACACCATCACCACCACCACCACTACCACCACACCACACCACACACAACACACATTCACCCCATACCACAAAGACACCCTCATATGCATACATATAGTACACATTTGAAAAGCAGGTAAGGAGAGACACCTCACTCTCTTGCTGCCCTTTCCAACCACCATGGACTGCATCCTAAAACTGTAAACCAAGATGAAGCCTTCCTCTCTTAAGATGCCTTTCAGGTTATTTTGTCACAGAACCAAAAAGAGTCACTACAGGAAAGACATAGTTCTCTCACCCCAGAAGGAGAAAACAGCCAAGAAGCTGGAATATTTGATATATATAGTAATTGGCCTCAAAAAAAAATCAGTCTCTTCTTTAAGCAGAAAGTCACCTTTATGAGCAAATACAGCCTGAAGCAGAGGGAGGTCATGGCAAGGCAGAATTGATGTTACACTTGCAGACTCTCCCAGCCATGCAAAAGGGAGGTGGGCAATGAGTGATGCTTCAGCCCTCATAGTGCAGGAGAAAGCAGGGAGGCCTTTGCCCTTCTGTGCAGAATGTTTTCCACAGTTGCTCTGTCTTTCTGAGCTCTCTGTCTATCATTTCTGGATCTATACTCTGGGAATCTTGTTGGTATTTTACTGTATGGTGAGAAGTGACATCAAAGAAATTGCTCCCACGAGGAAATTTGCATGCTGAGGAAGTTAATGATCATCTAGTTTTCTCTGCAAAAACTCCTGGCATCATCCATTCAGTCTTGGTTGCAAGACTAAATCCAAGACTAAATCTCCTGCTAACCACCCCTCCCTTTCTATACATTCCACCCCCACTCACTCTTCAAGGCTAAGATCAGGGAAGCCGAACAGTGAGTACTCAACCTAAAGCCCAAAACCACAGTGCTCAACAAGTGATACCAATCACCATTAACTTCACCACCACTCTTATTCTAAGTACAAGATTGCAAAGGACTCTACTTGATGGGAATTAAAACAGAGATTAAAAGATGCCTTAAAATTTTATTCTGAGGCATAAAGGTGTCACAATACTGAACCCCTGTCAGCATGCTGTTCTCTAAATACCTTAATGTAATCCCAGATTAGCTCTCCAAAGGTTTTCCCTGTGAATCCTGTTCTAGCTCCACTTCTGTTTCTGTGGTCAAATACCCAGCCCAGGTCCCTACCCCACAAAAGGCAGCCTAGAGAAGAAAAGAATTGTGTGGCTTACAATTCAAGGGTTGAGTCCATCATCAAGGGGGAAGTCAAAAGCAGGAAGCTGATAAATTATGTTCACAGTCAAGAACAGAAAAAAAAAAAAATGAGCCCATGCTGCCTGCCTGCTTGATCTAGCAGTCTCCATTCTTATACAGTTCCAGGAATGGGGCTACTATCCACAATGCACTGGGTCAATTAACAGCCAAAATAGACCCTAACAGCCATGCACATAAGCCAATCTAACATAGATAATTCCTCAACTGAGACTCACTCCTGGATGATTCTAGGTTGTGACAAGTTAACATTTAAACCTAGCAGAAGTCCCATGATTGAAACTCACAGTTTAACCAAACCATTTTTTATGGCTCCCAATGCCACATTCTTTAAGATGTATGTGTGTGCACCTGTTTTTCTATATGTACATATGTCTGGAGTAATCTGTGGAGGCCAGAAGAGGGCGTCAGATCCACTGGAACTGGAGTTGTAGGCAGTTATGAGCTGCCAGATGTGAGTGCTGGGAACTGACCCTAGTCCTTTGCCATATCAGCAAATACTCTAACTTCTGAGCCATCACTTCAGTCCACCAACACCCACTCTTTATGCTCTCTAAGAACTGGCATTTGGAAAGATCTCTTCAGTTCCATCTATTTAAGTTGTACCAACTATTCAAAAACAAATGAACAAAAACAAAACACACATCTTCCACGAAATGTTTCCTGCTCATCTCCAACCATTCCTTTGTTTCTTCGGAATCCCCACAGTTCCTCGTTTCTGTTATTCCATCATCTCCCAGTGGTTATTCTAATAAAAATTAAAATCCAATCAAAGTCCCTTCTAAATCCTCATGAGGGCACAAAGCATGAAGAAAGCATTCCTAGGAGTTTGTTTTAGATACTTAAAAGTAACTACTGATATTCAAGTATTCCCTAGAAGTCAAGATCAGCCTAGACTGGGTAGCAAGTTTTTTTTTTTTTAATTTTATATTTTTTATTGGAAATACATTCTTCTCTCATACCTCATTCCATTCTTCCCAGCTTGGCACTACTAACCCTCTTCCCCAAATCCACTCCCCCTCCATCTCATATCAGAAAAGAGAAGGCCTCCAAGCACAACAGCCAAGCACAAGACAAAATACAATAAGGCAAGGCAAAAGCCCTTACACTGAAGCTGGACAAGGCAACCTAACAAGAGAAAAGGAGTCCCAAGCTCAGACAGACTAGTCAGAAACACACTGTTCCCACAGTTAGCAGTCCTGCAAACACTGCCAAGCCAACAGCTGCAAGATATATAGAGAGAACCTGATGCAGACCCATGCAGGCCCCTAACTGGCACTATAGAATAGTAAAGCAGGCCACACAGTGTCCTCCTCTGGCATCTGTGTGTGAAACAACTTTCTGTTAGTTGATTCAGTGGACCATCTTCTCCTGGTATCCTCCATCTACTCTGACTCCTAGAATTCTTCTGTCCTGTCTTTCACGGGATCTCTGGAGTTCTGAGGGGAGGAACCCAATGGAGACCTGCAATTCTCTCTCTCTCTCTCTCTCTCTCTCTCTCTCTCTCTCTCTCTCTCTCTCTCTCTCTCTCCCTCCCTCCCCCTCCCCTTCCCCCTTCCCCCTCCCCCTCTTCCTCTCCATATGTCTGGCTTTGGGTCTCAGCATCTGCTCCTACCTGCTGCCAAAAGAAGCATCTCTGATGACAACTGGACAAAGCACCAATCATATTTTTTCCTCCTGGATCTATATTGCAATATATTCTAAACTCATCTTTAGGAGAGAGGGAGAGAGAGAGAGAGAGAGAGAGAGAGAGAGAGAGAGAGAGAGAGAAGAGAAGAGAAGAGAAGAGAAGAGAAGAGAAGAGAAGAGAAGAGAAGAGAAGAGAAGAGAAGAGAAGAGAAGAGAAGAGAAGAGAGAGAAGAGAAGAGAAGAGAAGAAAAACAAGTCAATAAAGTGCTTGTCATACAAGTATAAAGTACCTTATACCCTCAAACCCCATGTAGAATGAGCCAGGCATCATGGTGTGCTCTCATAATCCTAGCTAGGAAGGTGGAGACAGATGAATGCCTGGGACTGTTAACCAGATAGTCTAACCCAGTCAGTGCATATCAGGTTCACTGACAGCCTGTCTCATGTTTTGAGAGGGGTCTCATTAATTTGCCCAGATTGATCTTGAACTCATGTTGTAGTCCAGGAAGCCCTTTAATTTGTGATCTGCCTGGCTTAGTTTACCACATACCTGGCACTATAGAATGGTAAAGCAGGCCACACGGTGTCTTCCTCTGGCATCTGTTTGTGAAACCACACCCACATATACATATATCACATGTATGTGTGCCACATACGTACACATGAGAAGGAAGGAAAAACAAGGAAGGAAGGAAGGAAGGAAGGAAGGAAGGAAGGAAGGAAGGAAGGAAGGAAGGAAGGAAGGAAAGAAAGAAAGAAGGAAAGAAAGAAGGAAAGAAGGACAGAGGAAGGGAGGGGAAGGGAGGGAGGGAGGGAGGGAGGGAGGGAGGGAGGGAGGGAGGGAGGGAGGGAGGAAGAAAGGAAAGCAATCCTAAAAGTTACAGAGCACAGCACCAATAAAACTGGCCCAAGAATGAGACTTCCCATTAAAGGACACCTACAGTGACATTGCACCTTATTTTCCAACCTCAATCCAAGTAAGAAGTTTGAACCACTGAGGTCATAACACATCTAGTGTGCCATCAGAATTCTCAAATAACAGCTATGCAGTACAAGAAAGGGTGGCTTAAAGAAGCCTTGGGCTCAAATAGCTATGAAAACCTCTGCAAATTAAGGTCACTTCATTCTTGTAAAATAAGGGGAAATTCTGGGTGACTATAGAAGAAAGGAAAGACTAGTTCAGCTCTCAACATGCTTGACAGAGTAATCGCTCACATCAGAAATGAAGCTGAGGGGATGTGGAAAAGGTTGACAAAATGTCCATACCTCATCAAAGAAAGAAAGTTGAAAGCTGGTGGTTAAATATAGCCTGTTCCTAAACAGGAAACCATTTCTCACTCAACAGATTAGATGGAAAGAAGGAAGAAGCCCCATCCCCGGATCAATGACCTTCTGTTTGCCTTAAGAAGTCTCTCAGTTTCTTATCTTTGGTTTTTGTCTTTTTCCATTTATCATCTGCATGTGGTATGGGCATATGTATATGAGAAACACTTTGCATGTATGTGGATGTGCATGTATGTGGATGCACGTGCATGTAGAGGCCCCAAGATAATGTTGAAGATCATCCTCCATCACTCTTCTACCTTATTCCTTGAGGTTGATCTCTGAAACTCAAAGCTCACTGATATCTAGTTTTGCTTACATTGAAGATTCCCTGTTATTGCCTTCTAAGCCTGAGATGGCAGGCCAGCCACCCTGCCCATTCACAAATTATATGGGCTCTGGGGATCTGAACTCCAGTCCTCATGCTTGGCTACCAAACAAACACTTAGCCACTGAGGCCTCTACCAAAACCTGAATCTCAGATTATTTTCCCACAGGAGCATCGATGATAAGAAATGTTCACGTGTAAACTTTCAGGGAGATAGCATGATAGTATTGTAGAAACTATGATTAATATAAAATCTCAGAGTTTCCCCATGAGCTATAACTGTTCAGGCTTTTCTAAATAATAAACTGAGGCAAAAACATGAGTCTCACATCATGTAGTGAAGATGAAATTTGAACTCAGACAAGCTTCATTTCTCTTGTGTGCACATATGTGTGGAGTGTGTGTGTGTATATACATATGCATCATATACATACACATATATATCAATCAAGATACAAACACACACACAAAGCCATGTTAGAGGAGAAAGTGGTTTATTTAAGTTCACAATTCAAAATCACAGTCCATCACTATAGGGAAATCAAGACAGGAACTTTGAGAAGCTGGTCACATCCCATCTAGAGTCAAGACCATAGGGAAGTGGAATATGAGACAAGGTGTCTCACTGACCAGAATTCATCAAGTCAGCTCTACTGGCTACCCAGTAAGTGTCAGGAATCTTCCTGTCAATGCCTCTTCAATACTTGGATTATAAGCACATACCACTGTGCCTAGTCTTTTTTACATAGGTTCTAAGAATCAAAGTCAGGTCCTTGTGCTTGTGTAACGAGCACTTTACCAACTGAGCCATCTCTCTAGCCCTCATTTTAGTCTCTATTGGTCACATCCTATGTTCAAGGAATGGTGACTTGCCCACACAAACACTGTACCCTGAAATAATGTACTCACATTACTGTTCTGGAAGCTACAAACAACATGCCTCAGCTGTATGAACAACATTTTGCTAGATACAGGTCTCAAGGATCAGAAGGCATGAAAACTCCCAAGAGTTTAATATCTATTGGGAAACTAGCTCATAATTTAATTATTATAAACTTCTACCTGACTTCTCAGGCAGTAAAGGGGCAAGGGGTGATTTCTCAAGGGTTGCCACTCAAGGTTTATGCTTGAGCAGGTAACTGTAATCATATAGAACTTCCAAGGACTACAGTTGTGTGATTAGAAAACTAGAGAATATGCCTTGGTCATAGCCCATTGTGTATATCTGGGATAATAAGCACATGCGGTAAAGAGAAGATGCCGTGGCACAGAACAGATGGGCAGGTGTTTGAGCCATTCCAAAGACTGAATTTGAAATGATATTCTTACCCTTTTTTCTGAATGGACCCCTTTAGAAGATGTGCTAGCTGGCCAACTTGACACAAGCTAGAGTCATCAGAGATAAAGAAAACTCTGTTGATGAAATGCCTCAATGAGTTCTATCTGTACAGCACTTTCTCAATCAGTGATTGATGGTGAAGGCCAAGCCCATTATGGGTGGTGCCATCCCTGGGATAGTGGTCCTGGGTTCTATACAATGCAGGCTGAGCAAGCCATAGTGAGCAAGCCAGTGAATAGCATGCCTCCATGGCCTCTGAATCAGCTCCTGCCTCCAGATTTCTGCCCTGTTTGAGTTCCTGTCCTGACTTTCTTTGATGATGAACAGCATTGTGAAAGTATAAGTTGAATAAACCCTTTCCTCCCCAACTCATCATTTGGTTATGGTGGTTAGTCATAACAACAGAAACCCTAAGGCACAATAGTTTATAAGGAGACACTTTTTCAGAAGATAAAGATTATATATGTTATATATTATATATAATTTTATATTATATATTATGTATTACACAAAATTTAAAAGCCACCCAATTATATCACAATATGATTTGACACAAGAGAAGTCCAAGGATTATTACCTGAAGATGGGGCTGGGGAGGTGGCTCGGTCAGTAAAGTTCTTGCTATACAAGCATAAGAACTTGAGTTTGACCCCCAGAACTCACATTAAAATTAATAAAAATCCAGACAAGAATAGAGCACATTTGTAAGGCAGAGATGGTCAGATCCCTGGGGCTCACTGGTCAGCCAGCCTAGTCAAATCAGGAAGCCCTGAGTAAAAGTTAGAAACCTGGTCTCAAAAATAAGACCCTGCGGAACATTATCCAAGGCTGACCTTTGACCACACATGCGCGCACACACACACACACACACACACGCACACACACACACACACAGAGAGAGAGAGAGAGAGAGAGAGAGAGAGAGAGTTTTGTGGGATTATATTTTTCAAAAGAAAAAAAAAACTCTCAAAACTCAGATGTGCTGGAGGGAGACAACACAAGCTGTCAGACTAAGTGGAGGGGACATTATTACAATTGTGGTTTATATAAATGCTTCTAAATCAGTGTTCCATCTTCCATCAAATCCAGCACCTCTTCCAATTTTAAGTATCTTTATATCTATTTTACATCACTGACAACACACCTAAATGACAACATAAGCTACCTACCTTTGGAGAAATATATAAGAATACATGTGTGGAGGGCTGGAGAGATTACTCAGTGGTTAAGAGTGTACACTGTTCTCTTCCAGCGTACCACCCAGCCCATATCCTGTAATTCCAGCTCTCAGGGTAATCTGATGCCCTCTTCCGGACCCTTTCACCACTGCACTCAAAAGACATTACTATTTATCATATATTATATATCATATATCATATATCACATATCACACATCACATATTGCATGTTATATGTTATATGCTATACACACATATAAATATATATATATATACACAGACATATACATACATGCAATTTAAATATATAAATAAATTTTAAAAAATAATATGTGTATGAATAATATTGTATTTATTTCTAAAATATCAGAACAACTAAACTTGGAATAGGAGGAAGCCAACAACACCTGTGCTCAAAATTGCCGATAATCACTGTCAGTACCAAATGCATCCAACCGATACAAAAGTGCTCTGTCAGCAATTCACATTCCTCAAGGATAACTGCCATTGTGATGTGAGTTTTCCAAAACACTGAATAACTTAAACTCCAAAATATGGCAAAAATAGAATCTTTTTAGCATTTACTTTGTAGCTTTATTCCTAGAAAAGTTTTTGTTGAAACTAAAAACAAACAAACAAACAAACAAACAAACAAAACCCACATGTTCAACAGAATAACAAAGCTACACTTGGGATTTAATGGATTGTAGTGAGATTTCTTGTATGTAAACATGGATGGATGGATGGATGGATGGATGGATGGATGGATGGATGGATGGATGGATAGATGGAAAGGTGGTTGACACATGGCATAAAGACCAATGGATTGGTTTGCAATGATGCTTCAGAGATTGTGTCTAAACTGAAGTTCCAAAAAGAAAAGAAAGAAAAAGAGAGAAAGGGGAAGAAAGCAGAGAGAGAGAGAGAGAGAGAGAGAGAGAGAGAGAGAGAGAACGGGGGAGAAAGAGAGAAGCTGCACCTGTTAAAGAATCTCCAAGGCCGAATGACTGATCTCCAAAATGATAGCGCTAAAATGTTACAGGGGTTATTTTTAGCCCCTTAAAAGGCACGCACTGCCCACACTTGTGACTAGCCTAATATCCCATGAGTATCAAAATCTTATAATGCGTTCTTTTTTATTTTTTTCCATTTTTATTAGGTATTTAGCTCATTTACATTTCCAATGTTATACCAAAAGTCCCCCATACCCTCCCCCCTACTTCCCTACCCACCCACTCCCCCTTTTTGGCCCTGGCGTTCCCCTGTACTGGGGCATATAAAGTTTGCGTGTCCAATGGGCCTCTCTTTGCAGTGATGGCTGACTAGGCCATCTTTTGATACATATGCAGCTAGAGTCAAGAGCTCCAGGGTACTGGTTAGTTAGCAGTCACAAATCCAAATGCGAAGAATGCCGTCACATAACATTGAAGACCCACAACAGTTTTTCCTATTTTGCTGTGACCTGCCTGCCTGCAGCTCCCACCAATGTATTTGGTAAATGTCTTGGTTTATGACTTTAGGACTTTTCCTGTTGTTTTGTAACTAGTAACATCTCGTGTGACCTCTTCCATGAGACTTAAATCAATATTCGTGAGCCACGGTCCTCAGATTTGGCTCCACACCTTTGGGGTGAGTTATGTTTCTGTGTCAACAGCTGACTTCCCAACATCCCTTGCATTGGTTCATTTCCATGGCCCCAAAAACTTGTGAGACTGTACAGACAAGTCCATCAGTCTGCAGCAGCAGTGGTGGCAGAATGACAGGACCCCAAACAGCAAGCCCACACCAAAACACACACATATCCATGTGTCCAAACGCTGTGAATGTGGACTCAAAACAAAGGCATCCATGCCACGGTCTTGCTCAGCAGCCTGAGGAGTGACTTTGACAGGTACAACCAGATTCTTAGTGTCCGGGACAAGAAAAATAATGTCAGGAAGAGCCAGCATGAAGCAGAGCTGGGTGTCACTGAAAGACATCTCTAGTACTATACAGAAGAGAGTGGAGAGAAAATAAGACCCATCGAGACAATGTGTGTGGGCTTCTCTCAAGAGTCATACTTCATTGTCTTCACAGTGGTCTTCTATGGGACTGAGGTGGACTTACTGCTTTGGAAGTGAATACATACAGAATTTAGGTAGACTGCATTGCCTTTACAGTGGACATCTATGGTATTTTGGTTGTTTTGAAGCTAGTGTCTTCATAGAGTCTCTTAAAAAAAATCTAAATGATATCTGAGCTATCAGAGATGCCAGGCTGGGTTACAATTGCTTAAGTGAGAGCCTTGATAGTAGACATGCAGGAAAGCAGGGAATCACTGTGAACAAAGTAGCAGTCTTGCTTGAGCTTTGCAAGGTATGTCTGTAAGAGCAATGAGATCAGAGTCAAGGCTATGTATATCCGAGCCTTAAGCCTGCTTCATTGCTGTGTTAACTTAGCATACCTGTATATGAAAGGAATATTTTATATGAACAGCCTTCACAGCAAATGTTAACTATGCTGAAATGTTTGCCTCTCAGCTAATAGATGTTTCAAACCGACCCCAAGTGAAGGGCTCCTTTTCCTTCCCATGTTCCTGTCTTTCTACCCTGTCTCAAGGGGAAGTAGAAAAGGGAAAATGAGACAGGACATGAAAAACTAGAAGAAAATTCAGTATATCTGATACCCTTATCTATAGGAAAAGTGCTTATAAAAATGCCTAGCCTTGTCCAACTCTCTTCTATCAATCTCCAGCTCTTGCTATCACCTAAGGCTTCAAAGGCAAGAATACACATGCCCTCCACCAGCTTCTCCAACTGCATAAGGGGGAAATTACCCTTTGACCCCGGAAGCTATTTACTAATGACCTGCGGCTTGAGCTTGGACAGCTTTCCTCATTAGCACATGACTGCACTGCAAATGTTATTGCCAGCGAGACGATTATAAAAGCATAAAGAGAAAGTAATTAGCACAATCATTTTACATAGAGTAAATTCTAGTGCAGCCAGTTTGTCAGAGATGCAATTTCATGGGATCACAGCCATGCATTATTGGAGTTATGGGAAACTGTTAATTTGTTATTTGAAATGAAGTCCTTATCTCTGGCCAGTTAGCACAGTTAGTCACTGTCTGAAACTAAGGAGGCCAAGGTCATATGCTTCCTCCAGTACTGCCCAGCTTGACTTTGTAACATTACATAACTGTTCACCTGGATTCCCAGGGGATACTAGGCACCCCAGGTGGAACACATTCTAGGGTTTCATGAACAGGCTGATTCAGAATAATTTGCAGGGAAAATTTAAATTCAAAATGCATCTGCAGGGAGATGGGGAGATGAGATGGCTTAGTAGGTGAAGCACAAGCCACCCAAACACTAATACCTAAGTTCAGTTCAGCAGAGCCCACGTGCAAAGCTGACACAGTGGTGCACATCTCTCTCCAGTGGGTTGAAGATAGGCAGATCCCAAGATGTCATTCGTCAGCCAAGCTGGCCTACTTGTGAGCTCCAGGTTCATTTAGTGAGTATCATCTTAATAAAATAAAATAAAGGGTAGAGAGTGACGAAGAAAGATTCTCAGTGTTGATCCCTTGCCTCCAGGTACACATACACAAACGTACATTCAGGAAGCAATGCTGGAGTTCTTTGTGGTAGTGGAAGTGTTCTGTATTTTGGCTCTGGTGATAGATTTAAAAACTTACATATGTAATAAAGCAGAATATACACATACACACATATACACACATACACACACACACACACACACACACACACAAGTATAAATAACTGCTAAAATCTGAGCAAAGTCAGTGGATTATACCAAGATCAGAATCTTGGCTGTGATACTGTAGTACCAATCTCTGCAGTGTGCTAATTAACGGGAATCTGAGTAAAGTCACGCAGAATCTCTCCATAATTGTTTAGGAATCTACAATCATACTGCCATGTTTTTATTGAATTTGGAAGAACACACACAGGCTTGGTAGTAGCTGAATAGAATAAGCCTTGTATATCTCCCGGACAGCACAGAGCTCAGAAAGAATAATCCAGAGGGGCACACAAGGATTCTGAGGAACCGTGTCATACTGCTCTAAAAATACCATTTTCAGGGCTGCGGGATGCCTCAGTCAGTTACGTGCTTCTTGCAGTAGCATGCAGGCCTCAGTTTCTAGATGAAAGTAGTGGCCAACAGGTGTAATTGCAGAGCTTGGGAGGCAGAGCCAGGAGAATCTCTAGGGCATTATGGTCAGTTTATCTAACTGGGGAGTCCCAGGCCAGTGAGTTACCCTGTCTCAAAAGCAAGGTAGACTAGCACCTGAGAAAGAAGACCTGAGGCTGTCTCTGGCATGCTCTTTTCCCCTTAAAGTAGACTGTCAAGTCTCTGAGTGAGAGCCATACCTTCTCCCTCTCTGTATTGGGCAAATTATAAACTTTTGCACTAATGATTCTAAGAGGTTGTATGGGACACCTCATGATGTTTCTCTTTCTTTCTTTCTTTCTCTCTCTCTCTGTCTCTCTCTGTCTCTCTCTGTCTCTCTCTCACACACACACACACAAACACACACACACACACACACACACATACACACAGAAATATAACACACAAAAAAATCAGATTTTAGATAATCAAACTCACCATCTCTAACAATGTTAATTTTATTCACATTAAATATCAATCATTAAAGTGAGTTACTGTGAATTCCCAGTAGATT
Organism: Mus musculus; assembly: GCF_000001635.26. Classification (NCBI taxonomy): domain Eukaryota; kingdom Metazoa; phylum Chordata; class Mammalia; order Rodentia; family Muridae; genus Mus; species Mus musculus. The sequence goes on from NC_000067.6 coordinate 125,160,503, forward strand.
TTCATGCAAAGATAAAATTAGTAATATTTCCAAAAAATTATCAGTCTTCCCAAACACAAAATCATCCCAAATACAAAACTGATATATAAAAAACAATGAACTGGTAATGTTTCAAAAATGACTGTCATCTCAAGTAAAACCCCAAGTCAGATTTTCACCTGGCAGTGCAAGTCCTTTTGGAGTCAATCTTCTGAGATAGCCAGAAAGAAAATATATATAATATTTGATGGCATATTTAGCCTTCAGCCACAAGTTTCCCATTTGATAAATAAACAGAGGTGGTATATGGGATCATTTTAGAATGGCCCACAGCATGATTTTGTAGTTTCAATTTTAGAGGACTCTAAGGAAAAAATAAGTAATCTCCAATGTCTAAACTGATTCTGGTTTTATGTCACTAGGCCTGTGAAGAAACAGGCATCTGGCCAGTTATGACGGAGGGGTGTCTTACTACAACCCAGCCTTTCACTACTACGCTGGGTTGAATAATGGCTCCCAAAATTTGGAACCCTCTATCTGCTTGGACTCTCAAAGTAGATGTGTCCCCTGTTTAGAAATAAGGTGTTTTAGACTTAAGGAATATGACCATGAAATGATAAATTAGTATGAATTACAAGTCCAATGGCTGGCATTCTTGCACAAAGAGTAAAAGACACCCAGAAATACATATTAAGATGAAGGCCTTGTAGTAACAGAGGCAAATTGGAAGGATGCAGTCACAAGCCAAGAATTGCCAGCAACCACCAGAAACCAAGAGAAACATCATGAGGTGTTTCATACAACCACTCAGAATCATTAATGCAAAAGTTTATCATTTGCCCAATACATAAAGGGAGAAGGTATGGTTTTCACTCAGAGACTTGACAGTCTAAGGGGAAAAGAGCAATATACAAATAAAAAAAAAAAAAGGACAAGTGTAAAATGCTGTAAAACCAGAAAATTTGATACAGGGGGCTGTAGAGATGGTTCAGTGACTAATAGCACCATCCTGCTCTTCCAGAGGACCTGAGTTTGGTTCCCAGAACCAAATAGGTATGACTCACAACTGGAACAGAAACCCAGACCTTAGCACAACTGATACAGTGAAGCAAGTATCATTCAGACCACTGAATCCGCATAAAAACAGCACTGCATGCCAAAAATAAAGACCTAGTCCATCAAAGTTAGTAGTTAGGGGACAGTCTCTGAATGTACTAAAACCCTGCTTATTGGTTTCTATAGCTCTGCTTCTGGTTAACTGTCCTTGCTAACTGAGGTGTGGCAACCCAGGATGTGGTTTTGTGCTTAAAAGCTCACCCTGAGAAAGGCTCTGGACAGCACTAGGGTCCCAGACACCTGGTGCAGTTGCCACCTGGATAATAAAAGACTTTCTATTGGCTGGAACCCATGTCTGAATAATCTTTGCTGGTGGATATCCCACAATAACAACCATCTGCAGCTTCAGCCCCAGGAGCTCTAAAACCTTCATCTAAGAACTTCGTCATTCTACAGATGACTGTATACGTGGGTCTGTGCCTCCAGAAAGAGGCACACATATACACGTTTATTTTTGTTTTTTTTAATTAAAAATCTTTGAAAAAGAAGTTTTCTGTAGACAATAAAGGCTTGAGTTCTCAAAGAAGTCTATGAATTGACTCTGGGTAGATATTGAGATGAAGAGGATTCATTTTGAGACTTGAAAAATGGCACTGGGTAAAAAAGATTTCATAAGAGAAAAATGATGCATGCTAAAAAAATATTGGTAGAGGTGCACAAACCACCTTCTCTATGCGTTATGGGTATCTCATATACATTATAATGTCACAACAAGATACTCATGACTGTTTTGAAAAGAAATGGCATTGTGTTGTTCACTATACACTTCTGGCACAAGAAACATCGGAGGCACCAACTTGGAGCCACCAGTGGGCTATAGGTAGGGTCTGGACATTTAATTTGCTCAGTGGAGCTGACAAAAAGCTGAGAAATATGGGCAAAGGGAAAAGAATGCTTTGCACCAAATTACTCTTTATTCCCTACTTAATAAAACCTTGCTGGTGTCTTCTGATAGCCCGCTGAGTTTATGATTCATGTGTCACACATGTATTCATGCATCATAAATGCATGAATTGAACAAATCCTGTGTGTGTAAACACATATGTGAGAATGTATGCACGCATGCAAGCAGAGCCTAGAGAACGCCACGTGTCCTGCTCTGACACATTTCCCCATATTCCCTTGAGACAAGGTCTCTCAATGAACCTGGAGCTATGCTAGCAGCTAGCAAATGCAAGCCATTCTCTGGCCTCCATAACCACAAACACATCACTGCTGCACCATAGCCATATACACAGCGCTGCTTTTCTGTAGCCATGCAAACTAAGCTGCTGCACTGTAGCCATGCACACATCTCTGCTGCACAGTAGCCATGCACACATCTCTGCTTCATAGTAGCCATGCACACAGCACCATGCACACAGCACTGATGCATGATATCCATGTACACTGCACTGCAGCACTATAGCCATGAACACTGAGCTGCTGCACTGTAGCCATGCACACTGCACTGCTGCATGATATCCATGCACACTGCACTGCAGCATTGTAGTCATTCACACTGAGCTGCTGCACTGTAGCCATGCACACTGCACTGCTGCACTGTAGCCATGTACACAGTGCTGCTGCATGGTAGTCATGCCCAGCATCTTATTAAAATATGGGTGCTGAGGATTCAAACTTGTGTCCTGAATGCTCAGCGGGGGACCATACTCACTGAGCCATCCCCCCAGCCACAGAGAAATTCTAATGTGCTGAGTGTGAGTTCAGAGGAAGGAGTATGTCCACAGTGAATGAGTGTGCTGCAGGATCTTGGAGGAGGCTGATCCTGGGAACATGGGTTTACAAGGCACAGGCAACCCATGCAATAGTCACTGGGGAGTGAAAGGATTGACAGGGCAGCCTAGCCTTCTAGGATTCCCCGTAGTCTAGTTTTACTTCTGTTGCTCTGGTAAGATAAACTGACAGAAAACAACTGAGAAGTCTATGACCTATCATTGTTGAGAAGTCACAGCAGAGGCTTCACACAGCTAGTGACATCACATCTATGGTCAAGAGCAGAGCAAAAGAAATGTGTCACATGCACACCTGCTTGCTTACATGCAGGAAAATTTCCCCATTCAAACAGCTAAGTACTCCCTACTCAGAGAAAAGTGTTCCCCCACAGTAGTCTGGGCTTCCTATGTCTATTAACTTAATTGAGATGATTGGCCAACAGGGCAACCCAATGTAGACAATGCCGTATCAATACTCTACCCAGGTGATTCTAGATCAAGTAGAGTTGTTCATTAAAGCTTCTATCATACCTCATTGATGCCTGCACTTCCTAGCAACTTCTCATCAACCCATTGATGAGATCTGGAAGAAGACAGCAACCAAAACAAAAGTGCCACTTACTTCGCACCTAAGCTCTCTCATTCAACTTCATGGAAGCCCACTTCACAGATGCAAAAGCTGAATTTCTTCAGCATCTTGTTGCATGTGAAGATGTCAAAAGAACCCTCTACTGGACCCGATTTCCTGCCAATGCAATATCTGTGCAGCAGGCTATGTAAGATTTACCATGCCTGTGCAGCTTCAAACTCTCTCATCTCAGCCCACCAAGGAGTCTATGGCTGCCAAGTCAACTCCCTTGTTCCAACAAAGGAAAGGATTACCTATTTTTCCAGATTTCAGAATGAACAAGAATAGGAAGAGGAATGAAGAATCAGATGTTAACAAAGACTAAAGAAGGGGGAAGAGAGGAAGAAGACAGACCTAGTCACAGACCAGAATGGTGACAGGAAGACTGCAGCCTGAGACCCAAGAAAGCTAAGATGAGTAAATTCAGCCTCTGGAGTGCTGCTGGGAGCTGGCACTCTCTAGGAGATGAAATAAAACCTGAAACCACATTCATATCCTTGTATGGTTTTAAACTTGTATGTCAGAAAATGGGGCACCAGGAAACTAGAAAGACGGCTCAGTGGTTAAGGGTACTCACTCTCCCGCCTGAGTTCTGTTGGCAGCACCCACATCCAGTAGCTCACAACCACCTGTAGCTCCAGCTCCAAGAGGCCCAACACCCACTTCTTGCCCCTTGCATGGAACCATGCTCACATATGTATAGACCCTCACATGTACACAAAATTTAAAAATAAAAATAAATCTTTTTTTAAAACATGACATTGTTCTAAAGATAAATAACTAAAATGCACAGTGAGTTTGAGATCAAAGTGTGGAAGTTCAACTGCCTCTGACCTGTAAGGGAACAAGAAGTAGTATATATATGAAAGAAACTTTAAAAACAAAAAAAATTAGCTATTTGTGTCAATATGGATAAAGCAATATGGATAAGCAAAATAAACCAGACAGCAAAATCAAGCTCCTCCACCCGCCATGATCTCTGCTGTGGAATGTGTGTCAGGGGTCCAGTTGGTAGTGAGTACCATAGGAAGATGGGTGGCGAGAGGCCTCCTCCAAGGATCCTAGTGTTACAGCTCTTTTAGGTGAAAATCTTCAATGAAAGGGCTCTCTTAGATGAGCTTAGCTTGTGTGCATATCTTTATCTGGGATGGTCTATGCATACACTTTACTCAGGGTGAACCAGGAATAAACATGGACCTTGGACAGTGGAAAGGAGTTTTTAGGGTAAATGAAAATGTTTGGCTGGAGTTTAAAGTACTGAGAATACATTTGAAATATAAATAAATACAATAACCAACAATAAAAGAAAAAATATTTTTTTAAAAAAGAAAAAATAACCAATGTAAATAAATATTAGTTTTCAAAAAGTACTGAGAGTTCAGAATGTCTCGCTTGTATGGACAGGCATTCCAGGAATCCCAGGTATTTGCTGGATGTGCTCTTATTGGAATGGAGTTGAACTTGTAGCCTGCCAAAAACTATTTGAACTTCCCTAGGTAGAAGGTGTGGGAGTTCAGACACCAGGACAAGGTCAGAGAAGGGGAAGCCCTGCTGGTAAAAAGGCCCTCCATTTAGGGCCAAGCTCAGAGGAGCTTTCTAGGCCATGGTAGACTTCCACCTTAATTAGCAAGATTTCCCAACACTCTCTCACATATGATACCTAAAAGAAGTATAGTTCAGTGAGTAGACCAGTGGTGGCGACAAGGATCATAATGTGGAGAAAATGGGGCAAAGTCATTCAAGAGGTTAAAAATTAAAGTTATATAGGCTAAGTAAATTTTGGAGGGCAAACATACAGTGTAAAGACTATAACTAATACTATACATCAACTCTAAGTTCTAGAGTTCAGCATCAGTAACTATGAAAAGAAATACACATGTTAACTAGTTTAACTGTAGTAAGCAAGTCACTGTGTACATATGAACCAAGATACCATGTGTATCTTCTAGACAAGCATGGCTGTCACATTTATGAACCCACAGCAGTGATGGCTACCTCCAGATGGTCTGTACAAAATCAACCCACTGACACCCCATTATAGACGAATGGGGGCTCATGAATTCCCACTCCTTCTAAGGGACTAAGTGGCTGCTGGTGAAGAAGGAGATATTTTCTTCAGTGGTGAATCTACTGGTAAACTGCCCGATAAATTAACTTCCCACCCATGCTCAAGCAAGCAAGCCCAACTAAACCCCATGAGTCATATAAGATGGTGATGGTGATGATGATGATGATGATGATGATGGTGGTGGTGGTGGTGGTGGTGATGGAGATGGTGATACACGAAAAGTAACCAGAAACAAGAGCTTTGTCGGGAAAAGGGTTTTCATTGGAAGAGGATGATAGAGGGGGATGAGGAAGTAAAAATGACCAAAATTCATTACATAAAAGTGATCTGTTGTCAAAGAATAAAAAGCAAATACCATGCTGTATACTTGAGATACATGTAATGCTAAGTTAAACTGGTAATATATTTAGATAATATATGTTAACTGTAGAGCATGTAACAAAATTTGTACTGCAGGGAAGTGGACCTTTCAGTCTAAAGTGGCCAAGAACCCTGAGAAACACATTGAATAAAAAGACTCAGGACCCATGAAGCCTACAGAGAAAGGCTCCACGGTCTGAACTTTCAGCACACCAGCTTCGCAGTTGCCTAGCAACCCCCTGTCTTTCACAAGTCACAGTAGCCTTTCAGGTGTCTACACTTAGTAATTTGTTGTAAGTAACAAAATTATGTCCAAAACACCAAGGAGTAACTTTGGCTTTCAGAGGTGACATACTCACCACCAGAGGCATTCTGTCACCAAGGATTATTAAGGAAGGATAATCAGCTGTCCTGGAGGGGAGAAGCTGAAGAGAAACATGGGACAGCCTCAATCAATGCCAGGAGAATACACTTCCTAGGCAACAAATGCTTGCATACAGGAAGTTATTGAAACGAAATCATCAACCTCTCAGTACATTTTGAATTTTGTGTGTGTGTGTGTGTGTTCTTGAAATACACTGGGTTACCTTGTTTGTGCATATATAGGTTCTCAGGATAATGTAAAAACTCTCTCCCCTATACCTGCATAGGGAAATTCTAGGCTGCTTAGAGATAGGTGGCAGAGGCACACATTGCTGGGAACAGTATTGTCTGTAAACATTCAGAGCTCTGATAGCCTGCTACCATTTGAGAGCTTGGTCTCCAGTGTGAAGATATATGAAGTGACAGATTTTGAACATCATAAGTTTTGTGGGAAACGTGTCAAGTCACCTACTCATAGAAGAAATTAGCATAGTTCTTGGGTAACCTCCAGTTATTGTCCCACAAAAACTGCTTACTATGATTAAAAAAAAAAACAGGAGAAAAAGAGGCCTCTTAATCAATGGCATCCTTTCTTGCCAGTGACCCCTGCTCTTCCCATAGGTACTGTGTTGGCTAGAGTCATTTTGTAAGAGGGCACCTTAGTTGAGAAAATGCAACCACAGATTGGCTAGTGTGTGAACCTGTGAGAACATTCCCTTGACTGATAATTGAGGGAGAGCTCAGCTCACTGAAGGTGAGGCAATCACTGGGCTGGTGGTCCTGGGCACTATAAGAAAATAGACTGAAAAAGCCATGAGGAGCAAGCCAGTCCGCAGAACTTCTTTGTAGCCTCAGCATCAGCACTGGCCTCTGGATTACTGTCTTGATTTCATGTCCTGAGTTCCTTAGATGATGACTACAAACTGTAAGATGAAATAAACTCTTTCTACCTTCAAGTTGCCTTAAGTCATGGTGTTTTATCAAAGCAACGGATCCCTAACTAAGGTACCTGGCATTATGCCATCGTGCAAGCTGTGATGTAAGCAGGGATACTCTCGTCAAGGCCCAACCCATGGCACCCCAAATCTAAGGTCATCAGCTCTTGTTATGATTTGAATGTTGTATTTGCTCTCTGGGCTTCTGTGTGGAATTCTTGGTAGCTGGCTGATGGTGCTATCTTCACAGTTTCTGGAGACTTCAGGAGATAAAGCTACTGTCTTTGGGAATTTTATCTGATCTATGAATCTCTCAGTCTCAGTATCTCTCTCAATGCCTTCTTGCCCCTCATACATATTTTGTTTTCAAATGAAAGGTGTATACCCAATATTTGCCCCTTAGATATAGGGAGACATAGGAAGTACTAGCAAATAGAGCTGAGATAGGATGATGTACTAAATCTGGGCCACCATTGAACAGGAGAAAAACTTGGCTTGCAAGCAGTCCCTCAACAAAGACGAAGAACAGAATAAATAACAGTATAAGTTCGAGTCCTCTGTGGCCTGATTTAAACATCATGATTCCTGTGCTTGCTTACCTTGTGAATAAATCCTTTCATGAAGTTTTTTTTTTTCCATTTGGCTTGAAATATTTCCTGGAAATATCCATGCACTATAGCAAAGTACATTACTGGGACTGGGTTTAACTCACTGAGACACATCCTTCTTCTCTTTTGATTCTTGTGAGAAAATTAATTTTGTTCTAAGTGTTTTTTAATTGCTGCTAACTTTCAGGAAACCTAGAATCATGTAAATTAGGAGACAGGTGCACTACACAAACTATCAGAATACGCAGGCCATCCCCCCAATTATAAATCAGGAGCATCCTCAAAGGTTATTAACAAATCTGGTACTGAGAAATTCGAGTATTTCTTCCTGAGAAGACAGAGTGAACACTGATTTTCTAAATCCAGGGGGAAGCTCTCTATCCTGTAAACACCGCTGAAATGTTTTCTTTTTTTGTTGTTTTTTGCTTTTTGCTTCTGTGATTTTCTTTGGAATATCATCCTTAAAGTGGAATCCACAGACTCCACGGGGTCCCTGGGTACTGTCAAGCAGGCTTTGAGGACAAGACCATTTCCATTGTCACCTTAACTTTTTCACTGCCTGGACATTTGACTGCCGGGCAACAAAGTGGTCATGGATAAAACCACATGCTGAAGAGCCCAGCCTCTGAAGCACACCCTGACCTTTTCCAAGAGGCCACCAGGAATAGGTTAGTTGCCTATTGACATTCCCACAGAAGACAGCATGGGGGAATCACTGGGGGGATCCTTGCCTGGGAGTCCAGCTACTCCTTCGGCCACTGTGTCCATCTTTGCTCTAAAAGCACATGCCTTCATTCCAGGAGGCTCTAGAAAGCTCATGCCCGAGGGAGTACAGTAACTGAAGTGGAGCTCCATCTACACTGCTATGGGAAAGCCACCATTTGTGCCGTGTGAATACTGCAGTGGGGAACAATGCATGGTCCTGTAAACAACTCAGTACCCACGCTCTGTTAAAAAAAAAAAAAAAAAAAAGCCAACACACTCCTTGGCTCCCATTTGAACTTTGGAGGGATAGAACTTGGATTTCCCTTGAGACCTCCTAATAAAATCTTGGAACACCACTGATTCCTTGGCCCAAAGAGGAACAACAGCAAAATACTGATAAGCTTTGTGCCCTCTAACATTTGAAGACTGCTGAATTCAGAATTCATATGGCAATTAATCTATGAAAATTATCCCTTATTAAATTTTGGTATAAAAACAAAAAAAATATCCATAAGTATTTGACTACTAAAGTTAACCTCATTTTTCAACAGCATCTCTGGAAAAGCTAACATTTCTTCAAAGTTGAACTATATCCATAAACTTGCATAAGTTGAGGGAAGAAGCAAGTAACAACATCCAAAACATGTCTTCTAGCTCAGACATTAATTTCCATTAAAAAAAAAAACAATACTGCAATTATTGTTACATTGTGCTTTACAAGTGTGATTGTCGACCTCAGTTGTCATCTTGACGAGATTTAGAATTAGCTGAGAAACAGGTATCTTGGACAGGCAGGCCAGTGGGAAGACCTGTTCACGTGACCAGTAACATTCCCTGAGCAGGGATCCAGGACTGGATAAAAGGGAGGCAGGGATATGGGTACCAGCATCTATGGCTCTCTGCTTCTTGACAGTGGGTACAATGTGACCAGCTGCTTCAAACTGATGTTTTGACTTCGTCAGCATGGTGGACTGCTCCCTTTAACTGTGAGGCAAAAGAAATAATTTTGATGCCATTGTGGTGAGGTTATCAAGGGGTGCAGTGATGGTTTCTTTTTCCTGCTGATTTAAAGAATTTAAAAGATAGGAAAACAAGGTCTCATATTTAACCACGTTTTATTGAAAGCAGAAACTTGCACATGCACACAAAACACACGAAGGGACAGATGCCTCGGATAGGAACGGGACCCAGAGCTGGATCTAGGTTTATCTAGAAGAATTTGAACTTATATATGTTAAGGGGTTTGTATAGGCTTTCTTTCTTCCCCAGAATTTGTGGGTTTGGGTTATTGTTGGCAATTGCATAATTCATGCAGAGGAAAGGAACCTGATTGGTTTCTGCTCCTAAGAGCCCCACAGGGATAGATGAAGGTGGACAGTACTGCCAAACATTTTCTTCCAGTGTGGGGAGGGAGAGACTACCAAGTTTTATCTTATTTTTTTCAATAATTTATTCACTTTACATCCTTATCAAAGCCCCCTTCCTTCCCTCCTTCCCTCCCAGTCCCACCCTTATAAATCCCTCCCTCATTATGTCCTCCCCTTGGTAAGGGGAAAGAGTCAGGAAACCAGCCATCTTAAATGTTCAAATGAAAATCTGACTACTCTACCCAGAGCCTCTTTTGCTGTCTGTCTGTCTGTCTTCTGGGAAGCTGTCTGTCTACATCCCAGTCCCTAGCTTTCACCCCTAAGATGTTTTGGTAAAGGGATTTATCACAGCAACAAGAAATGAAATAGTGAGAAAAGACACTAAGGCATAGGAATTTTCCTTTCAAACATTATTTGTGGATTTCCAGAACTCTTACCGTGACTGTGCAAGAGTGAAAAGAGTCAGAAAGTAAAAGATAAACAACATTCCGAAGAGTGAATGGAAATGCTCAGAGAATCAAGAAAGGTGAATGGAGAGCTACAGGACCTGGTGAAGCAGAATGACTAACTACTCATGGAAAACAGGGTGCTGATAGTCCCGACCACTGGAGAAATTTACACCCTCTGGTCTGTGATGGAATTTGATCTGAAAATGACACCTCCTTGGCAGACTCAGAAGAAATCCATTGTATTGCTTGAGATATCTCATAGGATTATAGATGCAGGGACCTACTGTTTGATACTGAGCTTCTCTGGGGGTAGGGAGGTCATTGCATTTAAAGTCACTTATTTTCTCATTAGTATGACCAAATATATGACATTGGACAAATTATAAAATGAAGGATCTAAATTTATCATTTTTATTTTCATCACACAACCTCCAATTAGCTCTGTCTCAAACAATAGGCCTCTTCTCTTCTCTAGCACAGCCTCTAAGTGAGAGACTGCCATGTGTTGCTTGGAGCTATTTCCTCCAGACAAAGCATGATGGCATCTTTGGCATTGCCCAAGTAGCCACGGCAACTAGATCAGAAGAATATAGTGATAGCCAGGTGAATGGTGATTGTAGTGGAACTATTCACATCTCTTAGGGGCTACAAGAAAGTGGGTTCACGGTCCACAAATGGGTCTTCTCCCCAAAGGTACAAGTAATCTTGGGAAATTCTGGAATAAATATGAAATGGAAAGCTATCTAAAGGTGGGGGTGTAGAATCAATTATGTCATCAACCGTGATGGAGATAGGACTTAGTAGGATATACAGCTATTTGGGGGTCACCCTGCCTCCTGTATTTAATCCCTCATCCATGCTCTGTAAAGCAATCTGGTAAAGTCAGCGGACTCATGAAGTTTGACTTCGATGGAATTGCACTTTGGTCTGTCGCCGGTGCCCATTAGATGCTCAGACTACAAAGACCACAACAGTAAGTGGCCACTTCCTCTGTAATGAGAAGCAGACCTATCATCTGTAGGTAATGGTAGATGGGTCAGTGGGTGGCTTCGACTCTAAGGTTGTCTCTCTGCTGTGTTTTTCCCCCTGTTCAACCCTGGGTTGAACAGAACACTCAAGTTTCTACAAATTATGTAGTATATAAGAATATTCCCTCCTTAGAAGTGGGAACAAAACACCCATGGAAGGAGTTACAGAGACAAAGTTTGGAGCTGAGACGAAAGGATGGACCATCTAGAGACTGCCATATCCAGGGATCCACCCCATAATCAGCTTCCAAACGCTGACACCATTGCACACACTAGCAAGATTTTATCGAAAGGACCCAGATGTAGCCGGGGCCTAACAAACACAGAAGTGGATGCTCACAGTCAGCTAATGGATGGATCACAGGGCTCCCAATGGAGGAGCTAGAGAAAGTACCCAAGGAGCTAAAGGGATCTGCAACCCTATAGGTGGAACAACATTATGAACTAACCAGTACCCCGGAGCTCTTGACTCTAGCTGCATATGTATCAAAAGATGGCCTAGTCGGCCATTACTGGAAAGAGAGGCCCATTGGACACACAAACTGTATATGCCCCAGTACAGGGGAACACCAGGGCCAAAAAAAAAAAAAAAGGGAATAAGTGGGTAGGGAAGTGGGGGGGGAGGGTATGGGGGACTTTTGGGATAGCATTGGAAATGTAATTGAGGAAAATATGTAATAAAAATAAATAAATAAATAAATAAATAAATACAGATGGCAGGAAAAAAAAAAGAGAGAATATTCTCCAGCCACCATTGAATGGGGAGGAAGCACCAGCTCAGAGCACAACCATAAAGGTGCACAGCAACCAACAGCCCTAGAGCTCACTGGCAGAGAGAAGGCTGTTCCCAGATAGCACACCGGGGTCTTTTCTTGGGACCTTTTTCTCCCACTCATTAATCCTGGAGACAACACAGCTGTGACTTCCAGGAAACAATAGACACCCTGATGGGGCCAGTGTTCTCAGAAAACAGTCATTTGAATAGATTTCTGTTGTTGAAAATGCCAATTAACAGCAAAAACAAAAAGTTAATCAACAAATTCTAGCATTCAGAGCCTGCTCCTATTTTGCCTAAATGTTGATTAACTGATGTTAATTCTGCAAAGGAAAGGCCAAGCTATCATCTGTTTCCATCTCTCAGAGAGAGAGAGAGAGAGAGAGAGGGAGAGAGAGAGAGAGAGGGAGAGAGAGAGAGAGAGAGAGAGAGAGAGAGAGAGAGAGAGAGAGAGAGAGAGAGAAAGGGGAGGGAGGATAGAGAGGGAGAGCTTAATCCCTAAATAGCTGTGAAAATAATTCATTTATAACCAAGGGACTTTTTAGCTTGGTAGATATTATCATTATGACTATAAATTAATCAATGATGTATCTAAAAGATCCAATTAATTACTGGTCAGTAAGAGTCCTTATTAATTGGAAATCATATCTGACTAGATTCCAGTTTCTAGCCAGAGGTTTATCATTTCCAGGAGGCTTTTCTGGATTACATAGCTGGGTAAGTTGGGTTTAGCTTGCATTCCTAACATGCTATCCAACTACATCACATGCCCTGAAAGCACTTGTTAAAAGAGGCATTGGTTTTTAAACTCCTGCCCATCTTCCTCAAAGGAGAGACCATGGCAGAACTGTACAGGATGCCTGCCTTTCGATCCCCTATTCAGCTGAACTTGAAGAATCAGAAAACACCACTTCTTGAAGTTTGATCCTTGGCAAATTAAAAATAGAAATAAAAGAAATGAATAAATAAGCAGGCCAGCCTGAACATTCATGATAGGCTAAATGTCTTACCCTTAGACCAGGTATGTTAGGAAAGAGAAAGGTTAGCTATGCACATCCTTTCCACTTTTGCATTCTCTGCCCTGCTAATAGCAGCAATGTAAATAAAGTCCATGCAAATGAGGGTAGCCCTAGTCAAAGGCTCATGTGACCTGGCACTGGGATGCACCTTTCCAGTGTTCTGTCACAACATTCCCTGTAATGGGGTGTCCAGGACCATGCTGGTGAAAATCCCTAATGGGAGACACCATTTTCTGGTCTCTTATTATTGGCCTTCTGTTCACAGTAGCCAACATCCTTATAGTAAATTATTTTTCTGATGAGTTAGGTATAACTATCTGATATTTTCAAACAAAAATACACTGAAAAGCAAGACGAGTTGCCACAGTAATTAAAACTGTATTTCCTCCCAACGGAATAAAAGACCAACTGAGAACAAGTTCAGAAAACTGCATCTCCAAGAGAAAAGGTTCAAAGCCCTTAGTATGCTAGGAACCCAACATAGCATAGCCTGTGCTTGTGAGTATAGAGTATAACACAAGACACAACCAGAAAACCCCAGAGTCCAGATTTCAAGATCAGAAAGGATGTGAGTTAAAGGAAGAAAAAGATTTGGTGCAACAAAATGTGAAAGATGACCTACCAAATCAAATACTTTGGACAGCTGTCAATTATTGCCTGCTGTGAACATTATGAAGCTAGCTAGACACAGAAAAGCACCCTTCACACTGGCACTCCACCACCATGGCCCTAACAATACATGTGTCTGTTGCCCACCCAGTTAGCTCAAATGCTGAAGGTTGGTTTTTATTTGCAAAAGTTCTGAGTTTTGTTTGGTTTATATAAAATATCATATTTACAGAGAACCAACCTCCCCAAAACCAAAACTTTTACTTATTATTATTAATCATTATTATTATTTTTATTATTATTAAAATCAGGAGCAACTTGCATGGGAACAAGCTAGCATTTCTCATGCTGTTATAAAGTTAGATGATTTCACATGTTTCGGCCAATTCTTATTCTGGGAATAGGAATATAATATAATAAGCCCTTAAATGTATGTTTAACTATTTGAAATCTGTCTAAAAAACAAAAGCTTGAATTAGCCTTTATTTAATCGACGTAAAATAACTAGGTTTACGAACTACAGTTTTGCTTTGCAGGAAGATATCAAAGCATCTTGGCAAGGTTAATGATAAAGGATGTGCGAGCAAGGCTCAACAGGTGCTGCCACCAGCTCACAGGGTCCTGCAGGCCTGGCTCTCATTGGGTGCGCGCGCATATTTATATGCGACCGTTGGGTTGGTGCGATCAGCTGGGACACCTGTTATTTCTCAGAGCGAGCAGATGGACCTCCCAGGCCCAGCCCTGGACCCTCTTACATTTATGCTCCCAGCCAAGGACCGTAGGGCTGAGGAGGCTGGCAGAAGAAGGCAGCCCAAACCCTGGCAAGCTACCCGACAACCAGCTTTCTACACGGCTCCTCTACCACAAAATCGGAACTCAGAGGTCTCAGGTCACATCTTGGTACCAGAGATGGTCCCTTGCTCTAAATCTAGCCAGTTCTGGTGTCCTTCACAGCTGCTTCTCCTCCTGTGCTCCCACCGGGAAGAGTCCTTCATGATGTCCTCAGCCTTTCTCCACAGACCCCCCTCCAGGATTGAACCAGGACTGATCCAAAGTTGATCAAAGCTATTCCGGGGACTTCCAATCTCTGGTTCTGAATCCAGGACCCAAGCCCAAATCAAACAGAGCAGACTTACCCTCAGGTATGTCACTATATACTGTAAGATGGAGTGGAAAGGAGGGGGGAAAGGCCCGTTGCATATCCTGATCCTCTAGCCTTCAGAGAAGCCCTTTTAAGCTCACTCCCCCACCAGGAAGCCAAGAGGCAGGTGTCCAGAGAAACACCTGGCCTCCCTGCCTGTCCATTTCTGTTGTGTGCAGACATGAGACCAAGTCCTCACCAGTGCCCCGCATTTGCTGCCGGGAAGACTATTAGTGGCTGACAAGATCCTCAGGATCTGAAATGAGAGAAGTTGAGATGGACTTGCCCCAACCCCATCAGACTTGCCAAGAAGAGTAGAAGGTTAAAAGAGCGTCCGATTCTTACCTGCTTTCTTCCTGCCCCCCTTTTTGAAAGTGTATCTGAAACCTTCTGTGGTTCTGCCTTGTCAAAAATGCCCCCTATGGAGTGTAATAGAATCAGCAGAAGAAATGCTACTCCGCCAGAGCCGAGGGAAAGGAAAGAAGCGCTGCTGAGCGGAGCGGCTGGACTTGGCAAGCACCACAACAGTCCGCTCGGTTGCATTTGTTCCATTAGAGTTCATTGCTCTTTTTCCAACTTCCGACCTTCTTTCCTGTCCTATAGGAAGCAACAACTCTTACCCAGAGATGAAGAAGGAACTTCCCAGAAAGCCACCTAAGGCCTAGACCTGATTGATTGAAAACAAATTAATAGGAACACTAGAGAGGACCGAGCTGGGGGTCTGCCCACCCCTACACTCCCTCTAACAGCCTGTGTTGAAGGTTCTACTACTCACTAACCTGCCGATCAGCAATTCCAAGTTTGTAAGGCCCTGAAGGCCCTGGGTGGACTCATCCAGCGGCTTAGCTGTGTTTTGGTTTGGGGAACTTGCCAGATCTTGATGCTGCACTTGTTTCCAAGGAGAGCAGCTCCTTTGCTGGTAGTCCCAGCCCCTCCAGCCTACTGCTGCCCACAGAGATCTCCAGGCCCTACCTTACCCCCTGGGCCAGCTGGCTAACGGACTCTTCCTTCTCCAGGTGCCAGGCCTTATGTACCGCCTTCTGGTGTGGAAAAGAGGTTATTTTTTTCCTGTCAGGGGAAGGCAGATGACCAGACAGGGCATCAGACACTGTGACTCCTCCAGACTCTTCCGGAATGCACCCCCTGATGCTCTGGGCCTGGCCTCAGCTCACCAGTGCCTTCTCAGGAGAGCTGGATCCGAGCGGGTTTTGAGTGCTCTTACTCACTCCTTGAGCTTCACCTTCTCATATTTGACATTCCAGGAAGTCGTCCTGGAGCCAAAATAGAGGACCTGCTGTGGTTCCACATCCTTCCTGGCCCTTGTCAGATGGCTTCTGTAGCTTCTCCATGCCAACTGTAGAGCCTGCGGTGGCGGTCCTCAAGCACAGCTGGTCAGAAACCAGTGTCTACGTCACTCTTCTGTGTTGGGCAACGCCATCAGGTGAACAAGACACCGGCAATATTGGGGATGCAGCTTTTCTTTCACACTAGCTACAAGACAAGAAAGGACCACGCTTATAAGGGGAACACTGGAGACAAAGAGGGCAGGAAAGCATAGCGGAGCCCTTCCCTTCTCAGGCTCAGCAACGTTCCCACTGTTTTCAATGGGCAAATGTGAGAATCAAGAGGAATCACAGGGTGGGGAAGCAAAGTATCCCGGTGCCCAAAATGAGGTGGGAAAGGCAGGGACAAAGCACCAAGTGGCAGAAGTATGCTTAGGTTTGTTTCAGAAATTCTCAGAAATTCTGCCCTAAACCCGATCCCAGTCTTACTGAATGATTTTCTTTAATGGATCTCAAAGCCGGAAGTGGGGGAGGGGCAATCATAAATTTTTATCTGCTCTGCTGTTCATTTGATCTGAACACGAATCTCTGATTGATGGGCTGAGGCCAAGGCCAGGCCTGTTTGGCCAATCTAAATTTGAATGCTAGCCCCTTTCTCTTGGACTTAGCAAGAAATCCAGTCTTAGCTTGTTCTAGCATTCCCTGCTTGCCTGCCTTCTCCTAGCACCATAGCTTCATGACGTCCAAACTGAAGCTGCAAAGCTGTGACAGCTGGGACACTGTTAACCTCTTCTCAGAGACAGGGGGACTGAGCTATAGACTGTATTACAGCCCATGGCAAACCAGCCTAGCACCGAGTACAGTAGGTATCATGGCTACTACCCAAGTAAGCCTATCTCTGCTCCTCAGACCAGAGCATGATGGCTGCCTGGATCTGTTGCAGGAGAAAGTCAAATGCCCCTTCAGACAATGGCCCACACCCGAAACAGTCATATGGCTTCAAGACTAGAGCACGTAGTTCCTAGGGGAGACCCTCCAGAGCTCTCTTTCCAGTGCACACAAGAGCTCTGTAGAATGAGTGCACTGAAGAGAAGGTTCATCTGTTTAGTGCGGGTACTCCCAAGAGATTTAAAGCAAGCAGGAGTTTCTAGGTTCAATCCTCAGCATCCCTTGAACTGCACATGAGGGGGCGCACTTAGAATCCTGGCACTCAGAAGGTAGGGGCAGGAGGATCAGAAGTTTAAGGTCATCCTCTGCTACATAGGAAGCTTGGGGCCAACCCTGGAACCCAGGAGAGGGTGTCTTAAAAGTAAATAAAATAATAAATGTAATAGTTCTGGAGTGAAGGCAGATTATTTTTAAAATTTCTCTTGTGCATGTGTGTGCTCGTGTACGTAGGAATATACGTGTTTATGAAGGTACACATTTGAGAGTATATGTGAGGGAGCATGTGCCCATGAAGTTAGAGGGGAGAGGACAACCGTGGGTGATTTTATTTCAGGCCTCTTCCACCGTTTCTTTGAAACAAGTTCTCTCTTGGCCTGAACCTTCATTAGTAAGCCTAGGCCAGCTGGCCTGGAAGTTTCCAGGAGCTTACCTGTGTCAATCTCCCCCTTACCGTCACCACACCACCACTGGAACCTCAAGGAAAAGCCACCATGCCCAACTTTTTAAAAAAATATGTATCCTGAGAATTGACTTGAGTCTTTTTTTTTTTTTGCAAAGGTATGTCCTCGACCAACTGAACCATCTCCCCAACCTCCATTAAGGAATCTATTTTAATTAAGATTTTATTTTTCAATGATGTGTATGTGTGTGGATATGTGCATGTGGGTATATGCAGGTCCCCGAAGAGGCCAGAAGTGAGCGTCAGATGCCCTGAAGCTGAGGTTCCACCTGACATGGGTGTAGCAACCAAACTCACTTCCTGGACAGGAGCAGTACACACTCTGAAAGTCTGAGGCACCTCTCCTCCCACATTCACTAATGGATTTTTAAGCAGAGCTTCTGAGAGATCACCTCCCACTTTTGTATAGTCCTCAATTCTGATGCCTAACACAATGTAAATAAGCATGTTCACCCTACCTATGCTCATCTTTGAGGTGGTCAGACACAGGTTTATTAACCTTGCTCCTACTGCGGGAGCCATATAAGAAACAGGCTGAAAGTGTTCAATTCTATAAGAGACGGGTGATATTAAGCTGAGGACTCCAGACCCCATGAGACAGTTATGAGTGGCAACTTAAGAAAAAAAATTAGAGCTTGAAAGTGTCCAGTGAGTAACTTCAGTAAGCTAAAGTCTTCAGGTGTGAATTGAGATGCAGGCAGTGCCACAGGCAGGTTCCCTGGCCAAGTGTGTGGCCTTGCTGGTTCATGGAGGACCTGTTCTTTGGCACTTGACCCCCACTTAGGTTACACATGAGGTGCTGATTAAGTTCACTAATGAATGGCTTAGCAGACAGGCTTTTTTTTTTTTTTTTTTTTTTTTTGCCAAAACCGTATTTCTAGGTAACTAGGCTATTGAAATGAGTATCAGTTTTATTCAAGACCATCTCCTAAAATCATTCAAGACATAAATGCCCATGCATGGTCACACATGCGTACATCCTGAAGGAATTTCACATCCTGAAAGACTTAAGGTCTAAGGATGAAGGTAAGAGGTTAAGATTATAGCAGTAGGTATAGCAACTATATAGAAACAAATGAAGCCTTTAACTGAGACTTCAGTTCAAGTGATGGTGGGTAGCTCTAATATTTCATTTAAAAGAACATGCATATTTAGAATACACTGATATTTCAGTGTGTGTAAATACACACACACACACACACACACACACACACATAATATATGTATATATATATCCATCACCTTGAGTAACCAACATTCATTCTTTTATTAATTTTTTACAGGATATTTTCTTCATTTACATTTCAAATGCTATCCCAAAAGCTATACCCTCCCCCAACCCTACTCCCTTACCCACTCATTCCAATTTCTTGGCCCTGGCGTTCCTCTGTAATGGGGCATAGAAAGTTTGCTAGACCAAGGGGCCTCTCTTCCCAATGATGGCCAACTAGGCCATCTTCTGCTACATATATAGCTAGAGACAAGAGCTCTGGGGGTAGTGATTGGTTCATATTGTTGTTCCACCTATAGGGTTGCAGACTCCTTCAGCTCTTGGGTACTTTCTCTAGCTCCTACATTGGGGGCCCTATGTTCCATCCTATAGATGACTGTGAGCATCCACTTCTGTATTTGCCAGGCACTGGCAACACCTCACAGGAGACAGCTATATCAGAGTCCTTTCAGCAAAATCTTGCTGGCATATGCAATAGTGTCTGCGTTTGGTGGCTGATTATGGGATGAACCCCCAGGTGGGGCAGGCTCTGGATGGTCCATCCTTTCGTCTTAGCTCCAAACTTTGTCTCTGCAACTCCTTCCAAGGATATTTTATTCCCTATTCTAGGGAGGAATGAAGTATCCACGAGTTGGTCTTCCTTCTTGATTTTCTTCTGTTTTGGAAGTTGTATCTTGGGTATTCT
Source organism: Mus musculus (assembly GCF_000001635.26). Classification (NCBI taxonomy): domain Eukaryota; kingdom Metazoa; phylum Chordata; class Mammalia; order Rodentia; family Muridae; genus Mus; species Mus musculus. Next base: position 125,180,194 of record NC_000067.6, read on the forward strand.
AAGTTTCTGGGCTAATAACCACTTATCAGGGAGTGCATACCAAGTGACTTCTTTTGTGATTGGGTTACCTCACTCAGGATGATATCCTCCAGATAAATCCATTTGCCCAAGAATTTCATAAATAGATTGTTTTAATAGCTGAGTAGTACTCCTTTGTGTAAATGTGCCACATTTTCTGTATCCATTCCTCTGTTGAGGGACATCTGAATTCTTTCCAGCTTCTGGTTATTATAAATAAGGTTGCTATGAACATAATGGAGCATGTGTCCTTATTACCAGTTGGAACGTCTTCTGGGTATATGCCCAGGAGAGGTATTGTTGGATCTACTAGTAGTACTGTGTCCAGTTTTCTGAGGAACTGCCAGACTGATTTCCAGAATGGTTATAAAGCTTGTAATCCCACCAGCAATGGAGAAGTGCTCCTCTTTCTCCACATCCTCACCAGCATCTGCTATCACCTAAATTTTTGATCCTAGCCATTGTGACTGGTGTGAGGTGGAATCTCACGGCTGTTTTGATTTGGATTTCCCTGATGATTAAGGATGTTGAACATTTTCTCAAGTGCTTCTCAGCCATTCAGTATTCCTCAGTTGCAAATTCTTTGTTTAGCTCTGTACCCCATTTTATAATGGGGTTATTTGAATTTCTGAAGTCCAGCTGCTTGAGCTCTTTGTATTTATTGGATATTAGTCCCCTATCAGATTTAGGATTGGTAAAACTTCTTTCCCAATCTGTTGGTGGCCTTTTTGTCTTATTAACAGTGTCTTTTGCCCTACAGAAACTTTGCAATTTTATGAGGTCCCATTTGTTGATTCTTGATCTTATAGCAAAGGCCATTGCTGTTCTGTTTAGGAATTTTCCTCCTGTGCCCATATCTTTGAGGGTTTTCCCCACTTTCTCCTCTATAAATCTCAGTGCCTCTGGTTTTATGTGGAGTTCTTTGTTCCACTTAGACTTGAACTTTGTACAAGGAGGTAAGAGTGGATCAATTTGCATTCTTCTACATGATAACTGACAGTTGTGCCAGCACCATTTTTTGAAAATGCTCTTATTTCCTCTGGATAGTTTTAGCTCCCTTGTCAAAGATTAAGTGATCATAGGTGTGTGGATTCATTTCGGGGTCTTCAATTGTATTCCATTGATCTACCTGTCTGTTTCTGTACCAATACCATGCAGTTTTGTTTTGTTTTGTTTTTTTTTTTTATCACAATTGCTCTGTAGTACAGCTTGAGGTCAGGAATGGTGATTCCCCCAGAGGTTCTTTTATTATTGAGAATAGTTTTTGCTATCCTAGGTTTTTTGTTATTCCAGATAAATTTACAAATTGCTCTTTCTAACTCAGTGAAGAATTGAGTAGGAATTTTGATGGGGATTACATTGACTCTGTATATTGCTTTCGGCAGGATAGCCATTTTACTATATTAATCATGCCAATCCATGAGCATGGGAGATCTTTCCATCTTCTGAGATCTTCAGTTTCTTTCTTCAGAGATTTGAAGTTCCTGTCATATAGATATTTCACTTCCTTAATTTGAGTTGCACCAAGTTATTTTATATTATTTGTGACTATTGTGAAACGTGTTGTTCCCCTAATTTCTTTCTCAGCCTGTTTATCCTTTGTGTAGAGAAAGGCCACTGATTTGTTTGAGTTAATTTTATATCCAGCTACTGCACTGAAGCTGTTTATGAGGTTTAGAAGTTCTATGGTGGAATTTTTGGGGTCACTTATATATACTATCATATCATCTGCAAAAAGTGATATTTTGACTTCTTCCTTTCAAATTTGTATCCCCTTGATCTCCTTTTGCTGTTGAATTGCTCTGTCTAGAACTTCAAGTACTATATTGAATCAGTAGGGAGAAAGTTGGCAGCCTTTTCTAGTCCCTGATTTTACTGGGATGGCTTCCAGCTTCTCTCCATTTACTTTGATGTTGGCTACTGGTTTGCTGTAGATTGCTTTTATCATGTTTAAGTATGGGCCTTAAATTCCTGATCTTTCCAAGACTTTTATCATGAATGGGTGTTGGATTTTGTCAAATGCTTTCTCCGTGTCTAAGGAGATGATCATGTCGTTTTTGTCTTTGAGTTTGTTTATATAATGGATTATGTTGATGGATTTCCTATATTAAACCATCCCTGCATCCCTGGAATAAAACCTACTTGGTCAGGATGGATGATTGTTTTAATGTGTTCTTGGATCCGGTTAGCGAGAATTTTATAGAGTACTTTTTCATCGATATTCATAAGGGAAATTGGTCTGAAGTTCTCTTTCTTTGTTGGGTCTTTTGTGGTTTAGGTATCAGAGTAATAGTGGCTTCATAGAATGAGTTGGGTAGGGTACCTTCTGCTTCTATTTTGTGGAATACTTTGAGAAGAGTTGGAATTTGGTTTTTTTTTTTTTTTTTTGGTTGGGAGACTATTAATGACTGCTTCTATTTCTCTAGTGGAAATGGGACTGTTAAGATCATTAATCTGATCCTGATTTAACTTTGGTACCTGGGATCTGTCTAGAAATTTGTCCATTTCATCCAGGTTTTTCAGTTTTGTTGAGTATAGCCTTTTGTAGAAGGATCTGATGATGTTTTGGATTTCCTCATGATCTGTTGTTATGTCTCATTTTTCATTTCTGATTTTGTTAATTAGGATACTGTCCCTGTGCCTTCTAGTTAGTCTGACTAAGGGTTTATCTATCTTGTTGGCTTTCTCAAAGAACCAGCTCCTGGTTTGGCTGATCTTTGAATAGTTCTTTTTGATTCCACTTGGTTGCTTTCACCTCTAAGTTTGATTATTTCCTGCTGTCCACTCCTCTTGAGTGAATTTGCTTCCTTTCGTTATAGAGCTTCTAAGTGTGCTGTCAGACTGCTAGTGTATACTCTCTCTAGTTTCTTTTTGGAGGCATTCAGGGCTATGAGTTTTCCTCTTAGGACTGATTTCATTGTGTCCCATAAGTTTGGGCATGTTGTGGCTTTATTTTTATTAAACTCTAAAGAGTCTTTAATTCCTTACTTTATTTCTTCCTTGACCAAGGTATCATTGAGTAGACTATTGTTCAGTTTCCACCTGAATGTTGACTTTCTATTATTTATGCTATTATTGAAAATCAGCCTTAGCCCCTGTGATCTGATAGGATTCATGAGATGATTTCCATATTTTTGTATCTTTTGAGGCTTGTTTTGTGACCGATTATATGGTCAATTTTGGAGGAGGTGCCATGAGGTGCTGACAAGAAGGTATATCCTTTTGTTTTAGGATAAAATGTTCTATAGATATCTATTAAATCCATTTGTTTCATACCTTCTGTTAGTGTTCATGTGTCTCTGTTTAGTTTCTGTATCCAGGATCTATCCATTGGTGAGAGTGGGGTGTTGAAGTCTCCCACTATTATTGTGTGAGGTGCAGTGTGTGCTTTGAGCTTTACTAAAGTTTCCTTAATGAATGTGGCTGCCCTTGCATTTGGAGCATATATATTTAGAACTGAGAGTTCATCTTGGTAGATTTTACCTTTGATAAATAGGAAGTGCCCCTCCTTGTCTTTTTTGATAACTTTGGGTTGGAAGTCGATTTTATTCGTTATTAGAATGACTACTCCTGCTTGTTTCTTTGGACCACTTGCTTGGAAATTTTTTTCCAGCCTTTTACTCTGAGGTAGTGTCTGTCCTTGTCCCTGAGGTAGTTTTTCTGTATGCAGCAAAATGTTGGGTCTTGTTTATGTAGCTAGTCTGTTAGTCTATGTCTTTTTATTGGGGAATTGAGTCCATTGATATTAAGAGAAATCAAAGAAAAGTATTGTTGCTTCCTGTCATTTTTGTTGTTAAAGTTGGGAATCTGTTCTTTTGGCTGTGTTCTTTTAGTTTTTTAAAAGAATTGCTTTCTTGCTTTTTCTAGGATGTAGTTTCCATCTTTGTGTTGTTTTTTTTCCCTTTATTATTCTTTGGAGGGCTCCATTCATGGAAAGATACTGTGTGAATTTGGTTTTGTTGTGGAATACTTTTGTTTCTCCATCTATGGTAACTGAGAGTTTTGCTAGGTATAGTAGCCTGGGCTGGCATTTATGTTCTCTCAGTGTGTGTATAACATCTGTCCAGGATCTTCTGGCTTTCATAGTCTCTGGTGAGAAGTCTGGAGTAATTCTAATAGGCCTGCCTTTATATGTTACTTGACCTTTTTCCCTTACTGCTTTTAATATTCTGCCCTTATTTAGTGCATTTGTTGTTCTGATTATTATGTGTTGGAAGGAATTTCTTTTCTGGCCCAGTCTATTTGGAGTTCTGTAGGCTTCTTGTATGTTTATGGGCATCTCTTTCTTTAGGTTTGGGAAGTTTTCTTCTATAATTTTGTTGAAGATATTTGCTGGCCCTTTAAGTTGAAAATCTTCAGTCTCATCTACTCCTATTATCCGTAGGTTTGGTCTTCTCATTGTGTCCTGGATTTCCTGGATATTTGGGGTTAGGATCTTTTTATATTTTGCATTTTCTTTATTCGTTGTGTCCATGTTCCCAATGAAATCTTCTGCACCTGAGATTCTCTCTTCCATCTCTTGTATTCTGTTGCTGATGCTCACATCAATGTTTCCTGAGATTTCTTTCCTAGGGTTTCTATCTCCAGAGTTGTATCCCTTTGGGTTTTCTTCATTGTTTCTACTTCCATTTTTAGATCTTGGATGGTTTTGTACAATTCCATCGTCTGTTTGGTTGTGTTTTCCTGTAATTCTTTAAGGGATTTTTGGGTTTCTTCTACCTGTTTAGCAGTGTTTGCCTGTAGGTCTTTAAGGACTTCTACCTGTTTAGCAGTGTTCTCCTGTAATTCCTTGAGGGATTTTTGTGTTTCCTTCTTAAGAGCTTCTACTTGTTTAGCAGTGTTCTCCTGTATTTCTTTAAGTGAGTTATTAATGCCCTTCTTAAAATCTTCTACCACCATCATGAGATATGATTTTAAATCTTGATTTTCAGGTGTGTTGGAGTATCCAGGACTCATTGTGGTGAGCGTACTGGGTTCTGATGATGCCCAATGTTCTTGGTTTCTGTTAGTAAGATTCTCACGTTTGCCTATCGCCATCTGGAAGTCTCTGTTGTTAATGTTCAAGCTGTCTCTGTTTGGAGTTTGATCCTCCTGTGATACTGTTAGCCTCTGTCAGCACTCCTGTGAGTCCAACTCTCACCTGAGTTCCAGTGGTCAGAGCACTCTCTGCAGTCAAGCTCTCCTCTTGCAGGGCAGGTGTCCAGCAGTCTGGAGCTCTGATCCACCTCCTGAGTTCTGGAGTCAGAACCCTCCCTGTAGGCTGACTCTCCTCTGACAAGGAATGTGCCCAGGGGTCTGGGTCTCAGCTCTGCCTCCTGGCTGAGGATGAAGTCCCGATGGAACCCTGACCAAGAAGCTCTGTTGCTTCTATCACCCACATGCTCTCAGGGGATCAGGAGGTCCTGGGTGTTCTAGGGGTCCTGCAGCGTGGAGAGTCCTCTGGTGTCCTAGACACCCTCGGCCAGGTTCATGCAGAAGATGGCCTCTGCTGGGCTCAGAAGGAAGATGGCGGATGGCGGGGGGCAGGGGGGTGGGCCCGACCAGAATGGATCCCAGCCTCTGGTCATACGGGGTTCCTCTGTCCCTGTTCCTGCTGGCACAAGACCCTCTGTGATTCTTTGGAGCTAATGTTTCATTCCACTCACCCGTGATCCTGAGGTGATCCCGAGGTCCTGCGGCGTGGAGAGCACTCTGGAGTCCTTAGAGGCCTCTACTGGGCTCAGAAGGAAGATCACCAACATTCATTCTTCTTGATGCTTTATGCTTGGAATTTTAAACTGTCCCCTTATAATAGGCATAAGGTAGAGTGTGGTCACCTTTCTATGCTACTGAACTGCAGAACCCACTCTTGCCTTTTAACTGTGCTTGGAACCCTTTATCCAACTTCCATCTCTCTTCCTTATGTCCACCTGCTATCTATCCACTGGTGATCAGTACACTATTTGATTCCAGCTTTTGAAAACTTTTCCAATTTCCATATACTCTAGACTGCATGTGGTATTTCTATGTGTCTGGCTTATTTCACATGACTTAGTATCCTCAAATTCTATCAGCTGGCTTCAAAGATGAATTTCATTCTCTCAAGTTTTATTAATTTTTGAGCCACCATCTCACTATGCAGCCTTACTGACTTGGAACTCTCCATGTAGACCAGGCTGCCTCCAGAGTTCTGGGATCAAAGTCTGCACCACTGTAGCTGACTTTACGTTCCTTTTTGAATTTTGAATTTTTTCCTTTTCATGTGCCCACACAGTGCATTGTGATTATGTTCAGCCCCTTCCGTTATTTTTTCTTACTCCCTACCATTCCTCTCAGAACTGCTTCTTTTTCCCAGTGGCCTCCCAGGGTCATGCCTGGCTTTTTATGTGGGCACTGTGGATTCAAACTCATATCTATATGCTTACACAACATGCTCTCTTACACATCGAGCCACCTCCTCAACCTTCTCCCATTCCTCATGTTGTCTCTTCTCTCTGCTGTTTCCACTGCCCTGAGGAAGTGTCTTAGTTGCCCAACCACTTAAGTAGTGACAGTAAAACAATAAACTATCCCTCTGTTTTAGAGAAATAAGTAAGTATATGTACAATTTCTTTTTTCCTCAGTAACAGAAAACTATATAAAGAATATAATAAGTAACGTTATTATATACATGTAATCTACATTTTATGTGTTATAAAATATGTCTTTGTCATATCTGTTAAATGCCACTGGAGAACACTCAGAATATGTCATCTCTCAGTCCCAGAAGAGTAAGATAGGAGTTAGAAACCTCCACTTCCTCTAACAGCATCTTAATTCAGAACTTGAGGTTGTGGTCTCACGGTAATCTATTTTCTTCAAATTTTCCCCAACACCCACCTTTTTAAAAAGACACTTTTATTGCAATTGACATGTGATTCATTCTTCTTTTAGCCAAAGGAAGAGAGAATGGAATGCAACCAGCACATTTATATGAAGGTGTTATCAGTCATTCCTGTATATTTACAGCTGCTCTAGAAGCCACAGGGCAGAGGCATTTATACTAAAGATAAGCTCATTGTGTTGAACAAATTAATGTGGGATTGTGAATTAAATAGCACATCTTTGGACAGCTAATTAGCTTTGTGCTGCTCAATTAAGTTCCAAAAGGACATGTTGTGTTTCTTGATGGAATGCAGAATATTCTTGAAGGCTATTGTTGCCCGGATAACTTCAGTTCCAAACCCAGTGGAAATAAGTAAAAAGCCAGGACTCCAAACTCCAAACAGCCAAAGAGCCCAGTGTTCAACCATGCACAGCAAAACACATTTCTCAGCCATATCCCCTATGCTCCAGTCAATAAATATGAAATTACATTGCACTATAATGTTCATACTGTAAGCAAATATTTCATATGTGGATGGTGTCTGTGTGTACATGTGTGCACAACTGTGTAGAGACCAAAAGTCATCAGGTGCCTCCCTCTACCACACTCACCTTATTTTGATGTCTGTGTGTGTGTGTGTGTGTGTGTATTTGTGTTCATAAGCCACATGCATCCAGATGCCCTTAAGGACAGAAGAGCTGAAGTTGGAGATACAGGCAGTGATTAGCCACCCACTGTGTTGTTGAGAATTGATCATGAGCCCTCTGCAAGAGCAGCAAACACTCTCAACTGCTAAGCCATCTCTCCAGCATCTCTTTCCCTTTTTCATTTTTTTAAGACAAGATAGTTCACTGAACATGGAACTCAAGCTCCATTTCCCGAATTCTGTGCTTCTAGAAATGGTTAATTTTAAATTGTGGGACTTTTTTTTTCTGTATCTGAAGACCAAAAAGTATCTTTACAGCAAAAGATTTGTACTTTTATAGCAAATCCTTATCTTTAGCCAGAGTCATCAATCAGTCTTGGAAGCTTAGATACAGCAATAGACCAATCAGGAGCCTGTTTCCTGATTGAAGGTCAGCAGAGATGTCCCTTTGCCCTTCCAATCATGAGCTATGATTGGTTGCTTCACCCACATAAGAGATTGGTCCTCCTTCCACAGGAAGCACAATTGTGAAGAATAAGACATTTTTCTTATAAAAAGACCAAAATACCATCGTTGCCCTCTCATCATTTCCCTTCCGTTCATTCTACTATAATTCACAAAAATGATTTAGAACTTTGGACTTCACTGAATACTGCAAGATCCGGTCTGCAATTAGTTTTGTGTTTAAGGTTTGCTTCATCAGAATAAATCATAATTCTTTGGAAGCAAAGTTAAACCTTGAAAAACGTATGAATCTACAAGCTTCCATTTTGAACAGAATCGATTTATAAGAGAAAGCAACAACTTCAGTACAATTTCCCAGGCAGAAAACTCCCTAAATAAGCTTGAAGAGGGGTCAGAGTAAGGTGCTGTGAAATGTGAGTTCTCTGCACTCTACACGAATTGTTATCACTATTCAGTACCAGGAACTATTTGGGGGTGCCCATGTGTATCAGCTCATGCCTTAGAGACGAACTTTGTGTAATCTAGCTTACAGCAAAGTCTAGAAAAAGTCTGAAACTATGAAACTCATGTAACACCACTTGAAGTCAGGAAGAGGGCTCAGTGGTAAAGGTGCCTGCCACCAAGCCTGGCAACTTAAGTTTGATACCGTGGCTCTGTACTGCAAAAAGAGAGAACAGACTCCTTCAAGTTGTTTTCTGGCCTCCACTTGGATGAGAATAAACACAGATATGCATGCACACGTTCACACACACATACATACACACACACACACACACACACACACACTACTAAAATAAACTTTCAAGACTTTTGAGGTTGTATTCCCTTCACTGCCCTTAACCTTCTTTTGCTAGTGCATTGCTTGCCACTCAACAGCAAAGGCCTGTGGAGTGGGGCAAAGGCCACAAAATCAGGGACTCATGAGAAAGCTCAGTAGGTAAAGTACCTACTTCACAGCATGAGGACCAGAGATGTGATGATTAGCACCCATGCGGAAAGCCAGGAGGAGGGGCATTCATCCATAGTTCCAGTGTAATAGACTGACAGATGCTTGGAGCTCACTGGACAGGCTGCCTAGCTCAATCTGTGAGCCTTGTTCATTAAGAGAGCTTGTTTCACAAAATGACTGATGGAGATATTCAGTGTCAACTCGTGACCATGCACATCACACATGTCGGACACACATACATGTGAATACCTAGTCCCCAGGCTTTCACAGAGATTCTTAGAATGTGGTCCATGCTTTCCCGTGTGTTTTGTCTTAGTGATTAATGATATATGCTATGGACCGAGATATTTAACATTTTCAGACTTAAGTCTTTAATACTTTGGCCTAGTAATCCTCATAATCCCTTCAAACAAATCACATGTTGCTAATGCAATAAGGATGCTGTTCAAAATTTTCAAGTAGGGAGCAGGAGAGAAGACTAAATGAGTAAGAGCAAAAGACCTTAGCTCAAATCCCTCGCACCCATGTAAAAATCTGGGCATGACTCAGTCAGTGGAAGCATGCAGGAGTTCTACTGGGGTCACTGGCCACCAACCTCACTCTGGATACATCAAAAGACCTTATCTTGGATGAATAAGGAGAACAATGATAGAGCAGGACACTGAAATCCTCCTCTGGCCTTGAACACTTGAGTAAAAGAATACAGGTGATTACTCACCAACAATAGTACTTGAGAGAGCAAGTCCTATACCTCACTTGGACTGCACAGTAGATCTGGTCCTGGTGGTGTGAGAGCAGGAGGGCTAGCCCTGCCCCTCACCTGAACAAAGAGAAAGAGTTGGCCTCTGTGGTGCAGGTGCAAGAGAGCTGGCAACTCAGCTTCCATTCAGGCCTTGAGCTGGCCTACCCCAACTTGCACCCCATCTATGAACTGCAGGAGTGTGTGAAGGAGCTGGTCCTGCAGGTCCAAAGCTGCCTAATCTCTCCATGACACAGGACAACAACAGGCTATCATCGAGGAGTCCCAGTGAAGACATAGTATTGACAGTATAGCAGAAGCTAGAGGCCTCAAACTAGACCAATGACTCATTGCAACGAAGATTTGCAAGCAAACCTATTTGGGTTAAAGGATATACAGTGAAACATTGTGACACACCACAGTTTCTATGGCAAGGTGTTTTTATTGGTGGTGCTTTGTTATTATTTTTACTTTTTTGTTGTTGTTGTTTTCTTTTTAGAGGGAGGTTCCAAGGACAGATATGAAAGGGTAGGGAGATGAATGGGACTGAGGTTCAGGATGTGAAGTTCACAAAGAATCAATAAAAAGGTAAAAATATATCAAGAATAGAGGTGACTATACTACACTTACACAAAGGAATTAAAGAGTCAAACATCTATCTACTAGAATATTGTTATGGTTAGTGTTAATTGCCAACTTGACAGGATCCAGAATCACTTGGGAGATTGACTTCTCGGCATGCCCGTGGAGGATTATCTTGATTAAATGAACTGCTGTTGGAGGACCCATCTTAATTGTGAGCAGAATCATTCCACAGGTTTAATCCTGAAATGAAAGAAAAGGAGCCAGTGAGCTGAGCACCAGCATTTGCTGTCTTCTGCTTCCTGATGGCAGATGCAATGTGATCAGGCACCTCAACCGCCTGTCACTGTGACTTCCCCATCATGATGGGCTGTTGGAGTGAACCTTTCCTTAAGATATTCTTGTCAGGTTATTTTATCACAGAAACAGGAAGGTAACTAAGAAGACTCCTCAAAACCCTGATTTATTCTTATCATCAGACATGAATTGCCAGATTGCTGTTCACATCTGTTTCTGGTGTGAGTCTTTCTGTTTTGTTCAGGTGATGTCTGTCTTAACAAACATACCCATATGGGTGGGGTAGTGGCTACATCTCTTGCAAGACTCAAGGTTCACTCTACATTATCATACTGGTCACAAGTCACACATGTGAGACCAAATGAAAACAGGCAGCTTGCAGCCATAAATTGGATATCTATTTCATGGCACCTTCCCCCAAGGCTCAAAGATGACCAAGGAAGAAAGGACAGAAAGATTGTAGAAGCTGGAGGTTGGGGAGGACATTGCAAACCAATGTCTCCTAGCATGACAGAACTGATACAACCGAACTTGTAGTGGCTATGGTTGCTTGCACAAGACCAGAACAAGAACAACATTCTAGTTTGGATGGGGAGAGACTCAAGAATCCCACCCTTAGCTGATAAACTATTGACAGCTGATGACTTCTGTAAGAGCAGAGTTAGTTTTCTTTAAGTATGTGACCACTAGTAAGTTGAGCATGCTACACCAGGTGGACTCACACACAGGTGTGTATGTACTACTCAAATTTGAGTTAATGGGTTAAAAAAAGGAAAAAAAGAGAGAGAGAACATGAAGTTGGACAGAGGTGGCAGGGTAGTGTGATTTTGAGAGGACCTAGGGAGAGGAGGAGGAGGTGAATAGAATAAAAACATACTGTGTGTATATATATGAAAATCTCATACCTAGCAAACTCTATACTCTACCATAAAGACATTTGAGCCTTCATGTTTATTGGTGATTTATTCAATAGAGCAAAGAATTGGAATCTACCCATTTGTCTATTAGCAGATGAACAGATAATGAAAGTATAGTATCTATATTGACAGGAATCCTAAAAAACATATCCTAAAGAAAAAGTTTAAAATTCTGCAGGAAAATTGGTAGATTTATGATATATAATAATAAGGGAGTTAACACAACCTCAGAAAAATATTACATAGTAGATTGCAAACAGAATCTAGCCAATAATTATAATGTATATATGTAAGCAGCTACACACAGGACATGGTATAACATGAAGAAAGGAGACATGAAAGGCTAAATATTATGGGATGAGGAAGTACTGCATTCTGGTCTTGAACATGAGTTATGAATGGTGACATGAAGATAATTGTCTCTTTATTTCTAATTCTGTCATGGAGTTGGGGTGTCAGTGGTACTTAAGTGTATAAAATATACTTAATGCTGAAAGTATAAAATTTAATGTGAACCACCACATCTTCTGTTTCAAATGCCTGTTCTAACTATATAGAAGTTCATTGAGTTGTATAGACTTTGAGTCTAGTTAATTCTGCTTTGTGATTTTATTTGTTTGTAAAGTTTTATTATTATAAAGTATATTAAATTTTTAAATTAATTAAACATAATTTCTGGGAGTTGTTATACAATTGCATATGCTACTCTTCACATCTCACATTCCAATAAGCTGTACTAATCTAAAACATTAATAAAAGTATATTTTTAAAAAATGAAAGACTGCTTGGAAGTCAAAAGACTGTTGACCACTCCCTGAGTAAGTCTCATGGATTGTGGACCTTTTCTTAGATTGGAGGAAAGACTGAATGACATCTAAGCCAGATCATGCACTTTGACAGAAAAAGATCCTTTCCTACCCAGAATTTCTTGCTGTTCTAATAAAGGAAATCTAAAAAGTGCCATGCTAGTGTGACCTCTGGTATAATATAAAGATTCAAAGTTGGGAAATAAAATTACAGTTCACCTGAAGTAGAAAAGCAGACACAGTCAGATAGGTGAGTGGCCTCATAACCTTTCTTTTTTTTTTTTCCATTTTTTATTAGGTATTTAACTCATTTACATTTCCAATGCTATACCAAAAGTCCCCCATAGCCACCCACCCCCACTCCCCTGCCCACCCACTCCCCCTTTTTGGCCCTGGTGTTCCCCTGTACTGGGGCATATAAAGTTTGCAAGTCCAATGGGCCTCTCTTTCCAGTGATGGCCGACTAGGCCATCTTTTGATATATATGCAGCTAGAGTCAAGAGCTCCGGGGTACTGGTTAGTTCATAATGTTGTTCCACCTATAGGGTTGCAAATCCCTTTAGCTCCTTGGCTACTTTCTCTAGCTCCTCCATTGGGAGCCCTATGATCCATCCATTAGCTGACTGTGAGCATCCACTTCTGTGTTTGCTAGGCCCCGGCATGGTCTCACAATAGACAGCTACATCTGGGTCCTTTCAATAAAATCTTGCTAGTGTATGCAATGGTGTCAGCGTTTGGATGCTGATTATGGGGTGGATACCTGGCTATGGCAGTCTCTACATGGTCCATCCTTTCATCTCAGCTCCAAACTTTGTCTCTGTAACTCCTTCCATGGGTGTTTTGCTCCCAAATCTAAGGAGGGGCATAGTGTCCACACTTCAGTCTTCATTCTTCTTGAGTTTCATGTGTTTAGCAAATTATATCTTATATCTTGGGTATCCTAGGTTTGGGGCTAATATCCACTTATCAGTGAATACATATTGTGTGAGTTTCTTTGTGAATGTGTTACCTCACTCAGGATGATGCCCTCCAGGTCCATCCATTTGGCTAGGAATTTCATAAATTCATTCTTTTTAATAGCTGAGTAGTACTCCATTGTGTAGATGTACCACATTTTCTGTATCCATTCCTCTGTTGAGGGGCATCTAGGTTCTTTCCAGCTTCTGGCTATTATAAATAAGGCTGCTATGAACATAGTGGAGCATGTGTCCTTCTTACCTGTTGGGGCATCTTCTGGATATATGCCCAGGAGAGGTATTGCTGGATCCTCCGGTAGTACTATGTCCAGTTTTCTGAGGAACCGCCAGACTGATTTCCAGAGTGGTTGTACAAGCCTGCACTCCCACCAACAATGGAGGAGTGTTCCTCTTTCTCCACATCCACGCCAGCATCTGCTGTCACCTGAATTTTTGATCTTAGCCATTCTGACTGGTGTGAGGTGGAATCTCAGGGTTGTTTTGTTTTGCATTTCCCTGATGATTAAAGATGTTGAACATTTTTTCAAGTGCTTCTCTGCCATTCGGTATTCCTCAGGTGAGAATTCTTTGTTCAGTTCTGAGCCCCATTTTTTAACCTTTCAATGCGATGAGCTGTCAGGACAAGCACTGGAGGAAATTCTGCTGGCCCAATCTCAGTGACATTTGCATTAAAGTGATAACACTTATCATTCACCTCATTTATTAATTCACTCAGTGTGTGTGTGTGTGTGTGTGTGTGTGTGTGTACACTGACATGTACATTAAAAGTCTGTGTATGCATATGTACATATGTATATATCTCTATATACATATATGTGTATATATCTCTATATACATATATGCATATGCACATTTATAGACTTTGTTTTCAGGTTTTATTAGAAAATATTTTATTATAGGTTTCATTGTAATATTTTAATATAGGGACATAATATATTTAGGAATATATATACATATGTGTGCATGTTTGTCTTTGTAAGTGTGTGCCGTGTGTGTGTGTGTGTGTGTGTGTGTGTGTGTGTACCATCAGAGGCCAGAACAGAGTGTTCAGATTGAAATTATAGGTAGTTGTGAGCCACCAGATATGGATGTTAGAAACTAAACTCAAGTCCTCTGCTAGAGTAACAAGTTCTCTGACTGTTGAGCCATCTGTCTAGACTCACATAAGGCATTTTCATCATAATCACCCCATCATCCTCTCTTGTTCCCCTTCTCACTCATATTCACCCCCATCCCTCCACCTTCCCAACTCTTTCTCCTCCCTTCATGTCTTTTTGTGGTAGTGGTGGTGGTTTCAGGTTTAGTGAACCAATAAGTTATATTATATTACTACAAGAACATGAGTGAGGCCTCATTTATAGGAGCACAGAGACTTAACCCATGGCTACACCACTAGAGAGAATGGATCTCTCTTTCCCATCAATTATTAGCTGCATCTATAAATCCTTAGAAAAGGGAAGGACATCCTGAGCCCCTCCCTACTCCAGGATAGAAGATTGACAGGACCAATCTTGTGACACTCTTATGCAACGTGGTCAAAGAGGCTGTGAATTCAAGGTACATAACTATGTCTCTCCTAGAAGTCAGCATTCCACCCCACTCCTACCTACACTTCTTTCTGATCTTACATGCTATACATACTTCCAGCCTATTTGATATTATTCAGTATATGTTTTTGAAGAACTAATATCCCCCAGGTTCTAGAACCACTACAAGGGCTCAAGACAGGCAGAGTTTTTTTTTTTCTCTTATGCAATGTGGTACAAGGTTAATCATAGTGATTTTTGTGGAAGTTCAGTGTTCTGTTTTTTTATTGGATATTTTCTTTGTTTACATTTCAAATGAGAGTTATCATTTTAAAGAGCAGGAAAATAATAACTGGGTACCACAATTCAGTATGGAGAACTTGATCAAGGGTAAACAAAGGAAAGACCAATAGCAAAACTGAGGATTTGACTTAGGCTAGGGTGTCGAGGAGCGACTCCCAGAGCAGAGAGGTCTTTTGCGCTGGAAGTGTGAAAGTGAATGTAAGAAGCACAGTCCAAGTTAAGCCCTCATCTCAGGAAGAAGCAGTGTCCAGAGGGGACAAACAGAGGAACCAGAACGTAGCTGAAACACAGTAGGAAATAGTGGGAGAGGAGGTAGGGATTGGAAAGAACAGGCCAAGATGGCTTGGTTTCTCAGCTCAAGAATGTTGTCTTCCATGCCATCAAATGATTCTCTAAAACCTTTCTGTACACATGTCTGTATAAGAGCAGCTCTTAGACCTCATTAGAGATATTTCTTTGTGCCATGACTGGTAAATAACACAGAAACTTATACCTGGTCAAAGTGCAGAGAATAATGTCTATGAAGTGTCTGTAAATGGGACATCTATGTAATACACTCCCTGCCAAACCTCAGAGAACACCGCTGAAAAGGGGGCAGAAAGATTGCAATAGTCAGAGGTCAGAAACTGGGAAAAAGAGTCTCTTCTAGCCATAACAGGACCACTGAACTCCTGAACTCACAGCAGCCATGATTGCCCACACAAGATCAGGCCAATTTATATTCCAGCATGGAGAGGGAGGGAAATCCCAAGTCCCACCCCCAGGTGAGAAGCTATTGACAGCTGATGGATGCATAGGGAAAGGTTTTTCTTATGTGTGCAACCCATGGTAGTTTAACTATGCTTCAGTGAATGACTTCATATCCATATGGACAGCACTGACTAGATTCAGTGAGTTATTTTCAAAGAGAAACATAAAATTCAGGGGAGGAATAGAAGAGGTGGGTCTGAAAGGAGTGGGGGAAAGAGGAGGGATGGATATGGGGAAAGAGGAGGGTGGATATGGGGAAAGAATAGGGTTGATATGGGGAAAGAGGAGGGTGGCTATGGGGAAAAAGAAATGGTGGCATGATCAAAATATATTATATGCAACTATAAGACTCCCAAAGACATATTAAAAATGTCAATTTTTAAAGAATTTTGTCTTCATCATATAAGCACCAGGAATCCATGGAGAACTTTAGACAAGGGAAACATTTGATCAGACTTGTGTTTTTAAGACAGGTGCAAAAAGGAGCATTCAATAAAAGGCCATAAGTGCACTAACAGATGAATGAGACACCCAGTCTGAGAAGAAGATGACAGTAGTTAGGACTAGCAGATAGCACTGATGTGGAAGGGGACAGACTTAAGAGTATGTATCCAAACATGTCCATAGCCCATTCTGTGCCTTCCATTCTAAATAGCCCTACTCTCTCCACATTGATTTCCTTTCCTGTTTAATGCTCCCATCTGCACAACCAGCTTTTAGTGCTGTGTTTTATAGAAAGCACTCAGTGTACATTTGTGTTATGAATGAGTGCTCCCTACTTCCATTACATTCTTCTCTGAACCATAAAACTTCTGCAGTTCAGTCTCTCCTATAGTGTACCACGGAGGAATACACAGAGAGAGGGGAAAGAACTGCCCCACCAACCACAAGAACGAAATTGCTGGTTACCCAAGCATCCCCATCATGGCCTTCCCAAAAACCCCTGAAACCTGGTGCCAAACAGAATAAGCAGTTAAGAGCAGGAGAGGGTATGTGGTGTGCACTTCTCCACACACCCGATGTCCCTAATTCCATCTGTACAATCACCTCTGGAACAATTTTGATTAAATTACCAGTATCTGTTTAATCTCAAATAGAATTTTACCCTTTTAGTAATCCATTTCCTAAACTACATACCATTAGATTATGTTATAGTGATTTCTTCATTCTTATCTTCTTGAAGGACAGAGTTCAGTTGAGACACACAGACAGTTTAAGCAGAAGGTTATTTAGAAGAGGAATGCACACACCCCAAAGAGAGATTGGAGTAGCCGGTCCCAATATGGAGACCAGCCCAGTGTGTATATTATGAACTTAAAGAAAGATTCTATAAATGTTCATGAGGCAGGCACATATAAAAGTTACCATTTGTTGTGGTTCAAGTAAAAATTGTGCCCCCCGTAGAGACTCATCTATTTGAACACCTGGTCCCCCATCAGTATCACTGTTTGAGAAGGTTGTGGGACTTTTAGAAGGTAGAACCTTGGTGGAAGAAGTGCACCATTATGACCAAGCCTTGGGGGTTTACAGCTTTGACCCACTTCCTGTTCTCTCTCACTGCTTCCTGAATGTGGATGAGAAGGTGGCCTGCTGCCTTCTTATCCCTTCGCCATACCTTCCCTACCATGGTGGACACCTAGCCCCCTGGAACCACAAACCCAAATAGGCCCTGTCTCCCTTAAGTTGCTTGTGTCGCATGTGTATGCACATGTGTGTTCTATATGACAGCCACAAAAAAGTAATTAATACATCCTTTTCCCTCCCAAATTTTAATGAACCATCACCCCTTTTATGAGTTTCTTCCCATGAGTTTTGTGAGTTCTAAAAGAACAAAAACAGGTAGGTATAGAATGCACAGCATAAGTGGTATTATAGTGACATCAGGTTTTCTGAGGATGCAGACCATGCACTGGTATAATAAAGTGGCCTGAAACCTTAACTTCTGCCACAGTGAGAATAACATAAGTGATGCTTTAAGGACATTTACTACAAAGGAACATCTGGCCATCAGGAGACACAGCAGTCAAGGTGCAGCTGCAGCTACTTCAGTTGCCTTACGTCTAACTCCTTACTTACCTGGTGCCAAGAACTCATAACCTAATAATGATTAAGGAGTAATGAGCGTGTGTGTGTGTGTGTGTGTGTGTGTGTGTGTGTGTGTGTGTGTGTGTACATGTGTGTGCAAACACACACACAAACATATTTCACATTTGTATGGATATAGGGGCATCTGTGTAGGCCAAAGAACAACCCCAGCACGATATTTTTTGTTGTTGTTGTTGTTGTTGTTGTTGTTGTTGTTGTTGTTGTTGTTGTTCTTCTTCTTCTTCTTCTTCTTCTTCTTCTTCTGCTGCTGCTGCTGCTGCTGCTGCTGCTGCTGCTGCTGCTTCTGCTTCTGCTTCTTCTTCTTCTTCTTCTTCTTCCTTTTCTTCTTCTTTTGAGACAAGATCTCTCACTTGTCTGGAATTCAGCAATAAGTCTCAGAGAGCCACCTGTCTCTGCCTCCTAAATATGGGATCACAAGCATATACCACCACATCTACCTTTTCTTAAATAGATTCTGAGGAATTGAACTCGGGTTCTCATGCTTGTAAGGTAAGCACTTTACCAGCTGAGTTATCTCCCTAGCCTTAGAAAATATTTTTCATTCATTCATTTTCTGTGTAAGCATATGTACATGTGTGCATATGTGCATGGGTGCATGGGTGTGAAGTAGGCTAGAGGAGAATGGCATGGGTACCAGGAGCTTGGCTGATAGCCAACAAGTCACAGTGATCCCCTGTCTTCACTCCCTACAGTGTAGGGGCTATAGGTGTGCATGTGGCTATACTCAGCTCTTTACTTGGCTGCTAGATGTTGGAACACAGATCCTCAATTTTGTTTAGTAAGCACTTTTACCCACTAAACTATCTCCCCAAACCCCAGAAAACATATTTTTAAGAGGAAGTATCTTATCTGCATTATATTTTTGACACTTAGAATAATACTGCAATGAAATTAAAACTGAAACCAAGTCTCCAGAAGTGGCTCTAGCATGAAATTCAGCACCTTTGAGCAAAATCAAAAAGGCTTCTGTGGTGTCTGGGAAGGTGGAATCTGGCCTTCTAAAGAGCCATCATCATCAACCCACGCACCCATGCTTGGAGAGCATCCCATTTCCTTCATGACTTCTTCTCTGGAGTGCTCAGGTGTCTGTTATATTCACAAAGCCACACAGCATCCAGTTCATCAGATAATGGTCTGAAACTAGAATTGACACATAGAAATGTTGTTGTGTGTGCATGGCCTTTTCCACGGTCCAGAAATTATTTCTGCTGGCTTCTCTTGATTGGGTTATTTACCACAAGGAAGACATTCTCCTGCACTAATTATAGAAGCAAACATGACGAATGGGGTAAAATTGGCTTTGACACTTCCCACGCTTTCTCTGATAGGTAAGCATGATAAGAAAAGTCTGGAGAGACAGCCCAGTTAGCAAAATGCTTGTAAGCATGGAGATGGACATGAACAGGATCTTCCAGAATCCACTTTGGGGTTGTGGGGGATGGGAGGTCGAGTGAGAGGATATAGGCTCACAAGTACTGGTGATAGAGAGACGAACATTGCCAGGGCTCTTTGGCCAGCCAATTGAGCCCACTCTGAGTTCCAGACCCATGAGCAACTGTCTCAAAAATAAGGATGGCACCTATGGCAGATTGAATGAGGTTCTCCATATATGCAAATATTTGAATACTTGGTCCCCAGTTGGGAATTATGTGTAGGGGGTTGGCACGGCCTTATGAGGGGAAGTGTCTCACCAGGAGTGGCCTTTGAGAATCTCTAGCTCTTCTCCACTTCCAGTTTATTCTCTCTGCTTCATGTGTGTAGTTAAAGATGTGATCTCTCAGTTCCTACTCAGGCTGTGTGCTGTCTTACCCACTATTGTGGATGCTCTCTCTGGCTCAGATAGACTCTTTTTCCTCCAGAGATGCCATGGTCCTGGTATTTTAATCACACAACAGAAAACTAACCAATGCAAGGCCCAAGGAGAGATAGCAGAACTTGACCTTGTGCCTCCACATGCATAGACCCATATATTCATGGAGAGAGAAAAAGAACAAATGATCTTCTGTTATAAAGACCTTGAGTAAAATCAGTGTCATGGATCCATTGGCTCAACAATCAATCTTCACAATAATGTAAGGTGGTATGTCCAGAGATGTCACCTTTAAGTCTAAGAGCCCAAGGATAAATGGCACTTGCCAATCATCCAATCTGCCTTTGAGGAATTTGAGACTTTGACATCCCCAAAGAATCAGGGAAATATGGTTACAAGTGTGGCAGAGCACCAGAACGTGGTATTTAGATATTTCATTCTCATGGATCTTGTCTGCAAAGGGCCCTCATAGAGGACATCAGATTCAAGAGCAGTGTGTCTGTCTACTTCCCCTGAAAAAGTTAGGCTTCATCATAGTCCTTCATAGACCCAAAACCCAATTCAAATTTGGCTCCTTCTGAAGCTATGGATGGAATTAAACGGTAGCTGGGATCAGTTGGGAGAGGGTTGGCAATGCACCAAGACCTGCATCCCATCCCTAGCACCGCATAAACAAGGCACAGAAAAACATGCCTCTAACCCCAGCACTAAGGACGAGATCAAGCTATACACCAATTCTGAGGCCAGCCTGTGCTACAGGGGACCTGAATCAAAATATAAAACAATGCCTCTTTTTTTAAATTAATTTTTATGTTAGTACACGAAGTTCTGGGTTTATGGTGGCATCATCATACGTGTGTCATTATTCTGTATTCTCATTTGCTCTGAACCCCCAGACTCTTCCCCAGGCCACCCATTCCCATCCTCCCAAAGCTGGTCCCCTTTCTTCTCCTTCTCCAGCTTCTGTTTTCCTATATGTAATGTTCTATTTACCACCTCTCTTCCCCTTCCCAGTTTCATGAACTACAAACACATGTATATTAACACACATGTATAGTTTTAATATTTATTTTATTTATGGAGGATTATACAGACACATTGCAGGGTTCTTCAGAGACCATAAAAGGCCATTAGTTCTCTTAGAGCTGGAGTTATAAGCAGTTGCCCCCCCCCAAGCCACATACCATGTGGGTGATGGATATCAGTCCTCCCTATTGAACCTCCAATGACATTAACTGCTGATCTGGCTCTCCAGCCCCAATAATTTTTGTTAGAATAGAAAGTGATATTTGTCATGCTATTGCTGGCCTATCTCACTTAACATAATGGTTTCTCAGGCCCATCCATATGCTTGCAAATGTCAGGATTTGATTTTTCTTTACAAATGCATGAAATTCTTCCCAGACACCACTGTCTTCCTTTGGGGCCTCAAAATTGCACACTGTGAGATGGTGACTTATCTACAGACAAGCGCAGGGACAGAATGAGCTGAGCCACTTAGTGAGCCATAGTTCCAGCACTGTAGCCCTCGTCTGACAGCTTCAGCACCTGTACCCATGTATTACAGCAATTGATTTAACGATAAAGATTTAAAAGTGTGACACTTACAATCATCCACTGGCAATTAGCCCAACACAGGGTGGTGAGAGGAAGGGAGAGTGTGAAGTTGTTTATGGTATGTGGGAAACCATGAGTTTAGGGCTTGTTATAAAACTAAGAAGCATAAATAAAAACAAAAACTCAAAAACACCTTTAGGGTTTTTCAGAGACCGCATTCATTTCAGCTCACTCCACCTCTTCCCAAGACGTATCCTTTTGGGTTTTTTTTTTTTTTTTCTGTTTTTAAAGGTGGACAAATAATTTTAACTTGTGCATGTAGATACATGTCAAGTACCACAAGTTATTCCATAAATTTTCTATTATACATGGTGTGTGTGCATGTGTGTGTGTGTGTGTGTGTGTGTGTGTATGAGAGAGGAGAGAGAGAGAGATTGAGAAGTGTGTGCATGTGTGTGTGAGAGAGAGTGGTGTGTGTGTGTGTGTAAGAGAGAGGAGAGAGAGATTGAGAAGTGTGTGCATGTGTGTGTGAGAGAGAGTGGTGTGTGTGTGTGTGTAAGAGAGAGGAGAGAGAGATTGAGAAGTGTGTGCATGTGTGTGTGAGAGAGAGTGGTGTGTGTGTGTGTGTGTGTGTATGTGTGTGTGTGTGTGGTGTGTGTGTGTGTGTGTGTGTGTGTGTGTGTGTGTGGTGTATGCCCTCAGAGTCCAAACAAGGGCATCAGATCCTTTTGTTACATCCCGATGTGAACCATCTGACTTGGATGCTGGGAACTATCCTTGGGTTCTCTGGAAAGGCAGCAAGTATCCTTAGCCACTGAGCCATCTCTCTAGCCCTACGCTTGCCATGCAATTATGAGAACCTGAGTTTGGATCCCCAGAACCCAAATAAAAAGCTGTATGTGGTGGCTAATACTTGTAATCTGACCAGTGGTGAGATGGGAGTCTGAGACAAGACAGCCTGATCCTACAGGTTCACTGGCCAGCTTCTCTAGCTTCCTTGGTGAGGTCCAAACTCAAAGAGAAACCACATTTCAATAGTAAAGTGGAAGGAACCTGAAAGCTGAAGGAGCAGCTGAGGTTGTCCCCTAGCCTTCATACACACATACATGTGCACCCTACACCCCTGAGCACAACCAAACACTAAAGCAAACAATGAACAGAAATATTTATAATTTAAAAAGTGAAAATAAAAGTCCCAATGAAGAAGTTGCTAACTGATGCTGGAGAGATGACTGAACAGGTAAGAGCCAAGTGGCTCCCAGCTATATAACCCCAGCTCCAGAGGACCCAGTGGCTCACAGCTGTGTAACCCCAGCTCTGGAGACTCCAGTGCCCTCTCCTGACCTCTGAAGGACACACACAGTGCACACAGACATATGGGGGAAGGGGGGAGTGATGAAAGGAATGTTTTAAGTTTCTTAAGTAAAATATTGTATTCACCATCAAATAATTGCATACATGTTACACAATGCATTTGTATATTTGTGTGCGTGTGTGCATGCGTGTGTACACTCACATGCATGCTGATTTCTATGGGTAGCAATGAATTTTAAGTTTTGTTTTTCTTTGGGGATTTTTAACCTAGCTGTCTACAACCTGGACCTATACTGCTTAAGGCAAAGGAAGTTTGGTAGTTCAGAGGAAGGCCTCTGCAGCGGTTATTTTGCATATAAAAAGACATCCCAGGAACTGAATCCTTTGATGACTCAAAAATGTACTATCTTTTGGAAGAGTAACCTCTTTTCCCAGGCAATAAATGCCTTGTCTGTTCAAAAACACTGTGCTCACCACAAAAGGGAAAAGAGATCATTTATTCTGGAGCCAAATATGAACGGCCATGGCCGAGGAACACAGATTTATGTTACCCAGATCTTATGTTTACATTACACAGATTTTATGTTCCAATGAGGTAGCAATTTTACAAATTTTTAATTTTCTTAAAAACAATTTTTACATAAAATATAACTAGATTGTTTCTTTCCTTCCCTTTCTTCAATCCAACCCCTCAACGCATGTGTCCTCTTACTCTCAAACTGATAGCCTCTTTTTTCATATATATATATATATATATATATATATATATATATATATATGACATCAAGTCCATTTTTGTTGTTCATGTTTGTTTTATTTTAAAAAGTTTTCTTGATTAGAAGTTTTCTTCATTTACACTTCAAATGTTATCATCCCCTTTCCTAGTTTCCTCTCCGAAAATCTCCTATAACCTTCCCCCTCCCCTTGCTCCCCAACGCACCCACTCCCACTTCATGGCCCTGGCATTCCTCTATACTGAGGCTTAGAATCTTTGAAAGACCAAGGGCCTCTCCTCCCACTGATGGCCAACTAGGCCATCCTCTGCTACATGTGCAGCTAGAGGCATGAGCTCTGGGGGAACTGGTTAGTGCATATTGTGGTTTCTCCTATTGGGCTGCAGATCCCTTCAGCTCCTTGGGTACTATCTCTAGTTCCTTCATTGGAGACCCTGTGCTCCATCTAATGGATGACTGTGAGCATCCACTTCCATATTAGTCAGGCACTGGCAGAGCCTCTCAGGAGACAGCTATATCAGGCTCCTGTCAGCAAAATCTTGTTGGCATCTGCAATATTGTCTGGGTTTGATGGATGTTTATGGGATGGATCTGCAGGTAGTTGCAATTTCTGGATGGTCATTCCTTCAGACTCTGGTCTGAACTTTCTCTCTGTAACTCCTTCCATGGGTATTTTGTTCCCACTTCTAAGAAGTATTGAAGTGTCCACACTTTGGCCTTCCTTCTTCTTGAGTTTCATGAGTTTTTCAAATTGTATCTTCGGTATTCTGAGCTTCTGAGCTAATATCCACTTATCAGTGAGTGCATATCATGTGTGTTCTTTTATGATTGGGTTACCTCACTCAGGATGATATCCTCCAGATCCATCTATTTATGAGGTGGAATCTCAGGGTTGCTTTGATTTGCATTTCCCTGATGATTAAAGATGTCGAACATTTTTTCAGGTGCTTTTCAGCCATTTAGTATTCCTCAGTTGAGAACTCTTTATTTAGCTCTGTACCCCATTGTAATAGGGTTATTTGATTTTTCTGGAGTCCAGCTTCTTGAGTTCTTTGTATATATTAGATATGAGTCCCCTATCGAATTTTGGATTGGTACAGATCTTTTCCCAATCTGTTGGTGACCTTTTTGTCTTATTGACAGTATCTTTTGTCTTACAGAACTTTGTAATTTTATGAGGTCCCATTTGTGGATTCTTGATTTTACAGCACAAGCCATTGGTGTTCTGTTCAGGAATTTTTCCCTTGTGCCCATATATTCGAGGCTCTTCCCTACTTTCTCCTCTATAAGTTACAGTGTCTCTGATTTTATGTGGAGTTCCTTGATCCATTTAGACTTGAGCTTTGTACAAGTCATGTTTGTTTTAAAGCTGACCGCTTTGTGTTAATCCAAAATATTGAAGAGAAAGACCACCAATCCAAATAATGATGAGAAAATTAATAAAAAGAATTGCGAGGAACCTGAGACAGCATTAGGGAAGCAGAAAAACCAGCCTGACCAGGGTCACAAATCCCTTCTGGTCAGCACCAGCACTGGGCCACCTGAGCGGGAGTTGGCGGACACCCACAAGGTCCCTAGAGGACAGCTTGTGAGATAGACCCCCTTTCAGGCTCCAGACATCTGGGCACCTTCCCTGCCAGAGGAGAGGTGTTTGCCCTGCCCGGGAGGGCTTTGCCAGAGCATCTGGGGTTGCCATCTTGGTTCCCGGATCCCTCTGAGACTACTCTGTGCAGGTGAGAGTGTGGACTACAGAAGCTGACAGCTTCTGGGACAGGCCGAAGCAACACAGCTTCTGGAACAAGCCCTGTTTTGGGCCTTCATCTTCTGCCAGGAGGCAAGTCCGAACGCCAGATATCTGTACTTCTTCCCTGTAAGAGGAGAGCTTGCCTGCAGAGAGTGCTCTGACAACTGAAACTCAGAGGAGAGAGCTAGTCTCCCAGGTGTGCTGATAGAGGCTAACAGAATCATGAGAGGAACAATCTCTAACCAGAGACAACTATAACAACTAACTCCAGAGTTTACCAGAAGGCAAAAGGGAAACATAAGAATCTTATTAACAGAAACCAAGACCACTCACCATCATTAGAACGCAGCACTCCCACCTGACCCAGTCAGGGGCACCCCAACACACCCGAAAAGCTAGACCCGGATTTAAAAGCATATCTCATGATGATGGTAGAGGACATCAAGAAGGACTTTAATAACTCACTTAAAGAAATACAGGAGAACACTGCTAAAGAGTTACAAGTCCTTAAAGAAAAACAGGAAAACACATCCAAACAGGTGATGGAAATGAACAAAACCATACTAGACCTAAAAAGGGAAGTAGACACAATAAAGAAAACCCAAAGTGAGGCAACGCTGGAGATAGAAATGCTAGGAAAGAAATATGAAACCATAGATGCGAGCATCAGCAACAGAAGACAAGAGATGGAAGAGAGAAATTCGAGTGCAGAAGATTTCATAGAGAACATTGGCACAACAATCAAAGAAAATGCAAAATGCAAAAAGATCCTAACTCAAAACATCCAGGAAATCCAGGACACAATGAGAAGACCAAACCTACTGAAATAGCACTCGATGAGATTGAAGATTTTAAACTTAAACCGCCAGCAAATATCTTCAACAAAATTATAGAAGAAAACTTCCCAAACTTAAAGAGAGAGAGATGCCCATGAACAATCAAGAAGCCTACAGAACTCCAAATAGACTGGACCAGAAAAGAAATTTCTCCTGACACATAACAATCAGAACAACAAATGCACTAAATAAAGATAGAATATTGAAAGCAGTAAGGGGAAAAGGTCAAGTAACATATAAAGGCAGGCCTATCAGAATTACACCAGACTTTTCACCAGAGACTATGAAAGTCAGAAGATTCTGGACAGATGTTATACATAAACTAAGAGAACACAAATGCCAGCGCAGGCTACTATACCCAGCCAAACTTTCAATTACCATAGATGGAGAAACCAAAGTATTCCACGACAAAACCAAATTCACACATTATCTCTCCACGAATTCAGCCCTTCAAAGGATATTAACAGAAAAAAAAAATACAACGACAGAAACCACTCCCTAGAAAAAGCAAGAAAGTAATCCTTCAACAAACCTAAAGGAAGAGAGCCACAAGAACAGAATTCCAACTCTAACAACAAAAATAAAAGGAAGCAACAATTACTTTTCCTTAATATCTCTTAATATCAAGGGACTCAATTCCCCAATAAAAAGATATAGACTAAAAGACTGGCTACACAAACAGGACCCAACATATTGCTGCTTACAGGAAACCCATCTTAGGGGAAAAAACAGACACTACCTCAGAATGAAAGGCTGAAGAACAATTTTCCAAGCAAATGAGTTGAAGAAACAAGCTGGAGTAGCCATTTTAATATCTAATAAAATCGACATCCAACCCAAAGTTATCAAAAAAGACAAGGAGGAACACTTTATACTCATCAAAGATAAAATCTTCCAAGAGGAACTCTCAATTCTGAATATCTATGCTCCAAATGCAAGGGCAGCCACATTCATTAAAGAAATTTTAGTAAAGCTCAAAACACACATTGCATCTCACACAATAGTGGGAGACTTCAATACACCACTTTTATCAAAGAACAGATCGTAGAAACAGAAACTAAGCAGGGACACAGTGAAACTAACAGAAGTTATGAAACAAATGGACTTAACAGATATCTACAGAACATTTTATCCTAAAACAAAAGGATATACCTTCTTATCAGCACCTCATGGTATCTTCTCAAAAACTGACCATATAATTGATCACAAAACAGGCCTCAACAGATACAAAAATATTGAAACTGTCCCATGCATCCTATCAAATCACCATGGACTAAGGCTGATCTTCAATTACAACATAAATAATAGAAAGCCACCATTCACGTGGAAACTGAACAATACTCTTCTCAATGATACTTTGGTCAAGGAAGGAATAAATAAAGAAATTAAGGACTTTTTAGAGTTTAATGAAAATGAAGCCATAACATATCCAAACTTATGGGACATAATGAAAGCATTTCTAAGAAGAAAACTCATAGCTCGGAGTGCCTCCAAAAAGAAATTAGAGAGAGCACCCACAAGCAGCTTGACAACACACCTAAAAGGCCTAGAATGAAAGGAAGCAAATTCACCCAAGAGGAGTAGACAGCAGGAAATAATCAAACTCAGGGGCGAAATCAACCAAGTGGAAACAAGAGGAACTATTCAAAGAATCAACGAAACGAGGAGCTAGTTCTTAGAGAAAATCAACAAGATAGATAAACCCTTAGCCAGACTCACTAGAGGACAAAGGGAAAGCATCCTAATTAACAAAATCAGAAATGAAAAGGGAGACATAACAACAGATCCAGAAGAAATCAAAAACATCATCAGATCCTTCTACAAAAGGCTATACTCAACAAAACTGGAAAACCTTGATGAAATGGACAAATTTCTAGACAGATACCAGGTACCAAAGTTAAATCAGGATCAGGTGAATGTTCTAAACAGTCCTATATCCCCTAAAGAAATAGAAGCAGTCATTAATAGTCTCCCAAAAAAACAAAGCCCAGGACCAGATGGGTTTAGTGCAGAGTTCTATAAGACCTTCAAAGAAGACCAAATTCCAGTTCTGCACAAACTATTCCACAAAATAGAAGCAGAAGGTACTCTACCCAATTCATTCTATAAAGCCACAATTACTCTGATACCTAAACCACAGAAAGGCCCAACAAAGATAGAGAACTTCAGACCAATTTCCCTTATGAATGTCAATGCAAAAATACTCAATAAAATTCTCGCTACCCGAATACAGGAACACAACAAAACAATCATCCATCCTGACCAAGTAGATTTTATTCCAGGGATGCGAGGATGGTTTAATATACGAAAATCCATCAACGTAATCCATTACATAAACAAACTCAAAGACAAATACCACATGATCATTTTATTAGATGCGGAGAAAGCATTTGACAAAATCCAACACCCATTCATGATAAAAGTCTTGGAAAGATCAGGAATTTAAGGCCCATACCTAAACATGATAAAAGCAATCTACAGCAAACCAGTAGCCAACATCAAAGTAAATGGTGAGAAGCCGGAAGCAATCCCACTAAAATCAGGGACTAGACAAGGCTGCCCACTTTCTCCCTACCTATTCAACATTGTACTTGAAGTCCTAGCCAGAGCAATTCGACAACAAAAGGAGACCAATGGGATACAAATTGGAAAGGAAGAAGTCAAAATATCACTTTTTGCAGATGATATGATAGTATATATAAGTGACCCTAAAAATTCCACCAGAGAACTCCTAAGCCTGATAAACAGCTTCAATGAAGTAGCTGGATATAAAATTAACTCAAACAAGTCAATGGCCTTTCTGTACACAAAGGATAAACAGGCTGAGAAAGAAATTAGGGAAACAACACCCTTCTCAATAGTCTCAAATAATATAAAATACCTTGGCGTGACTCTAAGGAAGTAAAAGATCTGTATGATAAGAACTTCAAATCTCTGAAGAAAGATCTCAGAAGATGGAAAGATCTCTCATGCTCATGGATTGGCAGGATCAATATAGTAAAAATGGCTATCTTGCCAAAAGCTATCTACAGATTCAATGCAATCCCCATCAATATTCCAACACAATTCTTCAACCAATTAGAAAGAGCAATCTGCAAATTTGTCTGGAATAACAAAAAATCTAGGATAGCAAAAACTCTTTCAAGGATAAAGGAACCTCTGGTGGAATCACCATGCCTGACCTAAAGCTTGTGATAAAAACTGCATGGTACTGGTATAGCAACAGACAAGTAGACCAATGGAATAGAATTGAAGACCCAGAAATGAACCCACACACCTATGGTCACTTGATCTTTGACAAGTGAGCTAAAACCATCCAGAGGAAAAAAGACAGCATTTTCAACAAATGCGGCTGGCACAACTGGCGGTTATCATGTAGAAGAATGGGAATTGATCCATTCCTATCTCCTTGCACTAAGGTCAAATCTAAGTGGATCAAGGAACTCCACATAAAACCAGACACAGTGAAACTTGTAGAGAAAAAAGTGGGGAAAAGCCTCAAAGATATGAGCACAGGGGAAAAATTCCTGAACAGAACAGCAATGGCTTGTGCTGTAAGATTGAGAATCGACAAATGGGACCTCATAAAATTGCAAATCTTCTGTAAGGCAAAAGACACTGTCAATAAGACAAAAAGGCCACCAACAGAGTGGGAAAGGATCTTTACCTATCCTAAATCAGATAGGGGACTAATATCCAATATATATAAAGAACTCAAGAAGGTGGACTCCAGAAAATCAAATAATCAAATAAGTGGGAACAAGGGCATGGGGGACTTTTGGGATACCATTGGAAATGTAAATGAAGAAAATACCTAATTTTTAAAAAAAGGAAAAAAAGAAAGAAAATTAATAAAAAGCAATTAATTATTAAATCAAGCATTTTTATTCATGTACATGGCTACTTCCCCATGTTCAAGAAGTCAGCACTAGAAGTAGGTAAGATGTGGTTTTTATAGCTCAGGGGTAGGAGGTTTATAAATGAGATGATTTGGCAAATAGCCAGAGTCACAGAAGCAGAACATAACAAGGTGGTCATAAAAGCAGGTGGAGATAATAACCTTTAGAAACAAAGGTAATGTTGCAAAATGGTCATAACAACTTTTGAAACAAAAACATTGTTGTGATTTGAATAGTTATGGCCCATAAGGAGCAGCACTATCAGGAGGTGTGGCTTTATTGGGGTAGATGTTGCCTTCCTGCAGAAATGTGTCACTGTAGGGAAGGACTCTGAAGTCTTCTATGCTCAAGCTACACCCAGTGTGGAACACAGTTTTTCCTTGCCACCTTCCAATCAAGATGTAGAACTCTCAGCTCCTTCTCCAGCACCATGTCTACCTGCACCGCACCATGCTTCCTGTTATGATGATAATGGACTAAACCTCTGAAACTGTAAGCTAGCCCCAAATTCAGTGCTTTGATTTATAAGAGTTGCTGTGGTAATACTGTCTCTTAATAGAACTAAAACTCGAATTAGGACAGACATGGTTGCTGTTTCCTGGAACAGGCAGTATAGAACCACATGTAGCTAAGGTTGCAGGTCCAGCATAGCCTAAACCTTGATAAACACAGGTTTAAATATAAAAGGAATGAGCCTAGTTTGTCTTTATTATAAGACAGCTTTCAATTCTAAAACAGAGGCAGGCTGGTTCCTCACTTTCGAAGATAACCAATCAGGGGAAAGAGGCTAATTCTCCCTCTCTCCATAGCCACTAGTTAGATCTTTGTCCACAGCTGGGAGAGACCTGTAAGACTGTCCCCTCTCTATGTGTATGTCTATTTCTACTGTCTTTGTTTGGGGTTTTTATGCAGCCATCTCTAAAAGAGGCTGTTTCCCATAAGAATTCCTGGTATTCAGAGACACTGAAACTTATAAAGGAGAAAGTGGGGAAGAGCCTTGAAGATATGGGCACAGGGGAAAAATTCCTGAACAGAACAGCAATAGCTTGTGCTGTAAGATCAAGAATCCACAAATGGGACCTCATAAAATTGCAAAGCTTCTGTAAGGCAAAGGACACTGTCAATTAGACAAAAGGCCACCAACACATTGGAATAAGATCTTTACCTATCCTAAATCAGATAGGGGGCTAATATCCAATATATAGAGAGAACTCAAGAAGTTGGATGCCAGAAAACCAAATAACCCTATTTTAAAATGGGGTACAGAGCTAAACAAAGAATTCTCAACTGAGGAATTATGAATGGCTGCGAAGCACCTAAAAAAAAATGTTCAACATCCTTAATCCTCAGGGAAATGCAAATCAAAACACTGGGATTCCACTTCACACCAGTCAGAATGGCTAAGATCAAAAACTCAGGTAACAACAGATGCTGGCCAGGATGTGGGAAAGAGGAACACTCCTCCATTGTTGGTGGGATTGCAAGCTTGTACAACTACTCTGGAAATCAGTCTGGAGGTTCCTCAGAAAGTTGGACATAGTTCTACCAGAATACCCAGCAATATCACTCCTGGGCATATACCCAGAAGACGTTCCAACTTGTAATAAGGGCACATGCTCCACTATGTTCATAGCAGCCTTATTTATAATAGCCAGAAGCTGCAAAGAACCCAGATGTCCCTCAACAGGGGAATGGATACAGAAAATGTGGTACATTTACACAATGGAGTACTACTAAGCTATTAAAAACAATGAATGTATAAAATTCTTAGACAAATGGATGGATCTAGAGGATATTATCCTGAGTGAGGTAACCTAATCACAAAAGAACATACATGATATGTATTCACTGATAAGTGGATATTATCCCAGAAACTTAGAATACCCAAGATACAATTTGCAAAACACATGAAACTCAAGAAGAAGGAAGACAAAAATGTGGACACTTCAATCCTTCTTAGAAGGGGGAACAAAATACCCATGGAAGGAGTTATAGAGACAAAGTTCGGAGCAAAGACTAAAGGAATGACCATCCAGAAACTGCCCCACCTGGGGATCCATCCCATAAACAACCACCAAACCCAGACACTATTGCAGAAGCCAGGAAGAGCTTGCTTACAGGAGCCTGATAAAGCTGTCTCCTGAGAGGCTCTGTCAGTGCCTGACTAATACAGAAGTGGATGCTCACAGCCATCCATTACACGGAACACATGGTCCCCAATGAAGGAGCTAGAGAAAGTACCCAAGGAGCTGAAGGTGTTTGTAGCCCTCTAGGAGGAACAACAATATGAACTAACCAGTAACCTCAGAACTCCCTGGGACTAAACCACCAATCAAAGAAAACACACAGAGGAACTTGTGGCTCTAGCTGCATATGTAGCAGAGGATGGTCTAAATGGTCATCAATGGAAGGAGAAGCCCTTGGTCCTATGAAGGTTCTATACCCTAGCATAGGGGAATGCCTGGGCCAGGAAGCAGGAATGGGTGGGTTGGAGAACAGAGGGAGGGGGGAGAGGATAAGGTATTTTCAGAGGGGAAACTAGGAAAGAGGATAACATTTGAAACGTAAATAAAAAAATAATTTAAAAAATCTGAAAAACAAAGAAGTCATGTTATTTTCAATGGTAACAGAACAAGCAACACCATAAAATAAGAACATTTTAAGTACACTGGTGGGAACATCAGATAAGTTACAGCAAAATGGGAAGAACTCTGTTGCAGACCTTGGGTATTGTCTGACAACACCCTTAGACCCTTTATTGTTGACAAACTAGGGTTTTGTTAGTTAATACATTCCAAAGGTTTTTTTTTTTTTTTAACTCTCAGGAAACTAGGTCCATTTTCTTTGGTTAATAACAGGGAAAGTAGAATAAATATGGGTCAAGATAAATTGTATTGAAGCTCTGAACCTGAAACATTCCAACCCCTCTACATCATTAATATTTTAATCCATCTGTCAATCAACCTGTGCAGACACAGCTTCTTCGCAGGAATTCTCATTTCCAGCTAGAGGATCTTGGAGACAAGAGTACAAATAATATACAGATGACAAAACCTCTTGACCTGCACAGCATTGAAATGAATTAGTTATAGGCATGTAGAGAAAAGCTGAGATCGGGTATACCCACAGAAATACTAATCTCTGCAGAAGGGAGAATTTAGGTATACATCGATGAAGAAATAATTGAGGCTTTTGATTTTAAATTGTAGATCAAGAGCAGGGGATAAGTAGAAAAACCTTATCTCAGAAAGATAGTAAAAGCTTGTGTTAACTCAAGTTATATAAAGAGGAAGGAGTCCATGAGGAGAGCATAGAAGAAAGACCACGCTGGGAAAGTGCAAAGAAGGGAAAGAAGACTAGGTGCAAAGGGGAAAGTGGCCCCAGGAGGGCTGCTCAGGCAGGTCCAAGGCAGCATAGATATAGATAGAATTAGTAAAACTTAACTCAGGAATATCAGAGGAGAGTGTGTTAGCCACATGGAGGTTCAGGAGTAGCTCAGTCATTGAGCTAGTTAGGAGATATTAAAATAGAAAGGGAGTGTGTGTGTGAGTGTGTGTGTGTGTGTGTGTGTGTGTGTGTGTGTGTGTGTGTGTGTGTGTGTGTGTCTTTCCATCTGGGATCCAGAACATCGGGATGGATGGTGAGGAGCCACATGCACACCTGCCAGGAACATGGATGAACATTTACCACTGCAATCAGGTAAACCTACGCTTTGATGGAGATGCACCAGCAGCCCAGGAAACTCAGCCTGAAGAGACAAGCTTATTATATACAAGTGAACAAGGAGTCAGGATAGCTAATCAGTAGGAGCTCTCTGTAGGGGAGTGGTTTCTGGCTGTAGTCATCTGAAGAAGTCGTGGTACTTTTAGCACCACTGCCAATATCTATACTAGGACCGGGGGAAGCCTAGGCATTCCTATGGGTCTGGGAAACTGGAGTCCTTGACATGGCCATGCCTGTGTCCATAACACACATTCATTCAGGACTTCATTCTCTCCACAGGGGGAAGAAAAAAAAGTAGCTGCCCTAGATGACTCTGGGCCACTTTCTGTTGCTTTTACCTTAGATTACAGTTGCTTAGAGGATACAGTCCACCCTATGAGGGGAGGCATAGAAAGAGGAAAGGGGGGCTCCGTGGCAGGAGCAGTAGCCTGGCCCATCACAGTGCACCAGCAATCAGGAAGCAGAAAGAAAACAAGAAGTGGAGCCAGGCTATAAACCTGAAAGGCTGGCCCCAAGAATGTACTTCCTCCAGCAAGACTCTGCCTTCTAATGATTAGACATCCTCCACAAACAACTCCTATAAGTTCACCTAGAGGACACATTTTTGTCTTCTTATGAATTCCCTCAAAGCTGATCTAGACTGAGAGAGCCCAGGCTCACTGCTTCTTACCTAAACATGACTCAAAGATGACTGAATCTAAATTGTACGGTCATTAAGGACAGAAACTGATTCCATTGTTTGAAAGAAGTGTGTGTGTAGCTCAGCGGAGGTCCTAACGTGCTAACAGGTTACCAGGTTCGTTGTTTGAAGCTGTGGGGGAGGATAACACATGCAGGTAAGGTCTTCGGCTGCCAAGTGCATTATTAGAAGAGGGTGGGCACAGCTCAAACCAAGTAGAGTCCCAGGTTGCTAAACTATTGCTTGCTTGCTTGCTTGCTTGCTTGCTTGCTTGCTTGCTTGCTTCAGCTGTGTGTGTGGTATACCTTAATAGCCTCTGTCTTACTGTTTCCGTGCTCAAGGGTAGAGTTCTCACTTCCCTCCTCTTTGCTTCGATACCAGTGTAGGTGCTAAGGGCATTGATTTGAATGTAAGAGCATCTACTGACGTTCCTAGGTTTTTGTGTCTCAAAACAAAGAATTGCACCAAAGACACAAGTAAGGTACAGGAATACAGAGAGTTGAAGGAGAAAACTCCCCAGAGAATGGGAGATGGTAAGTGAGCTTGGAAAGGCATAGAGAGGTTCAATGAGAGCCACAAGGTTCCTCACACTTTAACATCATTTTCACAGCTTCTGACTCATCCAAGTTTGTTGCCTGTAGCTCAAGCGGGAAAGGGTTTCAGGCCTTCTTTTTTTTTCAATTCCCTTCTGTCATATGTTACTCTTGAGTTATCTTTCTCCATTTCCTACCCAGATTTCACACAGCTGCTTCATCTGATGTGTACCTTTTCAAAAAGTCAGCTTTGGCCACCATCGTTCTGATAGCTGAGAGATCATTCAAATCTCCCTCAAAAGCAGTCTTCAAACCAGAAGCAAAGACAGAATAAATATGTGGATCCTTGCTTGCTTGCTTGCTTGCTTGCTTGCTTGCTTGCTTGCTTGCTTGTTCTCAACAAGCTCTAGGCTTTCTTATACTTTTCAGGACCCCACCCCCACCCCGGCCAATGAGGGAACGGCACCGAATTCTCTTATGTTAATCCCCAACAGACATACCCACAGGCTAACCTGATGTAGACAGCTTCTCAACTAGGAATAACAGTGTATGTGGTGTATGTGTCTATAGCATATCTATGTGCATATGTTTGTGTGTGGTATATAAGTCTATAGCATATCTATGTGCATATGTTTGTGTGTGGAAGATGTTTGTGCAAAGGAAAAAGGTCAAAAGAACCTCCATCTTTCTCTACCTTGTTTTTTGTGAAACAGGGACTCTCATGGACCATGAAGGTTGCCTATTCCTCTAGAATGGCTGGCCAATGAGCTCTAGAAATCCATTTGTCTCTGAACTTCCAGTACTCGGTTTACAGACACACTTTGCCACACCCAACTTGTTTTTAAAAAAATGTGTGTATATGTCTGTGAATGAATGTGTATGTGTGTGTATGTATGTATGTATGAGTGTGTGTAATATGTGTGTGTTATATGTATGTATGTATATGTGTGTGTTTGTGTGTGTGTGTTTATGTGTGTGTGTATGTGTGGTGTGTGAGTGTGTGTGTATGTATGTGTGTGTATGTGTGTGTGTGTCATGGGTGTATGTGTGTGAGAGAGTAGGTATCCAAGAAGACCAAAACAGAATGCCAGATACCCTGTAACCGGGTAGATGTGAGCAGATTGATGTGGGTGCTAGGAACAGACGTAGGACCTCTGTGAGAGCAGCATAAGCTCTTAACCACTGAGTTAAGCCCTGCCTTCCACAGCCAGGTTTTTTTCATAGGCACTAGAAATCCAAATTCAGATCCTCATTCTTGCAAGCAGGCACTTTACCAACTAAGCCATCTCCCTGGCCCCTCTAACCTTTGTCTAACAGCTCTTGTCTAACAGCTGAGAGATGCATCTGTTCTGCGGGAACAGATGAGACCTGCAAGCATGGCGTGTGATTAGGGCAACGTGAGCCTGTTCACAATGGGAAGCTTGTTAAGCAATTTCCCACCCTTCTGGAGGTAAGCCAGCTGATGGGCTGTGACAAGAGATAATCGGTGCCACTGAGGTGTGAAGGTCCCGCAAGAGATGACAGACAGACTCTGCAAATAGGAATCCCAGGGCCTCCACATGGGTACTGACAGCTTGGACGCACAGAATCACAAGGTGTCCATTTGCAGAGCCACAGCCTCCTCCTGCAGGCTCAGAACAACACAAAATCCCCTGTGTTGCTCTTCATACTTTTGGAGGGAAAAAAATAAAATGCAACTTTTTTTTTCTAGTTGTTAAAGATGGGGGAATGTTCTAGTTTCCTATGTGTCTATATGATAAAACACTCTGATAAAAGCAACTTAGGGAGGAAAACACTTATTTGGCTTACACTTCCAGGTCACAGTAATCATTGAAGGAAATCAGGACAGAGAAATTCAAGGAATTTGAAGCAGAAAGCATGGAAAAAGGCTTCCTAGGCTCGTCCTTAGCTAGCTTTATTCTACAACCCAGGCCCATCTGCTTATGGGATGGTGCTACCCACAGTGGGCTGGGCCCTCTTACATTAATTATCAAGACAACCCCCACCCCTAGTCATGTCCACAGGCTGACTTGATCTAGTTAACTCCTCAGTCAAGACTTTCCTCTCACTTGATTCCAGGCTGTCTCAGGCTAACAACGAAATCTTCCTAGGACAGAAAGTGTGTGGAAGATTGTCTGTTTGGTGACTAGTGGATTCTCAAGAAGAATTGGAAGCTTGTCTGTTTGGTGACTAGTGGATTCTCAGGAAGAATTGGAATGTGTCCGTCTACCTTGTGACTTTTATTTTGCATTGATTTTCAGGTGTGAGAGCACAGGAGGTGGTTCAGTAGGTCAAGCGCTTGCCTTGCAAGCATAAAGATATGTTTAATCTCATACGCCAGGTTAAGGGTCATGTTCTTATAAACCCAGCACTGGGGGGGAAGGCACACGCTGTCCTGAGACTTCCTATCAGCTAAACTAGCTGAATAAATGACCCTCAGACCAATGAGAGACACAAT
Source organism: Mus musculus (assembly GCF_000001635.26). Lineage (NCBI taxonomy): Eukaryota > Metazoa > Chordata > Mammalia > Rodentia > Muridae > Mus > Mus musculus. The sequence goes on from NC_000067.6 coordinate 125,217,406, forward strand.
ATCAGAAAACAAGGTGGTAGGCTAAGGAAATGGCTCAGTCGATAAAGTGTTGGCTGTGCAAGGATGAGGTCCTGCATGTGGCTCTCCAGAAGCCACATAGAAAGGTCAGCCTGGGTGTATCCTCTGTAACCCCAACACACCCAGAGATGGAGAACAGTTAGGGGGCTGACTACCAGCCTGGCTGGAAAATGGGGTGTTCCCTGTTCAATAAGAGGTCCTGTCTCCAAGGAGACAAGGTAGAGAGTAACAGGCAGACAACAAATACCTCTTCTGGCTTCTGCATGTATGTACACCACAGGTATATGCACACATACAGCGCGCACACACAAAGGCACACGAGACAAAGTAGACAATGAGAGTGATTCACTATCACCGTTTCCCAGCGAGACTGGCAGTCAACCACCATAGGCAGGAGCTATAGAATGACACTCGAGGTCATCCTCTACATATACACATAGCACATATATATCCATGCATACACACAAATGGTCACAAAGTGGTACAATGGTCAGCAATATTTATAGTGCCCTCTCCATAGCCCTGTTTGATCCTGCAGCCACTCTTTCTCACCTGCCCATAACATCAGGTTCTGACTGGTGTGTGTGTGTGTGTGTGTGTGTGTGTGTGTGTGTGTGTAAGAGAGAGAGAGAGAGAGAGAGAGAGAGAGAGAGAGTACAATGTCCCTCCATTGCTTTTTAACTTGAGGGTTTTTTTTTCTCTCTCATTGGTCTAGTATTCATTGAGTGGCTAGGCTTCCAGGCCACTGAGCAGAGAAATCTACCTGTCTCCATCTTCCCAGTGCTGGGATTACAAGTATACACCATTATACTTGGCTGGTTTTTTTGTTTGTTTGTTTCTTTGTTTGTTTTTGTTTTATTGTTTATTTGTTTTCCCTAAAAGAGTAAACTTGGGTCCTCATATTTTCAGGGTAGGCACTTTACCAACTGAGCTATCTTGCCAACCTGGATTTACATTTTGAGATCTGAAAGTCTACCTGAGTCAAATGATCATATCCACACTCCAACCTCTGAACATGCTATCACTGTCCTTTGCCTCCCTCAGTCCTTTGGGGGTCCTTTAGGAAATCTCCTCTGCCAACCCTCAAAGCCTGGGGTAGGTCATCACCATATAGCAACACAGCAAAGATCAGCAGAGTAAATTGAGTCTGACTTGCCTGGCAGAAATGCAAAGTCAGTGAGGGATGGGGAGAGGGCCCAGTGAGTCAAGTGTTCCCCTTGCAAATATGAGGAACTGAGTTTTAATCCCCAGAACCCACATAATAGGATAGTGTGTGTGACACCAGCACTCTTGCAGCTAGGTGGGAGACAGAAATAGGAGAATTCCCAAAAGCACATAAGCCACCTAGCTTGGCACACAGTGTAGATAACAACCAGCCTTTTCTTAAACAACATGGGGGCAATGACAAGCAACCAAGGTTGTTCTCTGACTTTCATGAGTAAATATTCGCACATATGAGCATGTAGACACACACACACAACATGCTCCAAATCACACACACACACACACACACACACACACACACACAAAATCACTGAGACTGAAAGTAATGTCAAGGAAAGAAAAGGTTCTCACCTCAAAGAAACAAAAGAGATGGTTGATTCTGGAGCCAGAAACAAAAACTTGGTTTTCCCCCAGTACCATAGTCCAGTGTGGTAACAATCCATGAGATTCTTATAGTACCAGAACAATCTTAAATTAAGACAGCTTTCAAAGACATTGGTGGAAACATTAGGTAGGAGGTTCACCAAAAAAAGTGGGAAAAAAATCTCAGCTATCTTTACTCACCTATCAACGCACCAGTTCATGTTCTGGAACATTCTAAATCAATGGGGCTGGACTGTAGACTACAGTACAATATGCAAGTGAAATAACTGAACCATAGTCAGAGCCCATGCCATGCTTCTGCCATGCTCTCAGAACATAAGTGATCCGGACATATGCAAAGCTTAGGCTCAGCGGGCCCTTATGCTGACTGCACAGATCTACAGGCCACGAGAACAAGGTGCGAACGAACAAATGTCATATTCTTTTGTTGAGCATTTGTGGAGAGGGTAACAATAGTGAAAATCCAGCCCCTGAAGGAGACATCACACACGCCTGCTGTTTGTTCCACCTTGAGTCAAATCCTGTTCCAAAGACATCAGAAAGCACATCTTCAGTTTGAATCTCCAAGCAGTAATCTGTGCGTGGGACACCATGACTCCTCTGGGAACTGAGCATTCTCCTTTGGTGTTTCAGTCATGTTTCTCATTGCTTTGACAAAACACCTGACAGAAGCAACTTGCAAGTGGAAGGATGTAGGCTGACTCCTCATTTGAAAGCACAGTCCATCATGGCTGGGAAGGCATGATGGCAGAAGCATGAGGCAGCTGCTCACAGGGCATCCACAGTCAGGAAGCAGAGAGAGGTGGATGCTGGTGCTCAGCTCACAGTCTCCTTTTGATTCATTCCAAGCCCATGAGTCGCTGCTGCCCACATTTGAGGAAGATTTTCTCACCTCTGTAATCCTAACTTAACTCTCTCACAGACACTGAAGAGGGCTAGCTCTTAGGCAAGTCTAGATTCGGTCACATTAACAATTCATATCAACCACACATTTAGTAGCAGGAAAAGTTGAAAACATAAGAAAGCATCTACCAGAAAGAGAAACAGAAGAATGAAGTCATGCATACATTTTTTTTAATGTCCCTGGCCTGGAGAAGGGGTAGTGTTGACACAGATGTGGGCACTCAGGGAATAAGAAATATGTAAGTGTGCAGGACAAATAACAGAAATCTACATGTTCTCTTCAACAGAGCCCATCCCCTGCTATTCCAGCCTGTTGGGTGGGGGCTAATGAAAAGGGTCCTCTGATTAATCTTGCTTCTTCAAGATTCTCAGCCCAACCTCTAAAATATTCTCTACTCCTTCTGCCTCCTTTACCACCCCTGAGCAATCCCCTCTGAATGCCAAAAAAGAAGGACAGAGACACATGGACTGCTTCTGCCCCTTGGACTGTCTGGAAGTCTCATGAATGGGTGATGTGCTATCTGCATGAAAGAAAGGTTGAAAGAAATAGAAAAAAAAAAACGTAAAAGGAAAAGAGGAAAGAGAAGGGGAAGAGGGAAAGAGAACAGAAAGGGGAAGCAACGCATCTGTTGCTCTCTCCATCTCCACCAGGAGTTCTACAGAGGACAGAGAGGACCCCAGCCTGCCTGCTGGTTTACAGAGAATATCAATAATACCCAGCACTGGCTATGGCATTTGGGGAAATGGCAAGGCTGCTTAGACATTTCTGAGTGACACCCTTCAGAGAGATCCTGCCAGGCCCCAAGGTGACTCTTGAGGAGTCACAGTCCAGTCCCTGTTCTCTGACCTCCCACTGAGTGGATCTGACAGCTGGGAAGGTTCCACCAGCAGGATCAGAGCCCACTGCTATATCCTTTGGGAAATAGCACAGGCAATTACAACTCTTCTTGGTTTTAAAAGCGGATGCTCGCAGCCAACCATGGAACTGAGCATGGAGCCCCCAATGGAGGAGTTAGAGAAAGGACAGTAGGACCTAAAGGGATTGGCATCCCATAGGAAGAATAACAATATCAACCAACCAGAACTCCCAGAGCCCCCAGGGACTAAACCACCAACCAAAGAGTACACATGGAGCGACACATGGCTCCAGCGGAGTATGTAGCAGAGGATGCCCTTGTTGAACATCAATGGGAGGAGAGGCCCTTGGTCCTGTGAAGGCTCGATACCCCAGTATAGGGAAATGCCAGGGTGGTGAGGTGGGAGTGGGTAAGTGGTATGGGGGTAGTGGGAGATGGGATAGGGGGTTCCAGAGGGGAAACCGGGAAAGGGGATAACATTTGAAATGTAAATAAATAAAATGTCCAATAAAAAAATTAAAAATTTTTAAAAAGGAAAAAAAATGTTGGGCTGGTGAGATAGCTAAATTTAGAAAGGAGCTTGTCACCAAGCCTGATGACTTGAGTTCAAGACCTCAGAATCTAAGTGGTTGAAGGTGAGAATTGAATCCCACAAGTTCTCTCTCTCTCTCTCTCTCTCTCTCTCACACACACACACACACACACACACAGAGAGAGAGAGAGAGAGAGAGAGAGAGAGAGAGAGAGAGAGAGAGAGATTGCTTGTTTTTAATATCAATTGCAAATGGTAGTGTTCCTTAATCCATCTGGTTTTTGATCCTTAAACTGGCAAATGATGCCCCCAATTTCTTATAAACTGAGCTAAGTGGACCTTGAAAAGTCCTCTTGTTTTTGGAGAGATGGCTCAGTTGGTAAGAACACGTGCTGCACAAGCACTGAGACCTGAGTTTGAATCCCCAGCTCCCACTTAAGAATCTATAAACCCAACAGTGCTGGGTTGCAGTAAAAGGATGGGGCTTGCGAGCTGCCAGTCCAGCTTCTGTGAGAAACTCTGTCTCAAGATTATAGTATGAAGAATGACAAAAGAGAGCACTTGATATCGTTGTCTGGTCACCTGCACACACGTGCAAATATATCACTCGAACACACACACACACACACACACACACACACACACACACCAGTCAATTAAAAATAAAAAAAGAACTCCTACCCAAGGAGGAATATTTGAAAGCAAATGCTTTCTAAGCCCCCAGGAGAACCAAATGTTATTACTTATTCATATTCTCTTCTTCTCTGATCATCGGTCATAGAACCCACCTGAAGTGCTATCTCTATGTCCTGCCCTTGAGTTGATGCTTCCTCAAGTTTCCCATGCCCTCTAGCTCATGTAGAGGTCATTTTATAGAGGATCCTCATTCATAGATGAGCTACCTGAACAAGCCCAGAGAGGTTAAGTGGTTTTTCAAGGTCACACAGCTTGTGCAATCTGATAGATAGAGCAATACCTTCTTCCTCAAGCCTTAGGCAGCCAGGAGTCTCTGTATATTCCCATGTGTCTGAACTTGACTCTAGGGAGAATGTATGTAGAGGCAGGAGGCCTTCCTGGGGCTCTCTGGCCAGATGAATGGAGGAGGAAAGCTGCTCCAAAAAATAAAATGGAGAGCAATTGAGGGAGACATTAAATGTTGGCCTCTAACCTTTATAAACACATGCATCTGCATGCACCTACACCACACACACACACACACACACACACACACACACACACACAGACATGAGTCTGGGAAGCCATGGAGCCATGGACTGGATGTCTGTGCATAGCACAATAGGGTGACACTTCCTTCTGTAATGCACACGCCCCTTCGAGTTATAGTGGTGGAGCTAAGCAGATAAATCTCATTGAACTTGAACGCTGCCTTGAATGTTCTGGAGGCCAGAATCCAGAGAGGAAGAGACATGCTGTGTCACCCTATACCTGAAGAAGGAAGATACCTCTAGCTTCTGTTCAAAATGCTTTGGGATTGTCTATTTTTTAAAACTTTTTATGGATTCTTTGTGAATTTCACATCACGCACCCCAATCCCACTCATCCCCCTGTCCTTCCATATCCAGCTTTCACCTTAGTAACCTCCCACAAAAGAAAATTAAAATTAAATGTTCAAAAAAAAAAAAAAAAAACAAAAGAACATCTTGCCCTGGAGGCTGCAGTGTTTCTTGATCAGTATCTCACAAACTACCTGAGAAAACCCTTTGGAACAAGCTCAGCCTGATCCTTCTAAGACCGCTGCAGTGCGTAGTTGGTTCTCTTGGCTATCTGGAAGAGCCCACCCAGTTCAGACTATAACGCTGAGAATTGCTAGCAGGAGAAACCTTCTGAGACAAACGCAGTTCTTGACCATCACAGCAAACTGCGCTGTGAAAGGCAGAACACTCTTTCAATTACCAAGCGTCAGCTCTAATCCCCACTTACGAGTCTTGGAAATAAAACGATGCGATAATTACACAATCTGCAAGAAAATTGACAAATATATTCCCAATACGAATGATTTATTGAGCCTGGCCAGCCGAAGCCCAGCTCTGCTCCTTAATGGAAGCTATAAAAACACAGGCTTGTGCTTCGATAATCACAGGGATTTCTTGCAAACCACTGATTAAGCAATAGTTGAGGCAAGCGCTTTGGAAACTGAAATAGCTATGATCTGCTGGGTGGCTCTCTGAAACAACGGTCTCTCTGCCTAGGTGGCCTATTAAAGACTCATACCGTGGTATTTCAGAACGTACCTTTTACGATTGAGGTGAAGAGAGGTTAAGTGGTACTCTGAGAGATTGTGGAGGAGTTGGAACGAAACCCAAACATTCCCGTTTCCAGGGTTTCCCATGATCTCCACAGCTTCAGCCAAAAGAAGTCCTAATCAAATACGGGCTATTAACCTCTACTACTTCTTGCTTGAATGCTAAGCCAATCGATATGCTACTGTCGCCAATAAGGCGATCATTTGGTGAATTGATGGCTTACATAATATAGAAATCATTTTGAAAAAATGCTCCTGGACCTGAAAGATGGTGTTTACCTGAGAAGAAACTTGGGGAAGACCATGCACTTCTACAGTGGGTCTTCCAAGCTCTGTGGACATCCAAGAGACTAGAGGAAAGTGAGTTCACTATGGAAGACTGTAAGGCAATGACAAAAGATAATGAGTATTTGTCAGGCACTGGCAGAGCCTCTCAGGAGACAGCTGTATCAAGCTCCTGTCAGCAAACACTTCTTGGCATCTTCAATAGTGTCTGAGTTTAGTGATTGTATGTGGGATGGATCCCCAAGTGGGGCAGTATCTGAATGGTCCTTCCTTCAGTCTCTGCTCCACACTTTGTCTCTGTAACTCCTTACATTGGTATTTTGTTCCTCCTTCTAAGAAGGATTGAACTATCTACACTTTGGTCTTCCTTCTTCTTGAGTTTCATGTGGTCTGAATTGTATCTTGGGTATTCCGAGATTCTGGGCTAATATCCACTTATCAGTGAGTGCATACCATGTGTGTCCTTTTGTGATTGGGTTACCGTACTCAGGATGATATCCTCCAGATCCATCCATCTGCCTAAGAATTTCATAAATTCATTGTTTTTAATAGCTGAGTAGTACTCCACTATGTAAAGGTACTACATTTTCTGTATCCATTCCTCTGTTGAGGGGCATCTGGGTTCTTTCCAACTTCTGGTTATTATAAACAATGCTTCTATGAACATAGTGGAGGATGTGATGTGTCCTTATTACATGCTGAAGCATCTTCTGGGTATATGTCCAAAAGTGGTATAGCTGGGTCCTCAGGTAGTACTATGTCCAACTTTCTGAGTAACCACCAAACTGATTTCCAGAGTGGTTGTACCAGCTTGCAATCCCACCAGCAATGGAAGATTGTTCCTCTTTCTCCACATCCTCGCCAGCATCTGCTGTCACCTGAGTTTTTATATTAGCCATTCTGACTGGTGTGATATGGAATCTCAGGGTTGTTTTGATTTGCATTTCCCTTATGACTAGGAATGTTGAACATTTTTTTAGATGCTTCTCAGCCATTCGGTATTCCTCAGTTGAGAATTCTTTGTTGAGCTCTGTACCCCATTTTTATGGGGTCATTTGGTTTTCTGGAGTCCAACTTCTTGAGTTCTTTGTATACATTGGATATTAGCCCTCTATTAGATTTAGGATTGGTAAAGATCTTTTCCCAATCTGTTGGTTGCCTTTTTGTCTTATTGGCAGTGCCCTTTGTCTTACAGAAGCTTTGCAGTTTTATGAGGTCCCATTTGGTTTTTTTTTTCATTTTTTAGTAGATATTTTCTTCATTTACATTTCAAATGCTATCCGAAAGTCCCCTATACCCTCCCTCTGCCCTGCTCCTACCCACCCACTCCTACTTCTTGGCCCTGGCGTTCCCCTGTACTGGGGCATATAAAGTTTGCAATACCAAGGGGTCTCTCTTCCCAATGATGGCCGACTAGGCCATCTTCTGCTACATATGCAGGTAGAGACATAAGCTCTGGGGGTACTGGTTAGTTCATATTGTTGTCCCACCTATAGGGTTGCAGACCCCTTCAGCTCCTTGGGTACTTTCTCTAGCTCCTCCATTGGGGCCCTGTGTTTCATCCAATAGGTGACTGTGAGCATCTACTTCTGTATTTGCCAGGCACTGCATAGCCTCACAAGAGACAGCTATATCAGGGTCCTTTCAGAAAAATCTTGCTGGCAAATGCACTACTACAGCACAAGCCATTTGTACTGGCTAGTTTTGTGTCAACTTGACACAGCTGGAGTTATCACAGAGAAAGGAGCTTCAGTTGGGGAAATGCCTCCATGAGATCCAACTATAAGGCATTCTCTCAATTAGTGATCAAGGGGGAAAGGCCCCTTGTGGTGGGACTATCTCTGGGCTGGTAGTCTTGATTCTATAAGAGAGCAGGCTGAGCAAGCCAGGGGAAGCAAGCCAGTAAAGAACATCCCTCCGTGGCCTCTGATTCAGCTCCTGCTCCCTGACCAGCTTGAGTTCCAGTCCTGACATCCTTGGTCATAAACAGCAATGTGGAAATGTAAGCTGAATAAACCCTTTCCTCCCCAACTTGCTTCTTGGTCATGATGTTTGTGCGGAATAGAAACCATGACTAAGACAAATTGGTACCAGCATAGTGGGGTATTCCTGTGACAACCTGACCATGTTTTGGGGAGGACTGTGGAAGGACTTTGGAACTTCGGGCTTGAAGATCCACTCGTTGTTAAGAGCTCTGTCAGATGTTGTGTAGGAGCTTGGAAGATAGTATTGAGAACAGTGCAGAAAATGGAGGTCTGGCTTGTGAAATTTCAGAGGGAAAATTAAAGACTCTTTTCAGGGCCATTGCTGTTTTGATTGTGAAGATTCTGTAGTTCTCGTTAGCTGGGGCTGAAGAATCAGCTGTGATTAACAAGATACCAGAACTACTAAAGCAAAAACTTTGCATTACTGGGACTATTGATGCTGGTTAGCTGGAGCTAAGAAATTAGCAGTGATTAAGAAGAGACCAGCATCGTTGAGGTGACATCTTCTGGGAAGTGTTTTCTGAAAGCACAAAGAGGCTGTGTTCCAGAGATAGCCAAGGCTGTACTCCTGCTGCAGTGGGACTTGGTAATGTGTAAGGTTCACCCAGGTGGTACTGGTTTTGAAGGCATGAAGGGGTCACACAGAACAGCTGAGGCTCAGCACAGTGAGAGGCCCTGGAAGGCCATTGGTGAAGATGCAACCTCAGTTGCAATTGACGGCCCAGGACTGAAGGGGTCATGCAGTGTTTTAGAGAGGCCAGTACCATGAGATGACCACCAAGAGCAGAAGCAGCAGTGGAGTACAGGCATCTGGACCCTAGAGGATGACTCGTGTGCTACAAAGGGCATGGCTGGGGAAGTGACCCAAGCCCTTGGAGGAGCCCAGATGATAGTGAGTTGGATCCCAGACATTGGACGGTTGGAGATTGATTTTTGCTTTTGATTGCAACTGTGCCCTGATATTTTCCCTCTTGAAGGAAGAAACTATTTTAGTGGAGCCCACAGTTAAGAGACTTTTAAGAATATGTAAAGACTGTGGGACATTTAAAGTTATTTAGACCTTGGGGATGAATAAGAATGTAAGGGTTGAGGCTTACTAGTGATGTGTTTGCATGTCAAGTTGACAAGGTGTCAATTGTACTGGCTAGTTTTGTGTCAACTTAACACAGCTGGAGTTATCACAGAGAAAGGAGCTTCAGTTTAGGAAATGCCTTCATGAGATCCAACTGTAAGGCATTTTCTCAATTAGTGATCAAGGGGGAAAGGCCCCTTGTGGGTGGGACCATCTCTGGGCTGGTAGTCTTGGTTCTATAAGAGAGCAGGCTGAGCAAGCCAGGGGAAGCAAGCCAGTAAAGAACATCCCTCCGTGGCCTCTGATTCAGCTCCTGCTCCCTGACCAGCTTGAGTTCCAGTCCTGACATCCTTGGTCATAAACAGCAATGTGGAAATGTAAGCTGAATAAACCCTTTCCTCCCCAACTTGCTTCTTAGTCATGATGTTTGTGCGGAATAGAAACCCTGACTAAAATACCATTGGTGTTCTGTTCAGGAACTTTCCCCTGTACCCATATGTTCAAGGTTCTTTCCCACTTTCTCCTCAGTCTCTTTCAGTGTCTCTGGTTTTATGTGGCGGTCCTTGATCCACTTGGACTTGATCTTTATACAAGGAGGTAAGCATGGATCGATTTGCATTCTTCTACATACTAACCACCAGTTGAGCCAGCACAATTTCTTGAAAATGCTGTCTTTTTTTCCACTGGATGGTTTTAGCTCTTTTGTCAAAGATCAAGTGACCATAGGTGTGTGGGTTCATTTCTGTACTCAAACCCACTAAGCATTTCTTCCTTTGCCTCTCCACTGCTGCAATTTAATATGTACAACTAAAGTCAAGGCTTAATTATTTCTTGAGTGAGCTAAACTGCAGTGTTTGTAAAAAAAATAAAAAATAAAAAAAATAACACATCCATTTCAGTAAAACCCCAATATGGCTCAGCAGCCCTACCAGCCCCATCAGTGATAACCTCAGTTTTGCACCCATAGAGCCTAGCTGCTTCACAACACTGACTCCATTAGCTAGAAGAGGGCCACTGTGAGCTGGAGATTGCCCTCCAATAGCCTTGCAGTGCCCTCTGTACCTGACTACCCTACCCTGTCTCTACTGAAAGAATTAAATGTGGAAGGGAAAACATATTTATGTGTCAACAGTCTTTTTTTCCTGGCGACCCACTAAAGAGAACCTAGCTTTACTTTCGTGGATCAAGGAGCAAGGATCTGATGTGTTTTCACCAAATTAAGGGGAGACATGAAAGAGGGTAAGGAAGAAAGAAAGGGCATCTATGTGACCTAAAAGATGCACTTCAGTCAAAGGAAGAGAGAAGAAAGGAGTCTGTACATCTAAGACTAAAGGAAAGAGGCTTTGAAACTGTGAGTTCAGGGCTGATGCAATAATCACTTAATCACTTTCAGCCAAACCTAATTACCTGAGTTCAGTCCCCAGAACCCACACAGTAGGAAGGAACCAGCTCCTGCAACCTCTGCACTCTAACCTCTAACCTCTAACCTCTGCACTGCATGTGCAAGGTAGTCTGCATATGCTCACACACACAATCAACCCATCCACCTATCAATCAATGTAAATAAATAAGATGGACACCACCTGAAGACTGACAGCCAAGATGGTTCTCTAGTGGTGTATGCTCACACACAAAAGGCTGGAGTGAAGATTACAACTGCTTTTCAAGGATCATCAAGACTCAGTCATATCACTAATAAAGATGAGCCTGAGAATGGGTAATCTGCTTTGGGCTTTGGGTGGCCTGTGTGGCCTGTGTGATGAGAACCAAAGCGCAGTAGTAGTGGAGCCTTACAGCTCCTCTTCCCAGGCAGAGCGAAGCTGCCAGGTCACCTCTCCCAAGAGCAGTCCCCTCATTACTCTTGCACCAAGAAAATGTAAGTAAAAGGGAACTCAGAACCCTCCAGAATTATCACATTACTTTACACCATTTCCCTCGTAGGAACTTTTCTCTTTCGTGAATCCTCTTCCTGCTGTTTTTAACAGGCTGAATCTTTGTCATTTATCCTAAATCATTACATCTGGAAAATTTGCCTTCACAATCATCATCCTTGCTGAAAGCCTGCCTTCCTTCATGGGACCTGCCCAGTTTGAAATGAACTGCTTCACAATAATTTTTTAGATATAGTCTCATATGGCCCTGATTCCTTTCAAATTCCCTATGTAGCTGAGTATGACCTTGACCTTGGTCCTGCCCAGTGCTTGGGTTACAGGTGTGCACTACCTTTCAGTTCACAGTGATGTTTACTTTTTCCAAAATTCGGTAAGCCAATGACCTTTCTGTTTGACTCATGTAGCTATTATTATCTTATTGACACTATATTGTGTTTGGTGAAAGGCAGCATTGAGAGCAGGCAATGATGTAAAATGATGTAGAGACAGCTCCATAAACAGGAAAACACTAAAGAAGCATCATTAACTGTTAACCTGAGGCAAGACCCCCTTTCCAATGGGGACCCAGGCAGAATAATGTCTTGGGCCTAGAGAGTGCATCAGCAGTTAAAAGGGATGCTTGCTGCTCTTCCAGAGTATGCAGGCTTGGTTCCTAACACCCACATGGAGAGGCTCACAGCCACTTGTAACTTCGGCTCCAGGAGATCCTGTGCAGGCACATGCACTCAGTTGCACATACCCACACACATATCATAAAAGAAAAATAAATCTTGATGAATTAATAAAGGTATCTGTCCACATCTTCATCTCTAGAGCCTATCAACATGTTACTTTATTTGGTAAGAGGACTGCATTAGCGACTTTTCTCACTGCTGTGGGAAAATAACTGGCAAGAAGCAACTTAGGAAAGGGGGTTTCATTTTGGCTCACAGTTTAATAGTACCAGTCCATCACAATAGGGAAGGCATGGAGCCAGAAGTTGAGGAGACTGGTCACATTGTATCCACAGTCAAGAAGCATGGGAGAAGACTTCATCTTGCTCTCTCATTCTTATTCAGTTGAGCCCTCATTCCATGGGATGATGCTACTACCCATATTCAGGGTTGCCCTTCCCCTCATGCCCAGGAGCCTGTCTCTTCAGTGCCTCTATAGTCTGTAAAGCTGGCTATCAGTACTCAGCCTCACAGAGTGATTGGAGTTGAAGGTAAGATGAATAATGTGGATGAGATGTTATGAAGTGGGAAGGTGAGCCCCCATTATCCCAATGGGTCCACAGTAATCACAGAGCTCTTGTAAGCAGAAGGGGGAAGCTGGAGGTAAAGATCGAGCCAGCTGGCAGCTGAGGATGAGCCATGCTTCTGTGCTGTAATATAATGATGGAAGATGCAGGCAAGGAGCCATGAAATCCAGGCAGCTCCTTGGGCTACAGAAGTGCAGGACACCGATCCACTCAGAAACACCAGAGGCTTCCTTGTGAGAGAGAGGGAAGAAAGGAGTAGTATATGCCAATATGTGTACATGTTCCAATGTGCATGTGCACACGTGTAGAAGCCATAGGTTAACATGGGATATCTTCCTCTAAAGCTCTTCTCCTCGTGTTTTGAGACAGGGTCTCTCACTGAACCCAGAGATCACCAGCAAACCCTACAGATCCTCCCTTCTGACTGGTACACTCACCAGATCCAGCCTTTGCAGGGGATCTGCCCAGTCCTGCTTGTATAGCAAGCATTTGACTAACTAAAACTATCTCTCTGGCCCCTGAATCTTTCATTTATCACCCAGTGGGTCAGTTTAGACCTTCTGACCCTCAGGACTGTAGCAGTAAATCTGTTGTAGCTTTAAGCCACTAACTTCTTGGTCATTTTCAACCACAGCAGTGAGATATGAACACATCTCTCTGGAACCCCCAGCACCAAGCCATGAGCCTTATGGTCAGCAACTCAGAGCTAGAGGACACCCATAGTCACATTTCACAGGAAAATACTCTCATCCAGATGGAGCCATCAGAGCCCTGAGGAGTCAGTAACACGGCTTATTTGCGGTTTTAAAAAGCTCTATTGGCAAGCCTGGAAAGCTAAAGGCTCCTGTTAGCGTGAGAAAATAAACTCTGATGCCAAACAGTCAACTTTCCAATGAGTATCTGGATTGGTATATTGGATACTGCCTACGATCTGTGCAGATTGTTAAATGTGAGCCACTTGTTCCAAATCAGTCATGGGGGGAAGACAATCTCTTTTTCATTTTCAACCGTATGAAATTCTAGTTGGTAGTCTGACCTGGGGAAAAAACAGCCTGTTTCAGTACAGTCCTGTGTTTGACATGAGCCATCAGGCAAGGCAATGTGGTCCATCCATAAAGATCTCAGAAAGGGCATCTCTGAAGACTTTATTAGAAGAACCTCAGTCAATGAGTCATGCTTCTGAAATAACAGACATCTGGAGTGGGATTCAGGATGTGGCTCTGTTGGTAGCATACTTGCCTACCATGCAGGATGCCCTGTGTTCAACCATCAGCATGATATAAGCCAAGTGTAGCAGCACAGCCCTGTATCCCAGCCCTGGGACCAGGAAAATCAGAATTTCAGAGTCATCCTTGGCTATAGAGTGAGTCTAAGTCCAGCCTTTGGATAAAAGAGACACTATCCAAAAAAAAAAGGGGGTGAAGATTAGAATAAAAACAGAAAAGAAAGAAGAAAAACAGACATCTAAGACTGCTTTGCAAGGGAAAACAGGTTTAGAATTTCTTCCTCATCAAGATGTAAGATAGCTAATCACACACACACACACACACACACACACACACACACACTCACTCAGACATTCCATTAGAAGAAGAGCTGATACATGTCACACTAACAGTATTTCACTTTTACATCATGATATTAAAATATATTTTGTTATCTTCTCTAATAAGTAGCATGATCATGTCTTGACCTTTCTAAACCAGTAACAACTTTCACTATTGCCTTTTTATTTTATTATGCAGGATTATGTGAAACCACTTTCTTGCAAGCCTATATAATATGCATTGGACATATCTCCTCCCATACTCTACTCCCCTTTCTTCCTCTTCCCTCTTCCCTCTTCCCATGAGTTGCCTTTGTTCCTCTTCCTTCTGCCTTCTTATAATCTATACATAGATGGTTTTAATCTACCTATGAAGTCTAAGAAACACAAATGAATGAAAATATTAAGGTTTGTCTGAGATTGGTTCAATCCACTTAACTTGATTATCTCCAGTTGCATCCTTTTTTTTTCCCAAATAAAATCACTTGATATACATATAAAGCATAAATGAAATTTTCTCATCTAGGTCTACAATGTTCCCTCCAAGAGCCAAAGATCACCTAAAAACAAAACCCCAATACTAGGCCCTGTTTTGAGTTGTTGGTCAGACTGTCCAAGAGACTCCTACATAATTGCAGGCTATAGTTATTGCTCTTGGTTGGTCCCCAGAGGTCAAATGTATGTTGATATTACTAAAGACACCATGTACTTTAGGCATAGGTACCAAATGAGGCCCTGACCTGAGTGCCTCCTCTCTGAGGACAATCTTTCACTCATGATACCAGGGGGTGTCATGCAAGCTTCTAAAGGAGGACATCAACTAATGTCCCTACCCAGTTATGACACCTATGAACCACAACAACGACCAGCATGTCACAATTACCATAAGAGTGCAGTAGTGGTGCCAGGCGTGGTGGTGCACACCTTTAATCCCAGCACTCGGGAGGCAGAGGCAGGTGGATTTCTGAGTTCGAGACCAGCCTGGTCTACAAAGTGAGTTCCAGGACAGCCAGGGCTATATAGAGAGACCCTGTCTGGAAAAAAAAGAGAGAGAGAGAGAGAGAGAGAGAGAGAGAGAGAGAGAGAGAGAGCAGTAGTGGCACACATATCTAGGCTGTAACCAACAGCTCTCTAATTAGACTTACAGCCTGCTCAACAAGAGGTAACCTGTTACTTAGGGCTAGTGAAGTCATGGATTTTAGTGAAGAACCTACAACCACCTACCATGCAGGAAGGCCTGGGTTCAACCATCAGCACAATGGGTACAACATCAGTGTAAACCCCAACAACCAATGCTATAAATATTTGTCCTTATACCCACAAGTAAATGTAATCTTATCATCAAGGGAAATCTCTCCTTCCACCAGAGACCAACCACTACAGGAAACCAGAACTAATCAACATTAACGGTGAGAATCCCAGTTCCAATGGATATTGGAAAAAGGCTCCTACACCAAAGTCCCAGGGAACTTTGTAGAAGAGGGGACAAAAAGATTGTCATGACCAGAGGACCAGAGAATCTGCTGTGAGACTGCGTCTCTTAGCAATGTCAGAAAATATATACATCAATTCTCACCAATATAATTTCCTAAGCATGAGCTGAACAGGGATGACACTAATAGGTGTGCTAACACAGAAGGGCCTCATGAAACCTCAACACAACTATAGACAAAGTAATGGTGAAAGTGGGAAAAAACAAATCAATGGATTAAACATTACCAGACTGAAAATGTACACATAAGGAACACTATCCTGACTGAACAGGTTATATTTAGGATTGAATATGAATATGAGGGAGTCCATGCAGGTGTATTCAGGCAGGAAAATGAAGATGTGGGATTGAAAACTTGGTTCAAGTTGACTTTGTTAACTTGAATCAAAACTTCTAGAGATTCTGATACCAGGTGGTTTATTCCCAACAAATCTAAGCACAGTGTAATTTAGAAAAAAAATCCTAAAATAATACAATGCTCTATGCACAAGGAAGCATAATTACATTGAAACTCAATTCAGGATGTATGTAATTTATTACAAGAAGATGAATTCTGGAGATAGGCTACCTGTGGTAACTTAAGGGCCAACGGAAAAATCTGACCTAGTCTCATTAATACAGATAGCATAGAGATCATTTGGTTGGTTAGCCACTTCTGATCCTCATTATGGCAGCTCTGGGAACCTCTGGCTATACAGATCATGTAAGGGTCATAGACATTACTAGCCACCTCCTGTAATAGTTCTATGAGCTTGATATTATGTGGCCCAACAGATAACATGGCTTACCACGCTATTAACCACCTCCAATTCTCAGTCTTCTGGGGAAAATAATTATACATCCTTCTCTTTGAAAGAACCCTCTTAACGTTCTTGGTTTCCCTGAAAATATGTGAGGGAAAGATCTTCACACTCCCAGGGTGCATATACATATACATACTTATTTATATATACATGCATACATATACATAAGCATGTAATAGCAATTAATGAAAAAAGAGGATATGAATTTGAAAGAGAGCAACGATGGCCATATGAGAGGGTTTGGAGGGAAAAAAAGAAATGATGTAATTGTAATATCAGAAAGAAAAGAAAAACTCCTTTTGTAAAACTCCTATCCCTAATAAGTTTTCTTCAACAGAGTTTCCTTGGGTATACATATTGGATGGATCACAGGGCCCCCAATGGAGGAGCTAGAGAAAGTACCCAAGGAGCTGAAGGGATCTGCAATCCTATCTGTGGAACAACAATATGAACTAACCAGTACCCCCTGGAGCTCTTTTCTCTAGCTGCATATAAATCAGAAGATGGCCTAGTCGGCCATCAGTGGAAAGAAAGGCCCATTGGTCATGCAAACTTTATATGCCTCAGGACAGGGGAATGCCAGGGCCAAGAAGTGGGAGTGGGGGGGGGGGGGGAGCGTGGGGGGGACTTTTGGGATAGCATTGGAAATGTAAAAGAAATAAATACCCAATTTAAAAAAAAAAAAAAAAAAAAAAAGAGTAGGCAGGCCCCATGCCCACCAGTAGGTGGCCAACACAAAATGAACTCAATAGCATTAGGTGTTTTTTCTCTCATAATGTTTTGTCAGGGATTTTTTGCAGGGAGGAAATTTGTGTGTGTGTGTGTGTGTGTGTAAAGAAAGAGAAATCTGATCCCTAATCCCCATTTTCCTGAACACTAGCCCTAAGTCATGAGCTTTACCATTAGCCACTTGAAGCTACAAGAAATCCTTTCTCATCATTACTAGAAAATAGAAGCATATTTCCCAAGAAAACCATTCTCAGCAGGCAGCAAGATAACTCTGTGGACATAGGCACTTGCTACCAGGCCTGATGACCTAAGTTCACTCTCTGGGACTCACATGACTAAGTAGAAAACTGACTCCTTCAAGTTGGACTCTGACCTCCACATACGTGCTGTCACATACATATGCACAAATATATAATTAAACGTAACTTTTTAAAAAAATATTAAAAGAGATTGAACAAAAATGGACTGTAGCCCCACTATTCCCTTCAAGGACATACTCTCCATGACCTAAAGACTTCCCATTAGACACCACATCTTAGAGCTTCTACCAGCTCCCAATATCAGTACACTGGGAGCCAAGCCTTTGTGAAACCATCAAGATTTAAAGGACAGCATTTGAAAAGGCACAACTTATACATGCAGAGCTGGGCACATGGTCAAGACAAGCCTGATGAGAGCTATCTCATCTAGGGATAGACCTAAAGGTCTGTGGAAGCTTGAAGAAATGTGTAAGGTCAGTAGTTGTTAAAGACTTGTATCCATATGAACAGTTAGCCCCTCTGCAGAGGCATGTTCAGTCACTTAATAGACATAGAAATGACTCCACAAACAATATCTGAATATTGGCATTATCAACAGACACACTAACGCAGAAGTGGAAAAATCTCACATGGTCTCATCCCTGGACAAAGAACTACAGGCAACTAATGACTTCTGAGAGAGGATGAGTTAGTCTTTTCCAGGGTTTGAAACTCCTAAAGTAAAGCACCCCTAAAGCCATATACACACAAACAACAAAAACTGGACTCAGCAGCTCATCTTTATATATTATGCATATAGATAATATATATATGTGCATAAATGTTTAACATGCATAACAATGATAACCATGGAAGAAGAGGCTAACAATTAGAAAGAGTGAGAGAGGACATAGAAAAAGTCTGGGGAGGGCCTGGGAGGGGCAGGATGTTGGAAAGAGAAGAGGGATAGTGATGTATTGTGTTTTATTTTAAAATATATAAAAATTTTAAAGAATTTTCTCACCAGTGATTGGCAGATCAGTAAATAAACCATGGAGAGATGTCAGCATCACAGGAGACAATGAAGCACAGCTAGCAAATGCTTACCTAACACGCGCAAGGCCCTGGGCTCCATCCTCAGCTATCTAGCCAGTTCAGGACCAGTTTTGAATTCAAGAAAACTGCCTAAAGAATCAACTGAAGAATAAATTAATAAATGTTTAATTTTATCATTATTAAATATACATCATTTTTTAATAATAGGAAAGAAAAGGCAAGACATGTCACCTGCTTTAAAACATAACCCTCATGGCATAAAATAAGGATAGGCAAAACAACTGACAAAGTACAGGTCTTGATAGTGATGGTGGTGATGGTGGTGATCGTGGTGTGGTGGTTGTGTGGTGGTGTGGTGGTAGTAATGGTGGAGTGATGGTGGTGGTGGTGGTGATGGTGGTGGTAATGGTGTGATAGTGTGGTGTGGTGTGGTATGGTGGTGGTGTGGTAGTATGGTTGTGGTGGTGTGGTCGTGGTGGTAGTGGTGGTGGTATGGTATGGTAGTGGTATGTTGATTTGTGGTGATATGGTAGTTGTGGTGGTGGTGGTTGTGGTGGTGGTGGTATGGTGGTGTGATGATGGTGGTGGTGGTGGAGTTGGTTATGGTAGTGATGTAGTGGTGTGGTATTATGGTGGTGGTGTGATGTCATGATGGTGGTATGATGTTATGATGGTGGTGTTGTCTTATGGTAGTGGTGTGGTGGTATGGTAGTGGTAGTGGTGGTGGTTGTGGTGGTAGTGGTGGTAGTACTGTGATAGTGTGGTGGTGGCACCTAAGGTAATGGTGATGGCAGTATGTAACATAATGTACCCATGCATTTAAAGCCTAAATTGCAAGTCCAAATATGAGTCATCTGCCTTACACTTTCCTTTTCCTTCAAACTTGCCTCCCCAATTTCCTCACTGTTCTCAGTCCTCTAGTACCAGGTCCTAAAACCTCTTGTAGATAGTTCACTTCAAATCTCAGTATCTACACTTACTAGTCTTCTAGAGCCATCTTTCCTGCTTGGCTTCCAAAGAGCGTGTGTCTCAAAGTTGTCCCAAGGCTCTGCATTCTCTGAGGAGGAGCAGCTGTACAAAGTCGGACTCAACACACACCCACCCGGCAGGCTCAGCAGGCACCTCAGGCGGCCTTGGAAGGAAAAGGATGATTTTGGAAACCAAGAGTCTATGCCATCATTTTAATGAAATAAGAACAGACTTTTTGGCTTGCGTCCATTTGCCACGTTACCACTCACAGACAAGCTTCTCCGGGGTGATTCATCAGTCAGCCATCCCATCGTGAGCAGCAGAGAAACAAATCACCAGGCCTTGCACATCATAAAAATGGAAATGGAGGAGGTTGTTCATTAATGCAGATGAGTTTTAAGCTTGGAATGCTTTGCTCTGTTGAGATTAACGTGCGCACACAAGGAACTCTCCATGGGCCTTGGATCCTAGTAATATATAGTCCTTATTACCTTGCAGACTAATGAACCTTCAAAATCCAGAAGGGCAAAGTCAGAGAGCGCAGATTCAGATCAGAGCCCTGCATGGGAGCCAGAGACCATGGCTGCCTGAAACAGGATTCTCTGTGATGCTCCACCCCTGCCATCATCCTGAGGCAGCAGATGATACTACAGTGGATCTACTCTTTTAAAATGAAATAAATAAATAAAAATGATTTTATATATCTTCTACCTACTTCCCAACCATACAGCTGAGCAATAGGCTAATCAAAAGAAAAAGAAAAAGAAAAAGAAAAAGAAAAAGAAAAAGAAAAAGAAAAAGAAAAAGAAAAAGAAAAAGAAAAAAGTTAATTGTGCAATGGTCCTATCAAAACAGAAACCTATTTCAATAGGTTTAGCATAGGGGCCCTCAGAGATGACTCAGTCAGTCAGACATTTGTTACACAAGCATGAGGACCTGGAGGACCTGAGTCTGATCGCCAGCAGCCACACAAAAAGTCAGCTGTAATGGTACAGGCTCGGGATGCCATCGATGTGGAGGGAGTCTCAGAGACAGAAAAAATGCTGGGCTTGCTAGCCAGCTGCTCTAACTGAATTGGTGAGCTCCAGGACAAAGTCTACCTCAAAATTAAGAGAGAAAGAGACTGAGGACAAAACCTTCCATTGTCTTCTGAACTCAACATGCATGAATATACATACATACAAACATACACACACACACACACACACACACACACACGCTAAGGAGGCCTTAGATTTCTTGATCTGAAGGGAGACCAGTGGAAGGGTCCAGTCTTTGAAAAAACAATGAAGACTTTCCACACACTTTTTCTGGTGATGGGAGGAATCATTGAAATGCTTCAGATAACACCACACAAGCAGCTACTTCCTCCAATCTGATTAGAGTTGAGTTTGATATCCAAACAAGTCTGTAGTCTAGGCCAGTTCTGAAAAGCACTACAATGGACAGGGTAGCCTGTCTCTTCTGTTCTCTCTGCTCCCTTCCTTTCTCTTTCTTTCTCCCTTTCTCTTCCTTTCCCCCTCCTCTCCTCTCCTCCCCCTCCTGCTCCCTCTCTCTCCTGTCCCATGTATCTCCTCTCATACTTCACTCATTCTTATTTAATAACTTCTTCTCTTACTGTCCAATGATAACTAAGACAGCCACATAGACGAGACTCAACCCATTGCTTGCCAGTGATTATTATTACAATGACTACATGCGGTTGACTAGAATTAACTATAGAGCAAGCATTGTACTAAGTACTTTCCATCAAAATATGTGGCCCATTTAATCCTATGAGGTAAAAAGGTATTGTGATTTTACTAAAGTGACAGAGAAAGCAACACAAGCATGTGCTAGCTGTTGGTTGCTCTCAGAATTCAGCAAGGTTACTCCAAATAATGAGAATAAAGACATAGATGAAAGAAAGACATAACAATTAGGAATGAAGAGAAGGGCGAGGGAGGAAGTTGGGGAAGAAAACAGGAAGAAGAGAAAAAATTTAGAGAGGGAAGGAAAGGAAAAAAAGAAGAAGGATGTAAATAGGGAAGCTATGAAAGGAGGGGAAGGGAGTAAGGAAGGGAAAAGGAAGAGAGGGAAGGAGAGAAAATGAGGGAAGAAAGGAGGAGGGGGAGTCAATGTTATGATCACAGATATATAGCACTATTTGATGAATTTGAATATTATCTTAATACTTGCATATCAGATTCTTGCCAAAGGACATAATATCAAATGTCTACTTTGGTCCTTATATAACCCTCAGTGATTAGAAATCATTTTTCCTGGAGGACTGCCTAAAGAATATGTACTCTATTCCTTCGTTCAGATCAATAGTTCTCAATAATTGGGGAGAGTTCAGAGGTGCCTTTATAAATCTTACAGACTTTTGGATCCTTTTCCTAAAAATATAGATGAATAAGGAATTTTGGATGATCAACAAACAACTTTCTTGGCTCCATGATGGATTCTCTAGGGACTGTTATCTCTAAATGACTGCTCTTGAACACTATGGCCTGAAGTCCCCAGGACCTTGTCCTCTTCCTACAGTGGCCAGAATGGAGTCTGGATGAAAAACTGCATCTGGGACACACTTCTCACAGAAGCTGCGAGTGACTTAGATAGGTCAAAGCACTGAATTCTCTGCATGAGTTAGAGGAGAGAATTCTCTGCATGAGTTAGAGGAGAGACTATGAGGCAGGAGCATGTCTGGTGAGTAAAGTTCTTACCTGACTTCATAATGACACTTCTATCAGTCCAGGATGAAGTCCAGGCAGGAGAGCATGATATGGCATCTCTTAGGTGAGATATACACATCCCAATTTGAAATACCAAAGCAGTTAATTTCTAGAGTTGCAAAAACTTGCAAGGCACACATACATATTCCCTTAAAATGGCTCCCTCTAGGCCACAGCATTCTCTCCTGTCTCTCCACCAATCTAATCTGCTTTACACCCAATGCTACAAATATACATACAAAACAGGCAGTTCCTTCCAGCAGTTAATGAAAGCCAAGAAGTCTGTCTCACTATGAATAGCATTAAATGCAAAAAGCATGAGATGGATCAGAAGTTAAGAGTGTTTGCTCATGTTTCACAGTACCCTAATTCAGTTCCCAGCACCCACGTAGGGTGGCTCACTGCCACCTTTAACTCCAGGCCCCGGGAATCTGATACCCTTACTGGCTTCCATGGGCATTTAAGTGCACCTATCCACACATAGACATACACAGAGTCAAAAATAAAGTAAGTATTTTAAAAATAATTTAAAGCACATCAAGATCTTATGTGCAAAGTGAATAATTATTCCATCATTTTCTATAAAAAAAAATAGAAAAATACCAATATGCTTATGTTTAGAGGATGAGTTTGTTTTTCTTTACTTTTGAAAAGCCTGTTACTATACAACCTGTTACTATACAAGCTTCTGATAATATAAATATGTATAAAAGAAGTCTAAATGGAATCACTATACAATGGGGAAACAATGCTCCAAGTAGACATCATATGCCACCAAATAAAATCTCCAGAGAATGGGTAACGCCTTTTTTTTCTTTTAGTGATTGGCAAACACAGCAGGCTGTTATTAATGCTATTGATTCTCCTCCATAGCCTAAAATGGTAACGTCCTGTTTCTGGACATTATATCATCAAGCACAGAGAAATCATAGAGGTGTTCAACTAGAAGTTCCATCCCTACTGACCAATGTCCATGGTGCTAGAATGTTCTATACACATTTCTGGAAAGGTTCCCATCAATATCACTTAGCTATGAACACTCCACTCCACAATGGCAACCTGCCTCCAAGATATACCCACTGTTGTAGCATGTAATTATTAAAAAAAAACAATCCACACTAAAGCCGGCTACATTCCAGCGACACAGTCTCAGTCTTTTACCAGCCCAGTACATTGCCCAAGGTGGAGACTGCATCTTTCTCCTAGTCAATGCCTCTCCCACCAATGATGGTTCTGGCAGCTGTGGGTGTGCTCTCACCAGCCTGTGCTCCACTGTGGTGACCTTTCCCCTGGAGTTTGATCCTTGCCCAATTTTCCTGTCCCAAAGCCTGGCCAAATTCTGCCCTGGCTATGTTCTTTCCCTCTGACCCACCTGAGTTGCTGCAAATGGAAAACACCAGACAATCTTAGTTTAGAATCAACAGATAACACAGCCGCTGAGTGAAAAATCTATCATCCTAAACTCATCGACTATTCTATGTTAGAAATCTTCCAGTAGCAGTGGTGGAATCTGCCACCAGATCTAACAGTTCCTGGTCTACATGTTGCCTCCTTTCGCTCCCACCTCGCTGTCCAAAAGGACCATTCCTCCCTGCTGCATTCCCTCTTCCTCTCTTGGACCCAGAAGTCCTGCCTCTCCTCCTTGCCCAGCGATTGGCTTCTTGTCATCTTTATTATCCAATCAATTGATTAGGGGAAAATTCCACTACACACTGGTGCAGCAGTGAGTGGCACAACCATTATGGGAGTGGCCAACCAGTTCATTGTTAGGTTTAAGGACCACTCGATGAGATATAACCCATATATAACAATATTAATGAGGCCAAGACCCTGAGAGCAGATAGGTCATTGGCCCAAGGGGAAAACTAATGGCATTTTTCTGATAAATGAATACACCAATGAAAATGACTCCTGGTGACATACTGCTATTGCCCATGGGTCAGCTCATCAGGCGCTGTCAGAGAAGCTTCTGACAGTAGACGATAATTAACATAAAGACCCACAGCTAAACAGTGTGCATAGAGTGGAAAACTTTGGAGCACTCGGCCCTTAATGTAGTGAGATGTCTTTATCAGCCTCCTCCTGTAAAGGCTCAGAGATCTGTTTGGAAAAGGAGGAGGGATGATGTAAGAGCAGAGGTGGTAGAAGACTTCAAAGAAGCAGCAGCTTCCAGTCACAATGGAGGGATGGTCATAGGAACTCATAGAGCCTGTGACTGTGTGCGCAAGACCTACACAGGTTCAAAATAAGTGAGAATCCCAGCACAGAAAAGAGGAAGTGGGCACAAAGTTCTACCCCTAACCACAAAGCTACTTGCAACTGATAGTTGCTGGGAAAGGAGAAATCAGTTTCTTCAGTGGCTGGCATGACACTAAGTATATCAACCACACTCTGGGACAGGCCTCATAGGAGTAGTTAGCTAACACAAAGTGTTTCTCTCTCTCTCTCTCTCTCTCTCTCTCTCTCTCTCTCTCTCTGTGTGTGTGTGTGTGTGTGTGTGTGTGTGTGTGTGTGCACTCGCGTGCGCGTGCAAGCCCATGCTCCTTTGTTTCTGTCAGGGTCATTTTATGCCAGAAAGTGGAAAAGAAATGGAGACAATTTATTTCTGTGAGACCCAGAAAAGTCTCAGAACTTGGAATGTGGGGGCTGAAGATCAGTAGTCAAGTAATGAGCCTTTCCAAGAAAACCAGGTCACTGCCCGCAGCCGTCACAGGCCACAACCCACCATCATGGCTCTGGAGGACCAGTTCCCACACAGCCTGCCCAGTCTCCCATTACTTTTCCAGAGATTCCTGGAGGAAAGTGATGATTGCTCTTGCCGCACAGTTGCAGGGCCACGTCTGGGAACTAGAGCAAGGCAGCACTTGGCGGGAAGCTGCACCAGATGGACTGCATGGCTGGGTCTGTGGATTGAAGACTGGAGCGTATGAGGCCAAGGTTGCTGGCTCACTTGGATTATCTTTCTGTGGGGGAAAAGAGAAAATCACTTCTGCACAATTTGCTGAGGCTGCACTAATTTCTGCCAGCTGTCTCAAAAATGCCCAAGATTGGCTGGGGTGAGGCTTCGGGACGGACGACAGAGAGCCAGAAGAATGACTACTAATGGGCTGCATCTGACAGCTGTGACTTTAAACCAATGAGACTTTAGGAGCACTTTGTAACCTGGAGTCTTCATCAACCTTGCTGACTCGGAAGCGTGGGGGAAAGCTGCTCAACCGAATCAAACTTCCTAAACTTGACACAGTCGAGGATCACCTAAGATAAGTGACTTAGAGGATGTCTGGGAGGGATTATCTTAAGTGCCTTAACTGATGTGGGAGGACCCACCCACACTTCCCTGGGCTTGGAGTTCTACACTGTATATTCATGGAGAGGAGACTGAGGGCAGGCAGGTAGGCAAGATCATCGATCTCTGCCCCATCTGTCAATGTGATGTGACCCCTGCTTCAGCCAATGGGCTGGAACCTGGAACTGTGAGCCAATCATTTTCTCTCCTAAGTTACTTTTGTTGGGTTGCTTTATCTTTGCAGCAGGAAGCACAGCTAAGGAGAGAGAGAGAGAGAGAGAGAGAGAGAGAGAGAGAGAGAGAGAGAGAGAGAGAGAGAGAGAGAGAGAAACTCATGGCAGCAGAAGAAAAGAAAGGCAGCTCTAGCCTGTTGGAAATGTTCACAACCATTCAAAAGTTTAGCAGAAAGTGAGGGAGAGTTGTATAATAATAACAATGACTTGATAATAACAATCATGATGATGTTCTTGTTGTTGTTGATGTTGATGATGATGATGAAAGAAAAAAGTATGGTTAGTTCAGATATGATGGTAATACACAATTCCCTTCAAGAATGAGGCTTATTAGAATAAGTAGGCCTTACAGTCATGATTGGGCTCAAGGTTGAGGGAAGCGACCATTAGACAGAAGAGAGTACAATATACTTGAGAGGGGATTACAATAGTTCCCTTAAAGTAAATGGATGGTATCCCATTAAAACCTAGAGAACAGAGACAGACAGACAGGTAAAGAGATGGCTATGGCTGACTTGTATGAAGAGACACCAGAGGGAAGAAAGGAGAGCCTCTTCAGTGAGCCTCCAGAATATATCACAGAACAAAACTCCTGTGGAGTCTCCAGAACAACCTAGAACAAAGGAAAAGATCTGCCTTCTTATCACCTATTAAGGCCTTGGTGAGAAGATTCACATAGTGTGGTTTAGTTCGACACAGTATATGTAACACAGACTGTGAAGGAGCAGGGTACCATAACTGGAGAGCTGCCAATCCATAGCACAGAGAGCTGTGTGACTTCTGGTCCACAGGGAGCTGAAGTCAGGTGTAACCTGATTCAAGCAGTGCCGTCTAACCTGAAGATGGAGGGCGTTGGACCTAACAGAGGTGGGGTTGTATATATTACCTCCCTTATAGTTTCAGATCTGGCCAATGGCTGCATTACTCAACGTATTCATCTTCTTTTCCTAACGTCTAAGTGGCTACTCTCTCAGTGCTTCAAATGCCACTGACTAGTAATCTCATTGTTCTGAAGGTCTGAAGTCAGAGATGAGTGTTACAGAGCCAAAAGTAGTAGCCATGGGCATTTCAGAGGCATAAGACAAAATGACTCCACATTGTTGTCAGCTTCTTGTGGGGAGCGGGTGTGGCGGCAGTCCCAAAGGCGCCAGGGACTGCAGCTAAGTCATATGACTTGCACCTGACTTCCTCATATAAGACACAAACATTTTGAGTGCTGCGCAGGTGTACCAGGATACAGGTGAATCCAATTTGGTGGAGATTTGCCCCTGCTGCCCTGATTAGCTGAAGCTGCGTGCCTGGTGAGGTGGCGTGGCCTGCTGTGCGTGGATGGGAACTGAGAGTATAAAAGAGTGAGAGGCCCAGGGTTCGGGGGAGATATAAAAACAAGGGGGGAGATATAAACAAGGGAGATATAAAAACAAGGGAGAGATATAAACAGGGGAGATATAAAAACAAGGGAGATATAAAAACAAGGGAGATATAAAAACAAGGGAGATATAAACAAGGGATATATATGGAGAAAGAAGAAACAGGACTGAATAAATGTGTGCAGAAGGATCCTGTAGCAGCGTCGTTCTTCCTGGCCTGTTGAGCGCGTGCAACAGTTGGTGCCGAAACCCGGGAAAAGAAACATCTTCAGGCACGAGTGAAGACCCCCTGCTACAGGGAGGATTCAGAACTGCATCACGGGGAAGGAGCGGTTAATAAAGGTTCCCGTAAAACAGACTGTTGAGAAGGATCCGGCGTGGATTCAGAACTCTTCAGCTGGGGAATGGTACTGGTAAGTCTCCCAAATTGATCTCTGGGTTAAAGGGGGATATTTTTAAGAGAAAGAAGAAAGATGAGGACTAAATAAACTGCTGTTAGAAGGACTGGTGGTAGCATCATTCTTGCTGGTCGAGAGTGGGCGTGACAATTGGTGGCCCGTACTGGGAACTGACTCCCCCACCGAGTTCAGAACTTTCAGCAGTCAGTGGTTGCCGGCAGGGTAAGTTCACGGTGAGTGAAACTTGCAACCCCAGGAGTTTGGGAAGGACCTCCGATAAAATAGAGGTGAGCATAAAGTTGCCAGGAAGTAGGCACAAAGTAACCCAGGAGTTTGGGAAGGACCTCGGATAAAATAGAGGCGAGCATAAAGTTGCCAGGAAGCAGGCACAAGGTAACGAAAGGTTCCTGGCTTTGGGACAAGTTAAGGTTCCCGGTTTGGGGACAGATTAAGGAACTATGATAACCTCAGTGTAGTGATCAATAGATCCTCGCTGTGTAGTTATGCTTTTTTCTCCCATTGACCCTTTGTGGGTAGGTCTGATAGTTTTGGTCTTGTTTGTTCTGATATATGGACTCTGTTACTGTTTGAATGGAGAGGCAGTCAAGACAGGTCAGAAAATCCTTATAGAGCAACAAGAAAATATGTCGGAGGAAGAGAAGGGCTTAAAAAGAAAAAAGAAAAAGAAAGGAGACACAGTGTTATCAGGTGGACAGAAAGGACAAAATAAAAGAGCCGAGGTGGAGGAGGAAGGCGAATTAGCTTCTGCGTCCTTTCCCTATGCCTCCTCGTCAGCCACCTATAGGTGGACCTTCTGTCCGGAGATTTGGCGTATTGACTCCCCAGATGGACACAAGGTGATTGAGGTTATGGTCTCATCACCACGAGGTATTGTGCCCATCCCCCCTGGGGATCGACCAGATCAGGTGTTGATGTGGGCAAGAGGGTCTGTTTGTGTGTTTCCACAGGACCAGACGGAACCTCTTTGGGTGCCGGAGAGATTGGTGAGACGCTGCAAGAATGAGGCTCCTGATCCAGTTGCCCCTGTGGATGTGGTGGATATTCCCACAAGCACAAACAATGGAGCCGAGATGGGAGATCCTTTCGGTATTCCAGAAGCCGATACCAGCTCGACATGACATTCAAATTTTTCCACGCTTTTTGATCCCTGAATTCCCCTTAAAGAGATAGCCCCTCTGGCTATCTATCCCTTGCTTCAGGGAAGATGAGCGGGGATGAGAGCCCTGGGATGTATGCTTGTTATAGTGTGTGTGTGTTTTGTGTTTGGCACATGTGTTAGGTGCAGAGTGTGCGGGTCCGCACTTTCGCCATGGTAGCGTAGGCTTTTGCTGCAGTGGAGGCGGGACAATCTCCTCAGATTTGGTTTGCCGCTCTAAAAGAAATTATGCTGCGTTATGCCGTGGGGTGCGAGGCTAAGCACTGCACAGAGGATAGCTTGCTGTTGGCATCCTGTGGAAGGCACGTCTGATTGCATGAAGGTTCAGTGTCCTAGTTCCCTTCCCCCAGGAAAAACGACACGGGAGCTGGCCAAGACCTCTCTGGGTGATGAGCCTAAGAGATGGTTTTGTGTAGGGCCCCTATGCTTGCACACTGGGGATCAGACCTCTACCTTCACCCATGAGGCTTGCTTGCAGCAATTAAGATCTGGCCATAGGTTAATTAACATCCTGGCCTTTTGATGCACCTGCCGCAAGCAAAACACAATCTCCCCAGGTGTGGCTTGGCATGATAGAGAGGTAGTCAGTGATAAGACTCCCTGGGCATGTCACCAACCTAAGACAGGGATCAAACCAATGCTGTTTGTCACCCAAGGACAGGTAAGGGGCATGGCTGCGGGGGGCTATCTACAGACATTCTCTCTGCCAAAAAAGAAAAAAGGGGGAATTGTGGGGAGCGGGTGTGGCGGCAGTCCCAAAGGCGCCAGGGACTGCAGCTAAGTCATATGACTTGCACCTGACTTCCTCATATAAGACACAAACATTTTGAGTGCTGCGCAGGTGTACCAGGATACAGGTGAATCCAATTTGGTGGAGATTTGCCCCTGCTGCCCTGATTAGCTGAAGCTGCGTGCCTGGTGAGGTGGCGTGGCCTGCTGTGCGTGGATGGGAACTGAGAGTATAAAAGAGTGAGAGGCCCAGGGTTCGGGGGAGATATAAAAACAAGGGGGGAGATATAAACAAGGGAGATATAAAAACAAGGGAGAGATATAAACAGGGGAGATATAAAAACAAGGGAGATATAAAAACAAGGGAGATATAAAAACAAGGGAGATATAAACAAGGGATATATATGGAGAAAGAAGAAACAGGACTGAATAAATGTGTGCAGAAGGATCCTGTAGCAGCGTCGTTCTTCCTGGCCTGTTGAGCGCGTGCAACAGCTTCTAGCAGCTCCTCACACTCTTTGGCCACCTCCTTTCTCTGCTTCCATAGCCATGTCTCCTTCCTTGACCCTGATCTTGCTACCCAGATAATCCAGAATAGCCTCTAACCCAAGATCTTTAATTGCCCTGTAAAGGTGTTTACTCGATTGTGGGGCACATTTAGTCATTCTGGGACTTAGAAGGTTTACTTCTTGGGGAACTATGACTCTGCATGACAAGCTTGGTAAGCATGGGAAGAGAGTACAGTGAGATGCAGAACACCCTCTCCTGCACTGCATGCTAGGTGCCCCAAAGGAGCTGTGGAGCTGGCTCCACACACTGCACTTGGCCAACCAGAAACAGAGCTGTCTGCCGCTAGAATACAACATAGAGAAATACTCCCCAGCACTGAACAGCCTCTCATATAGTGTGAAAGAGCAGGACGGAGCGCCCAACAATTAAAAGGAAAGAACAGGGAGAGATGGGGTTGGGAAAAGGCTTAAAATTTGAAGTTTGAGGAGCTGGTGAGAGTACCATACTAAAGAGCTTTTGCTGGTTTTTTAAGAACTCAAGTTCAGTTGCCAGCACACACACACTAGCAATTCACAATCATCTGTAATCCAGTTCCAGGGGATCTGACACTCTCTTCTTCTGACTTCTGAGGGTACCCACACACATGAGCACATACACACAGAGAAACACACGTGCATATATATAAATAAAAGTGAAATGTCCAGTTATTACTCTAAAACAAAAACACAGTTTTAGAGTTCTTACATTCTAGTCTTACAGGAGGAGTACATGAGGTCCCACCTCTCCATAATGTTCTATAAGAAGATAATGATTAATGGGGGGGGAGACATTTTCCTCAGTGGCATAGAAGCTGGTAGGGTACCCATGTACCTGTAAACTTACCCCATCCACATTCCTACAAACAACCTTCACAGAGTCCCCACCCCCACCCCCGCACACAGGAAGATTGACAGGAGTGGAAAGGGTCAAGAGAGGTTAAAGGGGAGAGTATGTTCAAAATAAATTATACAAATTAATGAAAAAATCATAAGGACTATTACACATAAGTAATATATACTAATAAACATCTTTAAAATAAAAATTAGTCCTCTAGTTGGACATAGCAGTATAAGACCTATAACCCCCAAACTAAAAATCTCAAGTTTGAGGCCAACCTGGGCTACATAACAAGACCTTGTCTCAAGAAAAAGGGAAACAACAATAAATGTAGTTAACTAAAAAAAAAAAAAAAAAAAAAAAAAACTATGAACTATGAAGCGATTCAAGAAGTTTTTTTGGTAAACCAGTCAGCAATGGATGGATAAAACACAAACCACCACTCTCAGCTTTCTTATCTAGTCTCTGACAGACAAAGAAACTCTGTAAACCATGTTCTGTTTATATAGACTCTTAGGGATTTATGGAGTCAGAATGAAGGTGAAGACTTTAGAAAAGTCATTATCATTTTCAAATTAAACAGAGGTGAGTGGCAATAGGGGATGGGAAACTGGGGGGTAGCAACCAGGAAGTCCCAGATGCCAGGAAAGCAAGAGCCTCCCAGGACCCAACAGGGATGACATTAGCTGACATACCCCACAGAGTGGAGGGAGAATTGTCGAGACCATATCCAAAGGTTAGGCATGGCCCCTGTTTGAGGGATGGGGCTACCTACCCATCTCCAAAATTTTAACCCAGAATTGCTCCTGTCTAAAGGAAATACAGGGACAAAGAGTAGGACAGAGACTGAAGGAAAGGCCATCCAGAGACTGCCCCACCTGGAGATCCATGCCACCTGCAGACACCAAACCCAGACACTATTGCTGATGCCAAGAAGTGCTTGCTGACAGAAATTTGATACAGCTGTCTCCTAAGAGGCTCTGCCAGATCCTGACCAATACAGTTGCAGAGGCTCACAGCCAACCATTAGACTGAGCACAGTGATCCCAATGGAGGAGTTAGGGAAAGGACTAAAGGAGCTGAAGGGGACTTATCTGACATCAGTGGGAGAGGAGGCCCTTGTTCCTGTGATTGTTCAATGTTCCAGTGTAGAGGAATGCTAGGGTGGTGAGGCAGGAGTGGAAGTGGGGCACCCTCATAGTATCAGGGTAAGGGGGAATGGAATAGGGGGTTTGCAGAGGGGAAATCAGGAAAGGGGATAACATTTGAAAGGTAAATAAAAAATAAAATAAAATGTTGCAAGACCACCTTACTCTTATTACATGCATGTGTTACTTTACAGGCAAAATGCAATAATTCATGTGTGCACATGTAGTGGTTTGAATAAGAATGGCCCGCACAGGCTCATAGATTGAATGCTTGGTCATTAAGGCATGGTACGACTTGACAAGGCTCAAGAGACATAGCCTTGTAGAAGTAGGTATTGCCTTGTTAAGAGGAAGTATATCACTAGTCACTAGGGTGGCCTTTAGGGTTTTAAATGTTTAGGCTAGGCCTCTCTCTCTCTCTCTCTCTCTCTCTCTCTCTCTCTCTCTCTCTCTCTCTCCTCTCTCTCTCCTGACAATCCAAACATAGAACTCTTAGCTACCCCAGCACCATGCTTGCCTGTTTGCCATCATGTAAGCCAGCACATATTAAATGTTTTTCTTTATAAGAGTTACCTTGTTCACGGTGTCTCTTTATAGCAACTGGACAACATCTAAGACAGCACATGTTCATGTAGGTGTAAATTTGTGAAGGTATGCATGTGTGTGTGTGTGTGTGTGTGTGTGTGTGTGTGTGTGCATGTGCGTGTGTGTCTGAAGCTCATGGATGAATCTAGACTAGCTGGCCAATGAGCTGCAGAAATTCAGCTGTCTCTATCCTCCAGAGCTGGGATTACAAGCACATATAACCATATCTAGGTTTAAAATAAAATAATTTGTCATCTGGAGAGATGGCTTAGCAGGTCAGAGCATGTACTGCGCTTCTGCAGAGGACCCAAGTTTGGTTCCCATCACCCACACTGGGGGGCTCACAAAACATGACATAAACTTACTCATACATGTAAATAAAATAAACCTTTAGGATGTATTAAAAATAAAATAAATTTTAAATATGCTATCTGGCAGAATAAATCAAACTCTTTGTCTAACCCACAGAACAGTGAATCCAAAAGAGCTACAAACATATGTTCATTTCTTCATGTCATGTCAACCAGCAAAATACAGATTGAATGTACACTGTGCCTGTCAAACTGGCATAAATTTAGAAGAGCAGCCCCAACTGCGGGTCAAGATGTGGAGAAAGCTGTACTTTGCAAAGAAATTCAAAAAGTTTCGGGCTATTTGGAAAGCAATCTCACAACACTGATTAAACTGCAGATTAAAATTCAAAACAGCACACCAGAGACTGGTAGTGTATCCCCAAGAAATCAATAAAACCCCAGAACTTGAGGTCTGACTGTTAGCACATTGTTCACAGGCCAGGAAACCTGGTATGAAGCGGATGGCCTGGAACGGTGGACAGACAGAATCCTACTACAGGATTCAACCATAATACAACTTTGAAAGAATGGTTCTCAGTTAGGAAGGGGTGTCCTTGAGACATTCTAGAGTGGAAAATAAGGTTAAGAGAATTGTTCAGGTGCCAGGGAGATGGTTCCGTGTGTTAGAGCGCTTGTCAAGCCTGGAGAAGATCTGAGTTCAATCCCCACAACCCATCAGGAATCAGACGAGAAGTGACTCTTGCTCAAGCCCGCCTCTAATCTTCACATAAGCCTATGACTGGAAGAGAAGGGAGGGAGGGAGAGAGGGAGGGACGGATGGACAGACTGATGGAAAGATGGAGGGATGGAGGGACGGAGGGAGGAGAGAGGAGGGGAGGAGGGATACAGAGAAACTCCCTTACCATGCGAGGTGGCACCATATGTGAATTGGGACCCAGTTCCTCACCATATCCAATTCTGTAAGGATCTTACTGGCCTCCTCAAATGGAGAATTCTGATTTTATAGCTAGCTAGTTTATGGCACTTGTTAGCTGCAACTGACTAAGTTATTTGCCATTTTTGATTTTTACCCAATGATACATTAAACCTCATTAAAGCAGTGAGTTTACATTTCTGTAATGTCAAACTTTATAATGTCAAATTATGTTAATAAAACAATAAAAACTAACACTTGGCAAGAATGTGTGATACACCAGATGTTCTAGGTTTTTTTTTTCCTGTTAGTATGATAAAAAGACTCGGACCAAAACACACACACACACACACACACACACACACACACACACACACACTGCAGAAGGCAGATACAGAGATAAGGTGATAATGTTTGACCAGGAGGGAAGTGAAGCCCAGAAAGTTCAATTTGGAAAACTGCTCTGTGGGATATAGTTAATGCAGACACCCACACTAAGTCAAAATGTTGAGAAAAATGACTGTTAGGTGACCAACCTGAAGTGGGATATCTATACATATACTCCCAAGCCTCAGGGAATATTCAGAAATCAGGGGTGGGAGGAATTTAAAAGTCAGAGCAGTGGAAGAGTACTATGAAATGCTGTCTTCTGGGCTAGAGAGATTGCTCAGTGGTTAAGAGTACTGACTGATCTTCTGAAGGTCCCGAGTTCAGTTCCCAGCAACCACATGGTGGCTCACAACCTCATCCATAATCATGAGATCTGACGCCCTCTTCTGGTGTGTCAGAAGACAGTTACAGTGTACTTACATATAATAATAAATCTTTTTTTTTTCATTTTCTTTTTCTTTGTTATAGCATAAAAAGCATAAAGTATAAAGCGCACAAAGAAAGGGATCTGTATACAGATTTCATCTGTTTCTTTTTTTAATATTTTTTATTACATATTTTCCTCAATTACATTTCCAATGCTATCCCAAAAGTCCCCCATACCCTCCCCCCCACTCCCCTACCCACCCACTCCCCCTTTTTGGCCCTGGCGTTCCCCTGTACTGGGGCATATAAAGTTTGTATGTCCAATGGGCCTCTCTTTCCAGTGATGGCCGACTAGGCCATCTTTTGATACATATGCAGCTAGAGTCAAGAGCTCCGGGGTACTGGTTAGTTCATATTGTTGTTCCACCTATAAGGTTGCAGATCCCTTTAGCTCCTTGGGTACTTTCTCTAGCTCCTCCATTGGGAGCCCTGTAATCCATCCAATAGCTGACTGTGAGCATCCACTTCTGTGTTTGCTAGGCCCCGGCATAGTCTCACAAGAGACAGCTATATGGAAAAACAAAAAGAAGAAGAAGAAGAAATGCTGTCTTCTGGACATGACTTTTTCACTCATGAACCCTGCAGTTGTGGTTACCAGTACACAGCTGGGCCAAGCCAGTAGACAGGTCAGCATCAATTCAGAAGAACTTTATGAGGTCCCACCCCTAGATGAAGAAATTTGGCAGTTATGGTTTCTGGGGAAAGGAGAGACATTTTCTTCAATGGTGTAGCCACTGATGAGGTATCCTTGCTCTAGTACATAACCCCTCACCCATGCACAAGTCAGCAAGCTTAATTAAACAAGGTAGATCACTAAAGCATCCAAAATAATGAGGAGCCTTGATGGAAAGACAAGGTTTAGGGGAGCTGAAGAGATAAGAGAGGGTAATGGGGGGAGGGAGTGGCTGTCAGCAAATGAGTTATGTACATAAATGAAATTGTCACAGAATACACTAAAAAAAAAACCTGTATTTTAGAAAGATTTATATGCCTTGGAGTGACAATAGCAACCAAGTTTTCTATTTAGCGACATACAGCTAATTATCTACATTGGCCACTGAACCAATGATCTCTTATTCAGACCTCCATGTTCTGAGCAGCCTGCACCTTAGTATGAAGATTTAGCTCTTTCTATTATTTATTCACCCTCCTCCGTGTGTTTTCTGACACCTTTAAACTTAGGTAACTGCTGCATTACAAACACTGCCATTGCTCTCAACTATTTTACTTTGCATGTGCCTATGCCTATGGTTATAAAAAATCATCTATTGCAAAAATTCTCCTCCCTGCCGAGCCACCCAGGAGGCAAGAGAAAGATAATACATGACTCAAAGTTGTACAGTTTTAAACATTGTCATTTGAAAAAGAAAACGCAGTGAACACAGGAACCCAATACCCAGTCACTTCACGTTTCAGAGCGCACACGAAGGAGGTGTAATTACAGTGGTTAATTGGTTCCTGGTAAAATGTCACTGCAGATGAGAGCTCATTAATATGGCATTTCAATCACAAGAGATGCCAGGTGTTTTATTTAGGGTCTATGATGTGCTGGCCTGACTTCCTTCTTGGGTTACTTCTCTCCGTGGAAAAGAAAATACAAACATCAATTTGTACCTTATGATCAAAAAATATGCTTTTCATAATATATGTTTAAGAAAAAAAGAACAAAAAAATTAAAACAAAAAAGCCTGCATATCGTGTACACAGATATGCTTCTACATAATATAGAAAATGTATCCCACATTTTAAAAAATAAACTTTGCAGTTATTGTATTTTAGTTTGTGTGTGTGTGTGCGTTTATTTCTGTGAGGTATGCAGATGTGTATTGTATGTGTATATGTGCAGTTATGTGTGGTATATGTCAAAAGTAGATGTCGGTGACTTCCTTGATGCCTCTCTACCTTATTTTGAAACAAGCTCTCGCATTGGTCCTGGAGCTCTTATTGCCTAGAATAGCTGGCCAGCATGCTCCAGGATGTTCTTGTTTCTGTACAGTGGTCACAGGTGTTCACAACCAGGCCTGATTTTTACACAGGTGCTGGGGATCTGAATTCAAAATATCATGTTCGTGCAGCAAGCACTTTACAAACAGTGATTTCCAGAACCCAGCAATTGCACCTGTCTACTTCAACATCCATCGCCTCTTACGCGACTCGCTAAACCAAGTTGAAATGGGAATCATGTTAATGACTAAAGTGACCGGACAACAGGAAGAAGAAGGGGATGAGGGAAGAGAAGGAAGAAATGGGAAAAGGAGATAGGAGGAGGAGGAGGGACAAAGAACAGGCAAATGGGAAGGAGGAGAAGGAAGGAAGAGGAGAAAGAGGAGGAGGAAGAAGAGAAGGAAGAGGAGAAGAAGGAAGGAGAAAGAAGAGTAGTCATGAAAAAACAATGATGCTGAAAAGGTGATGCCCTCCAGTTTCTGAAAACACTGAGCGCCTGGAGGAGACAGTCTTTGTAACTGGGAAGAAAGCTGAACTTCTGCACAGATCCCTGGCCTTTTGCCTTATAGTGAATTGATATTTCTACCCTCAGTCTGCCCACGGTCTTTCCCGAGGAGCGCTCTGCTTTCCTCCAGGCCCATGTGCTTCTCCTCCCATTTGTCTTCAAAGGGCCAACAGGGCAGGGTAGATGCTTTCAAGGAAAATCATTAAAGCCATCTCTATACTTTATATATGAGAAGCTCACTCGTTCTTAAGCTTTTATCACAGGTATTTGTGTGCATGCGCGTGCACGTATACACACAGCGGCGAAGCACATGTGTGGAGGCCAGAGGTCAACCACCATGTAGTCCACCTGGGACACAGGATGTCAGGCTTGGTAGCAAGTGCTTTACCCACTGAGCCATGTCATCGGTCCAAAACCTCTTTCTTGAAAAGCATTTGTGTGCTCTTTCAAGTGAGGGGTTATGAACACAAACATTTTCATCATGAAATGAAGGTGAAAGAACGCAGATGCTGAAGTGGTCTATGCACGGTACACACAGAACTCAAGCTGTAACCACTGTGTAGGTCACTATAGAATTACAAAGGTCCTATACAGACTTGGAGTTTAATTTTTCTTTTCTATATTTTCAAACTTTTTATAATGAATATTTTATGTTTTTAATGAGGAAACATAATTTTTAGGTTTGCACACTGGAAAAAAAAGACATTGTTTTCTGGTTTGTTTTAGAAATCTTGAACTATAAAAGGATTACCCATAGCCTAGAAACCATGACAGCTGAAGAGAGTAACCTGGACAGTAGGACAGGGGTCTACTGGGAAGAAATTGTTCAAATTAAATGCTGAACAGGAAACAAGTCTTATTTGTGTTATTGTTGTTGTTGTTTAGGGTTTTTGTTTTTTGTTTTTGTGTTTTGTTTTTGTTTTTGTTTTTGTTTTTGTTTTAAGATGAGGTCTCAAGAAGCCCAGGCTAGCCTCAAACTCACTATGTAGCCAAGGATGACCTTGAACTTCTGATCCTCCTGCCAAGTGCTGGGCTGACAGCCTGAACCACGAAAGCCCGTTTTATGCAGTGCAGAAGATGGAACCCAGTGCATGCTG
Organism: Mus musculus; assembly: GCF_000001635.26. Classification (NCBI taxonomy): domain Eukaryota; kingdom Metazoa; phylum Chordata; class Mammalia; order Rodentia; family Muridae; genus Mus; species Mus musculus. The sequence continues at coordinate 125,255,510 of NC_000067.6, forward strand.
GGAAAGCACTCTATCCACTGAGCTGCATTCCCAGTGTTTGAAGAGGAACCACTTCTCAGAGTCAAGGAGAAGTAGATTTGAGAGATGAGGCTTAGTTGAGCTGGGTGACTGCTTATTTATCACTACACCTGCCCTGTCCCTGGCCTTGAACTTCACAGTAAAGTGATCAAGAAATAAAGGCCATAAAGGGTCTGTGAGGCTAGATGCCTTTGAAAATGGTGTAAAGGGATAAACAGATGATGGAGCGATGGGTCAGTTGGTAAGCTGTTTGCCTACAAACACTAGGACCTGAGTTAACCCCAGAGTTGTCTTTTATGTGTTCAGACAAACCCGGTGTTTGTTTAAAAGCTAGTTTACATCTAGTTTAGAGAACTAAGTTAAAACACAGCTAGGTGTGGGGACACACAGTAAATGATCTCAACATTGAAGACGCAGGACAGGGTGTTTCTGGGCCTCACTGGCCAGACAGTCCACTTGACACACAGGCCAGTGAGAGATCCTATCTCAAACACTAAAGTTGGCTGCTTCCTGAAGGCAGATGCAACATGATCAACAGCCCCCTGCTCCTGCCACCCTGTCTTCCCTGCATGGTGGACTCTGTCCTTCTCGAACAGGAAGGGCTAAAATAAACACTTCCTCTCATATGTTGCTTTCTTGGGGAAATTTTACCACAGCCACAGAGAAGTCACCAATAAAATGGGTCTTTCATCCTTTACTGATGAAAATAGACCGTATTGAGTTGTTGTGACTGCTGTGGTGGTGGAACATCAACTGGGTGAGTTTGAATACATAGTGATTTCTCAACTCACAGTCTAAAGGCTGAGTAGGATGAGGTGTCACCAGAGCTATGGGACTCTATGGATAATCAACTCTACTTCATCCATGCCTGCCTGCAAGCCTGCCTGCCTGCCTGCATGCCTGCCTGCCTGCCTGCCTGCCTGCCTGCCTGCCTGCCTGCATGCCTGCCTTTCTTCTCTTCCTTATCTTTCTCCTCCTTCTCTCCTTCCTCCTCCTCTTCCATTTTTGTGTGTGCACATGTATGTGTGTATGTGGGTGTGTGTATGCACATGTGTATATGGGCGTGTGTTTACGTATACATACACATGTGTCTGAGTTCAAGTAAAGGTCACAAACAATCCTGGCTATCACTCCTCAGGTTCTAGCCATCTTGATTTTTTTTTTTTTTTTTTTTGCTCTTGTTGTTCATATTGGTGGTGGTGGTGATGATGAAGATGATGATGATGATGATAAAGCTCATGACATGGCATGTATATGGAAGGTCAAAGAACAACTTTTAGGAGTGGGTTCTCTCCTTACATCATGTAACTCCGGGGATGGACCCCAGAAGCTCAGGTTCAGCCACAAGCACCTTGACCTGATGAGCCATTCCGTGTCCCCCACTTACTTGTTTGTTGAGACAGTGTCTCTCACCAGCCTGCGGCTTGCCAAGTAGACCAGGCTGGCTGAGCAGAAGGCCAGGGATCCTCCTCTATCCACGTCCCTGCTACTCAGATTAGAAGCATGTGTTACCATGCTTGGCTTCTTTAATGAGTGTTCTGAGAATGGAACTCAGGTCCTAATGCGCACAAGGCCAACACTTTACCCACAGAGCCACCCCTCAGGCCCCAGGCCTTTCTTTTGTGCTCTGGTTTTCCCCAAATTCTGATAATTCTTCAATTGGATCAGTATACACCACCATCACCTCACCTTTTCTCTGTTAATCTACAAAGCTCTATTTCCAAACCAGGTCACGTGCACAGGTGCTAAGAGACTTCGAATGCCAATACATCTTGGAAAGAAAGGGGAGGCACCAGTCAATTGCAAGCTCTCTAAACACATATTCTAGACCACAGATGAGATTAGAGCTATCTGTGCTTCTGAAAATAATAACTGTTTGGGGGAATTTTTATGTACAGAAAATTAAGTACATTTCCTTATCTGGAAAACAGTCCTGACAATAAACCATCTCTCATTGTTATGAAACTCTAAGGCCAGTATTACCCTCTGGGGATGATGTGATCTTAGGACCTGGATAAATCAGTCTTCTACTTCCTCTATCTTCTCATTTTCTCCAGTTGAGTACAGTGTCTCATCTGGGTTCTCACATGCATTTTTGAGTAATAGTCCAAAAGTAGGCAATGACGTAAAGGGCCAAGGGTGCAGTATAATACATGATATGCATTATATACTATTTTACCATACCAAACCAAACCATACCATATATCACACACTATAGCACACCACACAACCATAACATACCACACAACCATAATACACCACACAACCATAATATACCACACAACCATAACACACCACACCACACCATACCATATATCACACAAAATACCACACCACACAACCATAACATACCACAATATATCATACTACATACCACACACCATGACATATATCATTACACCATATACCATACCATATCCTATCACACTAAACCATACCATACCATATCTCCCAATACCATACTATATTACATCACAAACCACAACACACTATGTACCATACCACATATCACACCAAACTATACTACACTACACCACATCCTATCACACGCCATGAATCATACCACAACACATACCATGCCATATCACACCACTCCATATCATACCACATATCACACCATACCACACCACACCATACCACAAAACACTATACCTCAGAAGTTATTATGGCTACTGGCATGCTTAGATAAAGCGTGCCTTTGTGTGGTCACTGTATGTCTTAGTCAGGGTTTCTATTCCTGCACAAACATCATGACCAAGAAGCAAGTTGGGGAGGAAAGGGTTTATTCGGCTTACACTTCCATGCTGCTGTTCATCACCAAAGGAAGTCAGGACTGGAACTCAAGCTGGTCAGGGAGCAGGAGCTGATGCAGAGGCCATGGAGGGATGTTCTTTACTGGCTTGCCTCACCTGGCTTGCTCAGCCTGCTTTCTTATAGAACCAAGACTACCAGCCCTGAGATGGTCCCACCCACAAGGGGCCTTTCCGCCTTGATCACTAATTGAGAAAATGCCTTACAGTTGGATCTCATGGAGGCATTTCCTCAACTGAAGCTCCTTTCTCTGTGATAACTCCAGCTGTGTCAAGTTGACACAAAACTAGCCAGTACACTGTACTAACATCCACTTTATGAACACTGGCAGTGCAGTCCCTCCATGAATACTGTACTCCCATCCCCTCCATGGACACTGCACTCATACCTCCTTTATGTATTTTGTATTCTCATCCTCTTGCTGAAAACACCACTTGTATTGCTTGCCAGAAATTGCCTCAGCTTATTTACTGTTGGTGCTCAAAACACAAAACAGATGTGATTCAAGGCGACAATTATGACTTTTCCCTTCTAAACGTAGGTAATTTCCCTCCCCTCTCATTCCAGGAAAAACCAAAATAGACTGAAGCCTGTGGGTGATTTCTTGTGTGTTTCAGTGTTTCAGGGAGCAGACATGAACAGGCACATAAGAAATTGTGCTCTCTTCTTTCATCAAGACTTTTGTACCTAGAATCCATGGCTCTCTGGAATGACAGCAATCCATGGTCCCAGAGCAATGGAGTAGGGTCAGGTAGGGCTACTGAAGGCACCCATATGGGAGTCTTTCCAAGAGTTGCTGGACCTTAGACATGGTTCCATAGACTCTCGGCTACCAATGATGACTCAAGGATGATACAGAGACTAAGGTTCAAGACCACTTGGGACCCACTGCTAGATGATGATGAAGGAAAGCTACTGATTCACATGGCCTGAATATAGATCACCCTAGTCATTGCAAGGATGGTCCATAGATCAGATAGATCTATCATCCGACCCTCATGTGCCAGCATGGAAATGGGGTGACCTGAACAAGATGAATATGTATGTGTTTATACACACATGTGCAAGTGCATGTGGAGATCAGAGGTCAACCTTGGTAGTATTTCTTCATGGCTACCCACCTTGTTTATTTGAGATGGGGTCTGTGACTAGCCTGGAACTCACTCAGTAAACAGACAGATTGGACAAGGAGCCCAGGGATTGGATTATCTCAACCTCACAGGTACTAAAATACAAGCATTGCCTAGATTTTTGTACATGGGTTCTGGGACTCCAGGTCTCAAGTTTGCAAAGGCAAGAGCTTTTCCAACAAGCCATCTCCCCAGTCCCAGATGATAAAACTTTTAATAGAGCTACAATCAATGATAAGGCCAATAGTAAATAGTGTGTAAATACAACAGGGCAAGCAGCACAGATGTCCCAGGTCTCAGCCATCAGGAAAAGCTTCTGCAAGCCATCAGAAGAACCTCAGTGAATTCCTACTTCCTTCTCTGTTCCTTGTTCCTCATGAGTTCTGTGGGCAGGAAAGTTAAATACCATCTCCAGCTCCAAGATGACTTTCCCCAGGTGGGCCAGGGTGGCACCAGCTGGTCTGTCTCCTCTCTGTGTTGAGTGGGGAGAACAGCAGAGTTTTCCTCCTTTCAAAAAGTCTTCAGCGGGGTCTTTATTTCCAAACTGCCAGAGAGAATTTCATGAAAAGACAGATGCTCAAATCAATAGCAGCATCAAAGCAACTATTTCCACACTGGGGAGAACCACCAGGGCTGCCAGACTGGGAGGAGGAAAGAGTTGCTTTGCAAAGAATGAGCCCTTTCCACAGACACCTGTTTAAGTTCTGAGTCCCTCCTCTGTTGGTGGTTGCCTTCAGTCTCCCTGTGCTGCTTATCCTGGAGGATAAAAAGCCTTCTCTCATGGCTTCCACAGCAGGTTGCTGCTATCCCCAGCATACAAGTGTCCCCAGCATCCCCTTCTCTCCCATCAGACTGAGTCAGGGACATGCTCAAACAAACCTCAGGTCTACTATTGTGCCCAAGTCGCAGGAACCTCAAAGACCACTGAGGAGCCAATTTCAATGCAAACCCATAAGGGTCTTTATTAAGAGCTCTCAAGCAAGCCAGGCAGTGGTGGTGCATGCCTTTAATCCCAGCACTTGGGAGGCAGAGGCAGGCGGATTTCTGAGTTCAAGGCCAGCCTGGTCTACAGAGTGAGTTCCAGGACAGCCAGGGCTATACAGAAAAAAACTTGTCTCAAAGCAAGGACTTTCACCATCGCTGTCACACCTGGTTAGAGTGAGAGCCCTGGATCTAGGGGTATGGGGTACTGACAAATAGGATGGTTAGATTATCTATTTTCTGCAGGATATCTTAGGTTATCTATATGTACCTTGACCCTGTTGTTGTAACTTGACTGGCTGTTGCTAAGGGTGGGTGAGGAGGGTTGCCATAGGATGTTTGCTCAAGTGGACTTTGTGCACCCTCAAAAATGGAATTGGTTGGGCTTTATACTACCACATCCCATCCCTCCCCTCCACATCACCAGCTGCTGAATCTCTTCATCTTAGTCCCCACAATTCTCTGTCACTAGACCAGGCATAAAGAGTGCTGAGGAATGTTGTCCTTTAGGTGTGATGTAGCCTTTGTCCTCCTGAACTCTCAGTACCTATGTTTACTGGCAGGAACTCACACAAGACTGAGCCCATTAGTGTTCTGTTGTAGAGGCAGAAATGGGCTCAAAAGTCCCCACTTCTCCCCAAGGATTTATAACAGTTACTGAGAAACTATTCTGTTTTCTTATGGTATAACCACCTGTGGTGGTTTGAATTGGCAAGACCTATTAGGAGGTGTGGCCTTGATGGAGGAAGTGTGTCACTGAAGGAGTTGACAATCAGACCCTCCTCCTAGCTGCCTGGAAGTCAATCTTCTCCTAGGGACCTTCAGATGAAGATGTAGAACACTCAGCTCCTTCTCCAATGCCATGTCTGCCTGGATGCTGCCATGCTTGATGATAATGGACTGAGCCTCTGACCCTGCAAGCTGGCCCCAACAAATTTTGTCCCTTATAAGAATTGCCTTGGTCATGTTTCTTCGAAGCAATGGAAACCTAACTCAGAAACCACCCATGAGTTTTACTCTTGTAAGTAACCCTGAAATAAACTCACTGGGTCAGTAATTTTACATTTGTGTAGAATTGCATCTTTGTTCATTTTCCTTGATAAGAAGTTTGCACAACATAGATGGGGACAAAGAAACACTAGTTCCCAGGGGGAGCTCTCATCATCTCTCTCCTAGGCACCAAGCAACACCTTAGGATCATACCATCTCAACCTTCTCTGAGTCTCATTTAAGGTGTTTCAATTCCAGTCAGGAATTAGAAACTTCTGCCCTCCACCAATCAAAATCCAGCCTTATGTGAAATACAAAGACCTCTCTCGGGGCTGGAGAGATGGCTCAGCAGGTAAGAGCACTGACTGCTCTTCTAGGAGTCCTGAGTTCAATTCCCAGCAACCAAATGTGGCTCACAACCATCTGTAATGTGATCTAATGCCCTCTTCTGGGGTGTCTGAAGACAGCAGCAGTGTACTCACATACATAAAATAAATAAATCTTTAAAAAAAAAAAAGACCTCTCTCTTCCACATCCGCACATGTCTTGTGGTTCTGGAGACCAGGACATGGGCTGTTTCACTTCTTCCCAGCCTCTGTCACTCCCAGTCTGGTCTCCCTGCCTTATAAAGAGTCAGAAGAGGCAAAAGGGTAGGTAGACAGTCATATATTTTGTGTCATACCCCTTCACCAAAGACACCCTCTGTGAGATAGATATCCCACATAGAGATGTGTATGACTGTTGGGGTGAACCCATAGAAGCATCCATGCTATATCCCTGAACAAGGCAAGGAAATTCCAATACTTTCAGTATCTCCCCCATCCCCATCTATTTCTTTTCATGTACCCTGTTAGTGGTGACATGAGCTGAGAATTTTCATTTAGTTCTTTTATAACCCAGGACTCCCTATATCCTACAGCATCCATGTGACCAGAGAAAACTGACTCTTTCCTATCACACCAACCAGGACAAACAGCCAGGCTACTTTTACTAGTGTCTACCTTAAAATGATCTATTATAGGACACCAAAGCACTGAGAATAGGTGAGTTCTGAAGACCAGCCCTAAATGGTTTAATCTGTACCACCCCCTCCTAGGCTCAAGGAACATCATGGAAGAGAGGGTAGAAAGAATGTCAGAACTGGAAGGAGGCGTGGAGTGCTGGGGAACTCTTCCTTCTAAGCATGATGTGGCCTATACACTCTTGAATTTTCAATACTCTAACAACTATATACAAGACTGAGCCCATTATGAAGATTTGAGGAGCATATGGGATCTTATCCCTTTTTGAGTATTCATAGTTCACTAACAGTTGCTAGAAGAAGAAACATTTTCTTCATTGGTATAGCCACTGGTAAATCATTCATGCTCCTATAAGTAACCATAATTAAACTCTTTGGTGTACATGTGCACACACACACACACACACACACACACACACACACACACACAAAGAAATTACCTTTGCAGAGACTCAGAGTTATTCACAGTGCTGCCATTAAGTGACTGTCGGTGAAACATATTTGTCAACACTGTCCCAGATGTCCAACCTGTTTTCATAAACCTGCAGAGGGTGTCACAGAAAAGGGGAGTGGGCAGCGGGAACTGCAAGCCTGACCAGGACTAACAGCTTCACAGTAAGCTTCCAGTAATTAGGGCAAGTCCTTTTCATGCTGCCAGCTTCTGCAGAGAATCTGGAACGACAAGAAAATCTTCCTGTGTGACCCTGCTACATATTTGAATGCTCACACTTCCAAAGCCCCATGTCAGCCTACAGCCCCTTAAGAAGCCTGTATGCTTTGACAAGGCTGGCCCTTGCCCAGAAGTCCTCTTCTACAGCGCTCCATGCACTTAGTGTCAGAACAACACATTCTGATGAGCAAATGTATTCTGTCTCATGTGGGTCTCTTGATTCTCTGTGCTGGTCCCAATAGCGTGGCAGACTTTCTGAAGCCCGAGACTGTACTTTATACTTATTTTGTATCCCCTGTGGCTTTTACGACTTCGCTGCCAACATGAAGGTACTCAATACATATTTGAAGTGAGTTGAATTGAATTTTCAATCAGACATACAGTAGATGGAGAGAGTCCTGATATAGCTGGGGGTGCAGTGCATGGAGCACAGAGAGATCATACATGAGGTTTCTGTCTGAAGTTTAGGCGCTGTAAAAATCGAAAGGGACTTCATCAGGAGAGCATATGCTGATTTTACTCTGAGATGGATAGTGTTGCTTATACATTTCTGGTAATAATGGCATGGGCTTGGCATACAATGTGTTACGTCTTTTTATAAGGGCCACTGGGCTCTGAGAAAAATAAAGGAGGCAGTGGGGGGGGGGGGAAGAGGGGGAAGAGAAGAGGGAGGAAGAGGGAGAGGGATATGGTTTTCTTCCCCACTGTCACATTAACCACTTCCTCCCCTGGAGGTCTCCTGCTTAGGCAGGATGCACTCCTATAGCAGGAAATCCCCCAGAGGCCCGGTGCTGTCCTGTCTGTCAAATTCGTGTATCTGCTTCTTTCTTCAACTCCTTGTTCACACACGAACACTCTCATTTCTGCTCCTGCAATAAAATCACAGGAAAAAAAAATGACGGAAAACAACTTACGGAAGAAAGGGTTTATTTTGAGGCAGTCAAGACCAGAACGTAAACCATCATGCATAGTCAAGAGCAGAACGAGAATGAATGTGCGGGTCTTTGGTTAGCGAGCTTGTGCTCAGCCATCTTTCTACATTCTTATAGTATTGAAGCCTGTACCCAAGAATTGGTGCTGCTCACAGTGAGCCAAGTCTTCCACATCAACTAACAATCAAAGCAATTCCCCGCAGACATAACTACAAACTAGCTTGATGTAGATAATTCCTCATTAAGACTTTCTTCCCGGTTAATTCCAGGCTGTATCAGGGGACATGTTGATACAGCACTTTGTAGAAAACCTCACAACATGCAGGCCGAGTTAGATTTTCCATTTCTTCCCTCCTCTTCCCTTTAAACACTGTCTTCACCAGTAAAGAATTACGCGTGTGTGTGTGTGTGTGTGTGTGTGTGTGTGTGTGTACGTGCGCATACATGCTTCTGCCTCACAGTAAGGAATGAACTGCATACCTGTGGATAATAAGCACATGATCTCCATGATCTTTCTTTCTTTCTTTTTTAAATTAGGTATTTTCCTCATTTACATTTCAAATGTTATCCCAAAAGTCCCCCAAACCCTCCCTGCCACCACTCCCCTACCCACCCACTCCTACTTCTTGGCCCTGACGTTCCCCTGTAATGAGGCATATAAAGTTTGCAAGAGCAAAGGGCCTCTCTTCCCAATGATGCCGACTAGGCCATCTTCTGATACATATGCAGCTAGAGACACGAGCTCCAGGGGTAAGATAAACTCCTTTGCCAAACTTCAGGATTATTCCTGTGGTTTAGACACTATCTATCCACCAAGGGCTCAAGTATTAGAAAGATTGGTCCAGAGGTTTGCTTAGCCCCAGTCATTATTTAAATGGAGGCTTTGCCCTTGGAAGAAGTTAATGTCATTCTCATAGAACTCCTCCACAATGAACTCCACAAAGAATGAGTTATTGTAAAAGATTAAGACTGGGGTTGACAAGATGGTCCAGTTGGTAAAGACATGTGCTATGTAGCCTGACTAGCCAAGTTCCATCCCAGAGACCTATGTGGTGGAAAGAAAGAACCAACTCCCACACTTTGTGCTATGGCTGCAATAGTAGTGTTATGTCAGCACACACACACACATACACACACATACAAATAACTTTTTGGTTTGGGTGTTTTGGGTTGTTGTTTTGTTTTGTTTTGTTTTGCTTTGTTTTAAGATTAAGATTAGTTCCTCCAGGAGCTAGAGAAAGTATCCAAGGAGCTAAAGAGACCTGTAACCCTATAGGTGCAGCATTATGAACTAACCAGTACCCCGGAGCTCTTGACTCTAGCTGCATATGTATCAAAAGATGGCCTAGTCGGCCATCACTGGAAAGAGAGGCCCATTGGACACGCAAACTTTATATGCCCCAGTACAGGGGAACGCCAGGGCCAAAAAGGGGGAGTGGGTGGGTAGGGGAGTGGGGATGGGTGGGTATGGGGGACTTTTGGTATAGCATTGGAAATGTAAATGAGCTAAATACCTAATAAAAAATGGAAAAAAAAAAAGATTAGTTCCTCCAGGCTCTCTTGCTTCCTGTCTTACCATGTGATCTTTCCTATTCTAATTTCATTTTAATACTGTGATAAAACACTCTGAATAAAAGCAACTTAGCGAGGATGACTTTGTGGTGGTTTCAATAGGAGTGGCCCCGGGTTTCATGTGTTTGAAATGCTTGGGCCATAAAGAGGTATTAGGACTTTTAGGAGGTGTGGCCTTATTGGAATAGGTGTGGCCATGTTAGAGAAAGTGTGTCACTGTAGGGGTGGGCTTCAAGGCCTCTTATGCTTAAGCTACTCCCAGTGTGGCACGCAGTCTCCTTCTGCTGCCTGTGAATCAAGATGTAGAACTCTCAGCTCCTTCTCCAGCACCAAGTCTCCCTATCCACCACTATGCTTCCTGCCATGATGATAATAGAATAAACCTCTGAAACTGTAAGCCAGACCCAATTAAGTGCTTTCATTTATAAGTGTTGCCTTGATCATAGTGTCTCTTCACAGCAATAAAACCCCAACTAAGACTGGCTTTATTTCAGCTCACTCTTCCAAGTCACAGACCATTACTGAGGGAAGTCATGGCAAGGACTAAAGCAGAACCCATGGAGAAGTGAGGCTGATTGGCTCACTTACCAACCCAGACCCACATGTCTCAGGATGCTGCTTTCTACCCTGGGCTTTTCCCATCTCCCCATAATCTCACAGGCATGGCCACAGGCCAATCTGAACTGGCCATTTCAATGAAGGTTCCTCTTCCCTGGACACTCTAGGTTGTTTCAAGTTGACAGCAATAACTAAGCATCCCCCATGCTCATTTTGCCCACCTGTCATGATGCCTATACCATAGGCGATGTAGCGAAACAAGTGTAAACACTTTGCTCTGGGGCTTCTAAAGCCATAAGCTCAATAAACCTCTTTTCTTTTACAAGAGTCCAACTTCAATTATTTTAGTATAGCAGGGTTTGGTATAAATGTCTACATTAAATAAATAAAAGATGACCCCCAAGGTCGTAGAAGCTACAAGCTAATGAGGACAGATATATCTCTGCTAAGATCGCCAATACCCCCAAGTCCCATGACTGTAGCCCACAGGCTGGGACCGAAAATCAAAACTTGAAAGTGTCCCTTCCTTTGACCGAAAGGTGGTGATATCACTCAACTCCCTCTGAGTCTCAAGCCCGGGTGGGTCTACAAGCATTCGGCCTCCTCCCTAAAATCAAAGAGGCAATGCCAAGTTCCCCAGGTACACTCACAGGATCCACTTCTAATCCATCCATGTGAGAGGGCAGGCTACTGCACTCACATGGACCTGCAAAACCAGTGGGCTTCTTTCCCACTGCCAACCAGGTATTTCACCTGACTCACCTCCCAGACTGATCTCAGGAGTCAGAAATTATCTTGAGGTTAGAACTACACAATGCAGAAGCAAGACTAATTTAGGAACAGATATGGATCATTTATGTTGAGCCAGTTATTCTGAAAAGGAAGCAAAAGATATGGAACAGGCTGAAAATGGTATAGTGGGCAAAGTGTTTGCCCCATAAGTGCAAGAACCAGAGTTCAGAGCCGCAGAACTCATTGTCACACTGAGCCAGTAATCCCTGAACTTGGGAGGCAGAGATAGAGTGCTTCCCAGGCACATAGCTGGCTAGAGTACTGTAACTGGTGATCTCTGGGGTCAGCAAGAGACCTGCCTCAGGAAATAAGTGGAAAGCACTTCAGAAACACTTAATGTCAACCCCTGACCTCCCCAGGTGTGCATATGCATGTGCCCACTCAGATACACACACACACACACACACACACACACACACACACACACACACGACATAGAGCAGAAGAGAAGGAGCAAGGCATTAGGAGCTATCTTAATCCTTTGGGGCTGCTATAACAAAACATTTTAGACTGTGTAGTTTATAAAGAACAGTAACTCATTTCTTACAGGTCTTGGGGCTAAGAAGGCTAAGACCAAGGTTTCAGCTGGTTGGATGTGTGAAGAAAAAAAAAAAAACTACTTCCTTGGTGGCTGTATCTTTAACTGTGCCCAATATACTATAAAATTTTGTCTCTCTCTTTGTCTCTCTGTCTCTCTCTCTCCATCTCTCTCACTGTCCCTGTCTGTCTCTGTTTCTGCATGTGTATCTCTCAGCCTCTCTCTCTCTCTCTCTCTCTCTCTCTCTCTCTCTCTCTCTCTCTCTCTCACTAAATACAAGGTCTTGTTCATCTTAATCACATGTTCCACCCCTAAGTGGCATCTCCAGCCATGGACTTAGGCACTATACCCCTCATGTGGTTTCACTCTAATAACATGCTCCATAGCCCTTGCCTTCAGACATCGTCATTTAAAGACCAAGGAAGGTATCAACACACAAATGTGTAGGTGGGTCACAGCCTTCGGACCCTAACAGGTAAAGGTCTGCTAGCCACCTTTTCCATCACTATCGTCCCCCAGTCTTAGAGTGAAGGGTTTGGGGAGTGAAGACACCTAGGACCATGAGCTAGCTGTATCTCTACTTGGTTCCCACGGGTGATGGCAACATGCTCCCTGATGTAATGATTCTTTTTATGTGACAGGGAGTTGGAGGAAAGGATGCTGAGCGAAGAAGTCCATATATCCTCCGTAGCTTGAATTACCACAATGAATTGCTCCATTACTCACCTTTACACTGGACATTAATCACAAACAAAACCTAAAACTGCAGCGCCAGGGAGTCAGGAAAGATGCTCTATTTCAACCCTGTCTCCCATGCCAAGTAGATGGGACCATGGTGAGAGATCCACGCTCTTCTTGTTCTCCATCTGTTCTAAACCATGGATGGAAAAATCTGTGGGGGAAACTCGAACAGTGACTGAGAAGAGCTGGACTGATTGGAAAATGTCCTGTAGTCACTGATAAGATCCACACAAGACCCATCACTGGAAGCAAGTGTTCACCATTCATCCTATCTATATGCCTCTTACCTTACCCCTCCCTGGGGATTTATATAATTAATATTTGTAAATTATTTGTAATAATTTTTGTATTAATATTTGAAGAGACATTTTTCCTGTGGTGTATCTACTGTACAATTGTCAATGTTGCTGTAACTCATCATCCGTGCTCCTGAAAACAACCCTAAGTAAAACCCATTAGGGACACACACACACACACACACACACACACACACACACACCATAAAAGTAGAAGAGGACTAAGTGTAATCCCAGAATGCATTGGGGAGGGGATCACGAAGTCTCACCCCTATCTGAGGAGCTATGGGCTATTGATGGCTATTGGAGAAGGGAGTCAGGGTCAGTTTTCTTCAGGTGTGTGACCCAGAGATACACCCCATGCTCCAGGAGCTGACATTACACCCATGCACAAAAGACAGCTCTAAACAGATACACTTGATATTTAGAGAGAGAGAGAGAACACATAAAGCTGGGAAGAAAAAGTGATGGGTGTATAGGGGAAGAACTTAAGGGGATGGAATGGGGTATCTTTGATCCAAATAACATTATATTCATATGTGAATAATAAACAAAAATATTTGTTTAAAATGTTGAATGACTCATTGGGTAGATGAATGGAATGAGTCAGGGAAAAAAGGTAGTGGGTGAATATAGGCAAAATAAATCATATGCATCTATGAAAATATCAGAATAATATTATGTAGTATTATGCAGTAAGTACAATAATACATAATTAACATATGCTAATGAAAAAGAGAGGATTCTGTAGGAAAACCCTGCAGCTAACATCGAAGTCTGATGTTACCAGAAAGTCCTGAGCTCTGTGCAAAATGGTGGACTCCCTTGTCAGCAGGGCTTCCTCTCGCAGGTATAGGAATCCCAGACACCATACCCTATTCCTTCCGAATGTCACATAGCCTAGGTTTGGCTTCCTTTCTCCCAATAAGAACCCATTCAGCTAGCACCTGAGATTCCTGGTATCCGCCCCCGCCATTATAATGAGGCATCTCAGTACCTTAGCCTTCAGCCAATAACCTTTGCCCACCCTGGACATCCCTACCCCCATCCCCAAAACTTGATTCACCCCAAGTAAAGTTAAAACTATAATATTCAGAGTCACAGATAGAAATACTGTGACCTCCCAAAAGAAAAAGGAAAGGAAAGTTTACTTAACTCAAGTCTCAGAAGCTGGAAGATTGTGAAGATAAAAGACAAGTTATCAGGAGATGTGTAATTCTCATCTTCACCTGCCTGCAAGTTCTAACAAAGCATGCAGTGTGCTACTCTGTCCTAACTTATGGAAGCAGGACAAACTGAGTGTAAGCGAGCTTTCGGGGCATCATCAAAATGTGCAGGGAAAAAAAAAAAAAAAACTCCAGACTAGAATGAGTGTTTGGTGGGACTTCCTGACATATTTCCTCCTTGCCAGCTGTGTGGTTAATAGAGGTCTTATGTAAGTAAGCTAGGAACAAGGTAGTGTGGTGTGGTTAGTCCCCAGTCTCCTGTCCGCTGTCTCCACAGCATCAGGCAATCCCTGTAGCTAGAAGCAGAGGATGCTCTGCCTGGTTCAATGTCCTTTGCGTCTGACTCTTCCTGAAGCTGTTTCTTTCTACATCCATCCTTTGAAAGAAAAATTGGTTCTTCTTTGCAAATTAATTCACAACTCAACTTGCAACTCATTTTTCAAAGAATACTAGTAATTAGTTTGATCAACTGTTTGAATGAGAAAGAGGAAAGAATAAGTTTTCCAATTTTATTTTAGTAGATATCGACAGGGAAAAGGAGGGGGTGAAAGATAATGTGGTACTTTGGTGTGTGTGAGCGCAAGCACACGCATGCGTGCACTCATGCACGCATGTGCCAGAAAGCTCCAAGCCGCTGCTATCTCCCCAGTACTGAATCACAAGTGCACCCACCACGCTTGTTTGTTTATTTGTTTGTTTGTCTGTTTTTCACCTGAGTTCTAGAGCTCAAACTCAGGTCCTCATGCTTGCAAGACCAGAACTTTACCAACGGAGCCCTCTCCCCAACCCTGCCAAACACATTATGTATTAAAATGTCGTGATGATGATAAATGTTCCCTACGCTAATTTCTAAAGCTGTAATAAAAACTGTACAAAAGTTAAGCACCATAAACACAGTGCTGCCATACAAAGGTGTGCTTGAATGGGTGGTAAATAAGTCATCATGCAAACTTGGAAAACTGAGATCTCGTTGGACTCTCTGGGCACCTGTGCAGTAGATACCGTATTTTTAAAAAGTTCCTCTTATTTCCAGTCTAGGGTTGAGGCCCAATGAGCTTCTCTGTCCTCTGTGTTAGCATGCCTATTAGTATCACCACTGATCACAAGAACCTTCTAAATATGCACCCTTATACCCACAGACACAAGTGTGGCTCTCATCCACCATCAAGGAACAACAGAGACTGTTACAGAAGACTACAACCAGTCAAAATCCAGGCAACAAGAGATCATGAGGTGTCTAGCGCCAGGTGACACATTCACAGCACTGTTAGGAGACAGGTTTCTTAGTCCAGCCATCTCAGGATCGAGTTCCATCTTGCTGACAGGGTCAAAACTGAGTTCACATTCCCAAGCCAGGGAACCAACCTCTATCCTGCTTCTTCAGGTGTTTCCTGTTTGTTAACCAATGATGCTGTAAAGAGGGATAGTGCTGCTATCCTGTTACCTAAACAATGGCACCCAAGTCATAAATGTGTTGACTGTCTTGACTTAATTAACTACATAAGGCTTGCCCATTCCTTTGTTCTCTTATCATTCTAAATTCGAAACCAGAGTCCAGGAGGGGACCTGACATATGTCAAAATATGATTGGTCAATGCTGCATCCCATGTTGATCCCCCCCTTGCTTTTGTTCACATCCTGTAAAAAAAATGCCGTACAGGTACAGTCTCCCTTCCGGGGACAAAACTCAGATCCTGAACTGGCCACCTCCCTGTGCATGCAGAAAATAAAGCGTTTGTTTTTAAGCTTCTGTCTCTGAAGTGAGTTTTCCCGGCTTCTATCCCAAAGCCAACAAGACAATTCCTATACTTACCATTTTGGAAGATGGAAAAGGAAGTTTGCTACAACGTTTTTTTTTTTTTTTTGGTTGTTGTTGTTTTCTTCTAGAAATGCAGCAAGCTACACAAATGAAGTCTCTTATCCCACAGTTGGTTATGCAATGCCAAGTAGATAGCTCAAGCAACAATATATAGACATATATGCAATTAACTAAAAAGAAGCCACGTATTTCAGAGAGAAAGGGAAGATACACAGGGATACTAAATGAACAAAGGGGAAAGGAAAATAATGTAATTATTATTACTATTATTGTTATTAGAAGAAAGACAGAAAGAAAGAGAGAAAGAAAAACAAAGAAAGAAAGAAAGAAAGGAAGGAAGGAAGGAAGGAAGGAAGGAAGGAAGGAAGGAAGGAAGGAAGAAAGAAAGAAAGAAAGAAAGAAAGAAAGAAAGAAAGAAAGAAAGAAAGAAAAGTAAGTCTTCTTTGTAGAAAGAACAAGGGAAACGCCAGCCTTGAACATTGCTAGTCTTCCCAAAGCGTCAGCACGAGCCATTGGCACCCGGAAGCCAGGCCCGGCAGCCTTTGTTGCTCTCACTGGGGGTTTGTTTGTTTGTTTGTTTTTGTTTTGTTTTTTGAGACAGGGTTTCTCTGTGTAGCCCTGGCTGTCCTGGAACTCACTCTGTAGACCAGGCTGGCCTTGAACTCAGAAATCTGCCTGCCTCTGCCTCCTAAGTGCTAGGATTAAAGGTGTAGGCCACTAAGGCCCAGCTTCTCACTGGGGTTTCTTTTTGTATTCATTACTTGTCTCATTGCTGTGACAAAATACTTGACATGAGGCAACTTAAGAGAGAGTTTATTTGGGCTCATAGTTCAAGGGGAAACAGAGTCCAGCATGGTCTGGAAGGCACAGAGGAGAGGGACAGATCACACCTGCCATCAGGAGGTAGAACTGTGCTAGAAACCCTCCAGCCCAGGCTGGAGAGATGCTCAGGGGTTAAGAGTTCTCAGCACTCATATGACGCAGCTCACCACTGCCTGCAGCCCAGCTCCAGAGGGATCCGATGCCCTCTGGCCTCCATGAACAACAAATGCACATACCCACACTCTCACACACATACACAATTTAAAATAATGTAAGTAAACCTTTAAAGATAAATAAATGAAAACCTTTTTGTAAAAGTGCCTCAAGGTCCACTTCCAAGGACCCACTCCCTCCAGGTTCTATTTCCTTCAAGGTTCCACAACTCCACAAACAGCATCCCCAGCAGGGAATTAAGTGTTCAAACACAGGGGCTTGCAGGGACATTTCTCATTCAACCACACTAATCTGCTCTGAATCCTGAAACCATTGTTTTCAATTCTCTATTGTAACAGAGATAAGAAGCAGAGGAAATTCCACAGCCTCCCTTCCCCCCCCCCCCCCAATAAAGGACGCTAAGGATTTTGACATGGTCCACGTTAAAAACAAATTACAATTTTTAAAAACAGCCCCTGCAAAGAAGCCAGGTTGAGAGTTCACAAACTAGATGCACTGGGGTGGAAGGAAGGGTTTACACTGAGGCTGGACTCGTTCTGACAGAGCTCTAGGCTCAACGTTTTGTAAACGTTGAGCCTAGAGACTTCCCTCCCTCCCACACTGAAGGGATCCAGCTTCAAATTGAAAGATGATTGAATGCAGCAGGCCAGCTTTGCCGCCTAACATATGCAGCTGCAGGCACCAGCCTAAGAAATGTGATTTTCCAGGCTGTTTGGCCAGAGCTGTTATCATCGAAGATATCACTTATGTGAAATACATTCTCTCTTAAAACAATAATCAATATTAGACACCTGCTGCTTTCCCATTCAAATTCTGGAGACTTGAGTTCTAGTTGGAGAGGAGATATGGAAGGGAAAGCCCTCTGGGTTTCCTCCAGGGCCAGCAAGGGCTGATCTGAACCCTGGGCACAGAGGGGAAGATGTTGTAGCTAGTAGAAGGTCACTTGTTATATAGCTTGGAGTGCAATCTTTTTTTTCCCCTCTCACCTCTGCCTTTGGTATATGTTGATTTGTTTTATAAAACTGAGTTTGATGTGGTGGGAGGGGGATTTAGTGGGCCAATGCTGAGGCACCCCTCCCTGCCAGGTATCAGCCATATGATGGGGCTAGTATAAAAGGAAGTTTATTTGGGACCTGGGAAAGGGGTCTGGGGAGGGGAAGAGAGGCAGAGAAAGAAAAGGGACAGAGAAGAAAGAGGTCAGCTCGGAACACATGGGGAGAGAGGAAGAAGATGGATAGAGAAGGCAGCGGGGCAGGAAGAGAGAGAGACAGTGAGACAGAGAGACCTAACAGTCCTTTTATACTTGCAAGCCAGGCTTGTACCTGACTGTTGCTAGGTAACTGCTGGGTGGAGCCTAGAGGAAATGCTAACAGGAGGGATAGGTAGAGAGATAAATGTGTAACTATGCATGTGTGAGGGTGTGTGTATGTGATTGTCTATGTGTGTGACAGTATGAGAGAGAAAATATGTGAGAGTGTATGTCAGTGTGTATGCAGAGTGTGTGTATATGAGTTGTGTTTGAAGGTGTATGTCTGCAAGAGTGTGTGTGAGTCTGTGTGTACATGTGTAAGTCTATACTTCTATGTGTCTGTGTGTGAGAGTGAATGAGTGTGTGCATATGTTAGTGTGTGTGTGTGTGTGTGTGTGTGTGTGTGTGTGTGTGTGTGTGTGTAGGGGTTATATAAGAACTCATCACAGTCAGACCACAGGAAACTCATTACTGTAGTAGAAAAAGAAAGGTTTACTAGGATTGGGGAAATGACCCAGTAGGTAGTGCTTGCCTCAAAAGTACAAGGAGACGAGTTCAGATTCTCAAAACCCATATGAAAAGCCAGGCATGGTAGCACAGACTCATAATCCTAGAAAATGACAAGGTCAAAGACAAAGACAGGCAGACCCCTGGAAGCTTGCTGGCCAACTACTCCAGCTGCTGGGCAAAGCAACAGACCCCTGTCTCAAACAAAGTCAGAAAAAGGAAGGCAACTGAGAAGTGAAACCTGCTGTGCAAATGCCCTGAACAAATACTAATCCAAGGCCACCAGTGCCACTGAGACCACGAAACAAGGTTTCCTTTTGGCTTTGGTTTGGTTTGGGTTGGGTTGGTTTTGGGTTTGAGATTTGTTTTGGTTTGGGTTTGGTTTGGTGTTGTTGGGTTCTGGTTCTGGTTTAGGTTTGGGTTTTGCTTTGGTTGTTTGAGATGGCATCTCCCTAAATTGTTCATGCTAGTGTGAAACTTAGAATCCTGCCTCCAACTCCAAGCAAATGGATCACTAGTTTGTTCCCTGCAGGGGACTTGGTTTTGAAGGTAGATTACCAAGACTTCTTCGTACCTCACTGAGTATGTTCCTGGGATATTATTTTCTTAGCTCCAGCAGTGTAATGAAGAAAATGAATGAAGTGTTGTCAGAATTACTAGGAAGAAAGACTGGCTTCCCCCCAGCAACCCCAAGAAGCCAGGCTGGGCCACCCAACTTCAAGAGACCAACTAAACAGGCACATAGGAATAAAAGAAGGAAATTCATTCATGTGGCCATATTGTAAAGAGGAACAAATAAGCATGCCAAGTGACACCCCACCCCACCCCCAGGGCCAGCTTCAGAGTCCTGACGGGAGGTTCAGGTTTAAATACAGACCAAGAGCTGTGCATAGTCAAGGTGTCCCCATCAAGGTGTGGTCCCACCTGTCACTGACCCATCCTTGACAGTCTGACAAATTGTCAGAACTGTGTGAAATCTCTTCCTGGGAGATAGGCTCTTCCTCCGACAGACATTAGACTTCAGGATTTTCCTTCTCTTTATATGAAATTTCTGAGGAAATTCCAATT
Source organism: Mus musculus (assembly GCF_000001635.26). Taxonomy (NCBI): domain Eukaryota; kingdom Metazoa; phylum Chordata; class Mammalia; order Rodentia; family Muridae; genus Mus; species Mus musculus. The sequence continues at coordinate 125,275,425 of NC_000067.6, forward strand.
CCTAGGGCTCCATTGTTTCCATAGTCTGATAGCCAAGGGGTAGGCACAAGTATCCCTTCAGCAAACCTTCAGTTCTGCCACCACAGTTATGAAACCAAAGTGGCCTTCTTTGAAGCAAAGTCTACTACTTGGTAGGAATAATAATAATAATAATAAAGAATTCTGTTTTAATAAGGAAAAGTTGAAAAGAATCTCAACACATTTAAAGAGAAGACACTGTTTGAGGACAGGGTCAGAAAGAAGAATCTGGGTTAACCTGTAGTAACTCTCTCCTCTCTGCCTTTTCCCAGATGAAATGAAGAAAGGACATCGCAGCAGCAAGAAGAGCCTGCAAAAAGATGTTGTCAGCAGCTCAGTGACAGTGACAACTATTAGTATACTTTTGGAGGGTGGGGAAAGGGCTCAATGGGTAAAATGTGGCTACACACATGTGAGAACATGAGTTCAATTTCCAGAATACATGTAACAGCCAAATTTGGTGTGTATGTCTATAATCCCAGCACTGGGAAGGATGGCAAAGGCAGATCCCTGGGACCTTCTGGCCAGCTAGTCTAGCTGAATCTATGAACTTCATGTTCAGTGACAAACCCTTTGTCAGTAAAATAATGAAGGAAGACACCCAATTTTGATTCTATCTCTGGCCTTCATAGATACCTGCACACACAGGTACAAACACATACACACGATAAATAAATAAACAATATACTTTTAGAGGTTTTTTTTTTAATTAGGTATTTTCCTGGTTTACATTTTCAATGCTATCCCAAAGGTCCCCCATACCCACCCCCCAATCCCTTACACACCCACTCCCCTTTTTGGCCCTGGCGTTCCCCTGTACTGGGGCATATAAAGTTTGCAAGTCCAATGGGCCTCTCTTTGCAGTGATGGCCGACTAGGCCATCTTTTGATACATATGAAGCTAAAGACAAGAGCTCCCGGGTACTGGTTAGTTCATATTGTTGTTCCACCTATAGGGTTGCAGTTCCCTTTAGCTCCTTGGGTAATTTCTCTAGCTCCTCCATTAGGGGCCTTGTGACCCATCCAATAGCTGACTGTGATCATCCACTTCTGTGTTTGCTAGGCCCCAGCATAGTCTCACAAGAGAGAGCTATATCTGGGTCCTTTCAGCGAAATCTTGCTAGTGTATGCAATGGTGTCAGCATTTGGAAGCTGATTATGGGATGGATCCCAGCATATGGCAATCACAAGATGGTCCATCCTTTCATCACAGCTCCAAATTTTGTCTCTGTAACTCCTTCTATGGGTGTTTTGTTCCCATTTCTAAGAAAGGGTAAAGTGTCCACACTTTGGTCTTCGTTCTTCTTGAATTTCATGCGTTTGGCAAGTTGTATCTTATATCTTGGGTATCCTAAGTTTCTGGGCTAATATCCACTTATCAGTGAGTACATATTGTGCGAGTTCCTTTGTGATTGGGTTACTTCACTCAGGATGATACCCTCCAGGTCCATCCATTTGCCTAGGAATTTCATAAATTCATTTTTTTAATAGCTGAGTAGTATTCCATTGTGTAAATGTACCACATTTTCTGTATCCATTCCTCTGTTGAGGGGCATCTGGGTTCTTTCCAGCTTCTGGCTATTATAAACAAGGCTGCTATGAACATAATGGAGCATGTGTCCTTCTTACCGGTTGGGACATCTTCTGGATATATGCCCAGGAGAGGTATTGCAGGATTCTCCCGTAGTACTATGTCCAATTTTCTGAGGAACCGCCAGACTGATTTCCAGAGTGGTTGTACAAGCTTGCAATCCCACCAACAATGGAGGAGTGTTCCTCTTTCTCCACATCCTCGCCAGCATCTGCTGTCACCTGAGTTTTTGATCTTTGCCATTCTGACTGGAGTGAAGTGGAATCTCAGTGTTGTTTTGATTTGCATTTCCCTGATGATTAAGGATGTTGAACATTTTTTCAGGTGCTTCTCTGCCATTCGGTATTCCTCAGGTGAGAATTCTTTGTTCAGCTCTGAGCCCCATTTATTAATGGGGTTATTTGATTTTCTGGAGTCCACCTTCTTGAGTTCTTTATATATATTGGATATTAGTCCCCTATCCAATTTGGGATAGGTAAAGATCCTTTCCCAATCTGTTGGTGGCCTTTTTGTCTTATTGACGGTGTCTTTTGCTTTGCAGAAGCTTTGCAATTTTATGAGGTCCCATTTATCGATTCTTTTTTTTTTTTTTAGGTATTTTCCTCGTTTACATTTTCAATGCTATCCCAAAGGTCCCCCATACCCACCCCCCAACCATTTATCGATTCTTGATCTTACAGCACAAGCCATTGCTGTTCTATTCAGGAATTTTTCTCCTGAAAAATCTCGAGGCTTTTCCCTACTTTCTCCTCTGTAAGTTTCAGTGTCTCTGGTTTTATGTGGAGTTCCTTAATCCACTTAGATTTGACCTTAGTACAAGGAGATAGAAATGGATCAATTCGCATTCTTCTACGTGATAAACGCCAGTTGTGCCAGCACCATTTGTTGAAAATGCTGTCTTTTTTCCTCTGGATGGTTTTAGCTCCCTTATCAAAGATCAAGTGACCATAGGTGTGTGGGTTCATCTCTGGGTCTTCAATTCTGTTCCATTGGTCTACTTGTCTGTCACTATACCAGTACCATGCAGTTTTGATCACAATTGCTCTGTAGTACAGTTTTAGGTCCAGCATGGTGATTCCACCAGAGGTTCTTTTATCCTTGAGAAGACTTTTTGCTATCCTCGGTTTTTTGTTATTCCAGATGAATCTGCCGATTGCCCTTTCTAATTCGTTGAAGAATTGAGTTGGAATTTTGATGGGGATTGCATTGAATCTGTAGATTGCTTTTGGCAAGATAGCCATTTTTACAATGTTGATCCTGCCAATCCATGAGCATGGGAGATCTTTCCATCTTCTGAGATCTTCTTTAATTTCTTTCTTTAGAGACTTGAAGTTCTTATCATACAGATCTCTCACTTCCTTAGTTAGAGTCACGCCAAGGTATTTTATATTATTTGTGACTATTGAGAAGGGAGTTGTTTCCCTAATTTCATTCTCAGCCTGTTTATTCTTTGTGTACAGAAAGGCCATTGACTTGTTTGAGTTAATTTTATATCCAGCTTCTTCATTGAAGCTGTTTATCAGGCTTAGGAGTTCTCTGGTGGAATTTTTAGGGTCACTTATATATACTATCATATCATCTGCAAAAAGTGATATTTTGACTTCTTCGGTTTTTTTTTTTTACAATAGCATTTTTATGTACTTTAGAGTATTAATATTTTAAAATTTGTGTGTGTGTTGTGGCCAGAATAGAGTCCCTGAACATCATAAGATCACTTCTGTAAATGATGTGGCAGTTTAATTTGTGTTGTTCCTAGGAATACTCATGTCGTAGACCACTGGAAACAGTCTGGCTCCCCCAATGAACAAGCAGTTGACAGTAAGAGAATGACGGAAGAACTCTGAGCATCTAGAACTCTAGTTAAAAGAGTGAGGCAAGGATCACCGTGGCAATTATATGCTATTAGTAGAAGACTTTGTTTCTCAGGGGTTAAGGAGATGGTGCCATGGAGAAAGTAAACACTTTACAAGTCTGAGGATCTGAGTACAAGCTCCAGGATACACTTGAAAGTTGGCCATGCCAAATTAAGAGCCATCCCATGGGCAAGCACCAATCCCTAACACTATTAATGATATTCTATTGTGCTTGCAGACAGGAATATGTTGTCCTCTGAAAGGATCCACCCAGCAGCTGACTCAGACAGATCCAGAAACCCATAGACAGTGGATGGGGCTTGGGGACGCTTATGGAAGAATGGGAGGAAGGATTGTGGGCCTTTGAAGGGAGTCGAAACTCCACACAAAGAACAACAGAGTCATGTAACCTGGACCTTTGGGGTTCTCAGAGTCTGAACCACAAACCGAAGAACATACACAGGCTGAACCTAGTCCTCCCCACTCATCTGTAGCAGATGTGCATCCTGGTTTTCATGAGGGTCCCTAACAACTGGAGCAGAGCTGTTATCCCAAAGCTGTTGCCTGTGTGTGGGATATGTTCATCTAGTAAGGCTGCCTTGTCTGGCCTCAGTGGGATAGGAAGTGCCTCGCCTCAAAAAGACTTGAAATGCCAGGGTGGGAGGATACACAGGGAGACCCCTACCTGCTCAGAGAAGAAGGGGAGGGGAGGAAGGACTGTGGGAGGCAGTGACAGGGAGGGAGCAGTGAGCAGGATGTAAAGTAAATAAGTTAAAAAATAAATTAATTAAATTAAAAGTTGGGCATGGTGATGTGCACTTGTAATTCCAGCACTGAGCAGACACATAGACCCTTGGGGCTCACTGGCCAGCCAGCCTACCCTACTAGGTGAGTTCCAGGCTAGTGAAGGACTCTCTGTCAAAGAAAAGATGGATGATGTCTGAGAAATTCCACCCAAGGTTGAACTATGGTCTCTACATTTATGCACACACATGTACACACATATACATACCATATACACACAAAAGAAATCCTCCTTCTAGGCTTTTGATAGGGATAGTAAAAGGACAAGATGTAGCTACTAGTGTCTCCCGGTTTCAATGGCAGATCCGATTGTGTCCAGCAATTGAGGTACCATTGTTTCTGAACTAAGTTTGTGTGGTGTTTTCCTTCACTCGGCAGTTCGACTGGGTTCCAGAGAGAAAGGTACAGTGGCAAAGTGTGGGTTTGCCAGATGTGTACCACAAAAAACCGTAGGGATTTTGAAGCATGGGGCTGGCATTGTAACAACCCATCATTTGGAACTTAGCAAGTTGGTTGGAGAGACTTTGGAGCTCTGAGTCAGAGAGTCTCCATGAGATAAGAACAGGCTAGCCATTGCCCGCCAATGCATGTCCAGCCAGCCTGCCAGGGCAGAGTAGATGGGCAAAACACAGGAACTTGGTGTCTCTTTTTAATATTTCCTGCAACAGGTGGCGAACCAATATGTTGGGCAAGAATCCACTAGAAATGTAAGATTATTAGCCTGAGATTTAGAGTTTTATTTTTTAAGTGAATAGCTGGGTAGTGCTGGGACAAGTCACTCTCAAGTATAGGGACCTTGAAACAAAGAAAGAGGGCTCTGAAGTCCCCTGCTGTGAAAAGAGACAAGATGGCTACTCTGAGTCAGAGACGGGAAAATGAAAGCTGCCTACATCTTGGGGCAGATATTGATTTAACTGTGAATTTATAATATGGGGAGTATTTGCTTTTAGGACAGATTTAAATACAGATTTTGTCCAGATCACATGGGGAATTTCACACATGGTTCGGAACTAGGATAAGAAAAATTAGTCACTGACTCCAAGTAGAGAGAACAGTGATAATCGCCTGCTATGGACAGGTATTAATTAATAGAAGTCTGTTGCTCCAGGTAGAGAGCATAACAGATAGATATTATAGCATGTATTAATAAAATAAATGTCTGTAGCTCCAGGTAGAGAGCTGAACAGATAGATGTTATAACAAGATGGTTGCTCTAGACAGAGAGCTTAACAAGTAAAATCTACCTACTTCCTATAGGCAGATATTAATGAAAGTTTGAATTAATTGCTTTAAAGAGAGTATAAATATATGTTACTCTGATGGGTCTTACAGGATACTCAAATTCTGTCTAACGTGGGCTCCATGGGACTTTGGGATTATTATCCTGCATGGCAAAATAAAAAGAGCCTAAGAATTGGCACATACAGTATTTTAATTTACTTCACTTGTTTTAGATTGTTTTTAATTTTCAAAATGGGTGTGATTTTGAGTTTTGTGGTTATACTATCCCTCTGGGAGAGAGGTCAAAATAAGGTTTTTCTGGTTACTGGCTCAAGGATGTGCTGATTTAGGAGAAAGGTTTTGTCTTTGTGACTTTAGAAAAGATGATTAGTGTCTATACACCTTCCAGAGTAATGTGAATCAGATATGAAGGGAGACCCCCTGAAGAACTAGATACCAGAGAATCAAATAAAAAAGTTATCTTGATGATACTAAAATTTCATTTTGAGATTTGTAGATTACAGAATATGCAGCCTTGTTGAGTCTCATTGTCAGACATGCTGAACTGACCTGCTTAGACTCCTGATGTCTTAGACTTACAGCCAGATCCAGTCAGAACACAGACATCAGGGACCAACTCCCCCCATTTTCCCATTTTTCCTATCCCCCTCCCCCTTCAAAATATCTCAATGCCCATATTCAGCTTGAAGAAGTTATGAAGAGTCATTGTGGCAGTTCCCTGGGCTTTGGGGCTAGAGGTGGTTACTCTAAGGTTGCCTTTCTAGGGAATTTAGAAATGGTCATAATTTGAACGGGGAGGAAATAGCTAGAATTGATTGTGTAGTCATAATCTCATTTGGTAGAAATCTTTATAATTGTTACTAAGTTCAAGTCATAATTTCTTATTTTGGTACAGAATTTATTTTGATGTAAAATCAAGGTTTTCATTAGTATAAATTTTTTCTATCGATACAAAAAATTTAAAAACACAAGGCTTGGACTCAGTCCTTCTATAACTGTTATTAAGAACTGATCTGAGATGTTTAAGTCTATGAGTTAAGGGCCAAATAGTAAATTCATGGCTCTGAGTTTATTGTTAGGGTGTTTTTAGATATTTTAATTAGAAATAGCTGAGGGTAGTTAATGGCCAACAGTCCAGATTACTTTACATAGATAGTTGGTTTTAAAAAAGTCAGAAATCCACAGAATGTGACATTTAATGTTATTTATTCACTTGTTGTTAAGACAAATCTGCTCCTAACAGCTTCCTATTCGTGAATTCAAAGAAACAGCTGAGCATCTCTACCTCCAGGTGAGGTTGTACATTGTGGCTAGGCGGCCACTGGGCAGAAATTGCCTAACTCCCCTGCAGCAGACCTATACTATTCTTGAAAGGACACAATTTATAGGTTAGCACAGCTTAGTTCTGCAAAGACAGAATAAGCTAGGCCTTAATAATTCCTGTTTTTCAAGGTCTCTCAGAATATTCTGGGCCAGAAGGCTGAAGACTGATTCTCCAACTTCTGACTTACTGGGACTGTATGGATAGGCAGTTGTCTCTACAACATGTCTCACTTCTGGAAGCTGTGTTAGGCTTCCTATATTTCCAGAAACGTTGGTCATTCTTGGATTTCCAATGAGGTTGAAAGACTACTTATGGTCTCATAGCCAACCCAGGCTGTTTAACATTGAGAGAACAGTTTGAAGAGGATGGTTTTCAGATGTCATACAATCTCAAGCCAGGACACAAGTCAGCTGTAGAGTTATGTCTTTTAAGTTAGAATAGATAGGCAGAAAGTACTATTTAATTGTCAAAAAATGATGGGCTGGATGTTAGGTCTAACTGTACTTTATAAATTCAAAATGGTAATAGTTGTGCACAATTTATATCTGAGATAAAAGAGTCTTTTAATCAGACAGAAAGGGGGAAGTATTGTGAATTGCTCTGGTGTTGCTTGTATTTTGAGGCTAATTCCTCTCTCTTTCTCTCTCTCTCTCTCTCTCTCTCTCTCTCTCTCTCTCTCTCTCTCCCTCCCTCCCTCCCTCCCTCTCGGGAGCAACTACAGATGAGGATTGAATCACATACTCAGGTGACTTCTTCTGAACCATCCACTAATGAATAAAGGAGCCAATCACTGGGTGAATAGGTGGGACCTCCAGGTTGGATAGGGGAAGAGAGTAGGCACAAGAGAGATATGGGCTTTTGGCCGGGATATCGAAAGAACGAGATGTCGCTACTAGTGTCTCTGGGTTTCAAATGGCAGATCTACCAGGATTTGCCACCAGAGGAATTAGATTTAATATGGTTTACAAGATTAGGATTCTAATTGCTTTTTGTTTTGTTTTGTCTTAATTTTGTTTTTGTTTTTTTATTAGATATTTTCTTTATTTACATTTCAAATGTTATCCCCTTCCTATTTTCCTCTCTGAAAATTCCCTATCCCTTCCCCGTCCCCTTGCTCCCCAATCCTCCCACTGCTGCTTCCTGGCCCTGGCATTCCCCTATACCTGGGCATAGAACCTTCACAAGACCAAGGGCCTCTCCTCCCATTGATGGCCAACTAGGCCAACCTCTGCTACATATGCAGCTAGAGACACGAGCAAGAGTCATGTGTACTCTTTGGTTGGTGGTTTAGTCCCCGGGAGCTCTGGGGGTACTGGTTACTTCATATTATTGTTCCTGTGCTCAGCAATCAAGTTATCATTGTTTCTGAAAAAGAAAAGAAGAAATCCTCCTCCTCCTCCTCCTCCTCCTCCTCCTCTGCCTGCATTAGAAAGATAAGAGCCAAGTACAAGTGAAGACACAGTGAGATCCTTTGGTGCCCTTAAAACTGTTCAGTGACAGCTGGGCATGGTGGCGCACTCCTTTAATCCCGGCACTTGGGAGGCAGAGGCAGGTGGATTTCTGAGTTCGAGACCAGCCTGGTCTACAGAGTGAGTTCCAGGACAGCCAGGGCTACACAGAGAAACCCTGTCTCAGAAAAAAAAAAAAAAAAAACTGTTCAGTGAGTGAACTCCATGGCATCACATCTAACACAGTTTCTGCTCAGCGGGCTCCCAGATGCACTGGCATTTCTGTCTCAGAACCTTAGCAACAACGCTGTATCCCATACTGTGTGAGAACATGGAAAATCAGGGACACGAAAAAGAGAAAGTCCAGATTGCTTTGCTCACATGAAGTCTTGAATATGGGGACACACTCGTCAGGAGGAAGACATTTTACAGTACATTTTACAGAAAGTTTTCATTAATGTTTGATTGGCTTGTGTTGGCTATAAATAATTGGTTTCAGGATGACATCTTTATACACACATTGAATGCATTTTGATCATATTTTCCCCATCACTCTCTCTCTCTTCCCCTACCACTTCTTCTAATCCTTTTCCTCTTCCCAACTAGTGCCTCTTATACTTTCATGGCTGATTGTTTTCTGACCCTCTGAGTTTAATCAGGATTTCCTACACGAATATGGGTGAGGAGTTATTCATGAAGCATGAGCAACTTGCCAGTAGCTACACCACTGAAGAATGGTCTGCCCTCTCCCAGCAACCAAACTACTAACAGCTTCCTCTGGGAAGGATGGGGTATTATTAGCTCTTCCCTCATCCATGATTGAATGACCATGGGCCCAATCTGAGCAGGACCAGTGTAGGTAATCCAAAGTATGCAGTGGCTATGTGTCTTAGTTTAGATTTTACTACTGTGAACAGACACCATTACCAAGACAACTCATATAAAGATCAACATTTAATTGGGACTAGCTTATAGGTCCAGAGGTTCATTGACATTATCAACAAGGCAGGAAACACAGCAGCGTTCAGGCAGGCACAGCATTGGAGGAGGTATGAGGTCTACAGCTTCATCCAAAGGAAGTCAAGAGCAGACTGTTTCCAGGAAGCTAGGAGGAGGATGTCCAAGCCCACCTCCACAGTGACACACTTCCTCCAACAAAACCACGCCTACTTCAACAAAGCCACTCCCCTGAGCCAGGCATATTCAAACCACCACACCTTTTCATGGCCAGAGGTGTACCAGCACTCTATCCATTACTCTGGCACACCCCACTGCACTTCCCTTTCCCCTGTTTTCCCTGAGCCTTGGAAGTAGAAGCATTGATGTACCATTTAAGAGTATGCATTCAATACTCAGTTATTCTCAGTACTTTTATAAGTTAGAAGTCTCAACAAGCAGAAAGATTCTTAAATGAAGAATGGTCATTCAGCTGTACCTAGTGGCATGGCCATGCTGTTGAAATTGGATCTGGCTGCATAAAGGTCATTATAATTCTTTAAGAGTTATCCTTTGATTTAATATGTGTGTCATACTGAAATGTAATGTTTATGGTGCATTTACCAGCTCTGTTCCAGGAGTTTGTTTATTTTTAGATTAATTAGGTAGAGATGATTTTTGTGTGTGTGTCTTCTTTGATGTAAATGTCTAAATGGTTTGTAATCCTAGCCTCACACTTCTTTTAAAGGACAGAGCCTGGAGAGATGATTCAGCAGTTAAGACCAAGTAATGACCCAAATTTGGTTCCTAGCCCTCTCTTGGGGAGGCTCAAAACAGCCTGTATCTCCAGCTCCAAGGGATCCAACACTCTCTTCTGGCCTCTGTAGGGACTTCACACATATGTCCACACACAGATATTTTATAAAATTAAAAATAAAATAAATCTTTTTAAAGAATTTTAAAATTTATTATTCCTGGCAACCTCTAAGAGTTCGTTAGTGTGAAGACGTGGTCAGAGTCTAAGTTTTAAACTTCCCTCATGCAATCGTAATAGTCAATCCTAAGATGAGAACCCATGAATTTAACCTAACCCAAGAGAACACGTGGGTTCTGTGAAACCATGACCCAGGAAAGCCATCCACACAGGGAGAGAATCCCAGCAAGAAAGGATTTGTGGAGGCCAATCTGCCAACCCAAGCTTGTAAAGTTATAGTGAACATAAGGACTAACCAAATCCTTTGATCTCAAAAACTTCTAAAAACTTAGTCATTTCTTTCCCTTTCCCATTTTTCAAATCAAAGGTTTCAGGCAGATTATCTTTAAGCAGGTTTCAAAGAATTTCTGCTGAAATTGAAATGTTGGTAGTTTCCAGCAGATATCAGAGGGAAACCCATGTGAAGCATGCCTGAGTGTCAGAATTGTGTATTGATCTTACTGAGCTTTGAAATGGAAGGGAGGGAGGGAGGGTCAGAGAAGAAAATGGAGATGTTGCGGGGTGAGGGACAAGGGGGGTAAAAGGAAAGGGAAAAAGAGAAGGGAGGAGAGGGGAAGGTGGAAGGGAAGGTGAAGGCACAGTAAAACCTTTTGACCTAATATTTTTTTGTCCTGTGAGCCAATTTTGAACAGGAGTGGTCTATTTTTATGGACAGCATCATCTGAAAGGTGAAAGGAGTCATTTTAAAGTGAGCTTTGGTTTTTCCTTCACTGGTAAGCTACTGAGAGATCGTCACAGAGGTGGGTCAGCCAAACTGCTGAGAAACATGAACAGTAATATCTAGTGAACCAAGACTCCAGACAAGTCTGTTCTCCCTCTCTTCTCCAGCCACCAACAGCACTCCTAAACCCACGGATCTCTAGGAAATTTGTTCTCTCAGGTGACAAGGAAATTCAGCATGACTCAGCAAAGGGCTCAGGGTGTGTCTGCCCCACTAGCTGACACAATGAATCTATTTATGTACAGGAGGTGGCTGAACTCTGGGGTGTCAACATTTATCAGCCAGGAAAATGGGAAATCATCTGTTCAGAGGGAAAATCCACTGAAAGTCTAAAAGTAATGTGCTGTCTTCATTTGGGCTTCCATGGGTGATTAAAATACCTTACAAAACACATTATCTAAAAAGAATCCTCTGGGCTCAGGAGAGGTTCATAGTATGGTTGTAAGTGTTTGCCACACCACAAGAACCTGGGGAGGTCAACAGCCTGGACCTCAGTGGTGGGCCAGCTTACCTGAATTGATAAGTCCCAAATCACTGAGAGATCTCATATGAAAAAATAATAATAATAATAATGTCATTCTGAGGAATGCCATTCAAGGTTGATCTCTGGCCTCTATTCATATGTACACACATATAATACATATGCCCTTGCACTCCAACACATAAACATGGACATATATGTCCTCATACATACATACAAACACATACAGAAAGATTAGATTGGAGAACAGGCAAATAAACAGATCATATAAAGACAGACAAGAAAACAGTTTCCATTTGAGAAAGAAGGCGGCCTTAAACATTACTAATCCTGCTGGCACTTGGATCGCCACCTCCCAACCTCCATAACTATGAAGGAATAAATTCTTCTGTTGTTTAAATCCTCCAATTAGAAACAAATTGACTAAGATCCAAAGTGTTGGGCAAGAGGAAGACTTTGAAACTGTAATTACATATCTAGCCAAATGGATATTTGATCTGGGGTTCGAAACCAGAACATTTTTCTTAATAGTGAAGAATTCATAAAGTTACTTCTTAGATAACATCTTTGAAAAATTGCTAATATGTGCATATATATATATATGTCCAGAGACTCAACAAGTAAAGCTGACTAAGAAAGCATTGCAGTTTTGCTCCGAAGGGTGGATGATAGTCAGCTCCTTGGAGATCAAAAGAAGAAAGTGTTGTGACTAAGATATTGGTCAAGTCTTGAGTATTGGACTCTCTACCAAATTTCTGCCAAACATTGCTTTATGCCACGCTTCATAATGCAGGCTAAGCCTTCCAAATAGCACTGAACTGATTGTCGTTGCTAAGTCTCTGTCAAGCCAAGCTCTCCATTCAGTGGTCAGTAAATAGCATGGGATCTGCACAGTCCATTTGCTGCAACTCAGTTTGACTGGTGTCAGAATCGTCAGCACTTCCTGGCACCAATGAGTACCGAAAATGAGTTTTTGTAATAAATGCTTCCTAGGAAAGAACAAAGTCAGACATCCATCACCCCCCAACCCCATTTAAGGCACGGCTCACACCCTTTGGGTCCGGAGACACTGTCTCTAATCAGCTTCCTTCAGCCACAGTGAGCTTTGTTCTGAACATCAGGAACGTTTTAGTGGATGAATTAGACTTAATAGAGAACAAGCAAGATGCAAACTTTATATGCCTCAGTACAGGGGAACGCCAGGGCCAAGAAGTGGGAGTGGGTGGGAAGGGGAGTGGCGGGGGGAGGGGAGTGGGAGGAGGGTATGGGGAACTTTTAGGATAGCATTTGAAATGTAAATGAAGAAAATACCTAATTAAAAAAAAATAGAGAACAAGCAAGGAAAAAAAAGTGCTCATTTTTGCAAATAAACCTGACCACATCCAATGCTGTTACTTGTGTCCGGGTAGGTACATTGCTGAATGTGGCTGTGCATCGAAGTGTGGACTGGCACATGTGAAAGCCAGAAGACGGCCTTGGCTTTGCTCCTCAGGTGCTGCTAACAGTGAGGCTCCCTTATTGATCTGGAGTTTATCAATTCACCTAAGCTGCTAGACAGGAAGCCCCAGAGATTCTTTTGTCTCCACTTCCTCAGTGCTGGGATTCCAAATGCTTCCCTGACAACATTTCTGTTACCTCTTTTGATTATATAGCTTGAGGTATTTGCCATTACTCTGGCTGTCTTTAGATATGAAAATAGCCAATGAAGTCATCCCTGGAACACCAGACCAACCCAACATGGTACTAAGGATGTTAGTTCATAGAATATCCTTCATCTCTGATCTACCAAGCCCTGGGATTAGAAGAGCCTCTCTGGTCACTATAGAGGATTGAAGCAGTGTCTTCCTCTCTCGATGTTTTCTGAGAATTTCTTGGTCTGGACTTCAGTTTTATTGCTTCAGGCAATCCTTTTCCACATCTGATCCTTCCTTTCCTTCCAGGATCTATTTCAATGAACACCAATAAAGTCTCGAGTGACTTTCCTGGGCAGGAACCACAAAAGGTGTGCTCAAGCCCTCTCCTTCAGATTCAATCTATATCTTTCCAGCGAATACGCTCCTTGAGTATTGACAGTAGGCAGCCGCTGGGATAGGGAGGGCCAGGTTAGTTTTCTCTAGGGGTGTGGTCCCAGTAGATTATTCACATTCTTGTGCATATGGGCAGCACCAATTAGACTTGGTGGGTTATTAATAACAAAAATATAAAATAAAGAAAGGACACAAAGTTGGAAGTGAGAGAAATAGGAGCAATAGGGAGAGTTGGAGAAAGGTTGTGGTGGATGAATACAATATATATATATTTATATATATATATATATTGAATAAATATATAGACCTTTCAAAGAATAAAATATGCTTTTAAACCAAATATAGTGGAACACACTATTAGTCCCAGTACCTGAAAGGCACAGGTAAGCTGATTTCTATGAGTTAGAAGCCAAACTGATATTGATATATATATATAGTGCATTCTAGGCCAGCAAGAGCTACTTAGTAAGACCTTCTTGTTGTTGTGTTGTGTGTGTGTGTTTGTGTGTGTGTGTGTGTGTGTGTGTGTTTAAGAGGACATGAAGTTGGGAGGAGGAGGGGGATAGGATTTTGGAAGAGTTGGAGAGGGAGTAGGTAGTGAATTAAAAATATGTTGTATGCATTATGGAATTCTCAAGGAATAAATAAAAATACTATATTTAAAACACAGAAAAGAATATGCTCTTTGGTCTCAGTATCCAGCAGAATCAACTTAATCTCAGCCAGTCCTCAGTGGTACTGTCTGAGAGCTGACCAGCCATAGTCTCAGTCGTCTGTCTTTAGTCTGTCTTTACTCATTGTAGACAATGATCAGATAACCTTGCCTGACTCCCCCAAAATTCCAAGGAATGTGGCTAGACCTTCTGAGTAATTTCCTGGAGTTTGTTTCCTTCCTTTAGAGGAAGACCAGAGAGAGAAGGCTCAGTAGGTAAAAGTACCTGCTGTGCAAGTCAGGCAATCTGGGTTCGATTCCCAGAACCCATGGTGGAAGGAGAGAACTGCCTCTTGAAGCTGTTCTGACTTCTACATGTGTCGTGGCACACATGCGCACATACCCTTGCACATTTATATCATGCACATATACACACACAATAAAAATAACAAAATGTCTGTTATATGGGAGGAGAAGAACTGTACAGAGCCTTCACCCTCTGCAGAGGTAAACTCTCTTCAGTCTCCCTCGAATGGATGCTGGACGTGGGAGATGGGCCAGGGAGAAGGAAGGAATGAGCTCCACATGCTCTTTGCATATCCTTCCCAGGTGGCCTCGTCTAGCACACTGTCTTCAAAGACTGGATGCTTGGCAGGATTTGGTTTAATTCTGACTTTGGAATCTTTGCTGAAAATCTGAGACAAGGGAAAAAGTGTCATTGAACAACTTGTGACACTTCAGTATGTATGAATCCTGACAAAATTGCCTTGTTTTCTGATTACCACTAACCTGCCATATTTAAACGTTGGGAAGACAAGAGCTTAGAGAAAGTAAAGCAAGTGGAGAAAACCTAAAGTTCCTCACAGGCTAAAGGAGGAACTTTAGAGACACTTGTCTGTTTCTGAGTTTCCGTCTCTTCGAAAGGCCCTGTTCGCTTCTCTAGATGGTCCCCAGCATCCATCTCTGAATGGTAGTGGTACTTGCTAGCCTGAACTGACTGCACAGATGGTCTACGTCACCCTTAGGATGCGCATGAGCTATTCGCCTCAGAATCAAGGATGGCACTGAAAGCTAGAAACAGAAATTCTCCTTCCTTAGGAGGTAAAGCCCTGCTGGAGGAAGGGCATCACTAAGGGCAGGTTTTAAGGGCTTATAATCCACTCTACTTTCTTTTCCCCTCTCTTCACTTCCTGTATGCAGATGAAATGTGATTGCTCGGCTTCCTCCTGCTGCTGCTAGGTTTTCTCGACATATGGACTTTTATTCCACTGGAACTGCAAACTAAAATTAACCTTCCTTTCTGTAAGTTGCTGCTGCTCAGAATATTTTATCACAGCAACAGAAAAGTAGCTAACGCATGGCTCAAGCCTTATGATATAAATTCTTACCCACGTAAAAAGACAGATGTGGTGGAGCACATATGGAATGCCAACACTGCTATGACAAGATGGGAGGTGGAGACAGGATAATCATCCGGTAAGCTAGCCTGGAGTGCTAGTGCCGCTGAAACAAAAGAGAGCCTGACTTAACAAAGTGGAAAGAGAGAACTGACTCTTTGTTGTTGTTGTTGTTGTTGTTGTTGTTGTTGTTGTTCGAGACAGGGTTACTCTGTATAGCTCTGGCTGCCCTGGAACTCACGCTGTAGACCAGGCTGGCCTCGAACTCAGAAATCCACCTGCCTCTGCCTCCCGAGTGCTGGGATTAAAGGCGTGTGCCACCACGCTCGAACTGACTCTTAAAGGTTGCTCTCAGACCACCACACATGCACTGTGGCACACATTCTCACACTCACAGATCGTACACACTCACACATACCAATAATATTATGTTTTAATGTTTAGAGAAATGTTTCAGTTTGTGAGGGAGAGAGAGAAATGTGGTAGCACCGAAATACACAGAAAGAGAAGAAAAGAAGAAGATCCTGGTTTCTAGTTATCTCTGTGCTGACTGACTGTCTGACTACCTGCCCTGTTGGTCTCCGATGTTCCTTGTATCCTTACACAAGTCAGCTCCTTTTCCTTTCAACAAACGAAGGTTTCTTTCTGTTTCTTCAACCCATTTATCTATGTTAGCATATTGTCTAAGCTCTGCCCCACAGTTACCTGGCAATAGCCAGTTATGCCTGACTCACTATAAAGGGGGCTGCTCAGCCCCACATCCTTTCTCTCTTGCTCTTGCCTACTTGCGCTCCGCTCTGTCCTCTCACCCTTTCAGCCCCCTCTCTCCCCATTCCCCTCCCCACTCTCTCTCCAAGAGCTCATGGCCAGCATCTACTTCTGTCCTCTCTCCTCCCTCTCCCTCTCCTTTTCTCTGTCTCTACTACCCTCTCAACTCCCCTCCCATGTCCTGAATAAACTTTATTCTATACTATGGCGTCATGTGGCTTAGTACCTCAGGAGGAAGGGATGCCTCAGCATGGGCATGGGCCCACAGAGGCACCCTCTTCCCCCACACCTGACTACACATCCACCAAACATATCCCCTCTCTCTTTATCTTTTTATAAACACAACAATCTATGTCATATAGAACCATGATAGGTACACAAAATAGAGTTGTGGACATAGCACCAGCAGATAGATAGCACAGCTAATTAGAGAAATCATTACAGAACTTAGTATCTGTGGGTAGTTCCAAGAGATTAGCAGGATTAAAATATCCCAATGAGAAAGTAGTGTGAGCTAAAGCAGAGATAGGGACTAGATACAAAGCTGAGAGGTTGCTCCAAAACTACAGCCTCTGTGTCATGTGACAGAAACCCCAATGGGTGTGCACTTTTTCTTTCTTGAAGAGAGATGCAAAGCAGAATTGGACTCTAGTCTAGAATGAGAAAGTGAAGCTTATTAAATCTAGACCCTAAATTCACATGCTGTGATTCCCCATTCTAAGGCACACATGCTTGGTCAAAAGATGCTCCAAGAGCAACAGAAAGCTACTATAAAATAAATCCCTTTCTTCTTTTTGCTTTTTGATTTTTATTTGTTTGTTTGTTTATTTGTTTGTTTTGGGGTATATATGTGTGTTTGCATATTGATAAGCATGTATGTTTAAGTATATGTGCGTGCCCTTGCATGTTCAGAGACCAAAAACTTCAACTGTCATTCCTTAGTTGCTACCCACCTTAATTTTTAGTTTTGGTTTTGGTTCCAGGTCATTCGTCAACCTGGAACACACTGATTTGGCTAAGCTGACTGGCCAGTGAGTTCCAGAAATATATCTCTGCCTATGCAGTGCTGAAATTGTGCCTTTTTCTCTATGTAGATTCAGGCCCAGGTCCTCATGCTTTCAAGGCAGGCACTTTACTGAGATATCTCTATAACCTCAATAAAATTATGCTTTCAAAACACTCTCCACCACTGTCAATAAGACAAAAAGGACACCAATTGGATTGGGAAAGGATTTTTGCCAGTCCTAAATGCAATAGGTGACTAATATCCAATATACACAAAGAAATCAAGAAGGTGGACTCCAGAAAATCAAATAACCCCATTAAAGTATGGGGCACATAGCTAAAGAGAATTCTCAACTGAGAAATACTGAATGGCTGAGAAGCACCTGAAAAAATGTTCAACATCCTTAATCATCAGGGAAATGCAAATCAAAACAACCCTGAGATTCCACTCACACCAGTCAGAATGGCTAAGATCAAAAATTCAGGTAACAGCAGATGCTGGTGAGGATGTTGAGAAAGAGGAACACTCCTCCATTGCTGGTGGAATTGCAAGCTTGTACAACCACTCTGGAAATCAGTCTGGCAGTTCCTCAGAAAATTGGACGTAGTACTACTGAAAGATCCAGCAATACCTCTCCTGGGCATATACCCAGAAGATGTTCCAACTGGTAATAAGGACACATGCTCCACTATGTTCATAGCAGCCTTATGTGTAATAGCCAGAAGCTGGAAAGAACCCAGATGTCCCTCAACAGAGGAATGGATATTGAAAATGTGGTACATTTACACAATGGAGCACTACTCAGCTATTAAAAACAATGAATTTATGAAATTCTTGGACAAATGGAAGAATCTGAAGGATATCATCCTTAGTGAGGTAACCCAATCACAAAAGAACTCACTTGATATGCATTCAGTGATAAGTGGATATTAGCCCAGAAACTTAGAATACCCAAGATACAATTTGCAAAACACATGAAACTCAAGAAGAACAAAGACCAAAGTGTGGATACTTTGTCTGTCCTTAGAATGGGGAACAAAACACCCATGTAAGGAGTTACAGAGACAAAGTTTGGAGCTGAGACAGAAGAAAGGACCATGCAGAGACTGACCCATCCAGGGATCCATACCATAATCAACCACCAAATGCAGACACTATTGCATATGCCAGCAAGAGTTTGCTGACAGGACCCTGATATAGCTGTCTCTTGTGAGGTGATGCCAATGCCTGGCAAATACAGAAGTGGATCCTCACAGTCATCTATTGGATGGAACACACAGCCCCCAATGGAGGAGTTAGAGAAAGTACCCAATGAGATGAGAGGGTCTATAACCCTATAGGAGGAACAGCAATATGAACTAACCAGTACCCCCTGAGCTTGTGTCTCTAGCTGCACATGTAGCAGAAGATGGCCTAATCGGCCATCATTGGGAGGAGAGGCCCTTGGTCTTGCAAAGATTATATGCCCCAATACAGGGGAATGCCAGCGCCAGGAAGCAGGAGTGGGTGGGTTGGGGAGCAGGGTAGAGGGAGGGTATAAGGGACTTTCGGGATAGCATTTGAATTGTAAATGAAGAAAATATCTAATAAAAATTATTTAGATAATTAAAAAACACTCTCCACCAATATTTTGTACTTCATAAACCATGTAATACTAAACTACCTGGGATTAAGGATTGGCGCTGCCACTGAGAAACTTTAACCCAAGTCATGACCTCACTGGGAACCATCATTCTCATCCAGGAAATGGGCACAACAATTTTATAGACTAGAAAGGAACGGTATCTGTACTTAGCTTTTCATGACAACTTGAAACATCCTACAGTCATTTAAGAAGGAGTCTCAACTAAAGTATGTCCAGTCAGACTGTCCTATGAGCATGTCTGTGGGGAATTGTCTTAATTATTAATTGATGCAGGGTAGCCCAGCCCACTGTGGGGGGCACCATTCCCTGGGCAGATGGGCCTATAAATATGAGACATCAGCAAAGCATGAGCCTGTGAAGGAGCCAGTAAGCACATTGCCCTGTGGTTTCTGATTCAAGTTCCTGGTTGAGTTTCTGCCCTGGCTACTCTTAGTGATGGACTGTGAGTCGTGAGCCATAGATGAAATAAACCCTTTCAAGCCCTAAATTGTCTGGGGTGGTGGAGTTTGTCACAGCAACAGAAAGGAAAGTAGAACACTAGCTTAGTTACTTTCCCCACTGCTGTGAAAAGAATACCCTGGCAAAGGGGAGAAAAGCTTTAATTTTGGCTCATAGTTCCGGGTTGTCCATCCCTGGAGGGAAGTCCCAGCAGAAGAAGCTTCAGGGAGCTGGTCACGCCACATCTACAGTAAAGAAGCAGAGAGCACCGAATGCCTGTGCTCAGCTCACTTTCCCTTCCTTCATACCTTCTCAGATCCCAGCTCAGGGAATGGCGCCGCCCACAGTAAGTAGGTATATACGCTTTGGTTAATCGAATCAAGACAACTTCCCCACACACATACACACACACAGACAAGTCTAAAGACATGTGATTTTAGATCTGATCAAGTAGACAATTGAGATGAAACACCACAGATGCCTATAAAGAATAGATATTTGAAGACCTGGGAAGTATGTAAAAAGCTATTTCGTATATAGATAAATCTCTAAGATAAAGTTAGTAGAAGGAGGATTTAGACCATGATCCCTGGTTGTTGTTCAAATGAGCAGCTTAGGTTCTCATCGGGATGTGGCTCACTTGGTAGAGGGAGGGCTTGCCTAACATGCCCAATACCCTGGGTGCAATCCCCAGCGATTCCTAACGCAACTAGAACATGACTGCAACCCCAGTACTTGAAAGGTAGTGGGAGGAAGATCAAACTTCAACATTATTCTTGATTACATATCACATTTCAGGCTAGCCTGGGCTGCATGGAACCCTACTTCAAATAAAATCAGAAGTTGCTGTTATAATGTCATTTGTGTTTAAAAGCATTATTAAAGACAATATATTCTTTTGAAGGAATTTGTGGATACATTCCACCTAAAGAACATTTCTCAGGATTCTGTATAATCTGTTTTGTCCTGACAAGAAAAATTGTGTAACTTTACTTGCTTTGGGGTTTCGATATAGAAATCTTGGAGCCAAGATCAATGAGAAAGTGTTAAATTAGCACGTCTTAGGTGCCAGAGAACATCTATTCCTGTTGTCTCCTCTAAAGGCTGAGCTTGGCTGTTAATTTTAATCCAACTCTTACATATCATTTTGAATCTCAGATAAGATCTCACATTCTTTCCGAAGGAGATACATTTAAAAATCAGGGACATATCAGGGATGGAAACTGAGCAAAACTCAGCCCTCACTCTCCATGAATTGATTACCCAAGAAAACAAGTGTCTGCCCAGCAAGGCAATTGCTTGACGAAAATGTGTGTGTGTGTGTGTGTGTGTGTGTGTGTGTGTGTGTGTGTGTGTGTGTGTGTGTAAAAGCCAGAGGTGCCATCCTCCACAGTGTAGCTGTCACTGTTCCAGAACTCATTTATTAAGCTAGGCTGCCGAGCCAGTCTGTCCACTGGTCTCTGCCCCTTGTGTCACACTTCACAAGGAGCAGTCACTTCCCTGGCTCCATCCTGATAACTGGAATGAGGAAGATGGGGGATGGGACTGTGCAAAGAGTTCTGTAAAAGCCAATAACAGAAAAGGGAGCGACAAGTGCCCCCCACACCTTCTGCACACACTACCCTGTATCCCCACTGTTTCTAAGGAGGAGTCCTGAGCTTAACAGCAAGACCAGGCCTTGCAATTGCTTTGTAACAAACCTTTCAGGAAAGTGGTCTTTAGATTGTTTTCCCTGATAAGATAAATACTCTTTTTATTTTGGGGTGTTTTTTTTTCCTGTCTTCTCTGTTTCTGTCTTTCTCTGTCCTTCCCCCTTTTCTGTATCTCTGGGTATGTCTCTACCTCTCTGCCTCTCTGTCTCTGTGTGTGTCCCTGTGTCTCTGTCTCTTTCTCTCTCTCTCTCTCTCTCTTTCTCTCTCTCTCTCTCTCTCTCTCTCTCTCTCTCTCTCTCTGTGTGTGTGTGTGTGTGTGTGTGTGTGTGTGTGTGTGTGTGTGTGTGTGTATTCGCAAGCACACGTGCATTTCCATGTATTTCTCTGTTGATGGAGAGGCAGGAGGAGATGTGTGTTCATATGTTCATGGCTATGCAGAGAACAGAGATGGGTGTCAAGTATCTTCCTCACATCTTCTTTATGTTATTTTTGAAGCAGGGTATCTTACTGAACTTAGAATTCAGTTATTTAGACTATTAGATTCTTCAACTATTACACAAGCTACTGGTAAGCCCCAGTGATCCTCCTGTCTCCAGTTCCCCAGTTGTAGTAGTTTGAATTAAAATGACCCCTCATAGGCTGTGGCATTATTTGAGGGGTTAGAATGAGTGGCCTTGTTAGAGTAGGTGTGACCTTATTGGAAGAAGTGTCACTGGGGATAGACTTTGAGGTTTTAGAAATGCAAGCCAGGCTCAGTGGCTAGCTTTCTCTTCTTGCTGCCTGCCCATAGACTCAGGTGCAGAACTCTCAGCTATCTCTCTAGCACCATGTCTACCTGCATGCTGCTATGCTTCCTGCCATGATGATAGTGGACTAAACCTATGAAACATAAACCAGCTTCAATTAAATGCTTTCCTCTATAAGAGTTGCCATGGTCATGATGTCTTTTTAACAGCAATAGAAACCCTAACTAAGACACTAGTATTGGGATTAGAAGCATGTAACACACCCCTGGCTTTTATATATGGGTCTTGGAGATCTGACGTCATGTCCTGATGTCCATCTTTCTGGTGGTTATGGTCTGAACCTTGTGTTTCCAGGTCCTTGACATCTTAATTAAGAATAAAATAAAAGCAACATACAGATTACAAAGCAGGAAACTTTAAAACAATAGTACAGACCAGAAAGGAACATTACCAAGACTGACAGTGGGTCATATGAATGAGGGCACTCTTGGCACAGATTATAGTCCTGGGTATCCTCTTGTGGGGTTCAATAAAAGGAGGAGATTGGCCACTAAAAGGTGTATATGAAGTGGTATTCTACCTTGATTGACAGACTAAGTTGTGGAACCATTTGTCTAGTTCTTCCATCTCTTCTCATAATGCATCTAATTTGAACCCTGTGCATGCCTAATTATGCAAAGGGATAAGATGATAAGTGGTAGAATTTCTTCAAAACTTCTCTTTAAGGACACAGTTTGCCCTTCTGCTCGTATATCCAAAACCAAATTGACCTTCCTACTCTCTGCCAATCTAAGCACAGTATGATTAAACAGAAACTAAGGCTGATGGTCACTAGAAGGAGGAAAAGCATGTTCCATTGTTCAGGGCTGGGTGGGTATGCGTTTGTTGCAGGTGGGAGTCAGTCCTAGGCAGCCAACAGGTTGCTAAGTACATTGCTGTTAGAGGAGTCCATGCATGCATAGCACATGCAGGTAAGAGTGCCAGGCGACCAGGTGTGTTATTGGAGGAGGGGGGGGGGTGTGTATAACCCAAACCAAGTGGAGTCTCCAGTTGCTAAATTACTCCCTGTTCTTGCCTGCCTCGTTTGCACAGCAAGCCCTTTACAACAGTGCCAATTCCCCAACCCTGGTTAATACCCTTTTTAATTGCCATAGGAAATCTATGTTGGAAATACAATCAGTGGTGATAGTACCTTGAACTACCCAGGCTTTGAGAAGAGAAGTAAGTGAGCACAAAAATACTCAGCATTGTGGTGAGCATTCTAAACCAATATAGCCAGCCAAGTCAGTCAGGGTAAGGAACTGGCTGGAGGCTGCGATCCATCCATCAATCCTGGAAGAGAAAAGTCTAGCGACATATGCTCGCTTCAAAATGGAAAATGGCAATTCATTTGCAAAGTAATCATTTCTAATGCCTGCCCCAACTTTTTATGCCTCTCTGAACTTCCATGCTATATTTACAGCGCAAAACTTTCTTCCTGTGTTATGAGTGTGTTCATGCTGCTTTTTATTTGCATTGCAGAATATCACTGTAACCCTACCAGTCCTTATAAATTAAGTTTATTTTGAGATGAGAGGAATGGAGCAGAAGCCATCCCTGCTGTGACTTAATGTTCTAGGAGTTTATCTCTTTGTTTTTCTTGGGAAATTATATTGATGGGGCAAGCAGGGGGTGGGGGAAGATAAAAGCCCTCCCCCGATATCCTATGCTTGCTCACTTTACCATTTTTAAAAAGCAATGTATCCAAATAATCTGCTTCCAGCTGTACTCAGATCAAATGGAGACATGGGGTAATTGAGATATAAGACTTCCATCTGTTGTGTCAATTGAAAAGCAGAGACGGGAAAACAGAAAAGCTAGTCCCCACTGGCCAGCGAGCTCTGTGCATGAATGGGTAAGGCAAGTGCTCAGGGGTTGGGAGGAGCCAGCACTGGTGAAACCATGACACCATGCTCACCTTGCACATTGTCTACATGCTCCAAAGCACAGCGACAGTTCATGTCCCTGTTCCATTGATGCCTATGTTCCTTGTGGATCATTCTGATTGGCTACTATACGGTCTTGCTCCATTATTGTTAGCTAGTATGTATGCATTTAGTCTTCCTTTCAACCCATATTTCTAACTCTTGCCTTTTCACCGATTGAAATCTCATCAAAGGTTTATAAAGTAAGAACAGATAAATAGCTCATTGTTCTAAAGTATCCTTAAGTCCTGTCCTGTCATGTTTCCTTGACATGTACATGTTCTGACTTTTAAGTTATACTGGTAGGTTCTCTCTCTCTCTCTCTCTCTCTCTCTCTCTCTCTCTCTCTCTCTCTGTGTGTGTGTGTGTGTGTGTGTGTGTGTGTGTGTGTGTGTGTGTGTATACACATGTGTGTCCAGGTATGCATATTCAGGTACACATAAGCAAGTACACATATATGTAGTTGCACTAAAGGAGAGGTGTTCATCTGTGCATGTGGAAGGTGGGAGTCGGCCTCCAGCATAATTCCATAGGCACTGGTCACTTTGGTTTTGGAGATAAGGCCCTGTCTCCCTGGGATTTGGTGGATGATACAGCTAGGCTAAGACCAAAAGATTCTCCTGCCTCTGCCTCCTCAGTGCTGTGGTTACAAGTGTGTGCCACAATGCCTGGCATTGTGTGGGTCCTGGGGATTGAACTTGGGTCTTCATGCTTCTGTGGCAAGCACTTTGGCAGCTGAAACATCTCCCCTGCCTCTACATGGGAAGATTTTCCATATCAGGCACCTTGTCTTTTACTCCTCAGATTCTCCACATTGGCTTCCAGCAGAGAGTCCTGTATAGAGTAACAAAAATCACAATAAACTCAAAACTGAAACCAATGGTTTCACTTTGCCTCATTTGAAAAGACAGAAAAGGATGATTGCTGCATGAGAGAGTGAATATGGTAGTGAACTTTCTGTGACCATCACTGCACAACTAATGAGCATATACAATTCTGATATATACTTATACCTCAACAGGCTTACAGAAAAACAAGATCTGTGGGGATGCACCCAGGAAAAAAGAACTTTATTGCAATGAAGCCATGCTTGTCTCCAGTTGGCAGACCACTTGATCAGCATGTCGGAAGCCCTGAGCTCCATCCCCAGAATCACATTTGAGCACAAAGATGTGTGCCTATAATCTCAGCACATAGGTGGGGCCAGGGGGATGAAAGTTCAAGGTTATCCTCAGCTATATATAAGAATGGTAGGCAGGAGGGAGGTAAGGAAGGGAGGTAAGGGAGGGAGGGAGGAGGGAGAGAGGGAGGGAGGGGGAGAGAAGGAGAGGAAGGGAGGGAAGATAGAAGGGAGGGAAGAAGGAGAAAGAAAGAAAGAAAGAAAGAAAGAAAGAAAGAAAGAAAGAAAGGAAGGAAGGAAGGAAGGAAGGAAGGAAGAAAGAAAGAAAGAAAGAAAGAAAGAAAGAAAGAAAGAAAGAAAGAAAGAAAGAAAGAAAGAAAGGAAGGAAGAAAGGAAGAAAGGAAGAAAGGAAGAAAGGAAGAAAGGAAGAAAGGAAGAAAGGAAGAAAGGAAGAAAGGAAGAAAGAAAGGAAGGAAGGAAGGAAGGAAGAAAGGAAGAAAGAAAGAAAAACAAAAAAGAAACAAAGAGAAGGAGAAAAGGAAGGAAGGAGGAAGGGAGGGGAAGAAGGAAGCAAGCAAGCTTATGATGGTTAATATTGATAATTATCAACCCATCAAGACCTAGAATCACCCATTAGGCAAGTCTCTGGACACACCTGTGACAGATTGTCTAGATTAGGTTAGCCTCTGAATATACCTATGTGGGATTATATTGCCTGGGTTAACTGAGGCGAGAAGACTCACCCTGGCTTTTAGAGAAGGCTTTGCTTTTTGGCTATTTGCCTGTTTTGCTGGAGAGTTCATCTGCTCTGCCCCCACTGCCCCCCACTATCCTGAGAACCCAGATTCTTGGGCTTCCAGAACTGTGAGAAAAGAGTTTCTTTTGCTGAAGTGCCTCAGTCCAGGGTGCTTTATAATGGCAATTTAAATGACCAGGGCAAATGGTAAAAATGAATGCAAGAAACTTCCTCAGGATCGTATAGTCAACAATCAACAGAACTCTGCTCCTGGGAAGCAGCGTCTTCGAAGCACTAGCACTTGTGAGTGAGCGAGTGAGTGAGTGAGTGATTGAGTGAGTGAGTGAGTGAATGAGTGAATGAGTGAATGAGTGAATGAACAGCTCTAGCTAATAGATAACTCTCTTGGAAGAAGTACGTATCTGTTCAACATCTTGGGCTTCACCTTAGGAAATGTCTTCCTCACCTAACACTCATGGTTGGAGAAGTAGATCTTGCAGTCTCAAATCCTGCTTTGGTTCCTAATAAAAGTAGAAGGGATCCAGGATAGTAGTATAGAGGAATGGAACCTGATTCATCAGGACACCAGTGAAGGACAATGAAAAGACCCATCCACTGAACAATCCACACTCTATTCTGTGCTGGATCATCTGGGTCCCTGTCTTGTCTGTCATCATGTATTGAAACTCCTTCCCATTCAGAGCCTTACTTGTCATGATATAATTATAACCCAATGCTTTAGTTATTATGATGTACCAGAGCCCAGAGCCTTAGGTGTTGTGTTAAAACCACAACCCAGAACATTAGTCATCCATAGCACAAGGACAATGTTTTGTACATACAAAGCTCTAAGTAGAGGCTAGGTATCCTGACTATTATAAATTACTGGTAGAAAGCTTTACAGTCAACTGTGGTTTTGTCTTACAGGAGCCCAAATGGATAGATTTCTCAAAGAGACAAGTAGAAATACCAGAGTGAGGCTTTAACAGTCCTGGCATGCCCTCTCTTGAACCAGCATCAGCCTTTCAGCCTCCAAACAGCCTAGAGGTGGAGAATAGTTTGCTTGTAACCGTTTTCCACTTTCCGCAGAGGGGTGGAGGTGGTGGTGGTGGTGGTGGAGGTGGTGATGGTGGTGGTGGTGGTGGTGGTGGTGGTTATTGTTAAGACATCTCAGTTCTCACCAACCTTGAGTTCATGGTAGAGTTTTTGACTCTCCAAGCTCTGAAGTTGAGGCAGTAGAGAGAATATAAAATGTATCAAAGATCAAGTGGCCGCCCAGTGGGATCTGAGTTCTGAAACCTGCCGCTCAGTTTCGGCAGAGCGTCTGTGTGCTGTGTGGAGAGGAACCTCGCAGACAGGGAATATATTCCTCTTTCTCATATTCTGTCAGTTTCAGTTTATAAGCACCCTAGCTCAGGCTGCAGGCTGGATAGAGAAAGAGTTGGCTGGCTCAGTTTGCATAGAGCCTTGCTGACTTACTTACCCGGGGCCCTGCTTGTTTTCCAGTTCCATTTGTTTAAAATACCATCTTCCATCCTTTTTTTAAGGTTGTATCTGTTTGGATAGTGAAGAACATTTCTTGGGGCAGGGGATGGGGGGAAGATGATTTTTTTTAAATCCAATGTGTTAGCCTGAGTCTTTTGGTTGAAGAATTAAAACTGAATTAATATTCAGTCATTTGGTAGCTATAGGGGTGGACATACAGGTTAAGGGTTTCTAGGGTGGGGAGAGACACTTTCTTTAGTAATGTAGCTATGGGTAAGGTTCCCATAGTCCCATAAATAATCCTCACCCAAGTTCTTGAAAACAACCATAATGAATCTCATTGAGTCATTTTTTTTAAAAACATGTAAAAGTAGAAAGAATCAGTAAGAGTCTATGTATGTGTGTGGGCAAGGCACATGCCACATCATGTGTGTGAAAATCATACAACTTGTAGAAGTTGATTCTCTTTCTACCATGTGGATCTGAAGGACTGAACTCAGTTTGGCAGGCTTGGGCGCCAGCATCTTTATTAAATGTGCCATCTCCCTGGCCCTGATTTGCATTTTGAGCAGCAGGGAGACCAGTGTGGGTAATTCTCAAACCTCCATTCTAGAAGGTAGGCCTGTAAGGAGAACCACCAAGAGATGGGGGGGGGGGGGAGAGGTTAAGTGCCCTCGGGTATGTTCTGTGTTTGAGATTGTTTATGTTTGTGTTACTCAGGGCTCATACCTGTCCAGAAAGTAAACGATACTAGCAGGTGCCCTGGACTAAGACGATTTACAGAACTTGCTGGAAAATATATAGACAGTACTGTGTGCCTGGATGTCTTTCTCGCTGGAAACCTGGAGGTGACACACCCACCTACAGGGGCACTGCAGCTCTTCTGCACACATGCAAGTTTGGCAGGCACACTTTCTTTCATGCAGGTCTTATACTGCACTCAGACGTTGTAAAAGAGGTCAGGGGAATGAACTCAGATGCCTGGCTCTACTCCGCATGAAGCAGAAAGGTGGCCTTTTCCATTAGCAAAAGTAGTGCCTGCGAAGAGCTGATGTCCTGGGCCTTTGTTATCCTGGATGTTTACCACCTCTTCCTACTCCAACACTGCTCACCGGATTTCATGCCAATACAGTCGAAATCAAGCACTGTATCGGCTTTTCCTAAATCATCTCTCCAAGAAACTAAAGGCCATGACAAGCAAGATGTTTAAAAAAAAACTGCTTCTCTAAGTCATGGATCAGTCTAGGCATCCAGCAACAAGACACCAAGTGGAGAGTGCATGGTGTCTACACACAGCAGAACTTTCTTCAGCTGAAGAGAAGGGATTGGGGCCACTTGTAGGAGAGTGGACAAAACTGAAGATAATCTTACTGAGTGAATTAACCTGCTTTCAGAAAGACAAATTCATGGACATTTCCTAACATAAAATCATGTGTTTGTTTATTAAATGAAAAGTCGATGCAGGATAGTGGAGAAGGGGAATGAGATCACTAATGAGGGAAGCAAAAAAAGTAGGATGGGAGAAATGGGGTCAAAGGTTTGCCAATAAATAATATCTACCTGTAAGAAAAAGACCAAAGACACGGCTTCTAGAATTTCTCTGAATTAGCTGAGAGTTTTCTTTTATTTAATTTATATACTCATTTTTTTATTTATGTTTGTGCACATCTGCACATACGTGTATGTATGTATGAGTCTATATACATGTGTGTGTGCAAGAACCCATGAAGGCCAGAAGAGGGTGTCAGATCCTCTAGAGCTGTAGTTATAGTTGGTTGTGAGCTACCTGATATGGATGCTGGGATCTGAACTAGGTCTTCAGGATTAAGCAGCAAGCACCTTTATCCTCTGAGCCATCTCTCTGGCCCCAAGCTGAGGATTGCCTTATCCAAAGGATTTGTTACACCAAATGAGATTGTGGAGTGATTCTTAGTGTTTTTCTGAGTCTCATAGTATATACCTAAATCCATGTCCATCCAGAGCCTCAGGCTGAGACCTTCTTCAGAAAAGAACCTTTGCAACTGTAAAGAGTTAAGGTAAGCTTAGTAGTCACCCTAATAACTACTAGGCTGTGATGGACGTGAAAGATGAGAGATAAAGACAGACAGACAGACAGACAGACAGACAGACAGACAGACAGACAGACAAACGAGAGATGGCTACAGGACAGAAAAAACCTGGAGCAGTGCAGTTACCAGACATGGAAGACTTGGTCAGCCAAACACCAGAAGGCAGAGAGTCAGATAGAGCTTCTGCCTGGATCCCTCAAAGGGATATGACCATACCAACACCTGGACATTGGCCTTCTGGCCTCCAGAGCCATGTGAAAACATGTTTCTGGGTCATTGTTGTTTTATTACGATTTGCTTACTTATTTATTTGTTGGTGTCCAGATGGTCTGCAGTTCCTTTCTCGGGCACAAACTCTGACTAAGATGTGACTACAAGACCACCAATGCTGCAGGCATGGAACAACCAATCCTCTTAAGGAGGAATGCCCTCCAGTGCAAACAACACCAGGACAGGTGAGTGGAAGGAGGAACTTGGACAAAGGGCTAGAAAAGACTGTTCAAGCCTTGTCAGCTAACTGTAGAGAAACAGCAGTGGGGGTGGGGAGCGGGGGATGATTGTTCTTTCATAAAGTGAAAGCAGAGCGCTCTCTGTCTTACCATTATCCTCCTTTCCAGTGATGTTCATGATTGTGCTTGCCATGGTATTTATTTACTTATTTACTTTTTTTTTTTTAATGTGGATGTGTGCATGTATATGAATGTGCAGAGTCAGAGGCCAGAAGAAGGGCATCAGGTATCTATCACTGTTTACCTGTTCCTCTGAAGTAAGGGTCCATCCCTGAACGCAGGGCTCATGCTTTCTCAGCTAGACTAGGAATCAGCGAGTCCTCATGTCTACACCTCCAAGGAGGTACAGTTACAGGGACCTGTGGGGCACCTGGCATGTTAAGTGGAATGGGCTCTGAGCACTGGTCTTTATGGTCTTTAGGCGAACACCCCTAACCACTGAGCCATCTCTTGTCCTTCTATAGTTTTAAGTCACCCTAGGAAAATACAACACTATTTAATAACCACTGCTGCCAACATAATTGCAGGCTTGTTACATTGTCCTGTTCAGAGAGCTGTACACAGCTCATTGTAAATTTAAACCAGTCTGTGCAAAAGAAACTGTTATTTTCGTTCTATGTATGAGGAATTAGCATTGGGTGAGATACTGGGTCATGTGCTGACATTTGTTCCCCAGCTAGGAGATGCTCAACTAGCCTCTACCCCCAGGTAGTCCAGCTTCCAAGGCCTAACTTAGACTCACCAACCAGGAGCTCTAAGAGCAGAAAATCCAAACTGAGACAAACACAATCTGCAAGAGATGGAATGAACCATAAGACATTACTCAGCCATGAATCAGAACGAAATCGAATCATTTGCAGCAATGAATTGAAAACGAAGGACCTTACATTGAGTGAAATGAGACACAAAGACAAACAGTGCATGTTCTCTCCTCTATGCAGAAGCTAAAGTTTATCTCATAGAACTGAAGAGCAAATGTCAGAACCTAGGAAGGGTGTGGTGAATGGAGAGATGGGGAGAAGGAAGGGTGCAGAGATGAAATTAGGTAAATGAAATAACTTCCCATGTTCAGTAGAACAACCGTAAGAAAAACATTTTTCAGCTCTTAACTAAATATATTAATCAAACTAATAGAGAGGATTTTGAATCTTCCTAATGTTTTGATATATGTCTGATATATGCACCTTACCATGATCTGGTTATTATACATTTTACATGTGCTGAAATGTCACTCTTCATTACACAAATGTGTACAATCACTATAATATCACTACAATACAAAGTAATAGGAGTGAGAGGTGGCTCCTCCAGGACACTGTTTGTCACACAAGCAAGACAACCTGGTCTCATCTGCAGAATCCATGTGGAACAGTAGGCATGGAGGCACACACCTGTAATCTAGAGGATTCAGACAGTGAGATTACTGAGGCTCAGTGGACAATCTAACTCACTGAATCTGCAAGGTCTGAGCCAGTAAAACAGCCTGTCTCAAAAACCAACATAAACAGCTAGCTACAATTGTCCTCTGGCTTCCAAGTACAGGTTCATAGTACACACATACAACACACATAAGTTTATATTTAATAAAATAAGTGAAGGGGCTAGAAGATGGCTCTGTCTATAAAGGACTTGCCATACAAGCAGGAGGACCTGAGTTCAGACCTCAGCACTCATGAAAGTCAAGCACACTCCCATAGCTGGAAGAAATGAAACAAGGTCATACAGTGGCATAGTAGGTCTCAAAAACTAAGCTAAAGAGTAATGGAAAAAGACACCAGAAGTCAACCTACAATTTCTATGTGTGAACACACACATGTCCACATACACACAAAACAACCAATAAATAGATGATGCTAACACAGTATCTTATTACCTACCAGTGGAGCAGAAATAAGCCCTAGAGATCAGTCTTACAGAAAGAAGCAGGACTAATAGGAAATAATAAGAAATGATGCTGTTTGGATTCTAAGGGAGTTCTTAGTGCTCTCAATTAAAATGTGAAAGCCCTAAGTCACAGTGAAAAGCACAAGGGACTTAGAGCCACAGCCCTGGGATGTGAGCAGACACCAAGCTTCAGAGAGTGTTCAGAGGCAGGCAGGAGGTTTGTTCCCACTCCTAGACTGTCCAGTGAGTGGACTTGCAGCAGCAGCAGCAGCGACAAGAGTGTTAAAGAGAGCAGGCTTGCTGATTTCAGCTTTGTGGCTCTTTGAAAGCATTTCCCTTATAGTGTTATGGCATTTGCTGGAAACCTTCTAAAATTACTGTACTGATGTACAAATCATGTTGGTTGAAAAAAAAAAAAAAGGTGTACTGACTGCCCAGA
This sequence comes from Mus musculus, assembly GCF_000001635.26. Lineage (NCBI taxonomy): Eukaryota > Metazoa > Chordata > Mammalia > Rodentia > Muridae > Mus > Mus musculus. Next base: position 125,307,374 of record NC_000067.6, read on the forward strand.
ATCTTTCAAATCCTCACTCTCAGAAAGGACCCTGCTGTTGCACTGCAAACCAGAGAGAGACACAATGTGGTGCGGCAGCAGACAGTCCTCCCTCGAAACACAGTGCCTAAGGCATTAAAAAAAGATGTGTGAAATATAAAAATGTAGGTGGCACTCAAAGAACCATACCTGAGTTGTCCACTAGCCATATGTACATGTGAATGGGCATATGCACACACACAAACATGCACACACACGAACATACATACACATACACTTAGACATACACATAAGATCCGTGGAATGAATATATCCCATCATACAAAGCACCATCTCTCAGCCTTGTCCCTTGCTGTATCAAACTCAGTCAATTCTTTTTTTTTTATTATGTATTTTCCTCAATTACATTTCCAATGCTATCCCAAAAGTCCCCCATGCCCTCCCCCCCACTCCCCTACCCACCCATTCCCACTTTTTGGCCCTGGCATTCCCCTGTACTGGGGCATATAAAGTTTGCATGTCCAGTGGGCCTCTCTTTCCAGTGATGGCCGACTAGGCCATCTTTTGATACATATGCAGCTAGAGTCAAGAGCTCTGGGGTACTGGTTAGTGTTGTTGCACCTGCAGGGTTGCAAATCTCTTTAGCTCCTTGGATACTTTCTCTAGCTCCTCCATTGGGGGCCCTGTGATCCATCAAATAGCTGACTGTGAGCATCCACTTCTGTGTTTGCTAGGCCCCGGCTTAGTCTCACAAGAGACAGCTATATCAGGGTCCTTTCAGCAAACGCTTGCTAGTGTATGCAATGGTGTCATCGTTTGGCTAATTATGGGATGGATCCCTGGATATGGCGGTCTCTAGATGGTCCATCCTTTTGTCTCAGCTCCAAACTTTGTCTCTATAACTCCTTCCATGGGTGATTGTTTCCAATTCTAAGAAGGGGCAAAGTGTCCACACTTTGGTCTTCGTTCTTCTTCAGTTTCATGTGTTTTGCAAATTGTATCTTATATCTTGGGTACATTATTATTATTTTTTGACAGTTACATACATGTACACATATAAGTACACGTGCATGTACACATACGTATACAATGAAATTTAGTCATTTTCTTTTTCACATCCCTTCTCTCACCCTTCCTTCCTCTCCTTTTGGGAAACAACAAGCCCCTCCTACTTTCCTGTCTTGTTTTCTGTGAGACCCACTACTTACAACTAGGGTTGCTTTCGTGAGCGTGAATGGGAGGTCATTTACTGGACAAGGGACAACTTGTATAGCTAAACCACTGAAGAAAAGAAGCCCACTCTCCCAGCCATCATTAACTGCTAATAATTCCTCTATAGTGTGTTTTGTAGTGTGGTGGCATGATGTGACAAGAGGGGGTGCCTTAGTAGGCCCATGCTGATGCACCCCCTCCCTGAGGAACCAGTCATACAACTGGTCTAGTATAAAATGAAGTTTATCTGGGGGCATGGAAAGGGGATGAGAAGGGAATGGAGGCAGAGAAAGAAAGGGGACAGAGAAGGACTGAAAGAGAGAGAATAGGGAAAGAGAATGACCTGACTGGAAACACGTGGGGGGGGGGAGCTCAGAGAGGGAGGGAGGGAGGGAGGGAGTGAAAGGGGTCAGAAAGAGAAAAAAGGGTCAGAGAAAGAGAAAGGGAGGCCAAACAGTCCTTTTAAAGCAAGCCAGGCTTGCACTTGACTGTGGCTAGGTAACTGTTGGGCAGAGCCTAGAAGAAATGCTAACACTCAGGGAGGGGTAGAACCACATTAGCCCCTTTTTCATCTGATATAAAGTAGTGACAGGCTCGGTCCTGTCAGGACTTGTGCAGATCCTCAAAGCCGAAGTAAATGTATGACTACAACAACCATGTCATGTCCAGGGGATAGCTTTTTGCAGCACCTTCCCTTCTGCCCCTTCCTCTGAGATATCCCTTGGGGCACACATGAAGTTCCCTGAGGAATTTGTTATAAATATCTCATTTAGGACCAATTACCCCACCCTCACTTATTCTAGGCACTTAGACCACCTGTGAGCTTCTGCACTAACTGCATCCCACTGCAATAAGAGGGTCCTCTGTCAAAGGTTGAGAGCAGCACTCGTGTATATGTGAGTGTTTAGAAGGAAGTTTATGGTGGTTTGAATAGGCTTTGCCCCCAAATCTCATGTGCTTCAATGCTTGGCCCATGGGGAGTAGCACTATCAGGAGGTGTGGCCTTGTTAGAGGAAGTGTGTCACTGTGGAGGTGAGCTTTGAGGGTTCCTAGTGCTCAAACTCTGTCCAGTGTGGAATCAGAGTCTCCTCCTGGCTGTCTTCAGATCAAGATGTACAACTCTTGGCTCCTCTAACACCATGTCTGCCTGCATGCTGCCATGCTTCCTGCCATGACGATAATGGAGTAAACCTCTGAAATAGTAAGCCCCAATTAAATGTTTTCCTTTATAAGAGTTGTCTTGGTCATGGTGTCTCTTCACAACAATAAAACCCATTTAAGCTGTTTAAGAAGGTTTAAGAACACATCCATTTGATCTCTGTCATTCTTTGTCATTGGGCTGCCCTATGCACTGTCGGATGCTTAGCAGCATCTCTGACCCTACCAACTGTATGCCAGGAGTATCCTTGCCCCAGCTGATGACCAAAAATGTAAATTCAGAAAGGCAGTCAGCCCCTTTGCTACAAGAACTACTAATCTACACATAGCCACATAGAACAGAAATGTGGGTCCATCAGCTTGGGGCCAGCTATGCTCATAAGACTCATTAAACAGCAAAAATACAACAAATAGCGCACCCCTCTATTCCACATCAGCTCTGATCACATCCCCAGAGCCTATATTAGCCACTAATAAAAAAGAACTCTTCATGTGTGCCCAATGGTACAATAGAGATGTGATTGATCTAGGGGTAAGCAACCTCTTTCTGATTGAATTTGAAGGCCATGCCATAAGTGGGAAGTCCTGCCTGGTACTTCACACCTAGTCAAAAGCCTATTCAAGTTTCATATCCCTAATGCTGTGAGTCACAGTTAAGGATTCCTCCACTGATTCTTGGGCACCTCGTCAATCCCAAATCTCTGTCTTATCCTCGAAATGCCCTCTACCTCCCCACCTCCATCAGTTGCAGATTTTCATTCATTCTCGCGGTCATCTAGCCTGAGGTGGATCGGTATTGTAACCAGTTCTAGGTGCAAGCTGTAATCTTAGTTCTCTAGAGGTAGAAGTAGAAGGATTGTCACAAGCTAAAGGCCATCCTGCTCTAGATAGCAAGTTCTAGACCAACCAATGCTACACAGAGAGACTCAGTCTCAAAGTAACAATAAAAATGAATAAATAAAACATTAAAAAAAACCTAACCCTCATTCTAATGAGCTTGAGAGAGCACTGGCTCTCTGTCCTTCTTTCCAATGTGATCACACTGAGTAACTCTCCTGTCTCCGTTTTCCATGGTTATCTGTCTGTTTAACTAGTGTACTGTAGATGGGCTTAAGCCTAGCTTGCTGAGACTGTTGGGCCTACATCTGTGACCTTTAAAATTGTAGCAACCATAAAATCTACAATAGTACAATAATATTCAGTCTCAAAAAGGAAGTAAAATATCCACATGTGCTGCAACACTGATGAATGTTAAGGACATCGTACAAAGTGAAATAAGTCAGCAGCAAGAAATACCCTGCCGCTCGCTTACATGAGTTAACTAGAGTGGTCAAAAAGCAAACTGATGGCCCCAGGACCTAGGAAGTAGATCAATAAGACACTCTTGTTTTGTGGATATTGGCATAGCCTAGCATGGTCATCTTGACAAGATCTAATAGTCATCTAGAAGACCAACCTCTAAGTGAGCACTTAAAGAAGTTTCAAGATTTCACTAACTGATGTGGTAAGATCGGTGGTCCATTCCAAAGGCTGGGGTCCTGGGCTGAATAAAGAAGAGAAAGCAAGATGAGCACCAGCATCCACTGCGCTCTGCTTCCTGACTGCTGGTGCAATGCCAGCTGCACGCCCCGCCACCTTGTCTTCCCCTCTGCTACGGACTGTACCTTCAAACTGTGAGCCAAAATAAATCCATCCTTCCTTGAGTTGCTTTAGTCAGTTATTTTGTGTATGTAGCAATGTGAGACACGGAAAACACAGGTACAGAGTTTCAGTTCTCAAAAGCTGTTGCACAACAATGCAAATATAAACACTAGTTAAGACTCACTTGGGAGAAGTGGGGATGGTAAGTTTCACATGATATGGTTGTTACCACAAACAAGATATTTTAATGGCAATCTGCACTGCTTGTATGACTGCCCTGGACAAACTCTTCCCTGGCTCATTTTCTCTTCTGCTCTTCTTGGAGCCATCTTTAAAACATCCCTTTACCACATCACCCTGCTGCAAGCACAGTGTCTCAGTTCTAGGAAATGACACTTTTGATGGTCCCTGCTTAGCTCACATAGCCCCTAACGTTACCCCTGAGGCATATGCATTAAGTAACTGTTGCCCATTTTCCACTTCAGCTCACCCTAAGAAACTGTGACACTGCCCCCCCCCCCAGCACTTCAGCACTTTTGCATCGCTGTCTCTAGGGATGAATGTTGCCATCCATCATTTATCAGCTCATTTATCAATTTATCACTCGTCGAAGCCTAGTGCTATACTTTAAGAGCAATGCTGTCAAATTACATTTCCTTCACTTCATTCCACCAGCAATGAACGTTATCTGCTTTCCTCCAAATCTGGCTCTTTTTATAATCTTCTCGCTAAATTTCTCAGGTTGCCTTCACCCTGTCCTGCCTATGGTAGACCTTTCTATACACTTCTTTCCCATGGCTGCTGGGCTCTAAACTTTATCATCAATGTTCAGTGTTCCCAGGTAGTGGGCAGGAGGACCAGGTACCATTAAAAAGTCTTATCTCTGAGGCTGGAGGGATTACTCAGTGGTTAAGAGCATTTGCTTTTCATACAGTGGACCAGAATTTAGTTTCTAGCACTTATTCAGGTGACTTACAGCTGCCAATAACTCCAGCTCCAAGGGGTCTGAATACCTCTTCTGCCTTCTTCTTTTTTGGTTTTTTGTTTGTTTGTTTGTTTGTTTTAGATATTTTCTTCATTTACATTTCAAATGCTAATTCCTTTCCTAGTTTCCTCTCCAGAAAAACCCCTATACCTTCCCCTACCCTGCTCCCCAACCCACCCACTCCCACTTCCTGGCCCTGGCATTCCCCTGTACTGGGGCATATAATTTTTGTAAGACCAAAGGCCTCTCCTCCCATTGATGGCCTACTGGGCCATCCTCTGCTACATATGCAACTAGAGACATAGGCTTTGGGGGGCGGGGGGGACTGGTTAGTTCTGCCTTCTATGGCCATCCAAATACATGTGGCATTTCCAGCAGAATGAGTACACACACAGAGACACACAGACACACACACACACACACACAGAATTATAATTAAAATAAATAAATATATTTTAAACTACATCTCTAATGAGAGTAAATGTGGTAAGAGTGCCTATTTGAAGATGTTTGTACAGGGCTTGAAGGATGATTTTTAATCTATGCCTCTGGACCGCGAGAGAGCTAGTTGCTGGACCTCATCTCCACATGTTTTAAAGCGAATAGCTATTGCTGCTACTCAGTTTCAGAGAGCTGAACCTTCAGATCAGGAAAGGGCCACCATTTGAGACAGTTTACTACCCCTACATTTCAAGAAACAAAGGAACATGGTACTGTGAATGTCTAGCTGTCCTTTCAGGAACAAAGACACTCTAAAGAGAAGACATCCGTGCCTCAACCCATTTTTGATATCAGGCTGCTGAAACAATGGACTCCAAGAAACTGGAATTTCTCCAAGAATCTCATGCTAGGGGAAGGGAAGAGCTAAGGGTTCTGGTGCCACCCAGATGAAAAGCATGTCTCCTGGAAAGAGATTTCACACAGTTCTGACAGCTTGTCAGCTTGCAGGAGAGACTGGAGCCCAGGCAATGACGGTGGGAAGGGACACACCTTGACCAGGACAGCTTAGCTGGCCCTATTTCCTGCCCTTTACCTAAACAAGTCTCATGTCAGTACTCTGAAGATGGTCTTGCGGCTGGAGGGGCCACTCGACCTCTTTGTTCCTCTTCCTCACTCGACCACAGAGAGTAATTCTCTTGCCTCTTCTTCTCTCAGCTACTTGTTTCTTGAGCTAATTTCTTGAGGACAGGGAGGTGAGCCTCACTGGTTAGGTGGGTCAGAGTCCGTGCTCTGATCATAACTACTCCACTAACTGGTTGGGGTAAAAAGGGAAACATCATGAAGGACAGAAAGCAGGATCAAGTAATGATATTGGTTAAGAGCCTTTCTTGTGCCTTTCTAAGGTAAGGGTGGGCAGGGTAGGATGACCACACTCAGCAAGGTCAAGGTTGGCTCATTTGGGTAATTGCAGGGGCACTGGAATGATCTGTAGCAGAATAGGGGAGAGGCATCAAAGTTGACTACCAAAGCAGCCCATTGGCTGGGGAAGCCTGGAAACTCTCCCCTACCAGAGCAATGTGCAGCAAAACAGCATGTGCCAGGAAAGAATGGCAAGATATTCCAAACTGAGCACATGGTAAGTGACTCAGTAAGGAATCAGAACTCAGGTGACACCAGACTTTTGAATGTCAGACCTGACTTAGCCCTCTAGCCCAGTTCGAGTCTCAGAAGTACTTTTCATAATAAATTGTCTCTATTGACATCAGCAGCTGTGTATTCTTGGTCCAAGTCTTTGTTTCAGGACAGAAGAACTCAACAATCTCAGTAGATGCCCTTCCTGAGTCAGACCAATGCCTGTGACTGACAGGCTGTCCCGTTGTCTTATCCCTTATGCTAGGATGATTAAGCAAGAGAGATGGCTTCCTGGAGCTTGAGGGCCTGATGCAAGAGAAGACTGAGGATCATGGCGTCTGGATTAGTTGATCTGTCTAAAGCAAGACACTCACAGAACATCTTTCCCCATCTCTATGAATTTGCCACCCTTGGGAGGGCAGCTTCTTTCTAGTCAGTGACAGCTCAACATGTCAAAGCATCAGGAAGATCAGGAAGCATAATTAACACCCACCCCTACAGTGGGATCAGGACATGGTGTGTGTGGGGTGGCTGTTGGGGGCGGGGAGACAGAAGAAGGAAGATAATACTGCTCTAATTGCATTGTGAATGCCTCTATTCTTACAGACTTGGTCAGAAAGAATCTTCTGGCCATAGATTAAAAATACCCATGCAATTTCTGAGAAATAAGCTACTAACACATTTGCCTTAAATTTCTTTTTATATGAAGTGATAAATATACATTTCCCCCATGGAGAATATTTATGAAAAGTTTTCTGGGAAATGTCTTTTTGCTAAATATAAGATCTCTGGGGACAGCTCAGGAGCGCTGCCTCCTGCACACACTGTCAATTGTGACCTGCCCATGTGAATTACCATATTTTTTCATTGCAACTCACTTCCTTTAATGTTATATATTTTCTACTAATGGTGTGAACGGGATGGAAACTGGCAGTTTTAATGGCGTATGATCTATGTTCTGCCTAACAGTTAAACTGGGAGGTTTTGCATTGAGGAAGCAGCAGTCACCGTAGCCTTCAGGAACTTCAGAGAGGGTCTTGGCAGAGTGGATTTTGCTAGTGACACAGAGTGCGAACCCAGTTACCATAGTGGACAGTGGAGAGGAACGCACAGACAGACTTTGATGGCTTGGAAACTTCTGGAGCATTCATTGTGCCTCCTCTCATTCTCACTTCAAATTCTCTACCTCTATTACACTGTCCCTTTTCCTTAAATGAGCTCCTGGTCCCTTCCAGGCTTCCTAGAACTGATTGTCAATTCAAATCATTCCACAGCATGATCATCCAGTGGAAGCGGGGCAGTCACCAGTGTATGCCTGCCTTTTGGATACCTGTATTTTAAAGTAGGGTGCCCTGGACCAGAGAGACTGCTCAGTGGGTATAGGTGTTTGCAGTGTATGCCTAATGACCTGGGTTCAGATGCCCCGGCAATAGAGAAGCCACAGTTAGATGACTAGTACCAATGCCAGAGGTTGTCCACAGATCCTCATGCACATATTGTGGTACATACACCCTCCTGTACCAACATGTACATATACAAAAAATAATAAGCTGTAGAGCAAATGGGCTGTGCCACCAGACAGACAGAAGAACTAGCAAGGCTGAGTGAGCTGAGACCCTGGGAATCTCAGAGATCTGAGACCAGTAGAAGTAGAGCAACTCTCTACCTGTCTTTGTACCTGCTCTAGAACATGTAACCATGACACCCCACTAAGAGGTCAGTCCTCATGTGATGAGACTAATCACATAAAGTAACCCCAGGAGTTTTTCATGATAATGAGGTATCTAGATAGCCTTAAACTTTCAGCCAATGAGATTCCCTTCCTGGCTATTCCCTCCCACAAAATCACCCTTGTGGTGGTTTGAATACGTTTGGCCCAGGGAGTGATACTATTAGAAGGTGTGGAGTAGGTGTTGTCTTATCAGAGGAAGTATGTGTCACTGTAGGTGTGGGCTTTGAGAGAGCTGTCTCCTAGCTGCCTGAAAACCAGTCTTCTCCTGTTTACCTTCAGAACAAGATGTAGAACTCTCAGCTCCTCTAGCACCATGCCTTCCTGGACACTTTCATGCTTCCAGCCATGAGAGTAATGGACTGAACCTCTAAACCTGTAAGCCAGCCCCAAATAAATGTCCTTTATAAGAGTTGCCTTAATCATGGTATCTTTTTACAGCAACAGAAACCCTAACTAAGATACCCTGGTTCACCCCGAAAAAAGTGTGTGCATTCACATTCACCGTCCAATAAAGCAATATGAACAAGCAAGGGTCATCTCAGAGAACTGCTTCATTAAGGAGCCCTGTGGGGAAGGCATTCAATTAAAGAGCCACATCTAATACTCCCAAAGAAGGCTTTCTCCCCCACTCCCCCCAGCTCCTCGGGTACTCTCAACACTTGCTCCCAATCAGACCAAATTCCTCTCATCGTAGGCTCTGCCCCCTCCTCTCCACCTGGCACACAAATTGTCCCTAGGGGAAAGGAAGATCTTGGACCCCCAGTTCTTGACTCCCTTTTCCTGTGGCTCGCCAGAGGTACCTAGGTACTCAGAGAGGAGACTGGGCACCACTGTGGAGCCCTGTTTCAGACTTTGCCCCACCTTCTCCCTGTGATGTGCTGGCAATGCCCAGGGAGTCCCCAGGGGGGAGGTTGGATGCATTTCTGCAATAAGCTAATTAATAATAAGCTATTATTCCATTGATATAGGATGCCCAAAAGTGCCTGTGCCTGGCAGGTAAGGAGTTCATCCCACACTGCAGCCTTCTATTGCCACCCTTTTCAGTCCTGGCACCACAACTCCACAGAGGACCAGTGGAGGAAACACTCTTCTGCAGTGACATCTGTTTGCCTGTTGGGAGCCGCCCCCACATTCGCCGTCACAAGATGGCGCTGACATCCTGTGTTCTAAGTGGTAAACAAATAATCTGCGCATGAGCCAAGGGTATTTTATGACTACTTGTACTCTACCTTTCCCGTGAATGTCAGCTCGGCCATGGGCTGCAGCCAATCAGGGAGTGATGCGTCCTAGGCGAAATATAACTCTCCTAAAGAGGGAAGGGGTTTCGGTTTCATTATTGAAGGGGCTTTCGTTTTTGGGGCTGGGCGCTGGGCGCTTGCCCTCCTGGCTCCCAAAGATGTAAGCAATAAAGTTTTGCCGCAGAAGATTCTGGTCTGTTGCGTCTTTCCTGGCCGGGCGTGAGAACACGTTAATAACAATTGGTGCCGAATTCCGGGACGAGAAATTCCGGGACGAGAAAAAACTCGGGACTGGCGCAAGGAAGATCCCTCATTCCAGAACCAGAACTGCGGGTCGCGGTAATAAAGGTTCCCGTAAAGCAGACTGTTAAGAAGGATTCAACTGTATGAATTCAGAACTTTTCAGCTGGGGAACGAGAGTACCAGTGAGTACAGCTTTACGAGGTAAGTCTGATCTTGAACTTTCTAAGGAAATTCAAGACAGTCTATCAGAAGTAAAGTGGAATATGTTTGGCCTTGAATTTTTTCTGGTGTTAGGAGCCCTTTTGTTCCTTTTCACATGTTATCAAGTGATTAAGATAGGGCTGAAAATTCTAGAGGAAATTCAGGGCAATCTATCAGAAGTAAAGCGGGGAGAGAGAGTAGGAGCAAAGAGAAAATATGGTACACAAAATAAGTATACAGGCCTTTCCAAGGGTCTTGAACCCGAGGAAAAGTTTAGGTCAGGTAAGAATACCTGGGGAGAGATTAGAAGGAAGGAAAAGAAAAAAGAAAAGAAAAAAGATCGATTAGCGGAGGTCTCTAGGAGATACTCGTCACTAGATGAGCTCAGGAAGCCAGCTCTTAGTAGTTCTGAAGCAGATGAAGAATTCTCCTCTGAGGAAACAGACTGGGAGGAAGAAGCAGCCCATTACCAGCCAGCTAATTGGTCAAGAAAAAAGCCAAAAGCGGCTGGCGAAAGCCAGCGTACTGTTCAACCTCCCGGCAGTCGGTTTCAAGGTCCGCCCTATGCGGAGCCCCCGCCCTGCGTAGTGCGTCAGCAATGCGCAGAGAGGCAATGCGCAGAGAGATGCGCAGAGAGGCAATGCGCAGAGAGATGCGCAGAGAGGCAGTGCGCAGAGAGATGCGCAGAGAGGCAGTGCGCAGAGAGGCAGTGCGCAGAGAGGCAGTGCGCAGACTCATTCATTCCCAGAGAGGAACAAAGGAAAATACAACAGGCATTTCCGGTCTTTGAAGGAGCCTAGGGTGGGCGTGTCCACGCTCCGGTAGAATACTTACAAATTAAAGAAATTGCCGAGTCGGTCCGTAAATACGGAACCAATGCTAATTTTACCTTGGTGCAGTTAGACAGGCTTGCCGGCATGGCACTAACTCCTGCCGACTGGCAAACGGTTGTAAAAGCCGCTCTCCCTAGTATGGGCAAATATATGGAATGGAGAGCGCTTTGGCACGAAGCTGCACAAGCGCAGGCCCGAGCAAACGCAGCTGCTTTGACTCCAGAGCAGAGAGATTGGACTTTTGACTTGTTAACGGGTCAGGGAGCTTATTCTGCTGATCAAACAAACTACCATTGGGGAGCTTATGCCCAGATTTCTTCCACGGCTATTAGGGCCTGGAAGGCGCTCTCCCGAGCAGGTGAAACCACTGGTCAATTAACAAAAGTTGTCCAGGGACCTCAGGAATCCTTCTCAGATTTTGTGGCCAGAATGACAGAGGCAGCAGAGCGTATTTTTGGAGATTCAGAGCAAGCTGCGCCTCTGATAGAACAGCTAATCTATGAGCAAGCCACAAAGGAGTGCCGAGCGGCCATAGCCCCAAGAAAGAACAAAGGCTTACAAGACTGGCTCAGGGTCTGTCGAGAGCTTGGGGGACCTCTCACCAATGCAGGCTTAGCGGCCGCCATCCTTCAATCTCAGAACCGCTCCATGGGCAGAAATAATCAGAGGACATGTTTTAACTGCGGAAAGCCTGGGCATTTTAAGAAAGATTGCAGAGCTCCAGATAAACAGGGAGGGACTCTCACTCTTTGCTCTAAGTGTGGCAAGGGTTATCATAGAGCTGACCAGTGTCGCTCTGTGAGGGATATAAAGGGCAGAGTCCTTCCCCCACCTGATAGTCAATCAGCTTATGTGCCAAAAAACGGGTCATCGGGCCCTCGGTCCCAGGGCCCTCAAAGATATGGGAACCGGTTTGTCAGGACCCAGGAAGCAGTCAGAGAGGCGACCCAGGAAGACCCACAAGGGTGGACCTGCGTGCCGCCTCCGACTTCCTACTAATGCCTCAAATGAGTATTCAGCCGGTGCCGGTGGAGCCTATACCATCCTTGCCCCCGGGAACCATGGGCCTTATTCTCGGCCGGGGTTCACTCACCTTGCAGGGCTTAGTAGTCCACCCTGGAGTTATGGATTGTCAACATTCCCCTGAAATACAGGTCCTGTGCTGAAGCCCTAAGGGCGTTTTTTCTATTAGTAAAGGAGATAGGATAGCTCAGCTGCTGCTCCTCCCTGATAATACCAGGGAAAAATCTGCAGGACCTGAGATAAAGAAGATGGGCTCCTCAGGAAATGATTCTGCCTATTTGGTTGTATCTTTAAATGATAGACCTAAGCTCTGCCTTAAGATTAATGGAAAAGAGTTTGAAGGCATCCTTGATACCGGAGCAGATAAAAGTATAATTTCTACACATTGGTGGCCCAAAGCATGGCCCACCACAGAGTCATCTCATTCATTACAGGGCCTAGGATATCAATCATGTCCCACTATAAGCTCCATTGCCTTGACGTGGGAATCCTCTGAAGGGCAGCAAGGGAAATTCATACCTTATGTGCTCCCACTCCCGGTTAACCTCTGGGGAAGGGATATTATGCAGCATTTGGGCCTTATTTTGTCCAATGAAAACGCCTCATCGGGAGGGTATTCAACTAAAGCAAAAAATATCATGGCAAAGATGGGTTATAAAGAAGGAAAAGGGTTAGGACATCAAGAACAGGGAAGGATAGAGCCTATCTTACCTAATGGAAACCAAGACAGACAGGGTCTGGGTTTTCCATAGCGGCCATTGGGGCAGCACGGCCCATACCATGGAAAACGGGGAATCCAGTGTGGGTTCCTCAATGGCACCTATCCTCTGAAAAACTAGAAGCTGTGATTCAACTGGTAGAGGAACAATTAAAACTAGGCCATATTGAACCCTCTACCTCACCTTGGAATACTCCAATTTTTGTAATTAAGAAAAAGTCAGGAAAGTGGAGACTGCTCCATGACCTCAGAGCCATTAATGAGCAAATGAACTTATTTGGCCCAGTACAGAGGGGTCTCCCTGTACTTTCCGCCTTACCACGTGGCTGGAATTTAATTATTATAGATATTAAAGATTGTTTCTTTTCTATACCTTTGTGTCCAAGGGATAGGCCCAGATTTGCCTTTACCATCCCCTCTATTAATCACATGGAACCTGATAAGAGGTATCAATGGAAGGTCTTACCACAGGGAATGTCCAATAGTCCTACAATGTGCCAACTTTATGTGCAAGAAGCTCTTTTGCCAGTGAGGGAACAATTCCCCTCTTTAATTTTGCTCCTTTACATGGATGACATCCTCCTGTGCCATAAAGACCTTACCATGCTACAAAAGGCATATCCTTTTCTACTTAAAACTTTAAGTCAGTGGGGTTTACAGATAGCCACAGAAAAGGTCCAAATTTCTGATACAGGACAATTCTTGGGCTCTGTGGTGTCCCCAGATAAGATTGTGCCCCAAAAGGTAGAGATAAGAAGAGATCACCTCCATACCTTAAATGATTTTCAAAAGCTGTTGGGAGATATTAATTGGCTCAGACCTTTTTTAAAGATTCCTTCCGCTGAGTTAAGGCCTTTGTTTAGTATTTTAGAAGGAGATCCTCATATCTCCTCCCCTAGGACTCTTACTCTAGCTGCTAACCAGGCCTTACAAAAAGTGGAAAAGGCCTTACAGAATGCACAATTACAACGTATTGAGGATTCGCAGCCTTTCAGTTTGTGTGTCTTTAAGACAGCACAATTGCCAACTGCAGTTTTGTGGCAGAATGGGCCATTGTTGTGGATCCATCCAAACGTATCCCCAGCTAAAATAATAGATTGGTATCCTGATGCAATTGCACAGCTTGCCCTTAAAGGCCTAAAAGCAGCAATCACCCACTTTGGGCGAAGTCCATATCTTTTAATTGTACCTTATACCGCTGCACAGGTTCAAACCTTGGCAGCCACATCTAATGATTGGGCAGTTTTAGTTACCTCCTTTTCAGGAAAAATAGATAACCATTATCCAAAACATCCAATCTTACAGTTTGCCCAAAATCAATCTGTTGTGTTTCCACAAATAACAGTAAGAAACCCACTTAAAAATGGGATTGTGGTATATACTGATGGATCAAAAACTGGCATAGGTGCCTATGTGGCTAATGGTAAAGTGGTATCCAAACAATATAATGAAAATTCACCTCAAGTGGTAGAATGTTTAGTGGTCTTAGAAGTTTTAAAAACCTTTTTAGAACCCCTTAATATTTTGTCAGATTCCTGTTATGTGGTTAATGCAGTAAATCTTTTAGAAGTGGCTGGAGTGATTAAGCCTTCCAGTAGAGTTGCCAATATTTTTCAGCAAATACAATTAGTTTTGTTATCTAGAAGATTTCCTGTTTATATTACTCATGTTAGAGCCCATTCAGGCCTACCTGGCCCCATGGCTCTGGGAAATGATTTGGCAGATAAGGCCACTAAAGTGGTGGCTGCTGCCCTATCATCCCCGGTAGAGGCTGCAAGAAATTTTCATAACAATTTTCATGTGACGGCTGAAACATTACGCAGTCGTTTCTCCTTGACAAGAAAAGAAGCCCGTGACATTGTTACTCAATGTCAAAGCTGCTGTGAGTTCTTGCCAGTTCCTCATGTGGGAATTAACCCACGCGGTATTCGACCTCTACAGGTCTGGCAAATGGATGTTACACATGTTTCTTCCTTTGGAAAACTTCAATATCTCCATGTGTCCATTGACACATGTTCTGGCATCATGTTTGCTTCTCCGTTAACCGGAGAAAAAGCCTCACATGTGATTCAACATTGTCTTGAGGCATGGAGTGCTTGGGGGAAACCCAGACTCCTTAAGACTGATAATGGACCAGCTTATACGTCTCAAAAATTCCAACAGTTCTGCCGTCAGATGGACGTGACCCACCTGACTGGACTTCCATACAACCCTCAAGGACAGGGTATTGTTGAGCGTGCGCATCGCACCCTCAAAACCTATCTTATAAAACAGAAGAGGGGAATTGAAGAGATTTTACCCCGAGCACCAAGAGTGTCTGTGTCTTTGGCACTCTTTACACTCAATTTTTTAAATATTGATGCTCATGGCCATACTGCGGCTGAACGTCATTGTACAGAGCCAGATAGGCCCAATGAGATGGTTAAATGGAAAAATGTCCTTGATAATAAATGGTATGGCCCGGATCCTATTTTGATAAGATCCAGGGGAGCTATCTGTGTTTTCCCACAGAATGAAGACAACCCATTTTGGATACCAGAAAGACTCACCCGAAAAATCCAGACTGACCAAGGGAATACTGATGTCCCTCGTCTTGGTGATGTCCAGGGCGTCAATAATAAAAAGAGAGCAGCGTTGGGGGATAATGTCGACATTTCCACTCCCAATGACGGTGATGTATAATGCTCAAGTATTCTCCTGCTTTTTTACCACTAACTGGGAACTGGGTTTGGCCTTAATTCAGACAGCCTTGGCTCTGTCTGGACAGGTCCAGACGACTGACACCATTAACACTTTGTCAGCCTCAGTGACTACAGTCATAGATGAACAGGCCTCAGCTAATGTCAAGATACAGAGAGGTCTCATGCTGGTTAATCAACTCATAGATCTTGTCCAGATACAACTAGATGTATTATGACAAATAACTCAGCTGGGGTGTAAACAAAAGTTTCCGGGATTGTGTGTTATTTCCATTCAGTATGTTAAATTTACTAGGGCAGCTAAATTGTCAAAAAGTCTTTTTCAGTATATGTTACAGAATTGGATGGCTGAATTTGAACAGATCCTTCGGGAATTGAGACTTCAGGTCAACTCCACGCGCTTGGACCTGTCGCTGACCAAAGGATTACCCAATTGGATCTCCTCAGCATTTTCTTTCTTTAAAAAATGGGTGGGATTAATATTATTTGGAGATACACTTTGCTGTGGATTAGTGTTGCTTCTTTGATTGGTCTGTAAGCTTAAGGCCCAAACTAGGAGAGACAAGGTGGTTATTGCCCAGGCGCTTGCAGGACTAGAACATGGAGCTTCCCCTGATATATCTATGCTTAGGCAATAGGTCGCTGGCCACTCAGCTCTTATATCCCATGAGGCTAGTCTCATTGCACGGGATAGAGTGAGTGTGCTTCAGCAGCCCGAGAGAGTTGCACGGCTAAGCACTGCAATGGAAAGGCTCTGCGGCATATATGAGCCTATTCTAGGGAGACATGTCATCTTTCATGAAGGTTCAGTGTCCTAGTTCCCTTCCCCCAGGCAAAACGACACGGGAGCAGGTCAGGGTTGCTCTGGGTAAAAGCCTGTGAGCCTAAGAGCTAATCCTGTACATGGCTCCTTTACCTACACACTGGGGATTTGACCTCTATCTCCACTCTCATTAATATGGGTGGCCTATTTGCTCTTATTAAAAGGAAAGGGGGAGATGTTGGGAGCCGCCCCCACATTCGCCGTCACAAGATGGCGCTGACATCCTGTGTTCTAAGTGGTAAACAAATAATCTGCGCATGAGCCAAGGGTATTTTATGACTACTTGTACTCTACCTTTCCCGTGAACGTCAGCTCGGCCATGGGCTGCAGCCAATCAGGGAGTGATGCGTCCTAGGCGAAATATAACTCTCCTAAAGAGGGAAGGGGTTTCGGTTTCATTATTGAAGGGGCTTTCGTTTTTGGGGCTGGGCGCTGGGCGCTTGCCCTCCTGGCTCCCAAAGATGTAAGCAATAAAGTTTTGCCGCAGAAGATTCTGGTCTGTTGCGTCTTTCCTGGCCGGGCGTGAGAACACGTTAATAACATTTGCCCAACACTCCTGTTCTCCATTTCCGTCGTCACACTCTTTCTGTGTGCACTCTTTCTGTGTGTGCTCGGGTGAGTGCATATGGGTGCATATTGTGGAAAATGCACACATGCATATGTATGTAATCTTGCATTTGGAGGCTATAGGAAAAATGTAAATGTCATAGACTGGGAGCTCAAACCCACATTGAGGTGGGTTGTCATTTGGAGTAAGAAGTTAAAATAGTTACTAATATCATGGACAGATAGACAGCAGCATGGCGGGAGCTCTGAGGACAGACAGACCTCTCCTTCTGTCTTGGAGAATAGGCTTTAGAGCAGGAGCCTGAAGCCAAGCTGTCCCCAATTTCTAGGTGACAGGGAAAGAAATGTGTTCTGAAGATGTGTCGCCATGGTAGCTCACTCATGTCCCCCAGGAGCCTGGCAACCTGAGATCTGTAAAGTTCCCTGAAACAAAATGACAATGGTACCTGCTATTTTTGCCTCTGGAGTCTGGGTACCTGGGGTTGTGGATTTAGTCTCTGTGTGGAGCCTTTCCATTTTCTATACAGAAATAAAAAGACTGCTCTACATGGTATGGGTCCAAGCAATGGCCCGGACTAGATTCTAACAAATCAGGTAACATTCCCCAGTAACCTTCTACCTCTTGTTTAAGACAGAGTCTCCTGTCAGCCTGAGTCTTAGCCAAGGAGGCTAGACTAGCTAGCCAGTGAGCTTCCAGGGATTCAGAATCAGGCCAGATGTGTTGCATTTACTCTGGAGAACACATCAGAAAGAATAGCTTTCTCTTTTTCTGCTGACCTGTTTTGGAGACCCACTGTGTTCAAAATCATTCCTCTATTAAGGCATGGAAATAATTAGTTCAAATCCCACTTTGGGGGCTATAGATGTAGATCAGTTAATAGAATGTTTGTCTAGTATACACAAAGCTGGGTTCAGTCTCCAGAACTACATATACTGGGCATAAGAAACTCAAACAGGACAGGATCCTGGAGGCAGGAGCTGACACAGAGGCCATAGAGGGGTGCTGCTTACCAGATGCTCCTCATGGCTTGCCCAACTTGATTTCTTATAGAACTCAAGACCATCAGCTGGAGATGGCCACACCCACAATGGGCCAGCTCTCCCCCATCAATCACTAATTATGAAAACACCCAAAGTACTGGTGGTATAGTGGTGAACATAGCTGCCTTCCAAGAACTTGACCCAGGTTCCATTCCTGCCCAAAGCATAATGGTGGTGCATGCCTTTAATCTCAGCACTTGGAAGGCAGAAGCCATTGGATCTCTGTGAGTTCAAGGACAGCCTGATCTATGGAACAAGTCCCAGGACAGCCAAGGCTACACAGAGAAACCCAGTCCCCCCCCCAAAAAAAAAGAAGGAAGGAAGGAAGGAAGGAAGGAAGGAAGGAAGGAAGGAAGGAAGGAAGGGGAGGGGAGGGAGGAAGGAAGGAAGGGGAGAGAGGAAAGGAGGAAGGGGAGGGAGGAAAGGAGGAAGGGGAGGGAGGAAAGGAGGAAGGGAGGGAGAAAGGAAAAAGAAAATTCCCTACAGGCTTGTGTGCACTTGTAGATTATGAAGGCATCTTCTCAATTGAGGCCCTCTCCTCTGGGATAACTCCAGCTTGTGTCTAGGTGACATAAAACTATCCAGTACAATGACCTTCAGCTGATTGCCCACCCCACATAATAGTGAGTAATTTACTTTAACTTCTGAGGGTTGAGAAGATGACTCAGTTGGCAAAAATGCTTGCCAGTCAAGCATGAGGACCTTGGTTGAAAAAGTATGGTGTGATGATGCCTCCTTTTAATCCAAATGCTAGGGAGGCAAAGATGGGGGAATCTCTGACCCTCCCTGACCAGCCAATCTAGCCAAATCAGCAAGTGCCAGGTTCAGTGAAAGACCCTGTCCCAAAACTTAAAGGGTATATAAGCATATGAGATGCTTCAGTAGGCAAAGGTTCTTTCCATGCAAACCTGGTGACCTGAATTCATGGCTTTGAGCCCACATGAAGGTGGAAAGAGAGAATTTACTCCTAAAATTATCTCTGGCCTTCACACTTACTCTGTGGCAAACACACACACACACACACACACACACACACACACTTCAACTATTTTAAATCTTTAGAAGGTGAATAGTGGCTGAGAACCACATCTATGTTGACCTGTGAACTTCACAGACATGCTCACTTATGTACACACACAAATAAAGTCCTCCGACTATCAATATTAATCACATATAAAACAAAACTTGTTACATTATCATCTAAGCTCAACTTTCATAGTGAGTTTCTAGCAAGAGCATAATTGGCCTTGTTGATTTCTCTCTAATGTCCACACAGTACCTGACACACAGTAGGAACAGAAGCAATCCTTGGTGAATGTATACCTGATGGGATGCTGAACCAATGACTGAGCCACTGTGTTTGAAGGGTTGTTTATATTTTTGAGCCCACTCTGCAGTGCTCCCCTTTCCTCTTAAACTCACTGTTAACCTAATAGACTAGCCCAGAAATTCTCCTAGGAAGTATTTCCACAGACAGACTCACACAGATTTAACCTGACTTCAGAACGAGACTCTTCATTACACTGTGATTTGTGCAAGTACAGGTCAGGAGCAGATGTCTGTCCACACAGCGTTAGGCTAAATTAACTCAGTCAAGGAGATTTAGAGGGAGGAGAAATTTCTTCATGTACTAATGTGGGCAGATCAACAAGGTGGATAGGCCACTGCAAGAAAACCAAGAACAACAAAGATTATACAACTTATTACAGTTGTGTGAGGAAGAGAAAGGACAGGATATGCAACCAAAATCAATATTTCCTTATGCATAGATGTATTTATGCATGACCCATATCTTTAAAGATATATGAATCATCCTATTGGAAAGGGACAAAGCTGAGTTTGGATAAAAGTAAAAATGATTTTCTCACCACATATCTACTTATATCTTTGTAATTTTGAACCACGTGAGCATGTTACTGTGGTAGTTCGCTTTAATTCTCAACTCGTCACAGCCTAGAATGACCTGGAAAAAAGAACCTTGATTGAAGAGTTGTCTGGACCAGGTTATCCTGTGGGCAAGTCTATGGAGGATCGTTTGCATTATTCATTGATGTAGGAGACCCAGTGCATTGTGGGTGGCAACATTTCATGGGGTGGGCTCTGAATCATGCAAGAGTAGGGAAAGCCATCTGAGAGCAAGGAAGCAGGCACCATAGGCACATTTATTCCTCTCTGCTAAGGACTAGGGATGTGATTACCTGCTTTGCGACCCTGCTTCAATTTCCCTTCAGTAATGGGCTGTAACCTCACATTGTAAGTACAATAAACCTGTCATCCCTTAAGATGTTTTTACTCAGGATACTTTATCACAGTGACAGAAAGAAAGGAATAATTACAGTAGGAAAAAATGCATTAAAGGAAGGAAGGTAGGACTGGTGACATGCTTGTGTTGGTAGGGTGCTCGGCTAGGTATCAGTTACTCTTCTGGTTGCTGTGACAAAATAACTGAACAACGTAGCAGAAGGGCAGAAGGGTTGATTTTGGCTCATGTTCAAGGGAAGTTCAAGATGGCAGGAAAGGAGTAGTAGCAGAAACACGAAGTTTCTGGCCACTGAAATCAGGACCACAGTCAGCCAGGTCCCTTTCTCCTTGCTACATAGTCTAGGACCCATCCCATGGAAGGATGCCATCCACAGTTACAGTGAGCCCATTGCACCTCAAGTACCCTACTCTAGATAACCATGCCATCATGCCTAGAGGCTTATCTCTTAAGTGATAATGGAGCCTATCTAATTGTCAACCTATATTAACCATCACACTCATCCTACAACAAGCCCTGGGTTTGCTTCTCCAGGACTTCGTAAATCTCTGCCTCAAAAAAGAAAAAAAAAAAAAAACACAGGAGATGTTGGGGAGAGGAAGAGAAGAAGTGATCTCCTTTGACACTTGGAATAAAGTTAAGCAAGCCAAATGAATTAAGTTGCTTCAACTGCTTTCGAACTTCACTCTGTTGCTTCTGGAGTCTCATAATGACTGTCATAGTGTTAGAAAGTAACTATCTCTGCATTGTCCAGAGGAACACACAAAAAAAGCAAAAGTAGATCAGCAAGCCAATTTTTTTTTGTAGTCTAGTGACTACACATGGCCAAGGTGGCAACTGTGTCACAACCCACAGGCGGTGCTTGACTTCCCAGTCATACAATGAGATAACTGATAGGGAGAGGAAAGGTGAGTCTCAGGAAAGTTTCAGGGAACGTGGGATCTTGTGGGACTACCTATTTTATTTGGAATAAATAGTTTCTCACAATCTCCCCTGTTTATTTTTTATTTTACTTTTTTTCCCCTCAGATTCCGTAAGCAGACACTGAATGTCTAGAAAGTAAAAGCTTTGTGAAGGGTGGTGGGTTTGCTTGACAATGGCTGTCTCAATAATTCTTTTGAATACAGCTTGGCACAAGGGATACATAGGATTCTATTAAGATCAATATTCCAATTATCATAATTAATGATGTTAAGGCTGAAGTCATTATTCCCTTCCATTTACCACACATTGTTCCATGAGTTTAGGAAGAAAAGCAATCTATTTCTGAGGTTTTCACTGATTCCTTGGCAAATGCATTAAGGCCTTGAAGGACTCTAGTAATGATCCCATCTGGAGCTGTGTTATTAGACGTGGATGTGCAAGCTTGTCTTCCTAACATAATGCAGACCCCCACCTAGTATCATGTTCAACAGGAATCTATCTTCCCAAGACATCTGGCTAGCGGAGTCCAGTTGCTCAGATATCCCTTTTACTGCATGTCAGATATAATTAACAAATCTCTGCTGTTTAGAATACATACAATCAATCCAGTATATGCTTTTATTAACAATGGACCATCAAAATACAACAGATTCAAAACTAGCTAAAATTTGTTTTCAGGTCTTAAAGTCATTTGAGACTCCCCCAGGGAACTCTCATAAATTGATAGAAACGTGAGGGTTGAATGAGCCTCTTAGGGTTAAAAGTTTTCTACTCTTTTAGGAGAGTCCTTGGGGTGGGCTGGAGTGGCTGGATGCCAGAGTAGAAGTAGCCAGATGAGCTGAAGAACCAGTTCCACTCCAATAGTCCGTCAACAACTCAAACAGGGTTCCACAATGCCGCCTGGCATTTACTTGTGGGGCTATCAGGGCTGACTGATTGGTCATCTCTTTAAAAGATCATCTTCACTGCACCCCATTATGTTTCTGGCTGGGGTTAATTGCATGGGGGAAGATTACCTTTAGGCCATGAAGATTGTCCAGGCCCTAGGAGGTAGCTGATACCTCCTGTCTTTGATTCTGTGAAACAGTAGTGACAGGATCCATCAGGATTCATTGCTTTGAGTCTTGGAAGAGGAAGATCATGCAGAAGACCATCCCAATGGGAAGGGAACTGTCCCACCAGCACAGCAGCCTCTTTTGCTTAATGAGTTAAGAGGCTACTTAACCCTTCTTAGTCAAGCACTGACACCTCTATATCCAGTTTTAATAGAGAAGGTCTATCTCAAATCTTTAATTTTTCTAATTAGTTTTTTATCATGGTCATCAATTATTATGAGAAAAGGACGATAATTGGGTGGCTGATAGTTGGGAGAATGTCTTGAATAAGTCGGAACTCTTTTATTATTTCTCTTATTTTTGAGATTATGGTATAGTTAAATCGTTTCTCCCTTTCCTCCCTCCAAGCCTTGCTCTCTTTCAAATTCATAGCCTTTTTCTTCAATAATTGTTGTTATTTTTAAGTCAACATTCTCCTGAGGACTTGGATGTCCAACCCCCAGGCTGGGTAGTCCAAAATACGTGATCCCAAGCTTTGGCACAACATTCATAATTCTACTGAGGAGGCATGTGCCTACACTGACCAACACAGATGTACTCCATGTTTGTTTAGTATATGTCCTATGGCCAGATGATACAAGGGCACATTGATGCCGTAATACTGGAGTTATCTTTGATATTATAGATCTTGGGTCGCACATGGGAGAACAAGACATCAAAATTGACAGATAAGGGTAAATTAGTTTTAGTAAAATTCACATTAAAAAAAATTAGCCCCAGTGATCTGGGTAAGTAATAAGAATCCTAACAGAGCCAGGTTAAAATAAACTGGATTCTTTTGCATTTTGGTGCATTTGAGATGGGATTTGTTAATTTGACACTGAGAGAACAGAGACATAACAATCAGAACTATAACAGTGAATAAAATGTAAATGTCCATAACAAGAGTATGGAGCCTGCATTGGGAGGAAAGTTCAAGAGGCCTCATGGGGCAGTCATCTGTCTCTTCAGTACCAACTTTAGAGTTGGGTCAGCTTCTTTCTGGGTTCATGGACAAGTTTAGCCAGCCTCCATATAGAGTCCTCATCAGAGGGCACCCTCTTGACAGGAGTACAGTGTGTCCAGCCCTGATCAGCAGTAAACATAACCATCTTGGTAATGAGCAGAATTTAGTAGAGTCTTTCCCAGGTAGACTTAAGTTTCCCTTCTTGTCAGTTGTTGTAGCTGGCAGCTTGCAGCAGCTGGTCTAGACATTTAAGCAATTTGAGTCACAAATTGTAACTATGAACACCAAGCAATGTCATCTGGATTGTGAGTGACACAATCCCTTCACTCCTAGGGTACAAGAAGTTGCTGAGAAAGGGAAGCCACAAAAGAGGTGGAAGGTTACAGAAGATATGCTCAACACCTATCGGTGGCACATAGTGAAAAAGAAAGTGGCCTTGGTGCCACTCAAACATGGTATGAGCTGAGATCAGATAGGTCTGTGACCCTCTTTGTTGGCTGGAATTTAAGACCCTTAGACATCAACTTATTTAAAAAATCCTGGTTTAAACATGAATAGCCTTCTGACATTGTCTTTTAGGTTTCTCAATCTCTCCTGAGTTGGGGCAGGGAGGGATACATTAAAAGTTACAAATGAACCTCTGGGACATCCAGAGGATTTGGTTTGCCCTTGTCTGGGGAAATCGGCTTCCTTGGAACTCTTTTTTACCTACATTGTCTCCTACCCTAACTTCATGAGAGCTAATCTGTCAGAGCTTTCACACACACACACACACACACACACACACACACACACACACACACAGATGTATATGCATGTGCACACACAAATACATATGCATACATACATATACACACACTGGAGGTTTCTAATTTTGGAAGCTTTGTCTGTCTCCAACTGATCCCCTCTTGGAACAGGGACCTATGTTAGGTGGTTCTTAGCCATAGGCTTCTCAGAAGTCACCAGGGACAGATAGTGAGCTATGGATAGGGATTCTACGTTTGCCTCTAGTCCGTGGCAGGTCTCATTCACTCGGTGTTATCCAACCGTCGGGACGACAAAACCACCAAGGAGCACTTTGCCATTCTTTGCATTTCCTACCTAGGTCTTAAGTGTGGAGGTCTCTTGATCATCAAGGTATTTTCTTGGGCCCAGACACATTCCATCCTGAGATCCCTTCAGATCAAAAAGAGTGTAGCATACCTGATATCCTGCAAGCCATAGCAAAATGGTTTGAGACACATCCCTCCAATGGAATGGGATCCAAATACTCTATAGATGGGTTGGAAATACAACATGAAGCCCCAAATTTCTGGGAAAGAATCACACAAACCGGTGAAAGTTACTGTCAAGTATGTTTTGCAAGAAAGGTTTGTGTCCCAGAACCCAAACCATGCTAGCAAGTACACATGACCAAAACCGGTCTCTGACTTTCATCTCTGACATAGGTGGTGACTGTACCTCATCCCATTGGTGGAAGATTGGCTTCATAATCTGAAACAATTGGCTAATCAGCATGAAGTAGGGTTGGGGGGCTCAGGAAACCTGGGAACAGGCTAACTACTTATGCTAGGGAGAAACAAAACAAAACAAACACATCTTGCACAATAAGTGAGAAAGGCAGTTCAAATTCAGCTTCCAGAAAAAGGCACCCTAAATTTTCACTTTAGAATTGATGTTTGGCTTGTAACACATCTTCCTTTTGTGGAAGGTAAGATGCAAGCAAGAGTTAGCTCTGAAGAATCACCCAGGAAATCAATCTGAGTGCAAAGCCACAGGAAAAGTTTTCTAAGAAGACAGACAAAACATAACGAGGGTGCCCCCCAAAATCCCAAGTTATTTAGTTGAAGGACAGAAATCCAATTATTGCACGCTGTCCACCAGAACTAAAAACAAGTGAAGCAGGGAAAGGCTGTGGACCAATATTGGAAAAGGTATGTGCTTGGAAGACCAGGCTCGGAAACTTGCAACTCTCGGTTGGCCAGAGCTTGGCAGTTCGATCTGTGAATCCAGACAAAATCTTTACCTCCTTCTGATCCCTCCTGTCCACTTTTTGACGCTTCAGCAACTCTCAAGCTCACAGGGAGCAGGAAGAGAAAACTCAGAATAGTTCACCCAGATATTTAGAGTGTGGAGGCTTTGAATTTTTTAACCAGCAAATCGATATTTCTCTAGATCACAGTCACATGGGCAACCTTTGTGGCCTGACTCTTGGCTTGGTCCACCACCATAGGTTGAGGAAATGCACGGTAACTCAATAATTAATGACCCCACATTTCGGAAGCTTGAAATCACAATAGTTTGTAGCTCATTTATGCAAGGTTGTACTCAGATACCGACACCCTCCAGAAAGATGTCTTCAGTACAGAATTACCGTTACCTGAGTGGTTCTGGTCAGAGAGTGGGCCCTGGCAGTTTTAACTAACTAGGATTAGTGATCTGTTTTCAATAGGCCAATTAAACAGCTAAGTAATCATGAAAGGGAGAGAAAGATTTATTCAAAGTTACAAGACCTGAGCAACCTTCCTAAGTCCATTTTCAGGGCCCTGACATGAGATTTACATTTAGATAGAGTCCAAGAGGTTTGTGCAGCTAAGCAGTCCTAGCATGGCCCCACCTGCCACTGACCCATCACTATCTCTCCCCGTCTCTCCCCAAGGTGTTCTGACAAGTTGTCAGAACTGTGTAAAACCTCCCCCAAGAGACAAGCTCCTACTCTAGCTGGTACCAGCCTTTTCTTTTCCCAGCAAAGGGTTCCAGGAGAAATTCTAATTACTCGGTGTCCATTGTTTCAATATTCTGAGAGCCAGAGGTCAGGACACAAGTGTTCTTCTTCCTTCCAGGAAATCAGTTACAAACACAGTAGATGGTGAAGAGGGAGCTTGGAGCCACATACCTGGCTCAGACCCTCCACAGGAACCCAGCTGCACCAGCTTTCAACCACGTTCCACAGACCACAGACCACTCTCTGAGGGTAGGAACATTCTTGTCTGCCTCCCTTATACACAGCTTTACCTTTGTGAGGCGTACACAGGTGGAGGGCAGAAATTCTCTTCTACTGCATAGGAATAAGATGCTGGACAGGTTAGCATAGGGAATACCAGCTCAGCCACTCTTGCTTTCCCTCACTCCTGACAAAAACCAGTTTTTGAAAGTTCCACTTCATATAAGATAACCCAAGAGTCTATTAACTGTGAGCATTCAACATAGCTCTGTTTTCATGAGCCTTAAAGTTCCTTATCCAGGCATGAGAAGATGCTCCAGCAGGTAAAGGTGCTTGCTGCCAAGTCTCAGGACCTGAGTTCAATCCCTGGCACTCAATGGTAGAGAGAGATCTGATTCCACAGGTTGTCCTCTGACCTCCATGTTAGCCAGATTGCAATGTCACTTGGTAAACCTCTTCCCTTTTTGTTGAACCATGACAACTTAAAAACGATAGTAATTTGTTTTTCAGAATCACAGTAACTTGATGTCTAGTCTCTCACCCTCCACCTTCATAGCTGATCCAGAGACAACCTGATAGCAAGCAGGGACTGTGGGCTACTCATCAAGTGCCATAGAGCCTCGCCCCTTATCTAAAACCTTTAAAAAGAACCTCCATCCTACTATCTGAGCCTGAACTCCCCTCAGAATTCCTATCATGCTCTTGTCTGTCCATCTGTCTGTGTGTCTACAGCATCATTGATTCTTCTAATAAATCTCATAAAAAGGATAACCTATCTGTGTCCCCCTTGAACTCCAAATTCAAAACCTTTCACTTCATGTAGGCTTATGGCACATGCAAGCAGCTCCCTCCCCCCCCCCTCTGTCCCTCTCTCTCTCTCTCTCTCACACACACACACACACACACACACACACACACACAGAATACTACTAATAATAATAAGTAAAGACCATGATTTTTTCTTAATGCTGTGTATATCAACTTTCTGTGTAGAACCCACCTTCTTCAGCATTCCAGTGCAGACTGAAGACCAGAGGCTTCCAGGATCACCCAGGCCTTCAGTGCCAGGTTGGGATGGCTAAAGTACAGGCTTATGGACCAAGCCTCTCGCAGACTCTTAGCCTCTCCTGTGTGCACAAAGACACCGTTGGACTATGTAGCCTGTATTGTGCAAGCTAGTCTACTAAACCTCAACTATAGTGTGAAATGTATTCATTCTGTACTGCTGTTCCTCCAGGGAACCCTGACCCAATACAGCCTACTTTTCTAACATCAAGGAGTCCCCATTCATGTCCAGATCTCTGAAATGTCACAGTCAGACATTTAATCTTTAATTCAGTAGCCCTTATCACAAAGTCAATTGTGGGCTCTCTAATAAGACAACAGAAAGGAGGGATATTTTGAGATCGAAAAGCAGATAGTTTATAATCAGAAAATCATGAGGAACTTCAGCTGGGTGGGGTGTTGCGGGTCCCAGCTATGGAGATAGGAGGATCAGGAGTTCAGATCCTTCTTAGGCTATAGAGCAGAGGCACTTGGCTAACGTGAGATCCTCCCTCCAAAGGACAAAAAATTAGAAAAGAAAGTGATAAGGAACCATACTAGTTACACCACTGTATGAACTGTGTATAGTTAGAAAATATCATTTTAGTTTGAATTGCAAATGGAAATGACAATGGGATGCCAAAATCTTTTTGTGGCTTTTAGTGTTTCAGAACATGTGAGTGCATATAGTCTCTCCCTTCCTCTCTCTCTCTCTCTCTCTCTCTCTCTCTCTCTCTCTCTCTCTCTCTCTCTCTCTCTCTCCCTAGCACGTGCGTACACAGACACACACAGACACACACAGACACACACACACACATACACACACACACCACATCCATCTTTAAGACTGCTTCCAATTCCTATTTCCATTTTATTGATTTGTAAGCTTATCACTAATTTTGTGACTTGGGGACGATGGGGGTGGGGCTGTCATTTCCATTTCTGGGCTTTATGTGTGCCGTCAGCGACGTGTGCTGAGTCCTTTGGAAATGCTCTCTATGGTCTTTGCCAACTTAGACGTTCAGGAATGTGTTCAGTAGATCACAAGAGATCCTGTAGTTATATGGTTTGGCATTACTTACAAGGATGACACTGTTCTTAAACATGTACTCCCCAAGGTTCATCCACAGGCAACTAGGACATGGGGTGAACCTGCAGTTGATGGAGCCTCATGGGAGGGTCTTTTGTCATTCAGAACATGGATTTCTTTTTATTTTTAGGATTGGGGAGACTGTTTAATGGTTGAGAGCACTGACTGCTTTTCCAGAGGACAAAAGTTTGATTCTCAGCACCTGTGTGCCAGTTAAGAAACATCTGTAACTAGAGTTTCAGAGGCTCAGCCTCCCTCTTTTGGCTTCTCTGGGCACTGCATATATGTAGTACATTGTACATGAGACAAAACACCCATACACAAAAAGTAACAGATAAATAGTCAAATAAGAGATTTCTTTTTAGTTTTATTTATGTGTATGTTTCTATGTGGGGGTATATGCATGTGCTCACAGAGTCCTGAAAAGGGTATATGTGTCAGATCCCCTGGAGCTGGAGTTATAGATATTTGTGAGTTGCTGGTATGTGTGCTCAGCTCCTCTGTAATAGCAGTAAGTGCTCTTAATCACTGAGCCATCATTCTTAAAGGCATGTCCTCAGAATATATTAGGAGACACACTGGTCTCTCGCTGACTCCTGAATTGTTATATAGTCACTTGTTCCCACAGGCACATTCTCCATGGCCATGGAAGTAATCGATCCAGCCATGAGAAACTTCACAGGAACTCAGACAAAGCCTGCAATATACCCTTGAATCTCCCAAACCATAAGATAATGAAACACATTTTATATATAAAGTCTCTAGGTATGGTCAGCCTACAACTTCTACAGCAAGCAGAAGATGGCAGCTGAGCAGCCACAAAGTCATAGGCCATCACTAGCAAGAGGGAAGGCAGGCAAGAGAACACAGCTGATTTTTCTCTTGGACCACTCGGAAGGTGCTAGTCACTTGTGATGAGGAGGGAGTCTTCTCCATCAGTTAATCCTCCCTGGAGATGCCATTATAGACTTGCCTGGAGTGTACCTCTCAGTTCATTCCAGAGCCAATCAACATTGACAAGGTTAACCATCACAGGGAGTCAGAGTAACCCCAATCTCAGGATCTCTCCAGCCAACAACAGCCCAACCTCCTCAGACAACAGGATCTCTCAAAAGGTGGGAGTTAGTCAATGTCCTTGTCAACTTTGCTCAGCTGCCTAGCTCTTGCAAGTCTTCACTTACCTAAATGATATGAAAAAAAAAAAAAAACCAAAACAGTGAGCTACTGAAAAAAAAAAAAAAAACACTGAAAAGACTTTGAGATCAAGCAATGTTGCTGTGCTCCAAGAGATGAAATAGAAACCTCTGAGAAGCCAAGAAACACAGCCAACTCAGAACATCCTTATTTATATTCCTTTAGTCTTTAAGTTGCTGTTGTTGTGATGGTGGTGGTGGTTGTTCTCTTTATTTCACAGGATGAACAGGTGCCGGTGAAGGTGAGAGAATGGTGGCAGACCCTAGGGAGCTGGAGTTATAGGCAGTTGTGAGCTGTTCAGCCTGGATGCAGGGAATTGAACTCAGGTCCTCTGCATACGCAGTACATGCTCCTAACCATTGGACCATCTCTGCAGCCCCTTCTCTTGGTCAACTTCCTAGCATGGCTCTTGGTGGTCCTTCTCTCCTCTGAGCTCCATTTGTGGCTCAGGCTAAATGAAGCAGAAATAAGGGATCCCGGTGAGCTACCTGATTCCCCAACAGGTCTGGTTTAATTGGTCCAAATCAGCTCCATCTCTGAGCAAAGCTGTCTGTCATTCAAAGTCACAGGTGGAAAATTCCAATTCCAAAGCCCCGAGGATGAGGCAAAACAGCAAGTCCATTATCTGAGAAATGTTACGGCATTATTTCCTATTTTGTTCTCAGTGTAGAGTTATTATGTAATGGTCTAAACCTCATGGTTAGAACACAGTCATTTATTCTGCAATGTGCCAGTCCCATTTGTCTGTGAGGTGGATAGTAATATGTTCCTCCCCAAAGGAAGCAACAGTAAGAACAGAAATGTAATTTATTTTTTATTGCTGAGTTGGGCTTTTCCGAATGATTTTTGCAGACATGTCTTTAATAGATTTTCAGACATATTTTATTTGTTGAAAAATTTCCATGCCCTTGCATAATTTCAATTATTCAATGGAAACCAGTTGGGGGAATTGTTCCAGCCATTTATTCAGTCCTTTGAATAAGCCATATTTATTACTTCAATTGATTGCTTTGTCCATTTGGAGATTAGCTTGGATGAATGGAGATTAAGAGAGAGCTTGATTTAGATCCCTTCTCCCTCTCAGACACACGGGAGTCACACAAGCTGCTTCCTTCCGAGTAGCTTCTGAGATGTTTCACATCCAGCCTTTCCTGCTGATGTGGTCTAAGGGCAGATATTTAGAAAGAATGCCTCTTAATACAAAGCGGCAGACCAGGTTGAGATGGCCCTTCCTCTTTGATTCTTTCTTTTTTATGTGTGTGAGGATTCAATCAGAAAAAGCCACCTTTGGCCCCAAATCAAGCAGGGATGTGGGAGAACACCATGGAGCCCCTGTGCCATTGCAGAGTTTTTGAAGAGTTTTTGAAAACCCCTGGTTCACTAAAGATGGTACAAGTCAGAAAGCACAGAGGCTTGGCCACAGAACAGAGCATTCTGGAGAGGTCTGTTTACTCCCAAAAAATCTACTGCTAAGCCATCATAGCCCTATCCTCTATGGCTCTTCCCTTATTTTTTAAGACAGGATCTCTCATCAAGTCAGCCAGACTCCGATGACCAGACAATTCTAGAGATCTTCCTGTCTCTGCTTCCCCAGGATGGATACTATCACACCCCGCTGTTCACATGGGTCCTCATCTCCCCAGACTTCCTGAAATGATTTTGTGACTGACTCATACACAAAATGTATGCTTGCCATGTGGGTCTGACTGTTGATCCGTCTTAGGGCCAATTCCTGATATTTGCAAATGGTCAGAGTGAAACTGCTCAAATTTATTCTGGTTTGTTTGTTAGCTTGCTTGCTTGTTAAGTTAATCAGAGCCTTTGAAGAGAAAGAAAGGCAAAAGCAGGTCAGGACTCTTTGTAGAACGTATGGGTTCTTGAAATCCTGAAGACAACAGGTGAAAATCTATACATTCCAGGCATGGGGGGAGGGGTGTGCTGGTTTGAGTAACCATGGCCCCCATAGATGCATGTATTTGAATGCTTGGTTCATAGGAAGTGGCAGTATTAGGAAGTGTGGTCGTGTGGTCTGTAAGCCAACCCCAAATTAAATAGTTTGCTTTATAAGAGTTGCCTTGGTCATGGTGTCTCTTCACAGCAATGGAAAACCTAACTAAGACAAGGAGCAAACATCAGAGAAGTTGTTGAAGCTGGGGAGATGGTTCTGTTGGTAAGATGCTTGCCATGCAAGTGTGAGGAACTGAGTTCAAACCCCAGAACCCACATAAAAAGCCAGGGACATATCTGTAAACCCAGTGAGAAGATGGAGATGCAGGATCCCTGGAGCTCAGTGGTCAGCCAGTCTTGCAAGATTACTGAGTTCTAGGTTCAGTGAGAAATCTTGTCTCAAAGTTTGAATAGAAGTGATTGAGAAAGATACCTAAAGCTGACATCTAACATTCACACACACACAAGCATGCCCACACACATGAACACATGAATTATGCATACCATACACATGATGAATAAATAGTAAGTTACAGGTGTTAGACAACATGACTACAGACCTCTGCTGTAAGGTGCAGATTTCAGGCTCCAGGTTATGTGGTCTCAATACTACACCATATTTCTCTAGACAAGCATGCTGTTGTCCTTGTGGACACAGCATGACTATGTACACACCTTCTAGAATCCTAGGAATGTGGACACTGCCATCCTTACTTCCCATTTTAGCCAAATATTTGGCCTGCAAATGGAAGAAACTAATGAAAAAGATCTAATTTGGGGCAAATTCTCAGTATGATGTAAGAGCCTTGGTAGGCCCATCCTGCCCTCAGCATATTCCCAATGTGTGACCTGATGTTCCTTTCAGATTAGTGGTTTTGCGGAGTTCTGTGCACTGAGCATGTCTGGGAATGCTCACAACCTTCTCCTGATGCTGCGTTCTCACAGGCTTTTCACAGCTTTGCTTTTCATAGGTGTTTGTGTGAGATTCCTAGAAGGTAAGAACGAGAGAGAGAAATTGCTCAGAGAGAGAGGGAGGGGGGGACATACACACATAGCATAGCATTTTCCCCACCCATTCGTATGAAATAAGCACTTGTTGGCTATGGCAGTTTGAATGAGAATGGCCACCCATGGACTTATATATTTGCACACTTAGTCCTCAGTTGGTGTGCCCTTGTTGAAGTGTCTCTTGGAGTGGCCTTTGAGAACACCTCTCTCTCTCTCTCTCTCTCTCTCTCTCTCTCTCTCTCTCTCTCTCTCTCACACACACACACAAACACACACACACACACACACACACACAATCTCTCTGCCTGGCACCTGCCAATTAGGATGTGAAGTTCCCAGCTACTGCTCTAGTGCCGTGCCTATCTGCTTCCCACCATAAAGATAACGGACTAACCCTCTGAAAGTCTAGTCCCCAATTAAAGGCTTTCCTTTATAAGAGTTGCCTTGGTCATGATGTCTCTTCACAGCAGTGGAACATTGACTGAGACACTAACTGAATAATGTATAATATTGAACAAGCAGGGTCTGGGATGCAGCGCAGTGGGTAGAATGCTTACCTAACAAGTACAAAGCCCTGGATACCATCCTTGGCACCTCATAAAACCAGATGTGGTGATGTACACCTGTACTTGCAGAACCCGGGTGGTGGAGGCAGGGTAATCAGAAGTCTAAAGCTGGGGCCAGCAAGATGGGCTTAGCAACTGAAGGCACTTCCTGTCAAGCCTAACAGCCTGAGGTTAATCTCTCAGCTCCACAAGGTAGGAGAGGGCTGATGCCTACAAGCTTGTCCTCTAGCCTTCATAAATACACTATGGCACACTTGCCACACATGTGTACACATAAACGAACAAATACGTACATACATACATACATACATACATACATACATACATACATACATATATTTTAAAGATGTTCCAGGTCATCTTCAGCTACATGAGTTTAAGGCAAACCTGAGCTACATAAGACCTTGTCTCAAATAAACAAACAAACAAAAAACAGCTGAAGATGCCAGTCTCCTGGGGATTGTACGATGTTAGGCTGTGTTTGCAGCCCAATGTGGTGGTGAAAGCATAGAGCCCTGGATGAGCACATGCCTCAGTTTCTACCCCAGCTCTATCTCTTGCTGTGTGTTAGACCCTGCACGGTGCACAGTGTTCACATGTATAAAATGGGCATCATGGAGCTGACCTATTTGCTTACTCAGAGGGCTAAGTCGGAATGTTCCTGCCCTGCACTTGGTTTATCTGGTCCTGGAGTCAGCACCAGGATGAATGTCCCTCGGTGACTTATATTAATCCAGTTGATGGGCAGAGCACCTGCTGGACACAGTCAGTTGAAAGCACTCCCTTCTAGTCCTGGAGGAGCAGAGCTTCTACTGAGACATTGCCCAAGGGAACACACTGATGGTTCAGATAAGAAAAGACCTAGTAAAGGCTTGGTCAGCCCTTCTGTTTCAACAGAAGAAAATTATTGTATTACTTCCCTAGATGCTGCAACAAAAAGCCTGACAAATACATCAGAAAAGAAGGCTTTATTTTGGCTCAGAGTTTGAGGGCACAGTCCATCATGGCTGGAAAGGCACAGCAGCAGGAGGGAGGCAGCTGGTCTGATAGCATCCACAGTCAGGAAGCAGAGAGATGAATGCTGGTGTCAGCTCACTTTCTTCTTTTCTTTTTTTTTAATTAGGTATTTTCCTCATTTACATTTCCAATGCTATCCCAAAAGTCCGCCATACCTCCCCCCCCCCACTCCCCTACCCACCCATTCCCACTTTTTGGCCCTGGCGTTCCCCTGTACTAGGGCATATAAAGTTTGCAAGTCCAATGGGCCTCTCTTTGCAGTGATGGCCGACTAGGCCATCTTTTGATACATATGCAGCTAGAGTCAAGAACTCCGGGGTACTGGTTAGTTCATAATGTTGTTCCACCTATAGGGTTGCAGATCCCTTTAGCTCCTTGGGTACTTTCTCTAGCTCCTCCATTGGGGGCCCTGTGATCCATCCAATAGCTGACTGTGAGCATCCACTTCTGTGTTTGCTAGGCCCCGGCATAGTCTCACAAGAGACATCTATATCAGGGTCCTTTCAGCAAAATCTTGCTAGTGTATGCAATGGTGTCAGCATTTGGAGGCTGATTATGGGATGGATCCCTGGATATGGCAGTCTCTAGATGGTCCATCCTTTTGTCTCAGCTCCAAACTTTGTCTCTGTAACTCCTTCCATGGGTGTTTTGTTCCCAATTCTAAGAAGGGGCAAAGTGTCCACACTGGTCTTCGTTCTTCTTGAGTTTCATGTGTTTTGCAAATTGTAACTTATATCTTGGATATTCTAAGTTTCTGGGCTAATATCCACTTATCAGTGAGTACATATCATTTGAGTTCTTTTGTGATTGGGTTACCTCACTCAGGATAATTTTTTTGACTTTATATTTTATTTTATTTTATTAGATATTTTCTTTATTTACATTTCCAGTGCTATCCCAAAAGTCCCCCATACCCTCCCCCACCCACTCCCCTACCCACCCACTCCCACTTCTTGGCCCTGGCATTTCCCTGTACTGGGGCTTATAAAGTTTGCAAGACCTAGGGGCCTCTCTTCCCAATGATGGCTGACTAGGCCATCTTCTGCTACATATGCAGCTAGCGACATGAGCTCTAGGGTTACTGGTTAGTTCATATTGTTGTTCCACGTATAGGGTTGCAAACCCCTTCATCTACTTGGGTGCTTTCTCTAGCTTCTCCATTGGGGTCCCTGTGTTCCATCTTATAGATGACTGTGAGCACCCACTTCTGTATTTGCCAGGCCTTGGCATAGCCTCACAAGCGACAGCTATATCAGGGTCCCTTCAGCAAAATCTTGCTGGCATATGCAGTAGTGTCTGGGTTTGGTGGCTGATTATGGGATGGATCCCCGGGTGGGGTAGTCTCTGGATAATCCATCTTTTTGTCTGAGCTCCAAACTTTGTCTCTGTAACTCCTTTCATGGGTATTTTGTTCCCTGTTCTAAGGAGGAATGAAGTATCCACACGTTGGTCTTTCTTCTTCTTGATTTTCTTGTGTTTTGCAAATTGTATCTTGGGTATTCTAAGTTTCTGGGCTAATATCCACTTATCAGTGAGTGCATGTCTCGTGACTTCTTTTGTGATTGGGTTACCTCACTAAGGATGATATCCTCCAGATATATCCATTTGCCCAAGAATTTCATAAATTCACTGTTTTTAATAGGTGAATAGTACTCCATTGTAAATATACCACATTTTCTGTATCCATTCCTCTGTTGAGGGACATCTTGGTTCTTTCCAGCTTCTGACTATTATAAATAAGGCTGCTATGTACTTCAGTTCAGAATCTCAATCCATAGAATGGTGACAGCCAGTGTCAGGCTGAGTCTTCCATCGGCAATAAACCTAGTCTAGAAATACTCTTCCAGACACTTCCTTGTCTACTAGGTGATTTTAAATCCTGCCAAGTTGACAATCACTGGATTAGTTTCCCAGCATAGATGGCATTGGCACCTTAGGAAAAGGAGTCTCAAGGTTCAGGAAACCATCAGAACAAGACCCAGATTCCTATAGTTCTAGTCATGAAACACCCTGAACTCCATAGGTCAACAAAGCTCCAGGGTCTCTGCCCAAGCCTGGTTTCCAAGAACCAGCCACTCACCCACCTGAGAAGCAGCTGCCTACTGGCCATCTATGGACCAGTCCTGTGAGCATCACTTGAGAGCTCATTAGAAATGCAGAACTTCGAAAGAAAGAAATGCAGAACTTCTTATTGCACATCAGACCTATGCAATCAGAAGCTGACCTTAAACAAGATCTTGGGCTGGTTGTAAACCCACAAACTTGGTGAGTCCTACGCTACATGCTTTTGTTTCTCCATGTTAAGGAAGGGTTACTTGGGAACTAGGAACCTTTTTTGTCTTTTCATTCTTCACATTCCCCCTCCCCCCCAAAGATGTGTTCAGCTTTTCATTTCATTTAAGGTACTATCCTGGGGCCTGAGATAGGAAGATGAACAGGACAAGTGGCTCTTGATGATATGACTGTGTATCCAAAGGGGGGAGGGTGCTCACTGTGGGCAGCTGGACTTCCTTGAGTGCTGTAGAGCTCTGTGGGAAAGCTCAGCAGAAGCAAGAAGGGCACATACAGGTCCTTGC
The DNA here is from genome assembly GCF_000001635.26 of Mus musculus. NCBI lineage: Eukaryota > Metazoa > Chordata > Mammalia > Rodentia > Muridae > Mus > Mus musculus. The sequence goes on from NC_000067.6 coordinate 125,343,670, forward strand.
ATTCTAAAGTGTCCCTGGGGAAGGATGTAGCCAATACTTCCTTACTTCTAAAGAGGAAACTTTCTCAGAATCTGTCCATCTCCATGGTGATCGGAGAATCTGCAAAGCTTCCTTTAGCATCCTTGTTCCCTGAACAAGTTCAAACAAGCTTGATTTGCACCTTTGTCTGAGCCCCTGTAGAACAGTGACTTCCTCTTACTCTGGGGAAAATATAAAGATTTTAGTCACCTCTGTGTATTCCTGGATAATAAAAGCAACTCAAACAGAGTCCACAGCAGTCCTGAGACACACTGTGGTAAGTGACCTACAAGGAAGGATTAATGAGTTCCAGCCAGAACAATCAGAAAGCTGAGCTATCAGAAGTCATTTTCTCCATTTCTATAATTCCCTTAGCTTGGTGAGTTTAGGTCGCTCAGTGCCTATGGTGTACAGTGTAGGGAATACAAGAGACAGTAGTGTCCTGGAAAGAGACATTGGTATGAGAACAAGTAACATTAAAACTCCCATGGCTCCCTTTGCTTCATACATAGCAATATTCAACTCCTGGATACCAGGATGGAGATGCATGAAGGTCCCCTGTTTCACCTAACTACCTGGCAGCCATAACAAAGCAAGTTCAGCCATCTTTGCCTAATGGGCTACTAAACAGTCAAGTAATAGTGGGAAGAGGCAAATGGCATTTTACCACTGCAGTCACATTAGGAAGATGTGCTAGTGAATATTTTGTCAACTTGGCACAAACTGGAGTCATCTGGGAACCTTGAGGGTTTGACTCTATAAGCTTGACCTGTAAGCAAGTCCCTCAGTGAGGGGCATTTTCTTCACTGGTGGTTACTGTGGGAGGGCCTATAGGTGGTGCCACCCCTGGGCTGGTAGCCTTAGATGTTATAAGAAAGTAGGTATAACGGAGTAAGCCAGCAAGCAGCACCCCTCCACAGCCTGGCTCAGTTCCTGACACAGGCTCTTCCTGCCCTGATTTCCATTTGTGATTGACTGACTATAAGCTGTAAAATGAAATAAACCTTTTCCTTCCCAAGTTGCTTTGGGCACAATGTTTAGTCTGAGCAACAAGGATACAAACTCAGACAGAAGAACAAATAAAGAGGCCAGGTGACTATCTTTCCACTTTAGTCCTTTACAGTCTTGACATGAGTTAGAGGTCCCATCTTCGATCCTAACACCTTGGCTGACAATCAATTGCATGTGAGGCAGAGTGTCGGAAGAGCGTGGTAACTGATGTTCCTCCCTGGAGATTTCCTTCTAGATGGTTCTCTACACCTTCCCCTGTGTCTTCTTTGTACTCTACTTTTCTCTTATTAGAATGATTTTCATGTTTGTTTGTTTTTAAGGTTTATTTTAGTGTGTGTGTGTGTGTGTGTGAGTGTGTGTGTTGTGTGTGTGTGTGGTGTGTGTGTGTGTGTGTGTGTGTGTGTGTGTGTGTGTGTTGTGTGAATGTGTGTGTGATGGGGGTGCCATAGAGGCCACAGGTATTAGAGCTGGAGTTTTGGGCTGTTATGAGCCGCTGACGTCAATGCTGGAAACAGTACAGGGATCTTCTGGAAGTGAGCCAACTCTCCTAACCACTGAGCCATCTTCAAAGCCCCCATTTCCACATTTTCACCATCTCCAGGATGCCCCCTGTCTGCCGTTCCTTGGCTGTGGTGTTCATTGTTGGATGCCCACAGTGCTGCAGGCAGCTTCTGTGTGCTCAGGGAAGTCTTTCGAACTGCAGGTGAGGAACATGCAGGGAGACTAGAGAGGGACAATGTCTGAGGCAGATTTATAGAGAGGAACACCTGGAGAAAAGCCTCAGGCATCAATCAGCCTGAGCAAATGGGGTGACTCGATGACCTAATCCCACCAGGTCAGAGGTAAGTAGCTGGATGTGGAAAGACCCTAACATTCGGTCTTGGAGGACAGGGCTCCACGCAGCGATGACACGGTTCAGAAGCACTCACTCCACAGATGGCATCTCAGAGAAGCCTCATGTGATATATTGGCCTAGACAGTTGGCACTTGAGCAACCATTTATACCACAACTCCTAAAACTTAACAACAGGAAGCCCTGGTTTCCCTTCAAAGTTTTGCAAGGAGACAGTGTGGACAGAGAACTCATGTGTTGCCTCTAGGGAACCCCCCTGTTTTCATACCCAGGCGGAGAAGGGAGACAGAACAAATGGGCTTGGGAATCACATTTCATCAATCTGGAAGCTCCAACGATTCCTGCTCCCACTCTGCCAACTCCAGGGGAGCCTGGCATTGCAACCCTCCCGTCAGGAACGGAAGATGTTCTAAAGACAGTTGTGCCCTCCTCTTGGCCACCCGAGCTGTAAGAATGTCACGTTGGAATCCAGCTGCTGCTCAGGCCAGGCCACAACCCTGAATTGGCCTTCCCCTCTCACAGACACTAGTAGGCCCCTCTATTGGTCTGAGAAGCATTACCTAACTGTCTTTCAGATATCATAATCTGTTATTAGACGCGTTCTCACACCCGGCCAGGAAGAACACCACAGACCAGAATCTTCTGCGGCAAAACTTTATTGCTTACATCTTCAGGAGCCAGAGTGCAAGAAGCAAGAGAAATGCGAAAACGAAACCCCGTCCCTATTAAGGAGAATTCTCCTTCGCCTAGGACGTGTCACTCCCTGATTGGCTGCAGCCCATCGGCCGAGTTGACGTCACGGGGAAGGCAGAGCACATGGAGTGAAGAACCACCCTCGGCACATGCGCAGATTATTTGTTTACCACTTAGAACACAGCTGTCAGCGCCATCTTGTAACGGCGAATGTGGGCGCGGCTCCCAACATCTCCCCCTTTCCTTTTAATAAGAGCAAATAGGCCACCCATATTAATGAGAGTGGAGATAGAGGTCAAATCCCCAGTGTGTAGGTAAAGGAGCCATGTACAGGATTAGCTCTTAGGCTCACAGGCTTTTACCCAGAGCAACCCTGACCTGCTCCCGTGTCGTTTTGCCTGGGGGAAGGGAACTAGGACACTGAACCTTCATGAAAGATGACATGTCTCCCTAGAATAGGCTCATATATGCCGCAGAGCCTTTCCATTGCAGTGCTTAGCCGTGCAACTCTCTCGGGCTGCTGAAGCACACTCACTCTATCCCATGCAATGAGTCTAGCCTCGTGAGATGTAAGAGCTGAGTGGCCAGCGACCTATTGCCTAAGCATAGATAACCATATATCAGGGGGAGCTCCATGTTCTAGTCCTGCAAGCGCCTGGGCAATAACCACCTTGTCTCTCCTAGTTTGGGCCTTAAGCTTACAGACCAATCAAAGAAGCAACACTAATCCACAGCAAAGTGTATCTCCAAATAATATTAATCCCACCCATTTTTTAAAGAAAGAAAATGCTGAGGAGATCCAATTGGGTAATCCTTTGGTCAGCGACAGGTCCAAGCGCGTGGAGTTGACCTGAAGTCTCAATTCCGGAAGGATCTGTTCAAATTCAGCCGTCCAATTCTGTAACATATACTGAAAAAGACTTTTTGACAAATTAGCTGCCCTAGTAAATTTAACATACTGAATGGAAATAACACACAATCCCGGAAACTTTTGTTCACATCCCAGCTAAGTTATTTGTCATAATACATCTAGTTGTATCTGGACAAGATCTATGAGTTGATTAACCAGCATGAGACCTCTCTGTATCTTGACATTAGCTGAGGCCTGTTCATCTATGACTGTAGTCACTGAGGCTGACGAAGTGTTAATGGTGTCAGTCGTCTGGACCTGTCCAGACAGAGCCAAGGCTGTCTGAATTAAGGCCAAACCCAGTTCCCAGTTAGTGGTAAAAAAGCAAGAGAATACTTGAGCATTATACATCACCGTCATTGGGAGTGGAAATATCGACATTATCCCCCAACGCTGCTCTCTCATTGGACAAAATAAGGCCCAAATGCTGCATAATATCCCTTCCCCAGAGGTTAACCGGGAGTGGGAGCACATAAGGTATGAATTTCCCTTGCTGTCCTTCAGAGGATTCCCACGTCAAGGCAATGGAGCTTATAGTGGGACATGATTGATATCCTAGGCCCTGTAATGAATGAGATGACTCTGTGGTGGGCCATGCTTTGGGCCACCAATGTGTAGAAATTATACTTTTATCTGCTCCGGTATCAAGGATGCCTTCAAACTCTTTTCCGTTGATCTTAAGGCGGAGCTTAGGTCTATCATTTAAAGATACAACCAAATAGGCAGAATCATTTCCTGAGGAGCCCATTTTCTTTATCTCAGGTCCTGCAGATTTTTCCCTGGTATTATCAGGGAGGAGCAGCAGCTGAGCTATCCTATCTCCTTTACTAATAGAAAAAACGCCCTTAGGGCTTGAGCACAGGACCTGTATTTCAGGGGAATGTTGACAATCTATAACTCCAGGGTGGACTACTAAGCCCTGTAAGGTGAGTGAACCCCGGCCGAGAATAAGGCCCATGGTTCCCGGGGGCAAGGATGGTATAGGCTCCACTGGCACCGGCTGAATACTCATTTGAGGCATTAATAGGAAGTCGGAGGCGGCACGCAGGTCCACCCTTGTGGGTCTTCCTGGGTCGCCTCTCTGACTGCTTCCTGGGTCCTGACAAACCGGTTCCCATATCTTTGAGGGCCCTGGGACCGAGGGCCCGATGACCCGTTTTTTGGCACATCAGTTGATTGACTATCAGGTGGGGGAAGAATTCTGCCCTTTATATCCCTCACAGAGCGACACTGGTCGGCTCTATGATAACCCTTGCCACACTTAGAGCAAAGAGTGAGAGTCCCTCCCTGTTTATCTGGAGCTCTGCAATCTTTCTTAAAATGCCCAGGCTTTCCGCAGTTAAAACATGTCCTCTGATTATTTCTGCCCATGGAGCGGTTTTGGGATTGAAGGATGGCAGCCGCTAAACCTGCATTGCTGAGAGGTCCCCCAAGCTCTCGACAGACCCTGAGCCAGTCTTGTAAGCCTTTGTTCTTTCTTGGGGCTATGGCCGCTCGGCACTCCTTTGTGGCTTGCTCATAGATTAGCTGTTCTATCAGAGGCGCAGCTTGCTCTGACTCTCCAAAAATACGCTCTGCTGCCTCTGTCATTCTGGCCACAAAATCTGAGAAGGATTCCTGAGGTCCCTGGATTATCTTTGTTAATTGACCAGTGGTTTCACCTGCTCGAGAGAGCGCCTTCCAGGCCCTAATAGCCGTGGAAGAAATCTGGGCATAAGCTCCCCAATGGTAGTTTGTTTGATCAGCAGAATAAGCTCCCTGACCCGTTAACAAGTCCAAAGTCCAATCTCTCTGCTCTGGAGTCAAAGCAGCTGCGTTTGCTCGGGCCTGCGCTTGTGCAGCTTCATGCCAAAGAGCTCTCCATTCCATATATTTGCCCATACTAGGGAGAGCGGCTTTTACAACCGTTTGCCAGTCAGCAGGAGTTAGTGCCATGCCGGCGAGCCTGTCTAACTGCACCAAGGTAAAATTAGCATTGGTTCCGTATTTACGGACCGACTCGGCGAGTTCTCTAATTTGTAAGTATTCTACCGGAGCGTGGACACGCCCACCCTCGGCTCCTTCAAAGACCGGAAATGCCTGTTGTATTTTCCTTTGTTCCTCTCTGGGAATGAATGAGTCTGCGCACTGCCTCTCTGCGCAGGGCTGACGCACTACGCAGGGCGGGGACTCCGCATAGGGCGGACCTTGAAGCCGACTGCCCTGAGGCCAATCAGCAAACTGGCCTTCGCCAGCCGCTTTTGGCTTCCTTAACTGATTAGCTAGCACTTTACCTGGCTGGTACCCTTTTTTCTCATAATGAGCTGCTTCTTCCTCCCAGTCTGTTTCCTCAGAGGAGAATTCTTCATCTGCTTCAGAGCTACTAAGAGCTGGCTCCCCGAGCCCATCCAGCGATGAGCACAGGCTCCTTTTCCTAGAGACCTCCGCTAATTGATCTTTCTTCTTTTCCCTTTTTCCTCTTTTTCTTCTAATCTCTCTCCAGGTATTCCTACCTAACCTTAACTTTTCCTCGGGTTCAAGACCCTTGGAAAGGCCTGTATACTTATTTTGTGTACCATATTTCCTCTTTGTTCCTACTCTCTCTCCCCACTTTACTTCTGATAGATTGTCCTGAATTTCCTTAGAAAGTTCAAGGCCAGGCTTACCTCGTAAAGCTGTACTCACTGGTACTCTCGTTCCCCAGCTGAAAAGTTCTGAATTCATACAGTTGAATCCTTCTTAACAGTCTGCTTTACGGGAACCTTTATTACCGCGACCCGCAGTTCTGGTTCTGGAATGAGGGATCTTCCTTGCGCCAGTCCCGAGTTTTTTCTCGTCCCGGAATTCGGCACCAATTGTTATTAGACGCGTTCTCACGCCCGGCCAGGAAGAACACCACAGACCAGAATCTTCTGCGGCAAAACTTTATTGCTTACATCTTCAGGAGCCAGAGTGCAAGAAGCAAGAGAGAGCGAAAACGAAACCCCGTCCCTATTAAGGAGAATTCTCCTTCGCCTAGGACGTGTCACTCCCTGATTGGCTGCAGCCCATCGGCCGAGTTGACGTCACGGGGAAGGCAGAGCACATGGAGTGAAGAACCACCCTCGGCACATGCGCAGATTATTTGTTTACCACTTAGAACACAGCTGTCAGCGCCATCTTGTAACGGCGAATGTGGGCGCGGCTCCCAACAATAATCTCTCACCTGGAAAGTGAGGCTTATATCAAAGGGGATATTGAACACCATATATCCTGTTCCCACCCCATTTCCTGCATCCTACCTTTCCAGAGAGCCTGGTTGTGGGCTTGAACCGTGAAACCTTCCCCACCATCAAAAAGGTACAAGAGGACCATCCCATTTCTGCTACAGGGGTTCTGAGTCCTCTCTTCAGAACCTTGCTTCATTTTCTGGCTTTGGTACTGGGATCTGAACTCTTGTCAGAGGCCTCCCATACTGTCTTCTGTCTAGCCACGCTGTGAATAACTCTTCTAATAAACTCTTTACCCCAACATTCTCTCAGTATCCTTCTAGAACCCACATGTGAGCTAGTCAAAAAGGCCAACTCCAGGAGGCTACTGTCAATCCCAAAGATCCAAGAAGGACCACTGACCCAAATCATGGCTACATTGATTAAAGCAAGCAATTAATTAATTAAGGTAAGCTTTTTTTTAAATTTTTGTACATGGGCTGCCTCCCACTAAGGTGGGGTTCAAGATGTCAACACTGGACATGGGGAAGATAAAGTTTTTATAGCTTAGGCGTAATAGGTTTCCAAATGGGAGAATTTGCAGGCAAATAGGCAGGGTTACAGAAGCAGGTCATACATAACAAGGCAGTCGTAACAACAGGTGGTCGTAATAACCTTTCAAAACAAAGACCTGATTGTTGTTTCCTGGAATTGGTGGCACAGAACCATGTAAAGTTAAGGTCACAAGAGGGGCATAGCACAGTCTTTGAGAAGCAGGTTTAATCATAATCAGGAGTGACCTGAGTTTGCCTTGTCTGTAAGATGGATTTTACGCCTAAAATGGAGGCAGGCTAGTTTACCAATCTGGGGTTTCAGAGCCACGGAGGCAAAATAAACCTTTCTCTTTTCTGTATCAGGTGTTTCACTGCAATCACATGAACCTGAAAAATACAACCAATGACACTCAAGCTACTGCGCAGATCCTCCTGCAACCTTGGTATTTCTTTTCTATCACCCCCATCCTCTGATTCCTTGCTTCCAAGGCCCCTGACAAATGCTGCCCACCATCTCAAATTTGTTTGCACCACCTCTTCTCTCTCAATCTGATCTAGGCTCCCTTGGTAGAATTAATTCCTCTCTTTATACGTTCCCATTAAACCGCCTTTTTATCTGTCATAATACTTTTTCAAAAAATTGTCTGGTTTGAGTTCAACCGATGCAAATCTGTGAAGCCTCCCCATTGCATGACGGGTCTCTCTTTTGCATGTCATGATTAAGGCCCCTTGGTAAATGGCAATCCTCCCATAATTAGCACATCAGTGGGATGTTCCTGTGTTCTTTGCAACCTAAGGGTTTCTGTATTTAATGACCCTAATTAAAACTCTTAGCATATCAAAGGAATTTTTTTTACAAAAACAACAATAATTAGCTTTGGAAATTTCCATGATTTGTTACTTTGTTGAGCTCAATGAGCACTCACAGCTTCCCCCACTCCCACCCCCCACCCCACCCCCTTTTCCTACCCTTCCTATTTACAAGTCTTCCAGGCAAAGCTTTGAAAATCTAAACCTTCCTCTCTAGTGTGTAGAAATGGTATGGGTGATCATTTTCAAACCTTCCCTCTTTATTGCAGTGCCTCTCTCAAGTATCAGAGTCTACATATGTTTTAAGGACACCCAACTTAAAGACAACTTATCTAGTGTTTCCTCTCTCCTAGATAACTCTTATAGCTTACCAGAATATGCTAGAGTCTCCATATTTGATGAATAGATGTTTGGATTGACCATCACCTTAACCAGATCTAGAATCACCTAGGAGACAAGTCTTAGGGCACATCCATGAGGGAGTTCCTGCACTGGATTGATTGATGTGGGCAGTCCCACTCCATGGCCTGGAGTCCTGGATTAAATAAAAAGGGGAAGCAGGACTCCTAGGCTTAGTTCTAGCCATGCTTCTTGCACTCTAGCATAGCCTGGAGGGTTCCCTAGACCCATGCCTCTCTGTCCACTCTGTCTCTACATTCCCTGGCCTACCTGGAGTCACAGCTTGTGTAACCATCAAGCCTGATAAGTTCACTGGATCCCTGTCTTCCCATCCTATCCCTGTATTCCCAAGCCTAGTCAAACAGCTTGTGTACCATCCTGGCCAGGTGACTGTTCCAGATCCCAGCCCACACATGCTGGCCCCTCACTCCTAGAAGGCCCAGCTCAGGTTTCAGAACATCCCGGTGAGTGACCAAAACACTGGCCTCCCCTGCCATCCTCAAGCTTCCAGATCTATGTAGGATGTTGCAGGTGGCACAATGACCTAGACAGAGCAGCCAGGAGTCCCACTCCGCTGCTTCTTTGTTACCACTGCATCGTAGTCAACCCCACCCTCTGAGAAAAAAGCCAACAGCATCTCCAGCACTGACCAGTAAGCAAAGGTGCACCGAAATCACCAAACTAGACCACTCTGTGAGAAAATTAAGTTTTCTGAAGCACTGGCCTAAGTCTTCATACCTGATCTGAAATCAACTAAGCTTAGACAACAACAAAAAGAGAATCAAACTTCTTCTCAACAGACACAGAATGCAATCTCATATCAGACACACAGTCAACGAAAGAAGCCCCACTTCCTGTTATGGTTGTGTGTTAAGTCTGTGAGTGATGTCTGTACATAGTCCTCAGGCTAAATGGCCAAATGAAGAGCCATGCACTGAGCTGTGGAGATGGCTCAGTGAATACAGTGTTTGCTGTGCAAACACAAAGCCCAAAGTTCAAATCTCCAGAACCCCAGTAAATGTCAGGTGTTGGTGATGGCCTGCCTATAATTCCAGTGCTTGGAAAGCAGAGACAGATCCCTGGAGCAAGATGGCCAGCTAGACTAGCTGTATAAGGGAGTGACACCCCACAAGAATGAAGATGGTGGAGAGAGATCAAGAAAAATTACCTGACATCAACTTCAGGCCTCCACATGAATACACACGAAGTATACATTCACATGTACCCATACGTGCATGTACCCACACATATGTGCACACCACACACATACAAAGCTTAAGAGTAGAAAAGTCATCTATTGAATGCTATTGAATTATATGTAAAAACCTGTGCATAAGCAAACGTCAAGGACTTCAAGCAGAAATACCCTGTAAGAGGCTGTTCTCTTGGCCCCATGAGTTAAGAGTCCTGGCCAGTCCCTTACTATTGTAAACTTAAAGGTTAATATCAGAATCTATTCTCAATGTTTTTAGCATTCATATTCTATAAACACATATGCAGCACTAAATGTAGTTCTTAATGAAAGGGTAGATCAGTTGCTTTCAACAAAGCCTGGCTAAAAGGCCATCACTGGGGCTAGGAATGTTTGCCCGGCATGCATGACACCCTGGTTTCCATTCTCAGCAGCAGGAAGAGAAAAAGTTTAGTGAAAACATGCCCCAGTGTTTCGTGTAACAGATCACAGAGTCAGTGGAGACCCACCTGCACCCCTAAACTGTGAACTCCTTTTGACCCCAGAATTCTACTTTAACGAACTGAGTCTAAGAAGCTAATTAAGAATGTAAATTAACTATTGGCCACAAGAATACTTATATCACATGTTATTTATAACAGCAGCCTGAATATCTCAAAATAGAAGATTGGTTACAGTTGTTAAAGAAATTATTCTCTCGATAAATATTTGTTGGCATAAAATTAATTCGTTAGGTTAAAAATCAAGCTTATAAAGCAATATAATCCCTATATGTTTTCTTTGTGTGTCTGTTCAGAGATAGAAAGATACAATGGGGATCAAATTGAGATTTTAAAGTAACTTCATGGAAAAGAGACAGATGGGAGAGAGAGAAATGATAGACAGACAGACAGATGATCAATGATAGTAGACAGATAGATGGTAGATAGATGGATGGATGGATAGATAGATAGATGGTGGATAGAGAGGTAGATGATAAATAAACATGTAAAATAGATTTGCTTCTCTTCATCTTAATTTAAATGTCTTTGTATGTATGTGTCTGTGTCTGTGTCTGTGTCTGTGTCTGTGTCTGTGTCTGTGTCTGTGTCTGTGTCTGTGTCTGTGTCTGTGTCTGTGTCTGTGTCTGTGTCTGTGTCTGTGTCTGTGTGACTGTGTGTTTGGCTTTATTTTGCTTTAAGGCAGAGTCTCATTTTGTTGAACAGACTGGTCTGGAACTTACTATGTAGCGCAAGCTGTCCTTGAGTCCATGACAATCCTCCTGTCTCCATCACCCAAGTACCAGGATGACATGATATGCCACATCACATAGCTCTAATCTAAATGTTCTCTTTTCCTGTGATAGAGTATTCCAGAAAAAAAGCCATACATTTGCAACAAAAATTCCCTTGATGACGTGGGAGTCCCTGATCTCTGCTATCGTGTGATGCAGCCCAGAGCCTAAGCCACACTGCACTTTCACCCTCCACAGCCTCCTAATGGATAATCCAGGAAAACAGACACTGCTTTGAAGAAGGAAACAGGAAGGAAGCAGCTCTGTGTGAGGCACAGGGGACACAACGGACAGTCCCAAGGCATGTGTGTTATTTGGCAGAGTCTGCAGGAGCCCACAAAGATTACAGCCTCATCAAACTCATTAGGATGAAAAGATCTAGCAAGTAAGAATGAATTAAACTGGACTCAGTCAGTAAAATGTTTATCTCCCAAGAACAAGTTCAGTCCCCAGACTGTATGCAGCAAAACCTGAGATGGTGACCCAGCCCTGGCTTCCTGGCAAGACCCATGGAAGACCCTGTCTCACAAACACCGTGAGCCACTAATAAGTTGTCCAGAGTCCAGTAAATAATCCCCATCCATGCAACACTAATTAAGCTTAATCTCATACACATGCATGTGTGCACACAAACATACACACATACCATCACCACCATATTTGACACACAAATTGATTGATTGGTTGATTGATTGATCGATCGATCGATCGATTGGTTGGTTAATTATTTGTTTGTATATACAGAAGTGGTGGCTCAGCAGTTAATGACACTTGCTGCTGCTCTTACAGAGAACTCTAGTTGGGTTCCCAGTACCCACACCTCACAATAATCTATAATTCTAACTAAAGAATCTGACACCCTCTTCCTACCATTGCAGGAACCTACACATATGTACCTTACACACACACACACACACACACACACACACACACACACACACATGAATAAAATCATCTTTCTTTTTTTTTTTTTGAGGGAAAAAAGCATTTATTTATCTTTCTTTTTTTTCCATTTTTTATTAGGTATTTAACTCATTTACATTTCCAATGCTATACCAAAAGTCCCCCATATCCACCCACCCCCACTCCCCTGCCAACCCACTCCCCCTTTTTGGCCCTGGTGTTCCCCTGTACTGGGGCATATAAAGTTTGCAAGTCCAATGGGCCTCTCTTTCCAGTGATGGCCGACTAGGCCATCTTTTGATATATATGCAGCTAGAGTCAAGAGCTCCGGGGTACTGGTTAGTTCATAATGTTGTTCCACCTATAGGGTTGCAGATCCCTTTAGCTCCTTGGCTACTTTCTCTAGCTCCTCCATTGGGAGCCCTATGATCCATCCATTAGCTGACTGTGAGCATCCACTTCTGTGTTTGCTAGGCCCCGGCATAGTCTCACAAGAGACAGCTACATCTGGGTCCTTTCGATAAAATCTTGCTAGTGTATGCAATGGTGTCAGCGTTTGGATGCTGATTATGGGGTGGATCCCTGGATATGGCAGTCTCTACATGGTCCATCCTTTCATCTCAGCTCCAAACTTTGTCTCTGTAACTCCTTCCATGGGTGTTTTGCTCCCAAATCTAAGGAGGAGCATAGTGTCCACACTTCAGTCTTCATTCTTCTTGAGTTTCATGTGTTTAGCAAATTATATCTTATATCTTGAGTATCCTAGGTTTGGGGCTAATATCCACTTATCAGTGAGTACATATTGTGTGAGTTTCTTTGTGAATGTGTTACCTCACTCAGGATGATGCCCTCCAGGTCCATCCATTTGGCTAGGAATTTCATAAATTCATTCTTTTTAATAGCTGAGTAGTACTCCATTGTGTAGATGTACCACATTTTCTGTATCCATTCCTCTGTTGAGGGGCATCTAGGTTCTTTCCAGCTTCTGGCTATTATAAATAAGGCTGCTATGAACATAGTGGAGCATGTGTCCTTCTTACCAGTTGGGGCATCTTCTGGATATATGCCCAGGAGAGGTATTGCTGGATCCTCCGGTAGTACTATGTCCAGTTTTCTGAGGAACCGCCAGACTGATTTCCAGAGTGGTTGTACAAGCCTGCAATCCCACCAACAATGGAGGAGTGTTCCTCTTTCTCCACATCCACGCCAGCATCTGCTGTCACCTGAATTTTTGATCTTAGCCATTCTGACTGGTGTGAGGTGGAATCTCAGGGTTGTTTTGATTTGCATTTCCCTGATGATTAAGGATGTTGAACATTTTTTCAGGTGCTTCTCTGCCATTCGGTATTCCTCAGGTGAGAATTCTTTGTTCAGTTCTGAACCCCATTTTTTAATGGGGTTATTTAATTTTCTGAAGTCCACCTTCTTGAGTTCTTTATATATGTTGGATATTAGTCCCCTATCTGATTTAGGATAGGTAAAGATCCTTTCCCAATCTGTTGGTGGTCTTTTTGTCTTATTGACAGTGTCTTTTGCCTTGCAGAAACTTTGGAGTTTCATTAGGTCCCATTTGTCAATTCTCGATCTTACAGCACAAGCCATTGCTGTTCTGTTCAGGAATTTTCCCCTGTGCCCATATCTTCAAGGCTTTTTCCCACTTTCTCCTCTATAAGTTTCAGTGTCTCTGGTTTTATGTGAAGTTCCTTGATCCACTTAGATTTGACCTTAGTACAAGGAGATAAGTATGGATCGATTCGCATTCTTCTACACGATAACAACCAGTTGTGCCAGCACCAATTGTTGAAAATGCTGTCTTTCTTCCACTGGATGGTTTTAGCTCCCTTGTCGAAGATCAAGTGACCATAGGTGTGTGGGTTCATTTCTGGGTCTTCAATTCTATTCCATTGGTCTACTTGTCTGTCTCTATACCAGTACCATGCAGTTTTTATCACAATTGCTCTGTAGTAAAGCTTTAGGTCTGGCATGGTGATTCCGCCAGAAGTTCTTTTATCCTTGAGAAGACTTTTTGCTATCCTAGGTTTTTTGTTATTCCAGACAAATTTGCAAATTGCTCCTTCCAATTCGTTGAAGAATTGAGTTGGAATTTTGATGGGGATTGCATTGAATCTGTAGATTGCTTTTGGCAAGATAGCCATTTTTACAATGTTGATCCTGCCAATCCATGAGCATGGGAGATCTTTCCATCTTCTGAGATCTTCCTTAATTTCTTTCTTCAGAGATTTGAAGTTTTTATCATACAGATCTTTCACTTCCTTAGTTAGAGTCACGCCAAGATATTTTATATTATTTGTGACTATTGAGAAGGGTGTTGTTTCCCTAATTTCTTTCTCAGCCTGTTTATTCTTTGTATAGAGAAAGGCCATTGACTTGTTTGAGTTTATTTTATATCCAGCTACTTCACCGAAGCTGTTTATCAGGTTTAGGAGTTCTCTGGTAGAATTTTTAGGGTCACTTATATATACTATCATATCATCTGCAAAAAGTGATATTTTGACTTCCTCTTTTCCAATTTGTATCCCCTTGATCTCCTTTTGTTGTCGAATTGCTCTGGCTAATACTTCAAGTACTATGTTGAAAAGGTAGGGAGAAAGTGGGCAGCCTTGTCTAGTCCCTGATTTTAGTGGGATTGCTTCCAGCTTCTCTCCATTTACTTTGATGTTGGCTACTGGTTTGCTGTAGATTGCTTTTATCATGTTTAGGTATGGGCCTTGAATTCCTGATCTTTCCAACACTTTTATCATGAATGGGTGTTGGATCTTGTCAAATGCTTTTTCTGCATCTAACGAGATGATCATGTGGTTTTTGTCTTTGAGTTTGTTTATATAATGGATTACATTGATGGATTTTCGTATATTAAACCATCCCTGCATCCCTGGAGTAAAACCTACTTGGTCAGGATGGATGATTGCTTTAATGTGTTCTTGGATTCGGTTAGCGAGAAGTTTATTGAGGATTTTTGCATCGATATTCATAAGAGAAATTGGTCTGAAGTTCTCTATCTTTGTTGAGTCTTTCTGTGGTTTAGGTATCAGAGTAATAGTGGCTTCATAAAATGAGTTGGGTAGAGTACCTTCTACTTCTATTTTGTGAAATAGTTTGTGCAGAACTGGAATTAGATCTTCTTTGAAGGTCTGATAGAACTCTGCACTAAACCCATCTGGTCCTGGGCTTTTTTTGGTTGGGAGACTATTAATAACTGCTTCTATTTCTCTAGGTGATATGGGACTGTTTAGATGGTCAACTTGATCCTGATTCAACCTTGGTACCTGGTATCTGTCCAGAAATTTGTCCATTTCGTCCAGGTTTTCCAGTTCTGTTGAGTATAGCCTCTTGTAGAAGGATCTGATGGTGTTTTGGATTTTTTCAGGATCTGTTGTTATGTCTCCCCTTTCATTTCTGATTTTGTTAATTAGGATTTTGTCCCTGTGCCCTTTAGTGAGTCTAGCCAAGGGTTTATCTATCTTGTTGATTTTCTCAAAGAACCAACTCCTCGTTTGGTTAATTCTTTGAATAGTTCTTCTTGTTTCCACTTGGTTGATTTCACCCCTGAGTTTGATTATTTCCTGCCGTCTACTCCTCTTGGGTGAATTTGCTTCCTTTTTTTCTAGGGCTTTTAGATGTGTTGTCAAGCTGCTAGTATGTGCTGTCTCCCGTTTCTTCTTGGAGGCACTCAGAGCTATGAGTTTCCCTCTTAGAAATGCTTTCATTGTGTCCCATAGGTTTGGGTACGTTGTGGCTTCATTTTCATTAAACTCTAAAAAGTCTTTAATTTCTTTCTTTATTCCTTCCTTGACCAAGGTATCATTGAGAAGAGTGTTATTCAGTTTCCACGTGAATGTTGGCTTTCCATTATTTATGTTGTTATTGAAGATCAGTCTTAGGCCATGGTGGTCTGATAGGATACATGGGACAATTTCAATATTTTTGTATCTATTGAGGCCTGTTTTGTGACCAATTATATGGTCAATTTTGGAGAAGGTCCCGTGAGGTGCTGAGAAGAAGGTATATCCTTTTGTTTTAGGATAAAATGTTCTGTAGATATCTGTCAGGTCCATTTGTTTCATAACTTCTGTTAGTTTCACTGTGTCCCTGTTTAGTTTCTGTTTCCACGATCTGTCCTTTGAAGAAAGTGGTGTGTTGAAGTCTCTCACTATTATTGTGTGAGGTGCAATGTATGCTTTGAGCTTTACTAAAGTGTCTCTAATGAATGTGGCTGCCCTTGCATTTGGTGCGTAGATATTCAGAATTGAGAGTTCCTCTTGGAGGATTTTACCTTTGATGAGTATGAAGTGTCCCTCCTTGTCTTTTTTGATAACTTTGGGTTGGAAGTCGATTTTGTCCGATATTAAAATGGCTACTCCAGCTTGTTTCTTCAGTCCATTTGCTTGGAAAATTGTTTTCCAGCCTTTCACTCTGAGGTAGTGTCTGTCTTTTTCCCTGAGATGGGTTTCCTGTAAGCAGCAGAATGTTGGGTCCTGTTTGTGTAGCCAGTCTGTTAGTCTATGTCTTTTTATTGGGGAATTGAGTCCATTGATATTAAGAGATATTAAGGAAAAGTAATTGTTGCTCCCTTTTATTTTTGTTTTTAGAGTTGGCATTCTGTTCTTGTGGCTGTCTTCTTTTTGGTTTGTTGAATGATTACTTTCTTGGTTGTTCTAGGGCATGATTTCCGTCCTTGTATTGCTTCTTTTCTGTTATTATCCTTTGAAGGGCTGGATTCGTGGAAAGATATTGTGTGAATTTGTTTTTGTCGTGGAATACTTTGGTTTCTCCATCTATGGTAATTGAGAGTTTGGCCGGGTATAGTAGCCTGGGTTGGCATTTGTGTTCTCTTAGTGTCTGTATAACATCTGTCCAGGCTCTTCTGGCTTTCATAGTCTCTGGTGAAAAGTCTGGTGTAATTCTGATAGGCCTTCCTTTATATGTTACTTGACCTTTCTCCCTTACTGCTTTTAATATTCTATCTTTATTTAGTGCATTTGTTGTTCTGACTATTATGTGTCGGGAGGAATTTCTTTTCTGGTCCAGTCTATTTGGAGTTCTGTAGGCTTCTTGTATGATCATGGGCATCTCTTTCTTTATGTTTGGGAAGTTTTCTTCTATTATTTTGTTGAAGATATTAGCTGGCCCTTTAAGTTGAAAATCTTCATTCTCATCAATTCCTATTATCCGTAGGTTTGGTCTTCTCATTGTGTCCTGGATTACCTGGATGTTGTTTTGAGTTAGGATCCTTTTGCATTTTGTATTTTCTTTGACTGTTGTGTCGATGTTCTCTATGGAATCTTCTGCACCTGAGATTCTCTCTTCCATTTCTTGTATTCTGTTGCTGATGCTCGCATCTATGGTTCCAGATCTCTTTCCTAGGGTTTCTATCTCCAGAGTTGCCTCGCTTTGGGTTTTCTTTATTGTGTCTACTTCCCCTTTTAGTTCTAGTATGGTTTTGTTCATTTCCATCACCTGTTTGGATGTGTTTTCCTGTTTTTCTTTAATGATTTCTACCTGTTTGGCTGTGTTTTCCTGCTTTTCTTTAAGGGCCTGTAACTCTTTAGCAGTGCTCTCCTGTAATTCTTTAAGTGACTTATGAAAGTCCTTCTTGATGTCCTCTATCATCATCATGAGAAATGTTTTTAAATCTGGGTCTAGATTTTCGGTTGTGTTGGGGTGCCCAGGACTAGGTGGGGTGGGAGTGCTGCGTTCTGATGATGGTGAGTGGTCTTGATTTCTGTTAGTAGGATTCTTACGTTTGCCTTTCGCCATCTGGTAATCTCTGAAGCTAGCTGTTTTAGTTGTCACTGTTAAGAGCTTGTTCTTCAGGTGACTCTGTTAGCCTCTATAAGCAGACCTGGAGGGTAGCACTCTCCTTAGTTTCAGTGGGCAGAGTATTCTCTGCAGGCAAGCTCTCTTCTTGCAGGGCAGGTACCCAGATATCTGGTGTTCGAACCAGACTCCTGGCAGAAGTTGTGTTCCACTCACTAGAGGTCTTAGGATCTCGTGTGGAATCCTGTGTGGGCCCTTGCGGGTGTCAGGCGACTCAGCTGGCAAGGTAGCCCGGGGCTCGAGTGGAGTGGAAGGGGTTTGTGCCCCAGATCAAGCCCAGGTAGCCTGCTTCCCTATGTACCGCAGTCTCAGGTTCCGCGCAATTGGATTGGGGCAGGTGCTGTGTTCCACTCACCAGAGGTCTTAGGATCCCGTGGGGAGTCCCGTGTGGGCCCTTGCGGGTGTTGGGCAAGACTCTGCTGGCAAGGTAGCCTGGGGCTCGAGTCTCGAGTCGAGCGGAAGGGACTTGTGCCCCAGATCAGGCCCGGGTAGCCTGCTTCCCTATGTACTGCAGTCTCAAGTTCCGCGAGATTGGATTGGGGCAGGCGCTGTGTTCCACTCACCAGAGGTCTTAGGATCCCGTGGGGAGTCCCGTGTGGGCCCTTGCGGGTGTTGGGCAAGACTCTGCTGGCAAGGTAGCCCGGGGCTCGAGTCTCGAGTCGAGCGGAAGGGACTTGTGCCCCAGATCAGGCCCGGGTAGCCTGCTTCCCTATGTACTGCAGTCTCAAGTTCCGCGAGATTGGATTGGGGCAGGCGCTGTGTTCCACTCACCAGAGGTCTTAGGATCCCGTGGGGAGTCCCGTGTGGGCCCTTGCGGGTGTTGGGCAAGACTCTGCTGGCAAGGTAGCCCGGGGCTCGAGTCTCGAGTCGAGCGGAAGGGACTTGTGCCCCAGATCAGGCCCGGGTAGCCTGCTTCCCTATGTACTGCAGTCTCAAGTTCCGCGAGATTGGATTGGGGCAGGCGCTGTGTTCCACTCACCAGAGGTCTTAGGATCCCGTGGGGAGTCCCGTGTGGGCCCTTGTGGGTGTTGGGCAAGACTCTGCTAGCAAGGTAGCCCGGGGCTCGAGTCGAGCGGAAGGGACTTGTGCCCCAGATCAGGCCCGGGTAGCCTGCTTCCCTATGTACTGCAGTCTCAAGTTCCGCGAGATTGGATTGGGGCAGGCGCTGTGTTCCACTCACCAGAGGTCTTAGGATCCCATGGGGAGTCCCGTGTGGGCCCTTGCGGGTGTTGGGCAAGACTCTGCTGGCAAGGTAGCCTGGGGCTCGAGTCTCGAGTCGAGTGGAAGGGACTTGTGCCCCAGATCAGGCCCGGGTAGCCTGCTTCCCTATGTACCGCAGTCTCAAGTTCCGCACGATTGGATTGGGGCAGGCGCTGTGTTCCACTCACCAGAGGTCTTAGGATCCCGTGGGGAGTCCCGTGTGGGCCCTTGCGGGTGTTGGGCAAGACTCTGCTGGCAAGGTAGCCCGGGGCTCGAGTCTCGAGTCGAGCGGAAGGGCAAAAATCATCTTTCTTTTAAAAGAAGTAAAGATAATGAAACTGCTTTGGATGATTGGGGGTTTCTGTTGTGTTAATCTCCTGTTTCCAGTGGCCCTAAGAAGACGCTGCAGCTCAAACATACTTTCTCTTAGCAAACACTTTCCAAAAATGACCCAGGACAACAACTAAACTGAAATCAACACTCTATGAGTTGGGGGCTCTGAGACATGACCTGCCCGGGCAGCGTCTCTTCTGCCATCTATATTCCATCTTTAATCAAAACCTGGACATCACAGCTCTCAGCTCATAGGGGTTTAAAGAGCACTTTGATTAATGGATCTGAGTGGTCTCCATCGTTGTCCAATGACAGTGCTGACGTCTATGGTTCACACCCAAGTCACATTGTCCCCTTTTATTACAGAAGCTGAAGGGCATAATGGTCTGCTAGACAGCAGCATAATTTATGAAAAATATAATTTTTAAAGGAACCTCAGAGTCCATTGCTATTTTAATTTTAAAGAGGCGACACAAATAATTAAATGTCAGGTCATATTGACAGCATCAAATTTAAGAGTATAGATGGCAGACAGCCCCCGGAGTAGTAGAGCATATTAAATCAGATTTATCAGAGCACTGAATCATATTTGGCTTTTGAAATCAAACAGCAGTATCGATTGGGTTAAAAAAATGAGCCACTTTCCCAAAACCTCTCTGCTACAAATCTCATCATACAAACCACGATTCTTTAAAAAATGATCAGGAGAAATGGAGATGAATTCACAAATAAACACTAATTCCTTTTCAGTCCTTTCTTTCTCTTCTGCCTCCACTCTCTCACACCAGCCTGTTTTAAAGGTTGACTTTCAGGAGCGAATGGGTGCAAACAGACAAGATTTGGGGCCAAGGCACTGGAGGCAGCTTGGTCTGCTTTAGAACAGGTTAGCTTGAATACTTACCTAAAATTCACTCGTAATTTTGTGCACCTGAGACTAACTTCTCATACCAATTTATGCTGTGCTACGGGTATTTTACACAGCTATTCCACATTAGCAGGAAGTTTTTTTTGTTTTGTGTGGTGTGTGTGTGTGTGTGTCTGTGTGTCTGTCTGTCTGTGTGTGTCTGTGTGTGTCTGTGTCTCTGTGTGTGGTGTGTGTATGTCTGTTTGGATGTGCATGTCTAAGTCTGTGTGTGTGTGTGTGTGTGTGTCTGTGTGTGTAGTGTGTGTATGTGTCCATCTGTGTCTGTGTGAGGAGTGTGTGTATCTGTATGTGTCTCTGTGTGTGTGTCCATGTATCTGACTGTGTGTGTCTGTGTGGTGCATGTATGTGTTTGTGTATGGTGTGTGTATGTGTCTGTGTGTGTCTGTGTGTGGAGGGGGTGTCTGTGTGTGTCTGTGTACGTCTCTGTGTGTCCCTGTGTCTGTATCTGTGTGTGCCGCTCTGCATATGTGTCTGTGTGTGTGTATGTGTGTGTGTGTGTGCATCTGTGTGTGTGTCTGTGTATGTGCGGGTATTTGTGGAATCCAGAAAAGGCCATCATATCCTGTAGTTGGAGTTACAGGCAGTAACTTGTCTCCTTGTAGGTGCTAGGAATCAAAGTCAGGTCCCCTGTAAGAGCAAGCAGCTCTTTTAACTGCTGCGCCATCTCTCTGGCCCAGAAAAAGTTTTTTTTTCTCTTTTTTTATTAGGTATTTTCCTCGTTTACATTTCCAATGCTATCCCAAAAGTCCCCCATACCCACCCACCCCCAATCCCCTACCCACCCACTCCCACTTTTTGGCCCTGGCATTCCCCTGTACTGGGGCATATAAAGTTTGCAAGTCCAAAGGGCCTCTCTTTCCAGTGATGGCCGACTAGGCCATCTTTTGATACATATGCAGCTAGAGACAAGAGCTTCGGGGTACTGGTTAGTTCATATTGTTCTTCCACCTATAGGGTTGCAGATCCCTTTAGCTCCTTGGTTACTTTCTCTAGCTCCTCCATTGGGGGCCCTGTGTTCCATCCAATAGCTGACTGTGAGCATCCACTTCTGTGTTTGCTAGGCCCCGGCATAGTCTCACAAGAGACAGCTATATCAGGGTCCTTTCAGCAAAATCTTGCTAGTGTATGCAATGGTGTCAGCGTTTGGAAGCTGATTATGGGATGGATCCCTGGGTATGGCAATCACTAGATGGTCCATCCTTTCGTCACAGCTCCAAATTTTGTCTCTGTAACTCCTTCCATGGGAGTTTTGTTCCTAAATCTTTTCAAGACGACATCTTTGGTAGTTCGAATGAGAATGGCCTGTGTAGGTTCCTATCTGAATGGTTCCTGTTTTGGGAAAGATTAGGAAGTGTGGCCTTCGTGAAGGAGTTGTAGCACTGGGAGTGACCTTTGAGGTTTCAGAATCCCACGCTAGGCCCAGTGCTCCTGCCTCCAATCCCCACCCCCACCCCAGCCCCAGTCTCCTACTTGTGAATTAGATGTAAGCTCTCAGCTACTGCTTCAGGGCTATGTCTGCTCCCACCATGATGGTCATGGATCTAATCCTCTGGAACCGTGAGTCCCAAATTAAATGTTTTCTTGTATAAGTTGTCTTGATCATGGTGTTTCTTCCCAGCAATAGAAAAGTAAGTAAGGCAACATTTTAAAAACCTAACCAATAAATAGTTACTGTGTGCCTAGGAATTGTGCTACACCGCAGAAGTTCATTAGTGACTAGAATACCAATGAGGGAGGTAACAGCCAAGCATGTGTTTTCTCTTTTCTTTTTAAGAAGCTGTGTGTGTGTGTGTATGTGTGTGGAGTGTGTATATGTGTGCATGTGTGGTGTGTATGTGGCTGTCTGTGTGTGTATGTGGGGGGGTGTGTGCGCATGTGTGTGGGATGTGTGTGTGTATGTGGGGGCGTATACATGTGTGTGGGGGTGTGTGCATGTGTGGTGTGTGTATGTGGGGGGGGATGTGTATGTGTGTGTGGTGTGTGGGGGTGTGTGGAATGTGTGGGTGTGTATTTATGGTACGTATGTGTCTGTCTGTGTGTGCATGTGTGGTATGGGGGGATATGTGTGTATGTAAGGTATGTGCATGTGTGTGTGTGTGCATGTGTGGTATGTATGGGGGGTGTGCATGTATGTGTGTGTGGTGTGTGGTGCATGTGTGTGTACATGCATGTGTGTGAGCATGTATGTTTGCACGTGTGAGTGTGTGCACCCATGCCATGGCACAAGTCTGAGGACACCTCAGGTGCGGGCCCCCATCTTCCACCTCATTTGAGGTATGTGCTCTCTGTCTTGTTCACTGCTGTGTCCTCCAGGCTCTCTGGCAGGTGATCTGCCAAATGCTCTCCTGGCAATTAGAGGGCTCCTGTCCCACTGCCGCATAGGAGTCCTCTAATTGCCCAACCATACCCAGATTTTACACTGGTTCTGAAGATTCAAACTCAGGTTCTTACGCTCGTGTGGTGAGCACATCACCAACTGAGACATCTCTACAGTCTCTTCTCTTTTATGTTGACCCATTGGTGAGTAAGAGAAATGTTTTCCAAGGAACTTTAATAAACAACAATCTCAGGGTGGCCTAGATACAAATTTGTATATATGTATGTATGTGTGTATATGTGTGCATGTATATATGTGTGCATGTGTGTGTAAGTATAGATGTGCATATGTGTTTGCTTGTATGTGCAGTATACATGTATGTGTATGTATGTGTGTTCATGTGTGTGTGCTTATGTGTGCAGGTCTATGTGTGTGCTTATGCATGCAGATATACATATGTGCTTATGTGTGTGTGCTTGCATGTGCTTTTGTGTACAAGTGTATATGCATGCATGCATGCATGCATGCGTTTGTGCTTGTGTGCAGGTATACATGTATTCATGTGTATATATGTGCTTATATGTTCAGGTGTTCATGTATACATGTGTTTGTGTGTTCAGTCTAATTGTATGTGTAGTCTATAAGTGTGTGCTATGTGTTCAGGTATATATGTGTACACATGTGTGCGCATGTGCATATGCTTGTGTATACAGGTATACCTGTGTGATGTGCATGTACATAAATACATGTTGTTTGGAGGCCAGAGCAATGTTTCAGGTGCCATTCCTCAGAAGTTGCCCATCTTGTTTTTTGAGACAGGTTCTCACTGAGCCTGGAACTCACTGACTGGGCCAAGCAGGCAGGCTGGCCAATGAGCACAAGGAGCCTCCTGCCTCTGCTTCCCCGCTGCAGGGGTTACATGTGTGCTCTACCACCACTTGGTGTTTTTAGTGCTTGCTAGGAATTGAACTCAGGTGCCCATGTTTGCACAGCAAGCGGCTTACCAGCTCAGGCATCTCTACATCTGCAGAGCAGGTGGTAGCTCCAATTTGGTCCTTAGCCATCTCAGATATTTCTATGTTGCTGCAACGCCATATATTTGGATAATAAATGGTTGGCATTCATCTGGTTAGGACAAAGAACAACATGAAAGTTACTGGCTTCGTTTGAATGTCTCCTCACTCAAGTTACAAAGTTCATAAATAGTGTCCTATGGGAGTGGACTCATGGTTTTCTGCTGTCAAGAAAGGCTGGCTTGGATGATATCAAGTAGGTGGCCTGAGAGACGCAGGGCAGGACAGGCCCCTTCTTCTTAGTGCCTTGGAGTTCTAGTATAGTCCATTGACTTACTGTCTTTCTGAATTCCCAGACTCTGAAGTAAAGAAAGAACTACTGCTGTGAAGGATGCCAGGCTGTTCCCAGACTGGTTAGGGTCACAGCTCTGGCAGCCATAATAGGCCAAGCTTGGTCACCCATTCTCAATGGACCAATTAAAGAAATTGAAAGGCTTGGGGCTTAGAGTTCAGGAATACATGGAGACAGATTGTTCTGATGTAGTAAGAAGTTTATTAGGAGAATTGCTAATGTCACAAACAGACAGGCAGCAACATGCAGAACATAGCCCTAATGAGATAAGATATATGTGGTAAAGTGGGGGTCCCACCTTACATGTCTCAGAGAAGGGGAGGGTTCTGATACCCCTGATGACTAAAACTCATAATCTATGCTTTCAGTCAGGCTGTCTTTGAATCCGCTATGAGGGTTAGAGGGTGAAAATCTAGACAAACGGTTACTGTAATACCAGAAAGCAAACTACTGTCGTTTCTGGAATTATCAGAGTTCAGCCAAAATGCAGCTTTATAAAATGGTGTGACCCTGGTTAACAGAAGCAAGCAGAGAAAGGCGATGTATCCAATGTGGCCACGTGGGGAAGAGGAATAAAGAGGTCCAGGGAGCCCTCTGTGGCCAAGTCCACCTTTGAGGTCTTAATGTGAGGCTTAGGTTTGAACAGAAGGCAAGAGGCATGCACAGCAAAGCAGTCCTGGTGCGCTATCGTCCATCATTGATCTGTCACTGCCTGGGATGCAGTCTCACCTCTAGTCTGACAAATTGTCAGAATTGTGTGAAGTCTCTGTCCCCAGGAAACAAGCACTCCCTCTGGCTGACAGCAAGATCCAGCCCTTTCCTTCTTGAAGCATAAGATTCCTAGGGAAATTCCACTGCTGGGGAGGGGGGTGGGAGTCCACTGTCTCCATTGTTTGACAGCCAAATGGAGGGACACAAGGGTCTCCTTAGAATATAGTGTTCCCTGGTTGGGTGGCTCAGAAAGATGCTTGCTACCATGGGTGACAGTCTGAGTTCAGTCTGCCAACGGTGGAAGGAGAGAAGCAATTACTACAAGTCCTCTGACCTGAACACATGCGCATGCGCGCGTACACACACAAGTGTACACACACACACACACACACGTGTACACACACACATGGCCTCAGGAAAAGATCTTATTCTTTTCATAAAAAGGACCCAATGTTGGGCCAGAGAAATGGCTCCCCGGGTAAAGGTGCTTGCCACCAAGTCTCGGGTAAAGGTGCTTGCCACCAAGTCTCACATCATGAGTTCAAACACAGAGACCAGCATAGGGAAAGGAGAGAATTCACTTGTCCTCTATTATCACCTCATACACCATGGCACACACACACAAGTAAATAATACATGGTTTGTTGTTGTTGTTGCTGTTGTTGTTGCTGCTGCTGCTGCTGTTGCTGTTGCTGTTTTAAGTAAGGCAAGCACCTGCTGCTGCTGTGGACTCACTGGCTGAATGTCCCTGCCCCAAGGTTACAAAGCTACACTGACTGAAACCTTGAAGAAATAACAGTGGCGACATCAGAATTTCCCTCCCAAGAAGCAGATATGAAGACATTGGCTCACCCAACCTCCTCTGGCTTGCCTTGCCAAGAGCTCTGAGGACCAGGCTGGACTGCAGGACAGAGAATCCAGACTTGGTATTGCAGCTGAATAGCTGCCCTGCTCCACCTCCCCAGTCCCCCAGCTTTATCTGTAAATGAAGGCTTCCATCTGCCTCTTCTTTTAAAAATGTATTTATTAGCATATTAATTATGCATAATAATGGGTTTCACTGTGACATTTTTCTATTTTTATTAGATATTTTCTTTATTTACATTTCAAATGTTATCCCTTTTCCTGGTTTCCCCTCCGAAAATCCCCTATTCCCCCTACCCCCTACTCCCCAACCCTCCCACTCCCATTCCTGGCCCTGGCATTCCCCTATACTGGGGCATAGAACCTTAACAGGACCTAGGGCCTCTCTTCCCATTGATGACCAACTAGGCCATTCTCTGCTACATATACAGCTAGAGCCACAAGTCCCACCATGTGTTTTCTTTGATTAGTGGTTTAGTTCCAAGGAGCTCTGGGGGTAATGGTTAGTTCATATTGTTGTTCCTCCTAGCGGGCTGCAAACTCCTTCAGCTCCTTGGGTACTTTCTCTAGTTCCTTCATTGGGGACCCTGTGCTCCATCCAATGGATGACTGTGAGCATCCACTTCTGTATTTGCCAGGCACTGGCAGAGCCTCTCAGGGACAGCGATATCAGGCTCCTGTAGGCAAGCTCTTGTTGGCATCTGCCATAGTATCTGGGTTTGGTGGTTGTTTATGGGATGGATCCCCAAGTGGGGCAGTCTCTGGATGGTCATTCCTTCTATCTCTGTTCCACACTTTATCTCTGTAACTCCTTACATGGGTATTTTGTTCCCCATTCTAAGAAGGATTCTGAGCTTCTGGGCTAATATCCACTTATCAGTGAGTGTGTTCTTTTGTGATTGGACTACCTCACTCAGGATGATATCGTCCAGATTCATCCATTTGTCTAAGAATTTCATAAATTCACTGTTTTTAATAGCTGAGTAGTACTCCATTGTGTAAATGTACCACATTTTCTGTATCCATTCCTCTGTTGAGGGACATCTGGGTTTTTCCAGCTTCTGGCTATTATAAATAAGGCTGCTATGAACATAGTGGAGCATGTGTCTTTATTACATGTTGGAGCATCTTCTGGGTGGTATTGCTAGATCTTCTGGTATAACTATGTCCAATTTTCTTTTTTAAATGTATTTATTAGCATTATTAATTATGCATAATAATGGGTTTCATTGTGACATTTTCACACATGTATACAATGTACTTTGATTACATCCACCCTGTAACGCCCTCTTATGTCCCTCCCTTCTGGTCCATAACCTTCCTCTTGCCACCCAGCCTCCACTCCCCTTTCCCCTGTCTCCTTCATAGTTTTGTATATGACCCAATGGGTTTAATGAGGGTTGCTTGTAGAACATGAGCACCTTGTCAGAGGCTACACAAACCCCTGAAGAAGTGTCTCCCCTTCACCCAACAGCCAATTAGCTGTCAATCGTTCAGCTAGGGGTGAGATTCCCTGTGATTTAAATGTGACTGTGTGTCTATATTTTCCTTTGCTAAGCCTGGTGACCTTGTCTTTCAATGGCCTGCAATAGCTATGTAAGATCAGGCAGAAATAATCCTGTTAGAAGCCACAAAGACTCAGAGACTGTTTGCTGTTTTCCAGTGACTTCCCCTGTGCATACTTGCTTATCATCCTTACTGAGAAGGTATTTCCACCTGAGGCCTCAGAGCAGCCGAGCTGCAATTTTTGTAATGGCATAAAAGTTGATTACTCAACGCAAAACCCCAAACTTTCTGCAAGTTTAATTTGAACCATCAGTGTCGCTGGAAACGCTCTTTTGAGAAAAACCCTGGCTTGTATGCCATCCTAAGGCCATGAGGAGCCCAGTGTTTGGGAAAAAGACAGAAGACATGTGTTCAGTTAAACCCTGTCTGTGGAGACCTGGGAGCAGCGACAGCAACTCCTTTGTCCACTAGAGGGCAGCAGATTGACTCAAACTAAAGCCAGTGATCCCTAAACCTGTAGTAGACACCAGGCCCCAT
The DNA here is from genome assembly GCF_000001635.26 of Mus musculus. Classification (NCBI taxonomy): domain Eukaryota; kingdom Metazoa; phylum Chordata; class Mammalia; order Rodentia; family Muridae; genus Mus; species Mus musculus. Next base: position 125,371,049 of record NC_000067.6, read on the forward strand.
GCTAATCGCTGGTGACACTTTTAAAGAAGACAAGTGAGAGTGGTAACGTTTTCCTCATGGAATCATACTCCTCACACTTAAAGGACTATTCTTAATTCAGAGATTATCTTTTCCACTCTTCTGTGATTAAGCATATTTCTATGAATGAAGACTTGTTTCATTGTCTATGACTAAAGTTCTCAAGAAATCAAGTAAATAATGGGAGCCTTCTGATGTTCAGGAATGCAGGAGCAGGCAAGATAGCTCAGTAGGTGAAATGGCTTAGGTGGTAAGTGTACTTGACAGTCTCAGCTGGGTTCCCAGATCTCAAATGCCTTGTGTGCATTTGAGTACGGAGCCGTCAGCAAGGCGAGTTTCTATAACCAATTTGATCTTTAGAGGCCTGGACAGAAGCACATAAGCAGGAAACCCCATCTATTCCTTCTTTACCTAGGAACCCACAGGTTACCTTTTTATCCCAGGGATAGATCTTAGAGTATGGGAGGCATAGGCAGACTATCGGAAAACAGATAGCTGAAGTACCATCTATAACATAAGCTAATGGACTGCAGAGCTGTCTATTTGAGACATGTCCTTGTTTGATGAGTATGCGTGTCTTTGTATTTCGCATCCTGTCATGTAATATCACCATGTGAAGGAGGCAGGTCAGATTAGCTGGTGTATGATTCTGGGACCTTAGTGTGAAGCTCTGTTAATGGGATTTCCAGTTGTGTAACTGCTGCTATGGAAATAGGGGCCACGCAAGTCAGGTTCAGGAAAATCAAGGCAGTCCTGGCTGATTCAGTTTCAGTCCTGGTCAAAGGCCCTGTTGCCAGGCAGCTGTTCTGTAGTGCCAGGTGACGGCACTCTGCTGCTGTCCGTTGGGACTTCTGAGCCTTCTCTCCACAAGCTCCAGCCTGCCTGAAAGTGGGGATATAGTCTCCTAGAGTCCAAGGCTTCCCCTACTAGCAGTAGTTCCTTCTAGGGGGGCTCACAGGCTCTACTCTGGCATCTGTAAAGTCATCTTCCTCACCTGCTTCCCCTAGTGAACTTAGGGTCACGGCCTGTACCACCAAGGGGCCAAGTTCAACTACGAATCCTTACAACTACCAACCTTTAAGAAGACAATTGAAATACTAAAGTTAATAGTAAGAAGCAAGAAGAGAAGTTCAATGTGGCTACATTGGGAAGAAGAACAGACATTCAGTCCTCAGTCCCCTTTGTCCCCCATGTATGTGTGTGTCTGCCTCTCTAGCTCTTTCTTTCTTTGTATGTTTTCCTCTCTGTGTGTCGCTCTCTGTCTCTGTCTCTCTGTCTCTGTCTCTCTCTCTGTCTCTCTCTCTCTGTCTCTCTGTCTCTCTGTCTCTGTCTCTCTCTCTCTCTCTGTCTCTCTCTCTCTCACACACACACACACACACAGAGAACCCCATTCATCTTTTAGGTCCTGGGGTGAGATTCAAGTTCAAACAGAGAACCAGGAATGTGAACCTTTAAGCAGCCCCAATCAAGAGTGTGGTCCCACTGCTCTCTGGACTTCAGTCTCGACTTGTAAGACAGTCTGACAAGCTGTGAGTCCATTTGAGGGAGACCAGTTCCCCAGCTGGCAGACTGGCCCATTTTCCTTCTCTGGGGATGAAATTCCTACAGGCATCCCCATTTCTTTGGGACCCATTGCTTTTGCAGTCTGAGGGTCATATTGAGAGACACAGTGCCTCTTTTGAATATGTCTACTTCTGCCAAGTTGCTTACACTTTTACCATGTTTCTCTAAGCTTAGCCCTCGGGGTCTTTCTCCTGCATATCTCCTTATCCAGGAGTCTGCCTTCTGCGTGGCTTCCCACACCAGAGTAAGAAAACCACAAGTTCTCATTGCGATTCTGCTACTTGCATGCTGTCCATCATGGGTTGTCCTGACAACTTATTTTCCTTTCATGGTAAGCATGATGGGCATCTGATTCCACAGCATGTCTGCGAGGCAGGAAAACAATGTGAATTTCTGCAACCTGAAACTTAATTCCTGGTAGGAAGGTACCATCTGCTGGATGTTTTTGAAACTGCTCACGCATGCTTTGTGTTGGGAAGTCAAGAGTTGGGGCCAGCTTGCTTGTCTGAATACCGCTGGGACAAGCATCTTCTGTCTTTGTGTCTGGGTCACCTCACTTTATATTATATTTTCCATCCATTTGCCTGCAAAATTTTGTGATTTCAATTTTCCTTACTGTTGTATTTTATAAAAAGGATAAAGAAGCCAGGGATATAATTGGTACAGGTACAATATGGTATGGGGAAAAGGGGTGCCTCTGTGGACCCATGCTGAGGCATCCCTTCCCCCTAAGGGACTAGCCACAAGACAGTTTAGTATAGAACAGAGTTTATTTAGGGCATGGGGAGGGCAGTTAAGGGAGTAGAGACAGAGAAAGGCAGGTAGGAAGGGAAGGAGGGAGGGAGGGAGGGAGGGAGGGAGGGAGGGAGGGAGGGAGGGAGGGAGGGAAAGACAGAGAGACAGAGACAGAGTGGGGAGAGGAGTAGAGGCCAGCCATGAACTCGTAGGGAGAGGCGGGTAGGGGAATGTGGAGAAAAGGGACAGACAGGAAGGGAGTAGGAAGAGCAAAAGTGAGGAGAGGGCAAGCATCCTCTTTTATAGTGAGTCAGGCACACCTGGCTGTTGCCAGGTAACTGGGGCAGAGCCTAGACAAAATGCCAACACTTAGAGCTAAATGAAGTTCCTTTGTGTGTATGTTCCACATCTTCACTATCTATTTATCTGCTGATGGGCATCTAGGCTGGTTGAATTTCCTTGCTATTGTGCATACAATGAAGAAGAATGTACAAGGTTCTCTTCGGGAGAATATGGAGTCTCATGGTATATGCCCCAGAGTGGTATAGCTCCAACCTATCAAAGTTTTATTTTGCCATAATGAAACCTAGCAGTGTGTATGTTAATTCAATTTTTCTAAGATGTATTTTTTGTGTGTATGTATATATGTGTTATCTGTGCATGGATATGCCACATAGGCTCAGGGTGTCTACAGAAGCCAGAAGAGAGGGATGGGGGCAGGGTCATGGTAGCAGGAGCCTGAGGGAGCTGGTGGTATTGTGTCCAATCAGGAAGCACGCTGGGGCTGGGTGGGCTTTCTCCAGTTGTTTCTTTCCAGTCTCCCAGTCCATGGCATGGTGTTGCCTGTGGAGGTCTGGTCTTTTCCTATGTATTGTAGTGCTAAATACTTGATCCCAAGGCCTGGTTGCCCCCCAAGGACGAGAGAATCTGTACATAGATCCACGCAACTCTATGTGGTCTTGCCCCTCAAGTTATCTTTTTTTTTTTTTTTTTTTTCCTGAGACAGGGTTTCTCTGTATAGCCTTGGCTGTCCTGGAACTCACTTTGTAGACCAGGTTTTGATTAGTGACTAAAATGCAGACAGCCTCTAGCTGGGCAGAATTGAAATAAGTGGGGCTTGGGGTTTCCGGGCTTGAGGTCTGAGAAGAACCACAAGGAGAAGGAGGAGAGAAGGAAGATGCTATGGGTTAGGTGAGTCGTAAAAGAAAAGCCATAGGTGCTGGCCAACTGAAGTTAAGAGCAGCCCAGAAGGAACACGGCAAACTATAATTTGGGGTTATTAATGGGAAATAGATTCTAATAGCACAGAGGGTGGATATCTGTCCAGCTCTAGTGCTGATTAAGGCTTATTGTAATAATAGGAGTTGTGTGTCTTTTATCTGGGAACTGAATGATCAAAGGTGTGATAGAAGCCCCTGACTGAGATTAAATATTGTCTACAACAGCTGCCCACATCCAAGGTAGGTCTTCCCACCTGAATTAACCTAACCTAGTAACTCCCTCACAGGCCTTCCCAGAGAGCCCTGTCTCTTCGGGGGGGCTAGATCCCAAGTGGTCAACCAATATGAACCACCCCAGATTCCATCCTCTATGTAACTTCTGCACTTGACAATAAGAAAAGCAAACCTGCACCAAGCATGCCTGAAGGTTCTGGCAAGGAAGAACACTACTAAGCCTCTGCCCAAAGGGAAGACCATACTTTCTCAGATGAAAAGCAGACCTCCCATGAGGCAGTGTCTGTAGGTCAGTCCGTGCGCTCTCAGTTAGCTCTGAGTATCTCTCTGGGACAGGATCTGTGAGGGCAGACTCAGAATTGCAGATCCAGTAAGCACGGGCAGGGTTTGGGAATCACAGTTATATGGTAGGGAAGGAGAGGAAGGGGAGGGAGGAAGTATGGTGTATGAAAGAAGCCAGTTGGCAGGAAGACTGGAGACTACTTGAGGGCTCCTTGTGAGTGACATATGTAAGAAAAGACAACAGTACACAAATTAAAAAGGAGGTGGGCACTGTGTAAGTGGCCTCTGAGGGCCACAACTCTCCTGGCCCAAGGCTTTTCAGCTTCTAACCATTCCTATCTCTCTGTTTCACTTCCACTCCAGAATCACTCTAATCATCTCTAGTTCTACTATTCTCCATATGTCCCTGGTCCAATTCTGTGTTTCCAGACAAAACAACCTGGAAATCCTAATGGGTGCCCTCATGCTGATAACATTAGAACCCCAAGTTCATGACCACAGCCTCCCTAATAAGTCACATTTCCCTCAGGGCTCCAACTCCTGTCCACTGCTATCTGTCCCTGAATTAGGCAGCAAGGGGGACAGGAGATACTTCACTTTCTTAACAAAGGAACCTGCATGAATTAGATGATAGGTTTGGTATGTCTTCGGTGACTAGGACAGACCAGAAGAGAAACAGAGTGAAGATGCCAGGCAGAACGCCATCTAAATTCAGCTGTGACAAGCATCTGGGGCCAAGCTGGGATGAAGATGAGTCGGTAGCACTGGGCTGGAATAATTAGTTAATAATCATTTATTGTATAGTATGAATTGCTGTTTTCTGTAATTAAGCAGCATTTATCTGCTTCTCATTGTCAAAGAATAGGAATGCTCTATTTGAACAAGGAGAGACTAGAAAGAGGGTTCAAATAAGAAAGATGAGGAAGAGGAAAGTAAAGGTGTAACCAGGGAGGTATCTCCATCTCTGAATTTGTAGTCTCGCTGGGTAGAGAATTTAGAACAAACTAAGTTTAAGGATCATTTTTTTAAGAATTTGAGAGAAAAACACCACCAGGCTAGCTTAAAATCCTGGTGGTTGCCAGGAGGAGGGAGATGAAGTAGTCAAATTCATGCCTTTTGAGTTCAACAAAAAAAGTGCAAGGGCACGTGCGTGTAGGAGAAGGGCTATCGCTCAGAGAAACAGTGAGAAAGCCCCACACTGTCAAGGAAGATATGATGGCTTGAATTAGGATGCCCCCATAGGCCCATATGTTTGAATATTTGACCTCCAACAAGGAGACCGGCTCGGAAATGATTAGGAGGTACGGCCTTGTTGGAGGAATTGTGTCATATGGGAGGGTTTTGAAGCTTTAAAAGATTTACCCCATTCCCACTGGCTAGGGCTCTCACTCGTGTTCTCTGTCTCCCACTCCCCTCCCTGTCCCCTCTCCTTTCTGCACGCAGATGCAATGATACCAGTCAGCTTCCTGCTCCTGCTGCCATGTCTTCTCTGCTACTGCCATATTTCCCACCCGGGATGGACTCTATTCCTCTGAAAGTGCAAGCTAAAGTAAACTTTTTCATCCTTAAGTTGTATGATGGTTTGAATTGGAATGGCTGCCAGAGGCTCATATTTGAATGTTTGGTTATCGGGGAGTTGCCCTACTTGAGAAGGATTAGGAGGTTGGCCTTGGTGAAGTAGGTGTGGTCATGTTGGAGGAAGTAACACACCTCCTCCACAAAGGGAGTAGGCTTTAGGTTTTCAAAATCTCAAGCCAGGCCCGGTGTCTCTCTCTTTCTGTTATTTGCAGATTTGAATGTAGAATTCTCAGCTACTTCTCCAGCACCAAGGCTGCCATGCTTCCCACCATGATGGATGAAAATGGGCTAAACTTCTGAAACTGTACACAATCCTCAGTTAAATTATTTCTTTTATAAAAGCTGTCATGGTCATGGAGTCACTTCACAGACAGTGACTAAAACAACTTTCCTCTGATCATGGTGATTTGTCTCAGCCATGTAAAAGTGACTATCATGGGACACCTTGAACAACACCTTGACCACCGAGACTCTACCCCAGCTGCCCCTTTGTCAGATGGGATGAAAACACCATGCTGTGAACATGGGATTGTGGGAAGTGAATACTCCTCGTGTCTCAGCAGCGAGCCGAGTAAGGGCTGGATCTTCTCTACCCCTAGGAACTCTTCATCCTGGTACTTGCTTGACATCTGGATGAGCTTCACCGTGGACAACAGGGACTTCAATCTCATCTTGTTATCTTTGCTTTTGTTTTCTTATTAGTTTTGAGACAGGCTCTCCTGTATCTCAGAATGGCCTTGAAATCACTAAGCAGCCAAGGATGACCTTGATTAATTGAATTGAATTTATGTAGTAGTAGTAGTAGTAGTAGTAGTAGTAGTAGTAGTAGTAGTAGTAGTAGTAGTGTGTATGCTTGTGGTTGAGAGAACACGCCACAGAGCACAAAAAGCGTCAGAAAACACTTTGGGGGAATCTGTTCTCTCCTCATGCTGTGTGTTCCAGGGAGCAAACTCAGGCATGCACAGAAAGCGCCTTTATCTGCTGAGCCATCTTGCCAGCCTGGCAATAAGGTTGAACTCCTGGTCCTCCTGCCTCTACCCATCAAGCGATGGAGTTACAGATGCATACCATCACATCCAGTTGGAAGCCAAGGGCTGGAATCCATGGCTTCTTGTGTGCTAGGAAAGCAAGTCTTGTCTTCACATGAAGGGACTGGGCAGTAAAAGGGACTTGTCACCGAGCTTAACAAACTGAATTCAGTTCCTGGGGGCCACATGCTAAAGGGAGAGAACTGACTCCCATGAGTTGTCTTCTAGTCTCCACATGTGTATTGTGGTATGCACATACCTAACACACATACATATATACACACACATGCATATACACACACACACACACACACCACCACCACCACACACCATAAACACACATACGCACAATAATTAAGTATAAATAAATAAATAGCCTTAATTGGATGATACATACCTTTAATTTCAATATTCTGAAGGCAAAAGCAGACAGATCTATGAGAGTTCAAAGATAATCTTGTCTACAAAGCAAAGTTCCAGGCTAGCCAGGGCTGCATGGTGAGAGCCTCTCATTTTTTTTAAGAGAGTGTGGGCAGTTAAATGGCACCATGGGTAAAGAAACCTATTGCTAAGCCTGGTGACAAGTTCAATGCCTGAGAGCCACTCGATGGAAGGAAGAAGTCACTCCTCAAGTCGTCTCCTGACCTCCCACACACATACACACAAAATAATCACATAAGAATAAAGTTTCAAGAATGTGAATGGAGCCGGGCAGTGGAGGTGCCTTTAGTCCCAGGACTTGGGAGGTAGAGGCAGGAGGATTTCTGAGTTCAAGGCCAGCCTGGTCTACAGAGTGAGTTCCAGGACAGGCAGGGCTATACAGAGAAACCGTGTCTAGAAAAAGAAAAAGGAAAAGGAAAAGGAAAAGGAAAAGGAAAAGGAAAAGGAAAAGGAAAAGGAAAAGGAAAAGGAAAAGGAAAAAAATAATGTGACTGGGTAACCCAAATCAGCCCACGGTCCTCACTCATCCCAGATTTCTGCCCCTCTGTCTGTATCATGCCACTTAAGGCCACTCATTCCCTCAAATTCCAACACCTTGGAAATACATAAATAGGGGATCCCCCTCAGATAATCCTTTGTCCCACTGCTGCCCAGCCTAAAGCTGACCCTGCACACCCTCACACTATCAGTCTCCTTGATATAAAATAGGTCATCTTTCTTTATATGTCACCTTCAGGCTCTGGAGCACCCTCTTCTTCATAGGTGTTCTGAAAGTTTTTGCTGGTGTGTGCGGCTACCTTCCAGTTCCCTGCCTTCCCCTCCGGAGTAACTCCATAGCACAGGCCCTGGAAACCCTCTGGTTTTTTCAATTGCCAGTTTAATTTGCCACCATCTGTCATTCTGTTTGCAGTTCTTGGAGACCTGGCATGTGACTCCTCCCAAGAGCTCAGCAATAGACGGGTCCAACTGCAGCCAGATGCAATCACACATTATCCCCTACAGGGAGAAGGAAGGCTGAAGGTGGGAGGCCAGCAGAGGACCTCCAGTCTGCTCCATTTGTACTGATGAGATTTCAGAAATGTATCTGTGAACATTTAGAGACATTAGTAGCTTCCAGTGCAGCAAGCTCCCAGGAAGAAAATCGTCTCTAAGACAGACAAGAGAGCTAAGAGCCTCAGATGCTTGCTGACAAACCTGAGAGCCTGACTTAGATCCCTGGGTCCCACCGTGGAAAGGGAGAAACAGTCCCTGAAAGCTCTCTGTTGACCTTCACATGTTGACGACACGTCTCAGTGTGTCTGCGTGTCTGTGTGACTACGTGCCCGAGCACGTGCACATGTGTACATGTAATTAGTCTTCCTAAATACTCTGTGTATTCTTTTGTATGATAACATGTAGTGCACCCACAGTGTCTTTTGCTTCGTTAAAAGAAGAAGCAAGCAACTAAAATTCTTAAGATCCGCTCTGGAGAGGTGGTTCAGTAGTTAAGAGCACTGGCTGCTCTTCTAGGGGAGCTGGGTTTGCTTCCTAACATCCAGATGGCAGCTCACAGCCATCCCTAACTCCAATTCCAAGGGATCCAGTACCAGGGAACCCTATGCCCTCTTCTAACGTCCACAGGAACCAAGCATGCATATCGCACACAGACATGCATTCAGGTAAAACAACCATACACATAAAATAAACAATTATATTTTTATTCTTAGGATCTATAGCATTTTTGTGTGTGTGTGGTTTTTCGAGACAGGGTTTCTCTGTAGCCCTGGCTGTCCTGGAACTCACTTTGTAGACCAGGCTGGCCTCGAACTCAGAAATCCTCCTGCCTCTGCCTCCAGAGTGCTGGGATTGAGGTGCTAAGTGTCCCCGTTTATCCTAAAAGTAGTAATGATGAAGTCTGTAAAATCATGTAAAGAAGCTATCACTTTTGGCTGGGAGTTCAGTTAGTAGAGTGCTTGCCTAACATACTGAAAGCCCTGGGTTCTATTCCTAGCACCATATGGTGATACATGCCTGTAAATCTGGCACACAGGATGTGAAGACAGGAGAGTAGAGAGTTCAAGGCCACCCTCACTACACAGTGATTTCAAAGCCAGTTTGAGATACATGAGACCCCATCCAAAACAAAAAACAAAAAATATCTAAGCCAAAACAATAACAAAAACTACCTGCCACTATCACATTGTGAAGGAGTAGAAAAGTCTCAAACCAATGCTTTCTGCCCAAAGCGTCAACAAACACATTCATGTATCTATATTCCATGTGACTATATCTATGTCTGATGCACTAGGAATAATGAGAACAGCTGCTGGTGTTCTCAAGGACTGCAGCGTCCCTCTAAGAGCTATGCAGATATCTATGTCTAGTTGGTAATTACCAGCACAAGACTATACCAACAAGACCAGTCATTACTCCATCAGGCAGAACTTAAGTGGATTCTGGGGGTTATCAGAAAATGTAAAATGGAGAGGACATGAAAGTGAGAATGGGGGTGCTTTGCAGGGGGGAATATCAGTGGTAGTGGTAGAGCTGGGCATGTATGTGTTTAAAATAAGTTGTATATAGGCATGAAATGGTCAAAGATAAATAAAAGAGAATAGAGACAGAGAGGGGGGAGGGAGAGGGAGGGAGAGGGGGAGGGGGAGGGGAGGGGGAGGGGAGGGGGGAAGGGGAGGGGGAGGGGGAGGGGGAGGGAGAGGGGGATTGATTTGTAGTAATCCCAACCTTCCTGAACACCACTAGAACCTCGGAATTCGGGCAATAAAAACATCCCAGTTCCACTGCCTCCCAACTGTTGTGCCTCCAGAAGTCACAGACTAATTCTAGCACTGTCTGCTTGCAGGCGTCATGCTGACCATGAAGCCAATGTGATCTGCTGGGAGCTCCTTTTGCACTAAAGATGTAATTCTGAAAATGAACGCAAACACGGCTGGATACAAAGCCTGGCATTTCCCAGTCTCTCCTTCCCAAACAACCCAGCCAATGCTGATCTTAATTGTTAATGCCTTGTTCTGTCCCAAATTAATCTGATCAAAGGACTTGTTCCCAGTGTCTCTTATTAACATGGCTTAGTTTGGTTCCTAACCTGGGGCTCTCTGCCAGTTGCCACAAAAGCAGTGTCATGGTTACAGATTGACTCCTGGCTTATGGATTGCTCTTGGTTGGGGGTGACAAGGACAGAGGCACAACTTCATGCTGTCACCCACAGTAGCTTAAGGAGTTCCTTCACCATTTTTAAAGTGTATTTTTGTTTATTTTAATGTGCAGTGGACCTCAGGGAGTGATTAGAGGTCAGAGGATGACTTTAAGGAGTCAGTTTTCTCCTTTCACGTGGGTCTCAGGGATAGGATTCAGGTGCTCAGTCATTGTGTTAGTTGGGGTTCTCTAGAGTAACGAAAATTATATAATATATATGGAATATATTATTCAGGCAGAACTTAATTATGTATAACTCTTATATATAATTATATATATTCCATATATTCTTGTGATGATTTCTATATGCTTGGCCCAGGGAGTGGCACTATTAGGAGGTATGGCCTTGTCGGAGTAGGAGTGTCACTGTGGGTAACGGCTTAAGATCCTCATTCCAGCTATCCAGAAGTCAGTATTCTGCTAGCAGCCTTCAGATGAAGATATAGAGCCCTCAGCTCTGCCTGCACCATGCCTACCTGGACACTGCCATGTTCCCATCTTGATGATACTGGACTGAACCTCTGAACCTGTAAGCCAGTCCAATTAAATATTGTCTTTTATAAGACTTGCATTGGTCATGGTGTCTGTTCATATCAGTAAAACCCCTAACTAAGACAATTCTCTCTATATATAAGAGATATATATATGAAAGATGATATATATATATATATATATATATACATAAATCTCTCCAGCCTCCTTCCTTTGTATCTTTAGTTTTGACATAGAAAACAAATTAGATTACATATATGGGTATATATATATATATATATATATATATATGGCCTTATTAGAATGATTTACAGGCTGTGGTACAGCTAGTCCAACAATGGCTGCCTATGAATGGAAGGGCCATGAATCTGGTACTTGTTCAGCCTGTGAGGCTGGATGTCTCAGTTGGTCTTAAGTATATGCTGGAATCCCAAAGAAGGCGGCTCTCATGTCAGTAAAGTAATGAACTTGCTAGTGAGGACAAGCAGGCGAAGTACTAGGTTTCCTTCCTCAACATCCTTATACAGGCCCACCAGAAGGTGTGGTCCACATCAGACATCTGTCTGGATTAGAGACATGTCTTCGCACCACAAAGATCCAGATTAGAGGTGGGTCTTCCCACTTCAATTGACTTAATTAACCCAAAATCCCTCACAGGTGTGCCCAGCTATTTGGGGGTTTTCATTCCCTCCAGATGTAGCCAAGCTGATAGCTAAAATATCGATCGCAGTCTTGGTAGCAAGCACCCTTACCCACTCCACCGTCCCATGAGCCCGCCTTTTAACATGTATTATTACTGCAGCAAAACATCAGCTCCCACGCCACGGTGTGCGCGTGGGAATTAGAGGACATCTTTATGGAGTCAGTTTTCTCCTTCCACCTTTACAAAGGATCCAGGCATCAAACTCAAATCAAGAGGCTTAGTCCTTGTCAACCCCTCCCCCCATATAGTCATAGGAACTTAAATATTTGGTCTCCAGTTCTCCAGTTGGTGGCGCTGTTTTCAAAGGATTTAGGGGGTGACCTTGATGGAGAAAGTAGGTCACCGAGGGCAATTATTTTTTTAATCAAATTTATTTACTCACCTTACATCCCAAACCCCCTCCTCCCAGTAATTTCTCATGCAAGTTCTTTCCCCAATCCACCTTCCCCTTCTCTTGAGTATCACCCCCAACCCCCTAACAGGCCCCCAAGACCTCTACCTCCACCTCCTGAACATCCAATCCTTGCCAGACTAAATGTATCCTCTACTGAGAGCCATTTCTAGTTCACTCTCTGCGGTTAGGAAGTGAGCTCTCGGCTGCCTGCTCCTGTCACCAAGCCTTCACCCCTCCATCTTGGACTCTAATGCTCTGGAACAGAGAATACAAATAAACTTTTTCTTCTGTAAGGTGCTTTGGTCACAGTGTTTTACCCGTGGCAAGCATGTTACTGACTGTACATCTGGCTCTCCCTCCCTTAACCCTTTAGGGACCTTGACTCACATAAAACAGGATGCTTGGGTTTTTAATTTTTTTTAGAAAACATTTTTTTTTAATTATGTGTATGTATGTGGGTCTGTGTGTGGTTCTATGCACCATAGTGTTAGTGGCAGTGGAGTTGCAAGAAAGTTGTGAGCCAGTTGACGTTAAGTGCTGGGAATCAAACTTGGACCCTGCACAAGAGCACAGTGAAAGGTATATTTTGAATCATCTCTTCAGCCTCCTTTGCATCCTTGGTTTTTGACACAGAAAACAAATTCAATACAAGACAGCATAGAACAGAGGCGGGAGTGGTATATAGTATTGATTTTAAGCATGCACCTTAGAAGAAAGAAGACACTTAGCAAGAAAAGACACATGTGAGAGCATGGTATAGACTTCTCTAGGAGAGTTCCTTAGCTTTATAATGGCTATATGCAGGATTTGTGGGGGGTGGGGGTGGGGTAGACATACATTGGTCGTTCTGAGCCTGGCTTTTATTGCTTAACGTGATCACCTCCAGTGTCATTAATTCTCCTACAATGAAGTCACCCTGCTCTTCTTTGTGAGTGCATATAACCACATCTTTATCCGCTCATCTGTTCGTGTGCATTTAAGCTGGTTCTATGATCTCACTATTGTGACTGGTGCTGAATTAAACTTGGACTTGTAGGCATCTGGGTAGAAGCTTAGATTTCTTTGGCTGTATCATCAGGTCACATAGCTGGATCATGTAGCAGTTTCATCTCCAGTGGGATTATTTACCTTTTTATTTGTAGTGTATCTTTCCATGCTTTCTTGTCTGTCCTTCAGGGTTCTAAAAAGGAATCCAATGCTATTCTGATGTGCTTTAATTATTTTTTTTACTTGTGCATGGAAACTTTCATGGTGTGTGTATGCATGTATGTGATGTAGTATATGTGCATGCCCAATGCCATGCATGTGGAGATCAGAGGACAACTTTCAAGAGTTGGTTCTCCCCTTAGGTTTGCATGGTCAGTCAGTGCCTTTACTTGCTGAGCAATGCCACCAGCCCATAATGAGTTTATCTTGACAGGTGAGTTGGCATATCCCCTTACTAAAATCTTTGCTTTCTATTTTAGCGATCTCAACCATGATGTGTCCTGAAGACACGTAGCTCTTCTCCGGTGGTGTCTACTTGAGGCTCTTAATGCCTCTTGGGTCTGGAGTGGATGCTTCCTCCAGCTTAGTTCTTATTTTGCATCAGTCCTCTTGGTGAGGCATCTTCATGTGAGATCATGTTCCAACTATCACTTGGGAAGGGAAGCTGACTACAGAAACAGACTCGATGACGTGGTGGCAGTGCTGGCATTATCTCACAGTAGAGGACACCCGGGTGCTTAACCTGTGTCCTCAGGAAGGCTCAAAGGCTGCTTGTAAAAAGTGAAGTTTGGGGCTAAGGAGATGGCTCAGGTCTTAAAAGCACTTGCTGCTTCAGAGGACCTAAGTTTGGTTCCCAGCAACCACCCATGTTAGGCAGCTCACAACTACATATCACATAGAACCATATATAATAAATACAATATAATATATTTGTATTGTATTATGAATGATAATAATATATACATATAATAATAGCCCCATAAAACTACATTTATGACATTAGCTCTAGAGCTGTGGTTCTCAACCTGTGGGTCACAACCCCTATGACAACCCACTATTTCTAAAAAATACTTATATCACAATCCATACAAGTAGCAAAATTACAGTTTTGAAGCAGCAATAAAAATAATTTTATGGTTTGTAGGTCACCATAATATGAGGAACTGCCTTAAAGGGTTACAGTATCAGGAAGGTTGAAAGCCCATGATCAAGAGGGATCTGATGATTTCTTCTGGCTTCCACGGGCACAGGTACTCACAAGGCAAGCTCATGCACAGATGAACACATAAAAATTCATGTGCCTGTTAATACCAGCATTGGCCTGAGGACTGAGAAGGAGGCTGGGGACGGGGCCTGCCAAGTACTCTAGCCAAAATGGTGAGCCCTGGTTCAACGAGAGCCTCTGCCTCAAAAATTGTGGTGGACTCACTTGTGGTGGTGTTGGTAGGGTTCGCTGAAGAGGTGGAGACAGAGAGATCACAAGTTTGAGGCCAGCCTGGGGTACATTTTTGCTAAGCACTGGGATGCAAGTCTTTAATCACAGCACTCAAGAGGCAGAAGTAGGAGGCCAGCCTGGTCAACATAACAAGTTTCCAGCCAGCTACATAGGTTTCAAAGGGAGACCCTGGCTTTAAAAATGATTTACGGTGGAGAGCAGAGTCACTTGAAATTGGCTCTTGACCTCCACATTCAAGCACAGGTAAATACACACACACACACACACACACACACACACACACACACACACACAACACCATGCACAAAACTTTTAAAAGGTACAACCTCAGCAGTATTTCTTCCAAGTTAGGCTGCAGTATTTCTCCCTTGGGTGCCTTTTTTAGCCATCTCTGCAAGTTGGGGATGGACTTAGTAGCCAGTCTTAGGTCATTCAAACAAGTACAAAGTATGTATGTCCTTCCTGCTGAAGGGGGTTTCAGCATGGGGCTCTACTTTATAATAATATTATCATTTATGTATATCTACATAACCAATTATAAGTATCAATAGCTACTATTGTCATTATTATTACATTTACTTTGCTAACTTGGGGAGGGGTGCATTTGTGGAGATCAGAGGACAGCTTGCAGGAGCAGTATTTGCCTTCTACCCTGTGGATCCCAGGGACTGAATTCTGGGTGCCAGCCTTGGTCATCAGGTTTCGTGGTAAGTACCTTTACGGGCTGAGCCATCTCACTGGCCCTGGAATCTACTTTCTAATGGAATCCCCCAGTCAGACACTGACTGCCAACCAGTTAACACTTGTGTTTGTATATTGGGCTTTTTGTATGTTGATCTCTCTCTGCCCCAGGCTCTAGTGATGAGGTACGGAAGGCCTGCCTGCTTGTGTTCACCTTTGCCCCAGGCAGCCTCTCTGCTGCTGCTGGATTTGTGTGATGTTCCTGTTTTGGTTTGGTTTGGTTTTTTTCACCACTAATTTTGTGTACAACTCTGCACAGTCCCTCACCCAGGCAGCAGTGGGTGGCCGTTTCTCTCACGCTTCTCTGCAGGATGCTGGTGACTAAGTCAAGCCTTATTCCTGATTCATCTGCAGAGCCTGCCCTGATCCACCTGTCTCTCCAACCGTGGTGCAACAGAACATCTTAAAGGTTTCCCTCAGTGGGTAACGGCATTGCCCCAAAGCCTGGTAACCTGCTAGGGTCGGGGCATGTGCGCCACAGTGCACATGTGGAGGTCATGTGGAGGTCAGAGGGCAGCCTGCAAGACAGTTAGCTTCTCCCAACTTTTGGGGGGTTTAAAGATTGACTCTAAGTCCTCAAGTTTGCTCAACATGGGACTTTACCTGCTGAGACATCTTGCTGGTATTACTTGTTTGTTTGTTTTTTAAACAAGATCTCTCGTTGAATCTGGAGTTCCCTGGCTGCACTGGCTGACCAGCAGACCTTTGGGGTCATCCTGTCTATGTCTCCCCCAAACTGGGGTTACAAGCAGGCATTGCAGTGCCCAGCTTTAACAGCTGTGCGAAGAGCAAAGTGGGGTCTTCATACTCGCAATGGCAAGCACTTTCCCTACTGAGCCAGCATTGGAAACATTGCTAATTGATAACTGATGGTTTCCTTCGCACTGAAAACCAAATGTAAACACGTGGAAGTCTGAAAGACAAATTAAGTCAGGATGAATGATGGCACATTCACTTCCGAACATTTTCAACTGCAGATGCCACGCTGTGTCTCCTTGGGGTGTAATCTGATGGCTTACAACCCCCTGTAGTTCATCTATGAGGATGCTACCCATGGAGACTCATAAGCACTTAGCACATATCAGAATGAACACATCTATCCATTGACATTCAGGTGACTGCAGACGGCGGAACTATAGCGAGCTTGGATTGTACAGGGCCTCATTGCCTAAGGGTAATGTGTGTTTTACCAGAGGTGGGATTTCGATGAAAAGGGTACCACACACCATCTGTTACCATCCAAGCTTGGAGACAGTTCCAGGGACATAACTGAAGCAAATGCTTCTTGGGGCCAATGTAGGAAGTATTGATTCAACCCCTGTCTGCCCTATGCCCAACGCTGGCCAAGACCTAGATAAAAATTAAGTGGCAGGTAGTCTTTTGCAGGAGAAAAGTGTCTACACACAAAACCTGTCAAAGTGGAAAATAGGATAGGGAAAGCAAATGGGTGTGTGCATGTGTGTTATGCTACAAATATACACACCAGTGTATTTAATGCTAAATTCAGAATTGCCAAAATAGGAAAAAAAAAAAAAGAAACACTTGTTCATTGATCTTACATGTGCAATTATCAAATACTTTTTAAAAATAGTGGCTAGTAACTCGAATGACTTCAAGTATTTCTGCAGGTTTAGTTAAGGGACTGGAGAGATAACTCAGCAATGACGAGTTCCTCCAGCTCTTTTAGTGGGGGTGAGAGGCTGAACCTAATTACAAGTAACAATGTTTCAATGGCATCAAAGCCAGTACATGACACCCAGGAAACTCAAGGTTAGAGCTGCCACTCCCTATGCTAGATGAAGGCCGGGTGCTTCCCCAAGTGGAATTAACATTTTACCAGGCTTACACTAGGAATTCACGCAGCAGAGTCATTCCTTATACAAAGGTGAATTTTCTTTTAATTATTTTTTTTAATTGTGTATTGCATGTGTGGACAACTCTGGGGGCTTAGTTCTCCCCTTCTGCCTGGTTATCAGGGAGGGTCTCTTGAAGGTGTAGCTATGCCACTTCCTCCAGGCTGGCTGACCTATGCTCTGCTCCTGTCTTGATGAGGGCAGCAGAGTGGACAAGACACACACCCCACAAGCAGTTGCTTGTTGTCAGCGTGGGTTCTGGAAATCAGACCAAGAAATTCGCACACACAAGCTCTTAACCACTGAGCCTTCTCTTCAGCCAAAAATCACAAGGGTGATTTTTTTTCCCCCAAAGGAAAAAAGACAGCTATACATGTGGCTTTCTCTGTAAACCCCATTTATGGAAAAGAACACTTTCAAACCAGCATCCTTCCAATTTTGTCTTTGTGTGGATGGGGAAAATGAGGGTCTTTTCTGTCTGGTCCTAGTCTAAGCATATGGTTTTTGTTTTGTTTTGTTTATTTCCTGCTCAATATTTTTTATTGCTTAAGTGTGTATTCAAACATGTCAGCTTTAACATGTCAGCATTAAACAATCACAGTCTTTATAGAGAAGAGAAAGTAAGTGTTGGGAGGGAGCACTGTGCTTAACCCGCAATGCCCCCTCGAGCAAAGGCCCTTTGTATCTCAGAACAAACAAAACGTTTTACTATTAACACACTGCAAGGGGTTGTTTGTGTTGGTCTGGAGGGGTCTAAACCAAAATGGAGAGCACAAGAGACAGCTATTCACAGAACTCAGGCTAGAATGTGTAGTTCATAATTCTGCGTAGAATCGGATTTTGTGAGCATAGTATATAGTACTTACAAAATTTAGATGAAAACATTCTTCTAAAAATTATGTGTATGTTTGAGCCACAGTGTACATGAGGTCAGAGGACCACTTACACGAGTTGGTTGTCTTCTTCAAACCAGGGCTTAAAATCTAGGTCACCAGGCTGGACACCAAGAGCCTCCACTAGCTGAGCCATCTCGATAGTCCTAAATAGAGAGTGTGCCTGAGGTGCAGAGATGGCTCAGCAGTTACAATGCACAGGTCCTGAGCACCATAGCATACACCTTAAAACCACCTTTAACACCAGCCACAGGGGCTTTGACACCTCCTCTGGCTTTCATGGGCGCGCGCGCTCTCTCTCTCTCTCCTCACACACACACACACACACACACACACACACAGAGTATATATACATGTATACATAAGC
Organism: Mus musculus; assembly: GCF_000001635.26. Lineage (NCBI taxonomy): Eukaryota > Metazoa > Chordata > Mammalia > Rodentia > Muridae > Mus > Mus musculus. The sequence continues at coordinate 125,389,226 of NC_000067.6, forward strand.
ACACAATCTCTCTCCCCCCCCCCCGTCTCTCTCTCTCTCTCTCTCTGTTTCTCTCTCTCTCTCTCTCTCTCTCTCTCTCTAACACACAGGGTTTCTTTGTATAGCCCTGGCTGTTCTGGAACTCACTGTCGACCAGGCTGACCATTTCTGACTCAGAAATCCGCCTGCCTCTGCCTCCCAAGTGCTGGGATTAAAGGCGTGCGCCACCACTGCCAGGCTTGGGAGAACATTCTTAACAATCTTTAAGTTGCAGATGGAAAAATCACATTGCTTTGTTCACTATCATATGTCCAGCAACTGGAAAAGTGTTTGTTACCTTAGACATTCCAAATGATAACCAATAAATCTCACTGTGTAACATGATAAGAACCTTAAGAACACTTCCATTTTCACTGAAATTATATACCCTTCAGATAAGAGGAGACAATATTCGGGTAACTAAGTTTACTTACTTTTGGTTTGCAGCACAGAGAACAGCAGTGGCAGGCAGATGAGAGGACTAAGCTCAGTAGCTGGCAGAAGGGGATGACTAAGCTCAGCAGCTGGCAGAAGGGGGTGACTAAGTTCAGCAGCTGGCAGAAGGGGGTGACTAAGCTCAGCAGCTGGCAGGAGGGGGTGACTAAGCTCAGCAGCTGGCAGAAGGGGGTGACTAAGCTCAGCAGCTGGCAGAAGGGGGTGACTAAGCTCAGTAGCTGGTAGAAGGGGATGACTAACCTCAGCAGCTGGCAGAAGGGGGTGACTAAGTTCAGCAGCTGGCAGAAGGGGGTGACTAAGCTCAGTAGCTGGTAGAAGGGGATGACTAACCTCAGCAGCTGGCAGAAGGGAATGACTAAGCTCAGCAGCTGGCAGAAGGGGATGACTAACCTCAGCAGCTGGCAGAAGGGGATGACTACCCTCAGCAGCTGGCAGAAGGGGATGACTAACCTCAGCAGCTGGCAGAACGGGGTGACTAAGTTCAGCAGCTGGCAGGAGAGACTACCCTCAGCAGCTGGCAGGAGGGACTAAGCCCAGCAGCTGGCAAAGGCAGGGGAGGGGACTAAGCTCAGCATCTGGCAGGAGAGACTAACCTCAGCATCTGGCAGAACGGGGTGACTAAGCTCAGCAGCTGGCAGAAGGGAATGACTAAGCTCAGCAGCTGGCAGAAGGGAATGACTAAGCTCAGCAGCTGGCAGAAGGGGATGACTAACCTCAGCAGCTGGCAGAAGGGGATGACTAACCTCAGCAGCTGGCAGAACGGGGTGACTAAGTTCAGCAGCTGGCAGGAGAGACTACCCTCAGCAGCTGGCAGGAGGGACTAAGCCCAGCAGCTGGCAAAGGCAGGGGAGGGGACTAAGCTCAGCAGCTGGCAGGAGAGACTAACCTCAGTAGCTGGCAGAACGGGGTGACTAAGCTCAGCAGCTATAGCTGCCACTCCTACCTCCTGGCATACACTGTGTAAAAAGTAATTTCTTGTGAAATGGGTTGAAGACAAGTAGCTACCCCATTGTATAACAGAATCCAAGCCATGGAGACAATGCAGTGGGTAAGGGTGCTTGCCATCAAACGTGAGGACAAGTTTGAATCCCTAGAGCCCGCCAGATGCAGTAATATCAGTACTATTAACACTCACTTGGGAGAGGTGGGAAACAGAAACAGAAGAGCCCCTGGAAAAAGCTCTTAAACTAGCCCAGAGTGGCAAAGCATAGAAGTCTCAAACAAGGTGAAGAATGAGGACTAACATTTGTAGTTGTCCTCTGACCTCCATGATGACACACACAGACCATTGCACAGGCCCTCAGACTCATGTACACACACAAGCATGTATACATTATATAAACATACACAAAGATGAAAAATAGGGAGTGTGGGATCCTAACGGTTGAATGAAAAGGCAATGGGCTTAGGAACTCATTTCCTACTCAGATAAAAGCATTTAAGTCCATTTACTCATGCTTCCAGTGCCCCCAAGCAAGGCCAGCTTCAATTTCATGAGAAGTAAGTACAAAGAGAGAGAGCTGCTCAGACCAAATGTGAATGAGAGCTGTGGTGGTTCAGTGTTCCAACATCATGATACAATTCAGAATGATGGGTGCCACAGCCTATGAAACACGCATGCGTGTGCGCACATGCCTTCGGTTCTCCTGACTGGACAGGATGCGACCAGCTTCTTCAGGTTCCTGCCTGCCACACTGACATCCCTACAACAGCGCCATGGAAACTGTGAGCCAAATACACCCTTCCTTCCTATAACTGTATTCTCCAGGGTATTTTATGACTCTAACAGGAAATGGAATGAAGACAAGAGCTGATATGTTTTCACCTGATAGTCTTGAAAAGGATAAAATTTAAGGCAGATTTTAAGAACATAAAGTACCAAATAAATGACCTATTTAAGAACAGATATAACCCAGAGAATTTCTTTAAAATAGGCTCGAAAGTGATACGTCAGAGATAACCTCTGAACACTGTCCTGCTATGGCCTCGAAGCTGAGCACAAAGCTTGGACCATCGTAGGGAGTCAGAATAGGTCTTTGGGAGATGGAGAGATGATTTGGTGAGTAAAAGCACCCACGGAAATACCGCTACATCTGTAACCCCACAGTCAAAAAGGAGAACTGACAGGCTCTGGTTGGCATCCAGCCTAGCTAGGAAAGAGAACCTGGGTCCCAGGTTCAGGAGAGATCCTGTTCAAAATGAGGAGGTACAACGTGCTCAGAGGTTACCTAAAGCCTCCTGGCATTCCTGAATTCACACAGGTACAGGTGCTCAGACAGACACACACGCTAAACATCAGGCAAGGTATAGCTTACTCCTCCAGACACAGACCAAAATGCATACTGGGAAACAGAGCCCAGGTCTTCTTCCTGTGCCCTCCAACAAGCCTAGGCCTAAAGTTTCTGACCAGTTTCCTCATAGAGTCAGAGGACATGATTTTTTAAACTTGTCATTCTAGATTACCCTACAACCACCACCACTACCACCACCACCAAAAAGAGTATATGTAATTGTAAAGTTTTTTTTTAATCTTTTTATATATGTGACTAGTTTGCCTGGAAGTATGTAAGCATACTCCTGCATGTGTTCTGCCCATTCCCCGCAAAGGTCAAAAGAGGGTGCCATGTTCCCTAGAACTGGCTGTTGGCCACCCAGCGTGGGTGCTGGGAACTGAAGGAGTGGCTTCTGCAAGAAGACAAATATCCTTGACTACATATAATTGGGCCAGAGATGTTTCCACCAGAGAGCAAGGGCGAGGAAGAAACCCACTCTGACTTATGGAACATGCTCATGAAACATATGATTCAACTTCTTACACCCTGTCATTCTCAGGTAAAATAATAAAATTACAAATATCCTGATAGACTTTACATAAGAACTAAGGTTCAGTTCCCAAGTTTGTCTGTGTAGATTTACTGCAACAGACCAAAAAAGCTCTTTAAGGACATGTAATGGAGGCATTCCTAATTCTACTGTGTTTTGTACATTACATTGTTATTACTGACAGTGCTGATTTAAGTGTTATAGATTATAAAACATATCCCATTTGCTGTTCTACAAACTGGAAAATCTTATGTTCACAAGAAATTCTCTACCACACACATGCCAGAGACTTAAACACATGCCATCATTTCTCCAGAAACAAAAATCCTATCAAGCATGTAGACAGCCAGTTGAACTCCACTGCACGAAGAAAAACCATCAGGAAGGGTAATTCAATTTTAATTTATTGTCATCACTTTTTCTTCATGATCCAGATATTTGAAAATGCAAAGAAAACCAACTTTTCATGATATGTCAGGGACTGGCACTAAAAAAAATTCAGACTGCAAATGAGTTATACAAATGAAATATCAAATGGAGATCCAGTTATCAAAATGAAAGCACTCAACATATTAAAAGTTCACAATTATTTGTACAGAGCACATAAAAAAGTCAGCTTGCTATCCAACCGCTGTGCTTTTAAAGAGCTACTGCAGAATCTGAAGAAAATAGACGTATTAGTTAACTTATAAAGAGATCAAAGAGCCTGAAACAAGTAGTAAAAAGAAATTTTTTGCCTTTATTAGAATGGCATTAGGCCTTAAATATGCCAATTTTGGTAATCACATTATTGTTTTAATAAGAAACGACTCTACAGAATTGCAATACTGGTCCAACAGTCTTGTCCTTCTTTTAAAGCAAGAAACAGAATGTAAGTAACCAGAAAGCAGGGCAGGCATCGGCTAACCCAGGAGACTAGCTTCTTAGATCCAAGCATTTGCAGAGAGAACCGTTGGGCTGGGGAGGGGTGGAGCAGCTCGAGATAACTGGAACCCAGAGTGTGCGCCAAGTCCCATGAGGCTGCTTGTTGAACTCATCTTTTCCTTGGTCACATTGTTTCCCTCCAATACTACAGTTTTTCTTTGACTTTTTTTCCTCAAAGTATAAAAAAGTATGAAATATAAACAAGCTCAGGCACTACCCACTCAGCAGTGCCCAATCAGGCATTACAGAGCTCTCTACACACCCACTGAGCCCAGCACACTGGGTAAGTCAATAATATACAAAATATCAGGGCAAAGAAAGAACTAAAACCCATTTCTTTTTTGATACACATAAGATTCAAATATTCAACCTAAAGGAAAACAATCGTCTTAGCTCTCTTCTACATCTGCATGTTGACACACTCATTAAATATTCCTGTATGATCATGTTTGGTTAAAAACCTCAGAACCATCCATTCAGACAAAAACAGGTCATCAGAAAGATTATCTCATTTCCATCTCCCTAACCCAATCAACAAGAAGTCAACTTTAGGACATGACTCCAAACACTGGATTGTGACGACAAATGCTAGGTCCAATTTCTTCATAATCCTTTTTGGTGTGGCATACTTGGTAGAACTCAGGCTGGAAGAAAAAAAAAAAACAGAACAATGCATTTGAGAGGTCAAATTCTCCTATTTTCCAACAGTCTATAAAAGAAATACTTTTAAACTCGTGTTAAATAAACAATATTTATCAGTCGATTCATGGCTTTTGGACAAAGCTCAGAACTCTAAAAACCAAGATTAAAATCTAGGATAGACAAATCTGCCGGAACTCCAGGGCCATTAATTCACAACCCACCGTTCACTCGACACCTGTCTCTGCGGGGTTCTGACATGTAGTCTGTTCTGCTGGGCTTTTCCACTTGGGAAATCTAGATTTAAATTGGGACAGGAATCTGAAGGACAAGAGCCTACACTATCAGCATGCCTGTGCCCTCCCTTTTCACCTGGTGCATGACTGCATTCTAAAGGGCAAATCACACACGCACCCAACAATGCAGCCCAACTGCAGAGGACTAAATTAAGAGAGAAACCAATCTTTGCTTGTTTTAAATGGTTTATATCCAACGCTGCAAATCTAGTAACTTACATAAAAGATTCTGTATCTTAATAGCCCATGCCCTAATACAACTGCAGAAATATTTACTATACTAATTATATTAGAACATGTTCTAAGGGAGCATGTTTTGTTCTGGAAAGAGGATTCTGGAATAATTCTCTTTATTCTGTTTCAAACATTGCAATGAAACCTAACGTTTTCTTTAATATTTTTAGATATTTAAACAGAAATACCAATAACCTTCTGGTGAATACTGTTTCTACACATTTAAAAGAATTTTCCCTATAATAAATGTTAAAATAAAGTATAATAAGCTCACTCTGAAGTATATAATATCTAGTAAGGACAAGGTAAAAAGAACAACAATAAAGTGAAATGACTTCCAAATATAAATACTATGTGTGTTATACACACACACACACACACACAACTGACACACACAATTTTTACTTTCTTATTTTTATAAAATATAAAAGTTTACAGATAAATTTACGAACCGTGGAAGCCAGCATTGACCCTCCAAACCAGACTGCATACCGCTGCATATGGTGTGTAATAACTTGTACATCAATAGGCTTGGGCTAAAAAGTAACAAAGTAACAGTAAATTCAAATACCAATTTCTCAATCAATTAAGTTTAAATGCGCATACACAAAAATAATAATTATAAAGTCCAAGGGACAGAACTCAGGACCTGAGATTATCTAGAGTGGGTGTGATGGAACAGCAGATGAAGATGACCACACTTGTCAGTACACACAGCATAGCACCAGTATTTGCCCTACCACACCGGAGTTGAGAGGCTCCAAATACAATGATGCGTGTTTAAAGAAACTGAAATGCTATTACCTTGCTTTGATCTTACAACTTGCATACATGTATCAAATTATCACACTGTACTCCATAAATCATGTATAATTAAATACTAAACATATAAATCAAATACATATAAGGAGACATGCATGGGGCAAAACCAGGGCAGACAGAAACTAACTCTATTTTTGGCAACTACTTCAGCCACAAACAGGAACAAGTTAACTGTACTTTTGGCAACTACCTCAGCCACAACTATTTCAGGAAAACAAGAATGAATGTTAAAACTGCTGGTTGAAAAGTCTCATGAAGCACAGAACAGCTATATGGCCTGACAGCCTCCTCTTAAGTTTCTACACATGGGAATGCAAAGGTAACAGGCTATACACAGAAGAAAACTGGCAGGAAGCCTCTACCAAGCAGTTAAAGTCAATGCATTCTCTGACAAAACGCAGTAAAACTGACATGAAAACGCTTCTGTGATGTGACTGTCAAAGCACAAACTACACCCACCCAGAAGGAACACCAAACAGACCCATACCAAGACAAAGTTCAGAAAATACACAGCCTGAACTCTTCAAATATGTCCAGGCTAGGAAACAGTGAGCAAAGTGAAGCTTCCTAGAGCTCCTTAACTGGAGAATAGGCCAGCAAGATGGCTCAGTGTTAAAAGGCATTTGTTATCAATCTGAGTTTGCCCACAGGACCCACCCACATGGTAAAAGGATCAAACCAACTCATTCAAGTTATCCTTTGATCTCAACATGTGTGAATGCAAGCACACAGGTGCATGCGTGTACACACACACCACCCCAAATTATGGAAGGAAGGAAGGGAGGAAGGGAGGGAGGGAGGGAGGGAGGGAGGGAGGGAGGGAGGGAGGGAGGGAGGGAGGAAGGGAGGAAGGAAGAGAGGGAGGGAGGGAGGGAGGGAGGGAGGGAGGGAGGGAGGAAGAGAGAGAGGGAGGGAGGGGGGAGGGGGAGGGAGAGGGAGAGAGGGAGAGAGAGAGAGGAGAGAGAGAGAGAGAGAGAGAGAAAGAGGAATGTATGTTCCTTGACTAAATAATATAACATTGTTTTTGTTTTCTTCTGTTTTTAATTTTATTCTGTTTTCCTTTGGCTTGACAGATCATTCTTAAATCAACTGGTGAAATATGTCTTAGGTCAACAGCCATACCTTGTGTTTATAATCAATGTATGAATTCCCCTAAGTCAGAATTTAAACTTTTATGTGTGTGTCATGGTATGCTTGAGGAGGACAGAGGATAACACTGAGAGTTGCTTCTTTCCTTTCACCTTTCTATGGATTCTAGGGATCAAACTCAGGTCAGGTCACTGGGTGTGTACAACAAGCATCTCACCAGGCCCTGCTACACAGATTTAAAACTATATCTGTGAAACACAAGTCAGCCTTTCACACAGTGGAGTTATGTGAGTGTCAGAAGAATTGGTTGGTTGAGGAGGAAAGCAAACATAAAAACCTTTTTTGCACAAGCAGTCTGCCTGAGCTGTGACATTTTGTCATTTCTCAACAGAGCTCAAACCAGAGCAAAGTACCAAGCAACAAACTGCACCCATGATTCTAGGGATAGTGGCTACCTTCCAGCAGGACGCCTGGCATGATTGTCTTAATGCTCCTAAGTGAGAGCTGGCAAACATTCCTGTCCAGAATGCAGTAACAAGGGGGTCTTCCACATTCTCTGTCAATGGTTGAGAAAACCAACCTTCAATCTACCACCACTCAGCTCCTCGCTTAACTTCAGCCTGGCATCTACAGTTCTCTTCAAATCTCTTTGCAAACGACGTCCAAAGTCCCTGAACATGGTTGAACCACCAGAGAGGACAATGTTCTGTGGTGGTAGAAAACAAAAACAAAAAAAACCAAAAATTATGATCTTTATTTTAAAAGAGAAGCAATCTAGAGACAAATATACAAGAATTCAATTGTGTCTTTTCTAAGACACAATTCTCTAATATTCAACAATGAACAAGAATAAAGGCTTTAAAATATGCTATTAAATATTATGAAAAGAAAACTTAAAACTCCAGTTTTTGCTGTAAACACTAACCTTGTAGAGAGGACGCCGGACATCAATGGGGCAATTCTGAATGACTTCATCTACAACTTCTGAGATAGGTTGTGTAAAATCTGGATTAGCAAACTGAAAATTAAGTATATTTTATACATGAGTGTATAGAATTGTTATGTTAACATTGTGTTAGTGTAATGTTCAAGTTAATAACAATCCAGCTCAGGAGTGAAAGGACCATGGTGACCAACATACTACAGCTACTGAGGATAGAAGTCAGGCAAGATTCAATTAACAAGCCATGCCTGTACTATGAGACAGTAGATATACAATAGGAACTTCTGTACACAGCTAAGAGAATACCCGAAGAGGAAAACAATCTGGCAACAGCTGTCAAAGATCCAAGGAGCCACACACCATTGGCTCTTCTTCAAACATTCCCAAAGGGAACTCTGATCTATATACTTTATGTAAAACTTCACCACAGTGAAAAGGTGCTAGAGAAATGGCTCAACAATGTAAAACATTTGTTGTTCTTGCAGAGGGACCTGGGTCTGTTTCCAAAACATACACGCTGGCTCCCTCCTTTAATTCCAGTTCTAGGGGATCCAATGCCCTCTTTTGACCTCTACAAGCAATAGGCACATATGTAGTACACAGACATACATGCTTACAAAACACACACATAAAATAAAATCTATAAAAAGGTGAAAATAACCACCAATGGTCCACCAGTAAGTAAGATGTTGTACACCTAGTCATTAGATTCTGCATCTGCAAACTGACTTGCTACCCTCATATGAACAGGTTACACTCATTTCCACATACACAGGGCAGCAGCACTTTCAATCCAAGTGCGTACTTGTACGTTCCTGGTTGACGCTGAACAGCGTGGTACAGTTTAGGGTTAGTATTCCCCTGCTATGATCCTGATGTGACCCCGATGATTAGACCCCATCCACAGCACATGCTGACGTGTAGACCTGTGTCTAGGAAGAAGTCTGGGGTGTGTCTTACCAACAAAGTGCGCGTTACGCAGCATCTTTAAGACATAGATAGCAGAATGGATGTCAACAATTATTTCAAACAGATGAACACACAGACCAGAGGTATGCAGATAGGATGGAGAAAACTTGACAAGGGACAGAAAACTATCTTTTTCTTTCCTTAGGAGCAATAGTTCAGTATGCAGTACTTTATAATATTCTCAAGGACTTTATCAACAGATGAAGACAAAGAGTCAGTGATGTATTTAGTATTATTCATCATAGCCAAAATAAAGCCCTCTCTATCTAATATGTGATGCTCAAAAGCAAACCAACATGCCACATGTTTGTAGACCGCTACATGTAAAGTAGATCCCAACTCTGCATTATAAGGAAATAGAAAACAGAGCTCAGCTTGGCTAGCTCTAGACGAGTCATTTAAAGACAAGCTCATATGCAGTCAGAGGCAGGCTGACTGTAAAAGAAACCAAAACAGAACTTGAGACTACTGTCCAAGATGGCATTTGTGACTACATACAATCTTTGTTGGCTTTAGACTGCAAACAGTGAAGAGCCCTTAGTTCTCAAAGCACTGTGGTAATAATAAGCCCATGGTAATACTTTAACTTCAGAACCTGGCACTGGTTTTATTTTGTTTGTTTAACAAACACTTAATTTCCCCAAATCTAGAAAGTAACAATTTGACAGAAAAATCTTTTTTATTACACTGATTTCTACAAAACCCTTCCACTGTTAAGCATAACTAGTAAAGTCTCTTCATTGCCCTTTGTCATCACTAATATTTACCTAAAACAGCCACAGCCACACACACACGCACACACACACACACACACACACACACACACACTTCTCCTATGATATATTGTTAACCTTTCCCATAATCTTGCTCATCTTATCTGCTATACTGTGAACAGAAGGCGAGAGAGCAGGGCTGGCTGTGCACATCACAGCTGTGTCTGCATCCTTTGCACTGCACTCCATCTCCTCATGTCTGATTTTTACTGACCCACAATTTTTCTAAGAAGCTTAGGCTGACCCAGAATTTTCGGTAATCCTCCTACCTTAACCTACTGAGTGTTGGGATTACAGGTGTGGACACAACTTCCAGTTTTTAGTCTTTAACCAGGAATGCACAAAAGTAAAACTTTACAAAACTCTCTATGTTCCTATACTCTGTATCCACCATGGAAATTCTGATACAGAAAGAAATGAAGTTTAACTTGGGCCTATCTGTTGGAATATAGGGCCTATCCACTACAATGCAGAATCTCCCAAATGAAAATCAGAATGGTGGCAAGTGGTTAAAGGTGTGTGCTACCCTTGCAGAGGACCTGAGTTCAGTTCCCAGCCCCTATGTGGGGGAAGCTCACAATTGCCTTTAAGTAGCTCCAGGAAGATTGACCCTCTAGAAGATCCAATTCTGGCCTTGGCAGGTACCTGCATTCAAGTGTACCCACATACACCCATAAATATAAATATAAATTTAAAAATTTTAAATATTTAGAGCTAGAGAGATAGCTCAGCAGTTAAGAGTACTGGCTGTTCTTCCAGGGGGAACCCCAGGACCCACAAGTGTGACAGCTCACAACCATCTATGACTCCAGGTCTGGATGATCAATGAATGCCCTCTTCTGTTTTCCATGGGCACAAAGCAGGGCAATGGTGCATAGATGTACATGCAGACAAAACATCCACATACATAAATAATAATCTAATTAAGGAAAAAGAAGGTCAGGTTAATATAAACGGGTTAAAGAAAAATTAAAATTTCCTCAAAAATTTAATAAACTCAACAGTGGTTCCCCCAAACTAATTCTTGGCCCTTCCTTCCTTCAGCTTCCTTTTAAGTATTAGTCTAACTGTTCCCTGGTCAGGTCTCAGCCGCACAAGCTGTTGAGAATGTTCTAAGAGGCTATTAAAGGAGGATTATTCAGGTAGACTGAACATATCAAATAAATACAATACCCCATGTCTGTGTCATAGTTAGAAATATATTCATAAATTTAAAGTATAAAATGGCTTTAATTTTTTTTTGTTTGTTTTTTGTTTTTTGTTTTCCAGACAGGGTTTCCCTGTGTAGTCCTGGCTGTGTCCTGGAACTCACTCTGTAGACCAGGCTGGCCTTGAACTCAGAAATCCGCCTGCCTCTGCCTCCTGAGTGCTGGGATTAAAGGCGTGTGCCACCATGCCCGGCTAAATTTTTCTTTAAAAAAAAAATTTAAAGTTCCAAATACACTCCTTCTAAAATCTTTCTAATATCTGTGGTGAACTTAGCTATTCAAAAAAAAATTTTTTTTTCAACAGGATGTCTGCATCACAGTCCATCCTCAAGGCTCAGGGAGCTATGGGAATAATAGGAGGCTGAAAGAATAGGAGCCAGAGGTGCTGACTCCAAGGAAGCAGTGTCTTCCAGACATGATAGGAATGATGCACACACAAAACCTAGAGAGTGTGCAGCACACACAAGATGTTCACAAGCTCAAACCAGACAAACTGCAGCACTGAGAGGGGCACACAAATTCCCACCCCTTGTGAGAAACTCTGCAGTAACTGATATCTACTAGGAAAATCAGCGAGGTTCCTGGGTATAGGGCAAGGTCCATGCCCAGGAAGCCAACACAAAACTGAGTGATTTAGACTTCATATATTATTGACTACTTTGCCTTACTGGTCTTCGTTTTTATTGAGAAAGAGAAAAGAAACACAGACAGAGACAGAGAGACAGAGCTTCACCATGAAGTTGAGCTGGTACAAAGCTGAGGAAAGGAGCTGGGAAGTTAGGGGAGGGGAAAGAATTATGATCAAAATATATTGTAAAAACATCCCTAATAAAAACCAAAAGTCAATCTTCTCATCTTCCATATATTTTATCATCAGTATTCAAATCTTAGATAGGTTAAATATTCTATCATTCATCTAGTCCAAATTAGAAAAATGAATGAATACTTCAATTAACAGGGAAACTAGAACACAGAGGAATCTTAAATATTCACTTGGGAAGTAGCACACTTTCTATAAAACACACACACACAAGCAAGTTCTATTCTGGGAAACTACAGTGAACTAACTAAATACACTCATCTAATTTTCTCTCACCAAATTAAAACCATTGGTAAAGAGAGTTTTTAATTGAAAAAAAGTCTAAAACAGACAATGCAAAGGTACAGCTGTTGAGAATGTGCCGACCCTTACACTTCAGTCACCAGTGACGTCAAACAAGAATGACGTTGTTCTATAATGGACCTTTCGCTCAAAGAACTAACTACATCTGGAGGCTTAGAAATTGAGGCAGGGGAGACAAAGGCATACAGTCCCATAGTCAGCCCCAATTCTCTGTAGGAGCCCATCAAATGTTCTCTCCTCAAGACTTGTATTTAATGTATTCTTAAGAAGACTATTCTTCCGAAAACAGCTTTCTGAGCTATTTTTATCCTCTCTAAAAGTAATCAAAGTACACAGAGGGTGTCAGAAGTCCCCTAAATGAACTGTCACAGAGTAGGTAAGTAGCTCAAGCAGACAGAAGCACTGACTGACTTTAACTCACATGCTAAAGAACTGTGTGTTCAAAGGGAACACACAGGGACAAGAGCAGAAGAGAAGAGGCAGTTATCTTCCATAGCTCAAAGTCAATTCAAAAATGCCTACAACTCGGTGTGTGTCTGTGGGAGGGCACAGGGGGTGGGGCAATGGATCAAAAATGTAAATCTCTACAACTCCAGCTCTGCTGTTTGGTTTGGTTTGGTGGAGCCTAAGATGGCCTCAAACTCTAGATCCTGTGCCTTAGCTTCCAGAGTGACAAGGTTACCTACAGAGCTGCAGCACCACGAGCAGCTGAGTCCAAGTTTCCAGAGACTCATCTGCTCTGCTCTCTAGTTATTCTGACTGCCACCCTACATTTCCCTTGACAAAATCTAAGTTACTCAAGGTACAGATTCTTCATATCCTTATCCCTCTCACAGCTAAGTATTTACTAAATCATAAAGCCCTCATTTTGTTTCTCCTTTCTCCATGACTGACATTTATTCACCTGAAAATCTACAACAAACTCATCTGCTTCCAACCCAATTCAAATCATTGTTCTGATACAAAACCACCTTTATGTGTGTGTGTGTGTATCTCCTACACATCTCCATGTTATATTTCCACACACTATGAATTCTCAAACATGTAAGATAGTTACCCAGCCAACTGTTGGGCTGACTTCATGTTAATCCCTCTGAGAAGTTTCCTGGTTCTTTCGAGCAGACCTGTGCTATTTCTACAAACTCAACAGCTATGTCCATCTGTTAAAGCAACTACTCTCATTTAACTACTTTTCTTATTCTCTAACCTCAAAAGAATACGATTAAATAGTCTTTCAGCTTTCAATAGTCAACACTTAATCTGAGACCATGAAAGTCACAGCCAGTACTGTGTTTTAAAAAAAAAAAAAAGCAATTATCGAAAATAACAGTTCTTGATGCTGAATAAGCACAGCAGGCACTGAATACCAAAATTCTAGTAAAGTTAAATTCTTAATATCAAGTTACCTGAAGAATTTATTATTAAAGATTACCAAGAGCATCTATTTTATTATTTTATGGAAGACTTTGTGTTCATTAGATTCCACACAGTCCTTTTGCAGTAGGGGCAGGGAATCTTTCCCAGGGATTAAGCTGTTACAAACATGAACGGCTACCTTCTGCCTTGCTCTTCTACCTTCTACCTTAGCTCTCCCCAGCACATAAAGATTAAAGAGGCAGGGTATGTACAGATAAGAAGGCTTTAACAGGAGACTCTTCTCAGGTGGGGGTGGGGGGAGTAGGCAGGGGTTGGGTGTAGGGTAGAAATCATTCACTATGGTGCTTTCCGACACTAAAAGTTTCTGAGAATGATTCTCTCTCAATTTCTTCTGACTTTCTGCTGCATATTTCAAAGTGATCTGTTTAAAACAAAGCAAAACAAAACAAAACACACCAACTACCAAGCATTACCTCTGGATGGAAAAAGATCTCGGGTCCCAGGAATCGCTCATAGCCAACATCAATAGAAAACTCTTTCTTTGAGATGGCGTTGACTCCGGTGTACTGTTTGATCCACTTTGACCCATCGGTGTCATACTTGTTAAACTCTTTTACTAAATCTGGGCAGACATAACTGTAGCGTTCCTGAAAACCAAATAAATAAAAGTTTTTTTTTTCTCTTGTTTTAGGTCAAGTTATAGTATATCAGTCAAACAATCAAATGAAAAAGATATAATTAAGTAATTTTGAGAGGTGAACTTTTAATACTAGAATATCATATTGTGTGGTACAAATGAATGGTTCATCCATACATAATTTCTTACCCCATCTATCAACACAACTAAAATCTGAAAGACTAAACTTGGTCCTAACAATTTTAATGTTACTTTATAAAATCATGCACAAAAGATTTCAACATCTACTATCTCAGTAACAAAATAGAATGTTCTATAATGGACAAAAACCAAAAAGCACAAATAGAAAAAGAATACCTATACCAACACAAATTAACACAGATCCTTTATGCCTATTTAGAATAAAACTAATTCTGATCAAGGTAATGAGTAAAGAAGAAATACAGAAATGTAAGCAACTCTGCTCTTGCCTGAAAGACTGAATTAACATCCATGATTACCTGACTGTATCCCACTGCTTCTATCTATCCCTCCATCAATTGTTGAGAAATATGCACAATATCCTGTAATTCTGAATACCAAGGACATTTTTCAAGCAGCGACAATTATTATCACAGATAACAACAACAACAACAAAATACACAAAGCTGTCATGATGTGGCATTGTGGGGTTTCACACCTTTAATCTAGCGCACTGGGGAGGCAGAGGGAGGAGGATCTTCTGTAAGTGGGAGGCCAGCCAGCACTATATAGTGAGACCCTGTTTCAATCCCCCTGCAAAAGGGAAGACTTGTATGAAAAAAAGAACAATCTCATTATCTTACATACTGTCTTAGTTAGGGCTTTACTGCTGTGAACAGACACCATGACCAAGGAAATCTTATAAGGACAACATTTTATTGGGGCTGGCTTACAGGTTCAGAGGTTCAGTCCATTATTATCAAAGCAGGAGCATGGCAGGATCCAGGCAGGCATGGTGCAGGAGGAGTTGAGAGTTCTACATCTTCATCTGAAGGCTGCTAGCAGAAGACTGTCTTACAGGCAGCTAGGGCGAGGGTCTTAAAGCCCACAGTAACAGTGACTCACTTACTCCAACAAGGCCACACCTTCTAATAGTGCCACTGCCTGGGCCAAGCATATACAACCCATCACACACATCTATCTCCAAATCTTGGAGATGGAAATTTTATTAGAGAAGTTTTTTTCAAAGACCTTCAGCATGAGCAGTCTTCCTTGGAATAAATCTAAATTCTCAGTATCCTTTTGCTTGCTTGCTTGCTTTGTTTTAATGTCATAGATTTGCCAAAGAAATTAAAAAATAATAGTGTTGATTAAATTTTTATGCATTTAGTAGTATGGAGGGATTTTGTTGTTGTTTTTATGAGATCCAGGATCTCTCTATAGCATTGCTAACCTAGATCTTGATATGTAAAGTAAGCTGTCCTCAAATTTAGAGCTCTGCCTGTCTCTGTTCCTAAGTGCTAGGATTAAAGGTGTGAGCCTGGCTTCGTATGTTTAGTTTTTAGGTTATCAACTTGACATAAAGTTCAGAAACCATTTAGTAGTCTCTTTACTATACAGGAAGTAGTCAAGACATCTTCATGGCTAAGCTTGAAAGAACAAAGACATCTCCACAAAGGTCGTACAACGAGATGCAAATAAATGAGACTTATTTTTGCAAAGGCAGATTTACATATTCAAAGCATGAGAAATACAGAAAATTTTCAGCTTTGTTGATAAACAACAAATTCCAAAAGCTATACAAAAAGAATAAGGAAATAGTTTTTCTGCATGTATGACACAAATGATATAAGAAAGAGCATACATTGTCAAAACCTAATCAAATACCTCACATACCCATCAGTTTTTGTCATGCTCCACATCACTGATTAATGTCCTGTATCTATACTGCAGAGCTCAACAAGCCAATTACACCAAAACAATTTTAGTAACAAAAAACTATTAGGATTAAAATAAAGATCTCAGAGTAAACTGAGATGTAATAATTTCTGGGTAAAATCAATCTTTACTTTTAATAAAAGGAGTAATCACAAAAGTGTATGTTTAAACACTCTTATGCTAGCCCTCTCAAGTTGAGAGAATTGATAGAATATGCAAAGGGCAGGTGATCATCAACCATTTCTCACAACCATAGATTTGTGAGAAATCTATAGAAAACAACTTAGAGGGATTGCTTTGACGAGAGCATGTTAGGTAAGGTGCAGTTCTGCCATCCCAGTTAAGCAGTGACTCGTCTCCAGCTGACCCAGTCAGTGTGTGTAGCTTACCTTCACTGCTTTCGCAGTTTCCAAGGACTGCTCAGGAGGGATTCCTACTTCTCGGTCTCGCAGCAGTTGCTGAATAAAATATGTTATATCTCTTCCTGCGATTGGAATGTGTTTAATACAGCTGCCGATAACATATCCTTCAGCCTACATACAAGGAGAAAAAAGTGTCAAATTTACTTTAGTGTTCCCAAGAGAGTAAGCTGCTTAGTGGGGAAAGTGCTTGCTCCAGGTCCTGAAAACTAGAGTTTAATCCCTATAAACTACATAAAGGTGCAGGGAGAAATCCAATCCCACTCACATGCCCAGGCAGCACGAGTAGTATCACCTCATTTCTGTATAATAATTTTTAAAAATTGTATTTCTAAAAATAGATTAGAAAAATTAAGATCCATTTCTTAGCCAGTTGTGACAAGATACCTAAAGTCCCAGCATCTACAAGGCTGTGGCAGGATTCAAGGTGTCTTCATCTACTATTGCCTCCAGACAGTGCCTCTGACTGAACCAGAAACTTGCTGTTTTTAGCTGGGCCACTGGGTCCTTGAAACTACACCATGTCTCTGTTTCCCACTACTGTGATTAGGTATGTACAACTATGACCTGCTTTTCATGTAGGTACTTGAGATCTGAACACAGGTCTTCATAGAGAAGAGAACAAACTCTCTCACCCACCAAGTCTTTATCAGCCCACAAAAATTATTTTAGATACCACAAAGGGGAAAAAAAGAGCTATCAAGTAAATTATACAAGCTATTAAATGCTAGGTACATCCTAATATGATATTAAAAGACACCTAAAGGCTAAACAAAAGGGGATATATCCACACAGTAAACTGAGACTTGGCAATATAAAGAAGCATATGTACTATAACATGGACAATTTCAAAAACATAAGTGAACACAACACAGCCTGTCATAAAGACCAGAGTATATAATTCCTCTTCTATGAAGTTACTGGACAAGCAAACTATTCACACAGAAAGCCTGTGGCTGACAGATATTATGTACACCATATTTGGAAGCTGTCATTTGCTACTTGAGCTCACTAAGAACTTTTCCTCTTGTGTGCCCTTCTTTTCCTCCTACATGACCCATGATGCCAGGTGAGATTGTCACCACAGATTATTCTGCCCCTTTCCTAGGGCTTTAAGTGAAATCAAATCTGGGGCTGATCATGCCTTATGTACTGTGTGAGGTCCACAACACTCTTTTCAGCTCTGTGACCTTTACCGGTCACAAACATAGCTATGATTTGGGGGAATAGTATGGTAAGGAGTTGGCATTGGCCTCCTTTTAGCACTGTTGATGCTCTTAAGATCTTCGAGATCCTCATGCAGTCAGTGATGGTGGTAGCCCAGGAAGAGCTTCCAGTCTTGTAAAGGTCCATCTTTCCTACCATTTGCCTCTGGGTATACTATTTCACATCCTCTTTAGCAATTTTCTGTACTTACCACAGGAATGACATGAGTGACTCCGTCTCCACTGTCTATTACTGTACCCGTCAGCGTCCGCTCTCCTACTTGTCTTGAGGTCCAGGATGCAGCTAAGGCAAGAACAGCCTAAAAGGTTAAGACAGACAAAAAATAACCTGTTAAAGAGTTACTAGGGGTGAAAGTCTACAGAAGTAAGCTGTAATGAGACTACATACTGTCTACAGTTCATGGGCCTCTTACTGCATCAGGATACTTAGAAAGTTCAGAGTTTAAAAGGAACGCTCTCTTCCTAGAGCCACAAGCAAGAGTGACACAAACATGTATGTAACATGCACAGCACGACCTTGCCCAAGCTTAAATATCAGACTACCACAAACTACCAGTATATCCTGTCATCACCATGAGCTAGCAAGCACTACTCTTAAAAACTCAGAACTCAGAAGTTCCTAAGTGCAAGCTGCAGTATACAAGTACCTTAACTGAAAAGGCCATACACACTTCCAGACACCATGAGTTAACTAGAAAACCAGTAGCACACAATACCACTTTCCTACCAAGAATCTCATGATGGCTGATACAAAACAACTCTTCCCAGGGTGGGGAAGGGGATGGGGGTAACTTTTGTAAACTGAGTATCAGTTTTTTAAAAAAGGTAATTTCTTAAAATCAAAATATATGAGTAGTTACTAAAAACAGATGATAAAACTAACTTTGCCTGCTTACAATGTAACAAAAAAAGGAACCAAGAGGTATTTAGTCTACTACCCTCCTTTAAAAACAAAATAAAAAAGCCCAAAAACCAAAAAACCTCCCAACAATCATGTGGCTTCAGACTCCTGAGATTGCAGCCATGGCTCATCACCCAACAACAACAACAAAATCATTTCAATAATACAATGACTGCTTACCAGCACACAATATTTTTAAAGGTTTAACAATGAAGAGTTTCACATAATATTAAAAGAACCCAAACTAGAATATGTATATATTAATATACCAACCAGATTACAGAAATCTTACTGACTTTTGCACACCAAAGAAAGAAACAAATACTAAATGAGTGACGAGTAGCACCGAGAAGTCAGGCAAGCACAGCCCTACCGTGTCTAAATTGTCACCTCAGGAAAGCATGGTATGATTCAAATTATGCTAAAGCTTTCTAGGAAAAGAGATATGCATGGTTTAGGAGAAAATTAAGCCTGGATAAAATGTAAAAGGCAAGCTTAAATAAGCATAAGCCACTTACCTGCACAGCAATGTACAAGCCTGGAACATTGAAGGATTCAAACATTATTTCAGCAGTATATTCCCTGTTTTCTGGAGTATTCAGTGGAGGTTCAGTCTATTGAATTGAATGGTATTTTAAATAGACAGTATCAGATCACTTTAAACTTTATAGGCAATTTCTAAAGGGGAACTAATTTATAAAATAATTTGAAAGGCACTAAATTTATAGGTAAAAAGACACAAAGACTACAGGAAGACCATAGAGAGTAAAACAGACCTACACATATACAAAAATAACATATTCTCAGTGTCTGTGTGTTCCTTCCGCTTTTGCTCTTGTTGTTCCCCGTTTGTTTTGCCCATGCCGGCTGGTTTATGTTTTTAGATGCTTGTTTGTTATTCTAATGAGATAGAAACGAAAGGGTATGGATTCGGGGGAAAGTTAGAAAGATCTTCGAGGAACTGGGGGAAAGGAACTATAATCAGAACACATTTATTATAATTTTTAGTATAATTGAAAATTTTATTTTCAATTAAAAAACTGAATTGTTCAATATCATTACAAGTCACCACCAGGAAAACGCAAACTAAGACCAAATCAACAATCATAATGACTAAAATTAAAAGAGATTAACAGGCTAAAATGCAGGAGCAATTCGATTACAATGTTGGATGAAGAGTCACCCTAGGCCAGAGTTCTATACCAGTTAAGTGTCTGCCCTGCAGCAGAGCAAATCCACAAAAGAGATGAGATTAAATGTCTATAAGGACAAGAATGTTCAAAGAGCCAGACTGTCATACATAACTGCATGATGTAAATTTTACTATAGCACATCTTATACGAATTCATCAGTGTAAAAACCAACTACAGGCAAGATTAATCTCACTTGTAAAATAAAATTAAAATAGAATGATTCACTGGTTACCTCTAGGGAATAAGGAGCATAAATTAACTAGAAAAGGTATTGATAATGTGTTATTTACACAACTACAGCTGTTAAAACTAAAGGTGGACCAATCACCTAATTCTGAAAAACTACTTTACAGAAACACATTTATACTTACTGACTACATTAAGTATGGTCTATGGCTATTTCCACTCTACAGTAGAGCTGGATAGCTGTAACAAAACCTGCTACGCTCTCATTTGGTTTCTTTAGTATCCATCCGTCTGTCTGTCTGCCTACCTAGGTAGCTATCTAAACTATCTATCACATCTATCTACCTACCTACCTACCTACTACATACCTACCACTATCTGGCCCTTTTTCTTTTGCCACACCTGGTCAAAATCTATAGAATGATTTAGCTTTGTGATTTTTTTTATAGTAAACTTTATATGAAAAAGAATATAAGTGGATGCTCACAGTCTGCTATTAGATGGATCACAGAGCCCCCAATGGAGGAGCTAGAGAAAGTACCCAAGGAGCTAAAGGGATCTGCAACCCTATAGGTGGAACAACATTATGAACTAACCAGTACCCCGGAGCTCTTGACTCTAGCTGCATATGTATCAAAAGATGGCCTAGTCGGCCATCACTGGAAAGAGAGGCCCATTGGACACGCAAACTTTATATGCCCCAGTACAGGGGTAGCCAGGGCCAAAAAGTGGGAGTGGGTAGGTAGGGGAGTGGGGGGACTTTTGGGATAGCATTGGAAATGTAAATGAGGAAAATACCTAATTTAAAAAAAAGGAAAAAAAAAAGATTGTCATTTAGTAGACAATCTTGCTGACCCCTTTGGCATGCTAAATAAAGCCCAACAAGAGGACATGTTGAATTGAAAAAAAAAAAAAATGAAAAAGAATATAAACAAATAATGAACTGTTTGATGATGGACATACTAAATGTTTAAGCATGAATTGATTCTCATCTGTATATTGTTCATTTTGATGTGATTCAAAAACAAAACAGATTAACAGATGGATAAACCAATACATGTCAAAACAATTATGCTAAATGTAATTATACTGAAATGTTAATTATTGCACTTAGGTTGTAGGCATATAGGTGTCTACAGTTATGTTCTTTTCACTACAAATAAAGTCCAGCTACAAATAGTATTCACAAAGCACCACAATGAAACACTAAACACTAGATTAGCAAAACTCATACTCAAATAAAAAAAAAAAGACATAAAATATGACAGTCATTTTATGTTGTGAGATGATAAAAGGGGAAAAAAAGGCAATGTTCACTTATTCTACTAGGAAGTTAGAAGTCCCTATCAAATCGTTTAAAAACCAAGTAAGAGAAGCTGCTTCCCAGAGATGCTCTATCTCACTAGGCACAGGCTCAGAAGCAATAGAGCCAAACAACTGTGGAGGTTAGCCTCAGAAACTGAGCTGAAAGCAAACTTTCTTCCCTCCCATGATTTTGTCAGTGACGGAATAAACAAGTATTTTCGGGTGATAGCGTAATGATTACATATTAACCACCAAAAGCATTTACAAGATTACACTTTAGTGCTTGGCCACATTGTTACTCTACCTGCAGCCAGTCGGTTTTAAGAATGACCTAGTTTTATGTAACAAAGTCTTTCAGACAAGACAACTTAAATGATTAAGTATGCTTGCTAATTACACCAGAAACATTAAAATGTTCCTTAAAAATTTTCCTAGTAGGCTAGGCATCAAGGCACAGGCCTGATAACCCAGCATTTGGGAAGGTAAGAGAGAATGATACTGAGTTTAAAGCCATCCTGAGCTTATATATCCCATGTAGAAAAAGGGGGAGTCTCCAATAAATCAGAATGTGTACTTACCAAAAGAAAGTAATGATCTTCAGGTTCTGCCCTTAAATATTTAAAAATCACTTGCTCCATAAACCTTTCCATTAAGTCCCAGTCTTCAACTATACCATGGCGAATTGGCCACTATTAAAATAAAATTCAGAAATTAAGTCTTATTAATGTTAAAAATTTGAAGCAGAGACTATTAGCTCATTAGTAGATACTAGAAAAAGATGTATTTCTTTATAACACAAGGTCATCCTGAGGCTATACATGCTTAAGTAGAAATGTACATACTTAGAGAAATGAAATTATTTTTACAATATATATCCAGGTGGTTGAAACGTAAGATGAATGTTGTCAAAAATGTTAAACTTTATCCTAATTTTCTTAATCTTTAATTATTAGCTTGTTAACTGGTATCTGTTGTATATCTAACATAGTACACACTTGGTATCTGATATGGTAACACACACTTACTGTGTTGGCTACTAAGGAGGTTGAAACACGAGGACTGCTCACAACTTTGAGAGTACTCTGGGCAACAGTGAAATGTCACCTCAAAATAATAATAGTGCAAATCAGTAAATAAAAACATTGTTAAATATATAATATTTAATACTAGAATAATAATTAAGGATTTAGGATTTACTTTAGAAAGCTAAATAGGTTTGTGTTGAATCAAGGAATTCTAGGTTATTAGTCAATCCACAAGTACATCTGTGAGGCTTAGAATTCATAAGGATACACAGGATACACACCACACCATGTGCTAGCCTAGCCTACATCTGGTTTTCAACATCAGAGTGTGCTACACTACTTCATGACACTGTTTCTTTGAAAAATTGGGTTGCCAGCTGTTGCTATATAAAAACCAAATACTGCACACATACTCCCAAATCCAGGAAGGGAGGGAGGGAGGGAGGGAGGGAGGGAGGGAGGGAGGGAGGGAGAGAAAGAAAAGGAAATAGCAATCTCTAGTTCAATCCACTGTTAACAGCTATATCAGGCCAAGCATACCAATGGGAACTGTTAACCATGAGGGAAAAGTAATTTCCTTCAAATTAAGTTGCCTTTTTATGTGGCTACTATGGTGCTTGAACCTTGCTAGCTATCTACTTAATAAACAACTGCCACATACACTCTTTTTCAAAATCTAGGTGTCACTGTAAATGTTACTGACATTTTATAAAAGGCACCAAGAAAGCTCCCTATTCTCTGTGACAGATTACCTTTCACACATTCAACACCTAAGCAGCAATGAAGGGATAACTTAGCCACAGTGTTGTCCTGAGCACCCTTGGCTGCAATACTTCAGAAGGCATGTGTGATGGTTTCAATAGGTGTGGCCTTGTTGGAGGATGTGCGTTACAGAGTGACACATGTTGAAGAGCTTTGAGGGCTCCTAGTGCTCAAGCTCCACACAGTTTGGAATCAGTGCTGCCTCCTAGCTACCTATGGAACAGTCTCCTCCTGGTTCCCTTCAGATCAAGATGTAGAACTCTTGGCTCCTCCAGTACCATGTCTACCTGCACGATGCCATGCTTCCCACAATGATGATAATGGACTGAACCTCTGAAACTGTACACCAGTTAAATGTTTGTCTTTTTAAGAGTTGCTTTGGTCATGGAGTCTCTTTATAGCAATAGAAACCCAACCTAAGACAGCATGTTATTGTGTTTTGCAAAAGAACTTCACCTTGTCTAATCCATCTACACTAACCACTCTGCTCCTGTGACACTCCATAGTGTTGATTCTTCTGACCACACCAATCTCAGCGTTCACTAGGCACCCTTCCCTTGAGCAGCAGGTAATGTCTAATATCTTTTACAGATAAAGGAAACTCAAGAGAGGAATTGAATCTACTTCACCAAATCTGTAAACTTCTACTATAATGTTAGTAATATTCCCTGTATTTATGTATACGTGGTTGTCTCTCTGTGTGTTATGTACATGTGAATGCAGGAGCCTGAGAGTTCAGAAATAAAGTGTCTTATCCCCCAGGGCTGGATTGCCAGACAGTTATGAGCAGAAGGCCCTATGAAAGAACTGTGAGCATTCATAGCCATGGGCCCATTTCTCTAGCTCCCACCTCATCCAATCTGTCATCTAGAATACACTCCTCCAGCTTTCTCCAAGACGGTGTTATGTACCCCTTTCAGTTTTCTAAGCAGAATTAAGCAGTAAATGTCTCTTCCATCTTCTGCCTCTTATCCTTTCATCTCTCCCTCCCTAAGTCAAGATATAGTATCCCATTTGTTACTCTTTCTTGATCTACCATTCACAAAGCTACATTCATCCAGCTCCACCCGACTTCTAAAACAGTGCCTCAGCAGACATCTTATAGGATGTTCCATGCAGAGCACCTCTGTTCCTCTCCACTCAAGCCTAATTAGTGCGCCTCCCAGGCTTCTCTCCTGCTGTAGACTCCCCTAGGTGACAACATTCACTGCCCAAAGTAACTGATCCCTTCCTTATCTCTTCCTTATCCATCTTGTTTCTGAACTCCAAAGCCTGCACACTGACTGTCTGGCAACAGGTGAGCTGCCTCATAGGTACTTCAAATATACTATGTATTCTCAAAAAAATAAACGTTAGCATACTTCTGATGTAGATTTTTACATTTCTATGCCAACAATAAAAAATAAGCAAGAAATAGTGGATCATGGCAAATGTACACTAAAAATGCAATCAAAAGATGAGAATACAGGAAATTTAATAGACAGCTGATTTTTCCCTCTAAGTAAATAACCAAGAAATAAGGACAAAATACATACACAAAAAGAAGGAAGTATAGGGCAGAAGACTCATGAGACTTAACTACAAAATCCAGTGGAAAGTTCTTATTTTAACCATGACCCAAACATTTACCAATTAGAAATTACTCAGAGAAATGTATTAAACTCTAACTAAAACCATGAGTTGCTGTTAACAGGCAAGTACTTTTAAATGACTAGAAAATAATTGGGGAATGAAATAACAAAGTAAGGTTAGTTACAAGATTGTAATTGCCAAAGCTGAGTGACAGGGAAGTGTGGGGTCAATATATTTTTCTTCTATTTTTATTGATTTACTTTACTGTTGTTTTGAGACAAAGTCTCACTATGCAGCTCTGACTGGCCTGGTAACTGCTATACACAATTAGAATGGCCTCAAACCTTCAAAGATCCTACCTCTGCCTCTGCCTCTGCCTCTGCCTCTCTGCCTCTCTGCCTCTGCCTCTCTGCCTCTCTGCTTCTCCTGCTTCTCCTGCCTCTGCCTCTCTGCCTCTGCCTCTCTGCGCCTCTGCCTCTCTGCCTCTCTCTCTGCCTCTCTGCCTCTCCTCTGCCTCTCTGCCTCTCTCTCTGCCTCTGCGCCTCTGCCTCTGCCTCTGGCTCCCAAGGGCTGGGATTAAAGGTGTGCACCACAAACAGCCTTTTACTTTTAGCTTTGAATTTTTCTGTAACATTTTAATGTACACATGTGAATGAACACACACACATACCCCTTTAAACTCTTTATCCCTACTAGCATTTACCTTAGTCCAGCAGTTCTCAGCCTGTGAATTATGAACCCTTGGGGGGTTGATTATCAGCTATCCTGCATATCAGGTATGTACATTATAATTCATAACTGTAGCAACAAAATATATGGTTGGGAATCATCACAACATGAGGAACTACTATATTAAAGGGTCTTAGCATTAAGGTTGAAAACTTCTGCCTTGGCCCAAGTCACAAACATCCCTTGCCATACATCATTACTTCAGAAATACACATGCCTCCCTCAAATAATTACACTTCACTATTTGAGTACTACAACAATTTCTTTATAGCCATCCTCTAAACAAGGTCTACACTAACCCTGAAGTACTAATAGCTCCATTGCATCCACAAATAACTAAATTACAGAAAGATAAGCCATAGAATAATACCACAAAGCTAAAAAGAAGCACAGCCAAAATTCAAATCCAAACAGAACTTAGGAACACAGTTGATCAAGTATATCCATGAATGTTACCTGTGGGTGGAACTGGCTCTCATGAAGCCCCTGGATTTCAGGCACATAAGCTATGCTGCTCCCTGTCTTCCTAATAAGCCCTCTTTTGTACTAGCTTCTGCCTAATGGCTGTCTGTACATCTTGCCTAACTCCAGACTCAGCTCAAGAATTTATCCCTCAAGGACTGCTAAATCCCCAACTAGACTAACAACTTCTGTGGTTCATGCCTACAACGCCCTATCCTGCTTTCCTTTCCTTTTACTCGCTTCATAATATCCCTGGGAGAGAAGTTGTTTCTTGCTACTTTCTTTTCAGCACAAAGCAAAAAACTGTAACGATTTATTTTTACATATGGTAGGGTAGTTATTCATTTAAAATTACAAAGAGAGAAAAGCACGCAGGAGGAAATGAATGCTTGGAAGTGTTTACCTTCCAAGAAGGCTGTAGAAGTGGCTGTGAACAAAGACACAGGAAGACCTGTGTTACAAGATTCGCTCTTACCTGGTACAATCAGCCACATAAACTCTCCAAGCTGCATAATGAAGACTACTTGCTTTGCTGTGTAAGTTCTATGTCAATCAAGAGACAGAAAAGGCAGGGAAGGAAAGAGGAAGAACAAGATTCCCTCATGGCTTAGAAGAAATGAGTATCTGATCCAAGAAGGAAATCTCTCTAGATGTAGTAATGCGGAGACGAAAGAACACTCATTCCCTACCAAGGGCCCTGAGAGGCTAGGGCACAGAAAAGTAAATCCACCCACTTCACTGTGTTAAAGCTAAAGGGAAAGGAGACATTTTTACAGTTAGGAAGATGAGAGCAGAGCGAGATATGGTTTTAAACTGGCTTTAAGCACCTTTAATCCTAGCACTCAAAAAGGCAGAAGCAGGCAAATCTATGAACTCAAGAGCAGCCTGGTCTACACAGCCAGTTCCAGGTGAGTTCCTGTCTCGAAAATTTTAAACCAGAAAACTCAATGTGAGAAAGCAACAAGCCCACGACAGAGTGAAACCGGCCACCGGCTGATTGGAGCCCTCTTAGAAACATACCTTTGTTGCATATGTGGGCTTTTCTATTGCTTCATCACCAATGAAGAAGTCTAGGTCATCCACGCCTTTCATCACCCTCCTCTGGGCTTGGTCACCCACTTTTGCAGACTCTTTAATGGCAATACCTTTGAAGTAAAGTAATTAGACATCTTAAAAATTTTATCTCTTCAAATGAAACAACTTTTAACTTGCCTTCTTCAATTGTAAAATGTTACTAAAAACAACAAATAAGCATGATCCAGAATACTTAAAACTCTCAACTAATGAACAAAAGCCATAGACAAAATGCCTTCTAGACACCCATACCTCAGCTTCATCTCAGGGATCAGGCCTCAAGTATCAACCCCCCAAATGTATTACTATGGGATTATTTCAGCTCCATTTCCAACAACTATTAAATTTTGATTCCAATTATGTGGCTGCATGTGTGTTACTAGGGTTTTACACATATCAGGTATATACTTCCACCAAGCTATCTACCTAGCCTTTTTAAATTTTTTACTTTTGAGACACAACTCACTAAGTTATCCAGCCAGTCTTAAACTTGGAACCTGCCTCCCTTAACTTCCCAAGTAATAAGAATTGCAGTCCTTTGCTACCAACCCTTAGCTTAGCTCTGAATCCTGTACTGCCAGAAAGATGGCTGAGTGGGTAAAAGTACTTGTTCTACAAGTCTCATGACCTAAGTTCGATCCCCAGAACCCACATGATGGAAGGAGAGAATTGACTTGTAAGAAAGTCATTCTGACCTCTACATGTATGTTATGACAACTATGCAACCATACTCAATATACGTACAATAAGTTCAAAATAAAATTGTAATCTTATAAAGTCAATATAAAGCTTAATGGATAAGC
The DNA here is from genome assembly GCF_000001635.26 of Mus musculus. Lineage (NCBI taxonomy): Eukaryota > Metazoa > Chordata > Mammalia > Rodentia > Muridae > Mus > Mus musculus. The sequence continues at coordinate 125,417,113 of NC_000067.6, forward strand.
AAGAAATTAAAGGTAAATAACACTAACCAATAAAAGGAGAAAAATCTACAAAAGAACTTTTAAAAACAAGCTTTCTTTACATCTCTATTTATTCTTATCCAATGGGGATCTACTAAATTTTAATCTTAAATACAAAAAGTAATCCCTTTAACTAATTTCAGAATTCTGTGTCTATTCCCAGAGGTGAAATCTACTGGTGTACTTTTTGGAGCTGGAGCTGGCTTAGTGATTAAGAGAGCATACAGTTCACCCAGAGAACCCACATTTAGTTCTCAGCACACGGATTAATTCACAACTACTATAACTCCAGCTCTTGGGGATTGGATACTCTCCTGTGTCTCATATACACATATGGTACCCATATACACACACGGCAGATAGATAGCCTCATACACACGTGACTAAAAGTAAAACACTGTTTTAAAAAAACCTGCTATGTAATCTAATTAGGTTTTAATTTTGTGAATTCAAGTTAAGCATCTTCACTTGTTATAATTATGCAAACAGCCTTAAGATGATGGAAATCAAAAATACAAAAATAACGCTGAGGATAATATACACCTTTACTAATAAAAATACCTGTAACAATCTAAATCTACTAAAACTGTTACAACTAGCAGAATGTTAACAGAAGCAGAATAGAACAAAAGTTCCCAAAGACAATGTTAAACATAGCATGCTTATAGGATATCAGCAAACAGTGAGGCTGCTGAGTCAAGGACCACTGCTCCTCACTGAGAAATATTGGCGTTTGCATCAGATGTCTACAGGATAGGTCTTGCAAACAGTAATGGTATCCTCCAGCCAAAGGACGGTCACTTTAGCTGAGCTACTTAATAGCCAGTTACAGATACACAAAGGTAGCAGCAATATCCTCAAAGCAGAAACTATTTAATTATCAATTCACTACTGGGTTTGGTTTTGTTTTGTTTTCCTTAAAGAGATACTTAGCAGATTTGGTAAAGACCTAAAATAAATAGTTAAAAGAGTTGGAAATAAGGTTCCATCTACAGGCAATCCTGTTTCTAAATGCCTGATTCTGACATAATAGCATGCTTGATGACTTGTTTTACTTTGATAATGAAATGAGGAAAACCTTTAAATCAGCTCATCCATGGGGAAAAAGAAATACTTACATGATGGGATGATAAACTGTGGCTCTGTATTTCCAGCATATCCTAGTTTTGTATATCTGTAAAATAAAAATTTCATAAAATTTCACTAATCTCAATATGTATTCTGCAATTTTGTTAAAAAGTGAGAGTTTGTTGTATATACATATTCAGAAGTTTAGTTCACTCAGCATCTCTGCCTTGAAAACTATCTAAATCACTTGCTAGGCAATGGTGGTGTGCATCTTTAATGCCAGCACTCAAGAGGCAGAGGCCGGCAGATCTCTGTGAGTTTGAGGCCAGCCTGACTACAGAGCGAGTTGAAGGAAGGTGAGAGCTGTAACACTGAGAAACTATCAAAATCACATATATCTACAGTTCTGTTTCTTTCTGCTGTATTTGTGGACCAAATCATGGGGCTTTGCACAAGCTAGGCAAGTGCTCTATTACTAAGCTACAAACTCAAATGCCCACAACTTAAAAAAAAAAAAGTATATTATGTATGTATGAATGCATGTATATATGCACAGACGTGCACCATAATGCAGGTATGGAAGTCGGGGGATAACTTTCAAGAGTTGGGTGTCTTGTCCATCATGAAGGTCCCAAAGACTAAATGTAGATCACGATGCTTGACAGCAGGAGCCTTTACTCACACACTCTGCCTTTGTAAGTTTACTCATTTACTGTGTGTACACAAGCCACTGCATGAATGTGGAGGTCAGAGAATAACCTTCAGAGATAAGTTCTCTCTCTTTCACCAAATGGATTCAGCGATAGAAGTCTACAGGCAATCAGGTTTGGCAGCAAACATCTGCACTCACTGAGCTATCCCATTAACCACTACCACTTCCATCAACTAATAATACAGGACTATTACTACATGTGTGAAGCAACATGCAAGAAAACCTTCTCTATAAATTTGTTTGTAATGGTAAGAGACTGGAAATGTCCAAAGGGAAATTAGCAAACTACACTCAGTTTACACTGTGACTAGTATGCCCCTTTTACATACTGATTGGAACACTTTCAGATATACTGGAGTAGCTGAACAAAGCAAGTGTATAGAACAACAAGCAAAGTGTGCTATACCTACATAAAAGTGAAATAAACACAAGGGAGAAGAATAAGAACATATGAAATACATTTGATAACCTGGACACAAATTATTTCTAAAATGTACGACATAGGAATTTTGGTTGCATCTATGGGAGCAAAGCAAGTAAGACACAAAAGTGAAATGATTTTTTTAATTATATGTCATTTCACATCACTTGAGTGTTATACTATTAAAGTGACTTTTTAATGTTTTGATTCAGTATATTCATTATTAAAAATGAAAACTACAAAATTCTAATGATTAGAAATCACAATGGAGTGTTGACAACATGCTAAGAGCTATTATAAGATAGCTGTGCACACTGTTAGCTACAAGTAAGCTTGAGAGAGCCAGTCACAACCGTTTGTATTATTCCATATGCAAACTTACTAAATAGAAGCAGGTAATTTGCTGTGACATCACTAAACTCTAATAATAGCTGCAGAAAACTTTTCAAGCATGAAAAAAAAAAGCATTTCTTTTGGGATAGTCAGTCCCAAAACTAAGTTTAAAAAACTGAGTATGCCAAATACACTCAACCAATAGATATTAGGAGAAACACAGACTGTCCAAAATATGATTTTGCTTTGTCACCTAAACCTTTAAATATTTCCCACTGCCTATGCCTTTTTTTTTTTTTTAAAAAGCAAAACTCTCAAACAATACTGTTCCTTTAACAGGATGCCTAAGAAACCCTCTCAGTGCTCTGATAGTGTTAGCCTCTGGAACCACAGACCTGCTGACAGCTGCTGAAGAGCTGGGCTCATCTCGTGCCACTAGCCTCTATTATCCCTACTCTGACCACATGTGATGACTGCCCTCAGCCCTCAACACAACCGCTACTCATCTTGCAAAATTCAGGTTATGTATCAACTGCCTCTGGCTCAAACTTTCACAACTTCTCCAGACAACCAACTGCCTCTATATTTTTAATAATTTCTGACTGTAAAAAAGTTAACTGGGCTCTCATAAGGGATAAATCAAATAGCATGGTAAAGTATTTATTTACCACAGTATCTGACATAGTACACACAAGTAGCTATGCTAATTCTACATTCCACACATTCTCTTCATCCTGTCTACTCCTTACAATATCTTAAATCACATACATGCCTTAAGTTTTAAATGTATACAATTATGACAAACTTACCATTTTATAAGCCTATTGAGACTCTTATATTGCAGTTTATATTTGATACCCTTTTACAACAAAGTAGTATTTTATTCTTCCAATCCAAAATGTATTACTAAAGTCAAATCTCTATGTGTGTATGCATCGTGGGTGGGGGAGCCTGGGGTACAACAGAACTCCCAAATAGCTGGAAGTGAACATTTCTGAACTGTCCACAGGTCTGCAGACAGTAATCAGAAGTGCTCACATACATAAAAACCACCACAAATTGATGGACATGGTCCTCCCATGGGGATCCCATCAGAAATAAAATTACAACATTAGCCGGGCATGGTGGCTCATGCCTTTAATCCCAGCACTCGGGAGGCAGAGGCAGGCAGATTTCTGAGTTCGAGGCCAGCCTGGTCTACAAAGTGAGTTCCAGGACAGCCAGAGCTATACAGAGAAACCCTGTCTCAAAAAAAAAAACAAACAACAACAAAAAAAAAGATTACAACATTAAATTTGAACATTACATTGAGAGTCCAGGTTATTAGTAAGCTGTCTATGCAATGGTTCTCAACCTTCCTAATGTTGTGATCCTTTGATACAGTTTCTCATGTTGGGCTGACCCCAACCATAAAATTATTGTTGCTGATATTCATAAATGTAATTTTGCTACTGTTATGAATCGTAACGAATATCTGTCGTGTAGGATATCTGATCTGCGATCCTGTGAGGGTCAGCACCACAGGTTGAGGAGCACTGCACTAAAGAAGTGGACCAATGGTATACTTCTCCTCTGCTGGGGAAATGGAATGGAGTACATCATATGACACGGAGGACTTGTCTAATACAAGATAACCTCAAACTGTATGAGCCCAAAACCCTCAAACAGATGTCCTGCTTTCAAGTCTGGGATTCCTACAAGGCAGATGAGAATAATCTCTACAAATCGCTGCCTAACCCAAAATCTTAAAATGATAATCTACTGCCTACAAGATAAGAATATGAATTTCCTTCAATTTCTCTAAGATTACTCAATTGTAAGAGTTAATAAAGTCCCCACCAAATTAAAACAAAAAAGAGGGGGCTGAAGAGATGAGTCAACAGTTAAGAGCACAGGTTGTTCTTCCAGTGACCTGGGTTTGCTTCTCAGCACCTATAGAGCAACTTACAAGCATCCCTAACTCTTATACCAGATGATCCAACTCTCTTTGGGCCTTGGAGGGCACCAGGCTCACATGTGGTGTATAGACATACACACAGACAAAATGCCCATAACACACTAAATAAATAAATAAATAAATAAATAAATATTTTGAAAACTGGATTGGATCCGCTCACTCCTTGAGCTGAGCAGAGTATATAACCAGCTGTACATTCGGTCCTGTGTAAATTCCTCATATGAAAGACAATCCCAAAGCTGTGAGCCTTCAGAGAAAGACTGACTACTAGCCTTGCTTCTATGAAATAAAGAATATTCTTGTATCTTATAACAAGGAAGAATCACGAGAAACATGAAAATTCCAAGAACATGTTAAAACTGGTTAGGTTTAAATAAAAAAAAAAAAAAAAAAAAAAGAAAAGTATCCTACATATAAAAAAGACCACTGAAGAAACAAACAGCACAGTGACCGTGATAAAGAATCAGGAAATCTGAATGCATTCTGCAAGCAGGGAGTCAGAAAAAGAGAAAGACTAGAGCCCAGTTAGCCACGTTTTAGCATGTTCACTAGGTAATACAATCACCAGTCAGTTGGGGGCATTTTCCTCACTCTGGGCTCACTAGCAATTTTACTTAATATAGTAGTTTGTGCCTTTTTGATTTCAAAAGCATCTCATAACAAATAACATACTTGAAAATACCAGTGCTGGGTGGTGGTGGCGCATGCCTTTAATCCCAGCACTCGGGAGGCAGAGGCAGGTGGGTTTCTGAGTTCGAGGCCAGCCTGGTCTACAAAGTGAGTTCCAGGACAGCCAGAGCTATACAGAGAAACCCTGTCTCGAAAAACAAAACAAAATAAAAAAACAAAACAGAAAATACCAATAGATTATAAACGTGAAACCACCTAAAGGAATATGGATCATACTTTAAAATGGAATGGATTAAAATGAGCTGTGATAAAAGCCAAAGAACAATCAATATATTAATATTCTGAACACAGCAGATGATTCAGAAAGGGCAGAGCATTAAGTGGTGGTGGTATGGGCCTGTGACCCCAGCTCCACTTGTCTCCAGATAAACTTGTGAAGGCTGAGAATGAGCCTCAGTGGTAGTAGATTTATACATATGAACCAGACCTTGGGGTTCAATCCCCAGTATTACAGAGGGAGTTAGGAAGAGAGACTAGGATGACACTAGTTTTCTTTCAGCATTTCCCAGACTGCACAACACAACAAACACAAGGTCATAGCACCTTAGAATGGAATGTATTCATTCACCCCACTGCATCTGTGAAACCCATTTTCTAAAATTTCTTAGCAGCTGAAAGCCTATGAAAAACCTGCTTCTATCCTTACATAGCATGGTATATTGTATACAATTTTACAATCCAGCTGGAAGTCAAAGATGTCTACAGATTAATCCCAGTACAACCTCCTGTTAAATAAAAAGCTCAGTTTCCACTGTTTTCTCTTTATTCTATAACCAAACTCAAAAAGTAGAGTCCACAATTAAGAACTTTAGAGTAAGAATGCCATAGCTAATTTACAGGAGAGCTTGAAGCAAATATTAGCTGGAAAAACAAATCACTGCTTAGCAAGCTTTCTACTCTACAACTCCAAGCTTTTTCTCTCTACCTGCAAGTAAATGATCAAGCTTACACAAAAAGCCTGGTAGAATACTGAGAGAAAATCTGAACCCTCAGTCAACAGAGACACCACTATTCTAGTTCCTTCAAGTTCAATTCTTGGAATCTGGGAGGAACTTAGGATCAAAAGGACACAGGAGAGACACGAACAATGGCCCACTCCAGAAGCTTAGTATGGGGAGGTTGGAGCAGAAGGTTCTTGAATTTGAGGCCAAGTTGATGATCAGAACTAGTCTCAGGCTAACCTATATTACCCTAGCAAGGACAACCACCAAATGAATGAATGAATGGATGGATGGATGGATGGAAGGAAGGAAGGAAGGAAGGAAGGAAGGAAGGAAGGAAGGAGATGCTTCTACCATTTGAAGTTTAGATCCTGATCCTATACACATCAATAATGATAGACTGTAAGATCACAGAAATAGACTTCTAATCTTTTTATGTAAGTTCACAAGGCTCTCATAAAATTGTAAGTAACAATAGACAGCACTTCACTTTCCAAGGATCAGTGAATTTCCCTCCCCAAATGACTTGTCTTCCGTACACCTCCTTACATGCTGTTAAGACCTAGGCGTTAATATTTTACCCACATGCCTCTATCCATTCCTGGAATAATCTCTTCCAAAATTCCCAATCCATAAGGCAATACTTGTCCAACATTACAGATCACGGCAGTAAATACTTCCCCCCATGAAAGCCAATCACAAAAGGCTACAAATTTACATTTCCAATGCTATACCAAAAGTCCCCCATAGCCACCCACCCCCACTCCCCTACCCACCCACTCCCCTTTTTTGGCCCTGGCGTTCCCCTGTACTGGGGCATATAAAGCTTGCGTGTCCAATGGGCCTCTCTTTCCAGTGATGGCCGCCTAGGCCATCTTTTGATACATATGCAGCTAGAGTCAAATTTTATGCTTCTATTTTTTGTGAAATCCCAAAAGTTGATAAAAGGACAGAAAGTGAATCAGAAAGAATATGCCAAGTATTGAGGCCAGAAGGAATGACTTGCTAGTGAGCCCTGAGTGAGGAAAATGCTCCCAACTGATGATTGTAATACCTAGTGAACATGCTAAAAACTACTCAAATGTAAGCCTTTACACATCACAGCTAACAGGTCTGATCTCTGATCTCATTGCCTAGGTATATGAAGCAGTGCCTGCCATACAGCATGCACTGTATCTTTTCTCGCATTTCCTTAGCTTTTCTGCTGTAGTGGGTGCTTTAATTTTTTTCCTTCCAAAATCTAATTTCCAATCCCAACTGACAGGAACCACTTGTGAGAATTACGTCTTGGTAGGAGGTAAAACTTCAGTCTTGTATGAGAGGAAGAGACACTAACTCATCACACATCAGGGACAAACTCTCCAATACATGCTCTAACTCCAGCTAGTGTGATCAGAACTTAGAATCCTGAGTGTAGCAAGGGCTCAGCTTAGGGCTCATGCTGTTCTGCAGCACATCTCTGTCTGGACTCTCTTTTGTTCCTGCACTCAGTTCCTGGACTCTTTTCTTTTTACAGTCTTGGAGTAATTTTGTTATGTATCCAAAGTGTCTACAGCAAAACTAAGGTATGTTTCTTTTGATTCTTCTTAGTCTTCCTAACAATTTTAAATTTTATCTCCCCCTTTGAAAAGCTCAATCTTTTTTTTTGTTTTACAAATGGCTTTTGCTATTGCAAAGGAACCTGACACAAAGTGAGCAGGGTCATTCACACATACTGACAAGGACAGTCACAGGATAAAAGAATTCAGCTTTAAAAGACAATTTTCTAAAATCTATACAGCAGATTAGATTGCCTTTTTTTTGTTGTTTGTTTGTTTGTTAGTTTGTTTTTGTTTTTTGAGATAGGTTTTCTCTGTGTGGCCCTGGCTGTCCTGGAACTCATTCTGTAGACCAGGCTGGCCTAAGGTATTCTAGAGACAATAAAAGTTTCAGTCATTACTAATTATTTGCTGTTTCATTTCAACTACACAATCATTATTTCAGAGCCACAGAACAAGGCCTCAGAGTCTAGTTAACTTTTCTTTACCCAAAGAAGTGCATTTTCCTAAATTCAATGATTTATCTTACTAGATTTTGTATGGTGGCTGACAATAAAGGACCGATAGGACCTCAGGTGTCCCAAGCTAGCCTTAAACTCACTGTGCAGCCAAGGATGACCTTGTACTCCTAACCCTTCTGCATTCCCACAGTGCTGGGGCTATAAGTGTACTCCACCTCACACTCAGTTCCTTTTCAATGCACAGTAGATACTTTCAAACTCAAACTGCAAAAATAGAGTCCCTTTCCTTTTGACATTTAACTAATAAAAATTATTTCCCTAACTGACCTATCTAAAATTAATCTGCAACTGTCAACATGTTCACTAGACACAGTATTTATTCTCAGAATACTGAAGTGAACCATACACAATTCCTCATTTAATCTGCAGTGTAATTGGTCACTATAACCTTTCTACACATTGCATGTTTATACGTGTAGGCATAACGGTATTGTGTACTGTGTAAAGATTATACTTGCATTATTCTGTCCCCATGTCTTGTTGCAATCAGGACATGGCATTGCAATGCTTATTCTAAGCAGCTGCTATTTTGAAGTTTGAATAAACATTGCTTCCCACTTATTCTCTGACTTGTCAATAAAAGCTGATCAGCCAATGGCTGGGCAGAAGAGAGACTAGGGCTGGACTTCTCTGCCAGCCAGGAGAAGACAGACAAGGGGAGGATGAGAGAGAGGATTCACCAAGAGGAAGGGGTCTGGAGAGACATCGTGGGGAAAAAAGACCTGAACACCTGAAGCCCAGAGAGCCAGACCAATACTAAAATGCAAGTATCTTGGGGATTTTGGCTGGGAGGTAGCCAGATTAGTTTAGAGGATTAGATTATTAACTGCCCAGTTATGCCAGTTGCCATAAAGCTTGATTAAATAAATCTTATAGTCTCAGTCTCATTCATTTGAGTTAGCCAGAAAAATCATCAACATCAAAATGCTTTTACAATACTAAATTTAGTAGTTCTACAGATAATTATTTTTTAAAGGATGGATGCTTTAAGAATAATTCTCTTTAAAACTGTATTAAAGATTTAACCACTTACTAAATACAGTATATTCCTGAACAATTTCTGGAAGGACTGTACCTTGGAGCTCAAACTCTAGATCAGTGATTCTCAACATATGGGTCATGACTCCTTTGGAGGCCAAAGGGCCCTTTCACAGGGGTCACATATCAGCAGCTATCTTGCATATCAGATATTTACAATTCATAACAGTAGTAAAATTACACAGTTATGAAGTAGCAGCGATGTAATTTTATGGTCAGGTCACCACCACAAAAAGGGAACTGTATTAAAGAGAGGCAGCCGTTAGGAAAGCTGAGAACCACTGCTCTAGATCTACTCAATACCTCAGAATCCTTACTTTTAAAATACAAATACACAAAATGTATCTATTTCTGTAAGGAATAGCTATCTCAAAAACAAACTTACAAAGGAGCTTAAAATGGCTGATTTCCACAAACCACTCAACTTCTGTGGTTACTTGAATGAAGGAGAAAGGTGCTAACAGGAGATGTGGTCTTGTTGGAGGAGTGTCACTGGGGGCAGTTCTAAGGTTTCACCACACCCACTCAGAGGTAATGCCTGCTTGCCCTCCCCCACTACAGTCTCCAGTGCAGTGCTCAGCTCTATGATTAATTCTATGTGAATAATTAGGTACTTCACTTAAATCTTTTAAAAGAAAAATTCATTACAATTTGTCTTAGGGTTTCTATTCCTGCACCAAACATCATGACCATGTAGCAAGTTGGGGAGAAAGGGTTTATTCAGCTTACACTTCCAACTTCCACATTGCTGTTCATCACCAAAGGAAGTCAGGACAGTAACTCACACAAGGCAGAACTTGGAAGCAGGAGCTGATCAGGAACCATGGAGGGTGCTGCTTACTGGGTGCTGCTTACTGGGTGCTGCTTACTGGCTTGCTTCCCCTGGCTTGCTCAGCCTGCTTTCTTATAGAACCCAGGACCACCAGCCCTGGGGACAGCACCATCCACAACTGGCTAAGGCCCTCCCCTCTTGATCACTAATTGAGAAAATGCCTTACAGCTGGATCTCATGGAGGCATTTCCTCAAGGGAGGCTCCTTTCTCTGTGATAACTCCAGCTTGTGTCAAGTTGACACACAAAACCATCCAGTACACAGTTTCACTTAATTTATGAAAGTAATACAAAGTAAATAAATTCTTTAAAAAATTGCTTACGAGACACGTTATATTTACTTAAAATAATTTCTAAACTTTAAACAACCAAGTATTTGTTCTCTGGTTTGGTTTAGATTAATACTAAAAACATAGTTTACATTTTCACAGTTTAAAAATTAAGCCTAAATGTAAGGTCTTTGTATCCCAAATTCCTCGTCTTAAAAACCCTTTGTTCATAGTTAACACTGGGACAATGCATAGTGTTGTAGTTTCTTAAGAGGTGGAAACAAAAATATATTATCTTTTAAAAAGAAAGCAAAAGGATTTAGGAAGAAAATGAAGGAATGTTCTGAACCAGCACATCTCTGTATGTTCAGGTACCTGGGTAAAAGAAGACACAGTACACAAACTCATTGCCACTCCTTTACTGGTTTCAAGGAACTGGTATGAAAAAGCTAATAAGACAATAATAAAGAAAATAAGACAATGGATCGAGACTGATTTGGGAGAAAAACTCTAAAACAACAACAACAACAAATCATTAAAATTTCACAAAATGCCTCTTGAGAACAAAAGAATGTCATCTGTCTTTTTTGCTCCAGTGATTATTATAAAATGGGTTTTTTTTAGTTTGTGTGTGTGTGTGTGTGTGTGTGTGTGTGTGTGTGTGTGTGCCTTAGGATGTAAAGGCCCACATAGGTACACAACAACCAAATACAAAGTATTTGTAATCATCACTTTTTTTCTAAAGAACCAAATTTATAACAGTAACATCACCTATCTTACACTGCCTAACTCATGAATATTTAAAGACCTGGTGAGTGAGAGTGCATTTTGTAGTGTTGTTAGCATTTAACTGTTTGTTCTTGCTTCTTTATGCATGTGGCTATATAGACAGGTAGTGTCATTAAAACCCTAACAAGTTCCAATAGAATTACACACACTGTAAGCTTTCATTAACTAGAGGAATTCTGTTGCAGAAAATGTTACTGGAAGCTACATTTTAGCCATTCCACACTTCTGCCTCCAGGCTAACATTTTCACCATTGCCACTGGTTGGGGAGTGGGATTTGGCCCAACTGTAAAGATATTCCCCTCCTCTTACAACACAGGACTAAATAGAATGATGACTCACAAGCCACGTGCTGGCTCCCTCACTCCCACCATGACATTCCAGAAGCTATTTCACACTGTGTATATAAGAAGCACTGATGATACTCAATCTCTCTATTCTTTTCTTCTTCAATTCTCATTTCATTAGCTTCCGTCTACAAACTGCTACCATAACTTCTCAATGTCTCTCTGACTTAGGGAAGTGCATATTTCTTATTCCGCAAGGAGATGTCCAGCTACAGATAGCATTACAAATACAACTATTCCATTTTACTGGGGTTTTTTTGTTGTTGTGGGTTTTTTTTCAACATTTATTTATTTGGTGTGCACCATCAGGTTAGGTTAGGTACAAGTGCTTCACCTACAGAACCATCTCTCTGTTTCCAAATGTAAAGAGTCTTAAAATTAATTCCTAGGCAAAAGAGATTGTCCACTAGTAGAGGCTCTTGCTGCCAAGCCAAGGCATCTGTATTTTTTTCCTAGGGTCCACATGGTAGAAGGAAAAAACCCAATTCTTCAAAGTTGTCCTCTGATGTTTACACACCTCCGCACTTCACAAGCCCCCCCCCCCAAAAAAACAAGTTTTGTTAAAAACAAAACAAACAAAAGCCTAACTCCTATATTGTCCTAATCACTCAAGGTCACGATCTTGAAATCCTCATTCTTCTATCTACAACCCTAATCCCAAACCCTAGCAGTACATCCTTCCATCCTCTTAAAAAAGCAAAAACCACCGACTGCGCCCAGAACTACAGCAGGCAAACCAAGGTCTGTGTGAGATAAGAAAATAATCACAAAACATGATATTCTTTTTCTTTAAAACCTTTTAATTCAAAGAGAGAGTGAGTGTGTGTGTATGAGTGAGTGCTAACTGATGATTATAACTGCAACAAACCATGATAAAAATAAATAAGGTAGCTGGGCAGTGGTGGCGCACGGTTTTAATCCCAGCACTTGGGAGGCAGAGGCAGGTGGATTTCTGAGTTCGAGGCCAGCCTGATCTACAGAGTGAGTTCCAGGACAGCCAGGGCTATACAGAGAAACCCTGTCTCTAAATAAATAAATAAGGGAGAGAAACCCTGTCTCGAAAAACCAAAAAAAAAAAATTGCTAAATCATGTGAGAAAAATAAGGTCTCCTGGACTTCAAGTGTCCAAAGCACTTCTATGTCAAAGGTCCTTTTATGGCAGAACTTGAATTAAATTCAAAACACTTGACCAGAGTCCTTGTAAGCCATACAGAAACAACATGCAACTGTGAAAGGGAAGGTACAGAGAAAAGCAGCAGTCTTTTAAACTTCTTCCTTCACTCCATTCCTATCACCAGTAGCCAACAGCAAAATTGTACACTACTATATAATACCCACCAGCAAAGCTGCTGTTAAAATAAATAAATAATTTTTAAAAATCATGTAGGAAATAGGGCATATTAGCTCATATTTGCATTCCCCACTCTTAGGAGACTGAGATGGGAAGACTATCCTGAATTGGACCACACATAGTAAGCTCCTGACACCTGGTCTCAACAAACAAGAACAGAATCATCTATGAAGCCCGTTGGAACACATAGTGGTAGTCCCAATCCTTAAGACTCCATGCACTGTGTATAGAGTAGCTACTCTGATGCAGTTTTTAAAAACCATACTTACTAGGCGTGGCAGTGCAAGCCCAGCACGTTAATGTTTGCTCAAGAGGTGGAGACAGAAGTGCAAGGCCGCCCTGGGCTACAATGGAACTCAGTATCAAATAAATAAACAAATAAATAAAACAAAGAACAAAACTAATTCCTATTCCTAATTCCTGTTCACATTCATTCATTGTTAAAATCAGGAGCACATTCAATACAGATCAGAGTTGCTGCTATACACCAAGTCCTGTTCCTCTACCCTTCCTAGATGCAGTCCTACTACATTCCACTCAGTAAATGATCTTATTATTATTCAGAATTTGGATTCCCTAATTCCCTATAAAGTAAAATTCTTTAGCAACCAAAATTTTGCTGAAATATAAAATCTGGTACTCAGTAGATACTGGATAAATGTTAGTTCACAGTGTACAATATAAACTCACATTTTGTTATCAAACAGCCCAAAACTCATAAAGGAGGCCAGCAGCCACTCTTCCCACCAACACTATGCACAAACACACTTTTCCTTCCTTTCTTTTGTAAAATACTCTCCTGTGCAGCTAAGCAGCTCCTTAAAAAGAAAGCTCAAATCTGACAGTCATTACATCTTGCTTGACTTCCTGACCACAAGCACTGCAAACCTGGAAACCAGCTACTACTATCTGAAAAGCACCCATTTAACATTTGATTAACTGCCAGTATCAGCTGGTTGTGGCGGCTCACAACAGTAAACCCAGCACTCAAGAAACCGAGGGAGGAGAATCACTGTGCCGTCAAGGGCAGCCTGAGTTGCGTGGTGATTTCCACTACTCATCACGACAATGAGCATCCGCCAAGCAGAGTTGTGTGGACAGAGGGGTATACTGTGGGACACTAGAGCTTTTACTACAAGACGCTTTCTAGGCTTTGTCTTATTGTGTTTGTTTGTGGGATTTTTTTGTTTTGTTTTTGAGGGAAGGCTACAAGGGTGGAGGGCAGATACAAGGGGACCTGAGATGAGTGAAACTGGGAAACATGATATGAAACTCACACCCTTAAATTTTTTAAAATTAGAATTAAAATTCATGAAGGCAGAAGGTATTAGACATTTTTATTATAATTCCAAGAGTGGCTGGCCTACTGGGAAGTATGAAGTAAACCTCGACCATCCTCAAGTAACTAGCGAATCAATTAATCCCTCTCCAACCCAAACTACTGAAATCATCAAAAACTTCAGTGGTTGGTCCTCTGGGCTCCACGTTACTGCACCCAGGCAAGTGGTTTAACCTGGAACTTAAGTTTCTTATCTACATAATGCAAACAACCCTGAACAAGGTGAAGGGAAGGCCAGGAGCTGAAGCACAGCACTTGCCACAAGTGTTGCACATGGCTCTCACGAAATGGTATTTCCTGAAAAACCTGAGTCTCTCTCTCTTTTTTTCAGGAACAAGGAAATAGTCTAAAAATTAAGATCTTTAGGAAAAGAAAATCTCAAGAAAGACAAAAAATTTTCACTAGTTAACTGAATCAAATTCATAAGGCTAGGATTATTTTTGCAATATTACTGTAATCAAGAATTAAGTTGGATTAATTTTACTAACAGATGATGTATGCAGTTCTATGAAAGGGAACTCTCAAGGAACCCCACAGGCCTAAATTCAGAACTTAGTCCAAGCACCTACTCCACCACCTACTAACTAAAAAAAAAGCTGTCACAAGTTAAATAAGATAGAACAAGTTAAAATCCTGGCCATCAGGTTCACCAGTAGCCAGACTTTTCCCTCTGATCTTGAAAATAAAAATCCTAAACTGTGTTTAACAATAAACCTTAAAGGTCACTAGACACAATGCATCCCAAAGTCAGTACGAGTACTTCAACTTGAAGCTGGCGAGCAGGAAAGACACTAGCAGGAGAGTCTGAAGAACCTGACTTCTCCATAGCAGCAGTCTGTGATCCAAACACACACAAGTTACCAATAACAAGAACCTTAATGAATTTTTGTTATCCAGATAGTATGAATGTTCCTGCCTTTTAGATGTTATAACACATTATGAAGAGAATCCAAGCAACAAAGTTGAACTTCACAGGCAGGCCTTCATTCACCCATGGCTTCCCACTACGCTCAAACTCATCCTGTCTTTAACTTCTAGGACCCGGCCACAGGGTAGATTATAAAGCTCAACTTTCATCAAAGCCAACAAAAGTATTTGTGCTTTACAGTTGGAAGATGCTTAAAAAAAATAGATCTGAGAAATTCTGTAATTTATTTAACTATATCCAAGACTTGTAAAATAAGACTATATATTAACCTGTTATTTAATCACTGGAAATAAGCCACCAAAGCAGTTTCTGAGTGAAAACCAGAATTCATAAAGAGAGAAAAGAAAACTCCATACTGCATTGTTGCAGAAACGAAGGAGACAGGCAGAAGGAAACTCCCTTCGGATAACTCTATTTACAGAAGCATTACATCCTTTTAAAGCTTTAAAACTTGCTTTTCTCATGGCTGCTCCTCAGCCGGTTGGACTGGGGTCTGAAGCAGAGCCTTGTGCATGCTGATGAGGCACCTTCCCCTCAGCTACATTCCCAAGCCTACATTTTGTTTTGAAGCAAACAGCTCTCTGAGCAGGAATTTTATTCTACAATACAGACCAAAAAGTATGTTGACCTGATACAGATATGAAGTGTTCCTTTCTTAATTCATTAGGTATTTGAAAAAACTTCATGATGTGAACCTAGGTCATGATGATGAATTTATGCTCTAAGTTTCTTAATTTAAAGTTCTGGAATTAAACCTCATGTGTCCTAACATTTCCAGTTTGTAAGATCACCATCAAGTTTAACACACTACCCCTTTTTGCAATTCTTTAATGAGTTGGGATGGGCAACCTGTAAATGTTCACTTACTCTAGAAGCGTAATTGTAGTAAGACCTAAGAGTAAGTGCAATGGTGCTGGGGCGGGGGAGGGGGCCACAAACTAAAGGGACACCTTTTGCGTTTGGGAAACAAGTTATTTCAGATGTAAAACTCCCTGCCAGTCATTCTTGTACATGCTATTTATCTTGGGCACTGAGAGAAGACTTTCCTAACAAAGCTCAAGTATGACTTTCTAAGTTGTTATCTTGAATAGCCAAACAAACATGGGGGTAAACACACACACGCGCGCGCGCGCTTCAGAAGCAAAATAAAGAAAAATTGGGAAATCCAGACTGTGAGCAAAGGTAAAAATACTGAACAGAGAATGTGACTTTAATCATTTTCATCCATATATAAATAAATGACTGTCCAGCTAAGCTCTCCTTGTAAGGTGAGATCAATATAGTAATGTAATGATTTAGTAATTGAGATATGACACAGAAATAGCCTAGGTATAAGTTGTACCACTTTTCCTGGCCACTCCAAATGTGTTCTTAATTCAAGGTTGCCCTTTAAGAAAAAAGGTCACTTAGGGACAATTAAGTTCAAGTACCAAATACTATTCATTCAAAAATAACCAAAACTGCATTCCAAAAGAGGAAAATAGATACATAAAAAGAATAAAAAGACAAATCCTACTTAAGCAGCCATGGCATTATTTATAAGGTGATCAGTGACTATGTGGTTCTACTGACAGTGATTTCTAAAGCATGAAAGTACAACATAGCACTATCTGTCACTTCAATACAATACACTTGAAAAGTCCTATTCACTCTGGCTAATTCTAATTTTTAAAATGGCTCTAACATCCAACAACTGATCAATTAAACTACAAAAGGATAAACTTAAACACATACACAGAAACACTTCAGGGAGGTGACACTGGATTAAAAGAAAACCTAACTTTAATAAAATGTCAACTAAGAAAATACATAGAAATTCCAAGACTAGACTAGTGTTTTCCAAGAAAAAAAAAGTTTTCTGTTGTTTCCAGCTGCCTGACAAAATTACAAATAAAGGCAGAAGAGTTTTAACTAGTGTGGAGGGAAAGAAAAGGCATCGCTTAAATAACTGTGGTAGGGAGAATAAGAGGAAAAAGGTTGGCAACTATCCTCAAAACCACTGATGTATTTGGGGGATTCGAGATCAGACAGGCCTCTTCCTCCACCAAGGATTTCAACGTAGAACATAAAAAAATGTACAGTCTTCTCTCTAGGTCACTACCCAGAGCAAGTTGTAACTCTTGACAAGGTTCATTAATACAAAACCACTACTTTAAAGTCATTTTAGTCAACCACACTACTATCAGAAACAATTACTTTAAATCAAACACATTCCTTTATACCCCCTTTCAGTTTTCAAGACACAGTCACAAAACGAACGTGAACAAACGTTTAGGTTCCAGGGTGCGTCCCTTCTCTCCCCTCTGTCTCCCTCCGTGGACACACAAGAACATTTTTTTTTCTAGTTCAGACATATTGATACCTACCACTCATAATGTACTCTTTATGCAACCTGCTTAATTTTGAAAGTTCTAATAAGACGTGGTAACGTTCGAGACGAAAAACTACCTTATAAGGCTATAAAAGACGGAAAGCAGGAAGCGGCTTTGACAAAACTAAGGAAGTTGCAGCGCGCTTGCTCACCAAGGGACTTTTTTGAGGCAAGAGCTATAACCCCCGTGAGATCCTCCTCGCTGGAACTGACTTGGTTCAATGGGTAGTGGGAGATGGCTACGAATGGGTGTGGGCGGAAACCAGGCGGCGCGTGGGTCCGCTGCAAAAGCCCCCCATGCTAGCTTCCCATTTTCACAGCCTGGTTCGTCGCTCTCCCCACCCACACGCCCTAAGAGATCGAGAGTTGTCACCGCGATCTTGCAAAATCTGCAAGGAGCGCTTCTCTCTCTCTCTCTCTCTCTCTCTCTCTCTCTCTCTCTCTCTCTCTCTCTCTCTCTCTCTCTTTTCCTTGCTCCTAGGTCTGGAGGTCCTCGGTGGGTGCCCTGCTTCACAGGCAGCAAAGGGGAGAGAAGGGAAAGGACAGCCAGGTGGGCCAGACGGCCTCCTCGGAAAGGAAGGGCCTGGAAAAGATCTCTGTCCCGGGAGGCTCCCGGCACCACCCCTCGCCAGTCTGGCCGGCTCCCCCCATTCATCTCCCTCCTCCGCCCGTCCCCGGCCTCAGTCTCCCCCACCCCGAAGACCCGCCGTACCCCGTGCCACAGTCCACCACACAGGCCGGCAGCCGTCCCGCCATCTTCCTCCTCGCCCGCCGCTGCCGTCCGTTCCGTGCTGCTGAGAGGCCGGGGAGCTAGAGATGGGAGCTGGCTGACCATGCACCGGCCCGGGCCGCCCTCGGTCGGGAGGGAGGGAGGAAGGGAGGGAGCTGTGGGAAGCCCGAGCAGGAGCGAGTGAGCAGTCGGCTAGTACTTCCGCAAGCCCAGCAGGCTGGCCGGCCGGCAGGCTGGCTGTCCCCGCCCTACCCTGCCGCGGCCTCCTCCTCTACCCCTCCGCTCTCCGCCCTCCTCCTCCTCCTCCTCGCTCCCGCCCCCACCCTACAACTTCTTCCCCCTCGCACTGCCTTTCCGCGGGGAGCCAAGATGGCCGCCGCTGCCGACGCCCCGGCCAGGCCAGGCCCCAGGCCGCGATCGCTCCCACTTCCGGTTCCGGGTGGGAGGAGCGAGCACGCGCGCGCGTGCGTGCGATGTACTGTGCGGCCGCCCGGCCCCGGCTCCCTTCCGGATAGCCAGAAAGTCCACTTTGGGTTTTCAAATAGCTGGAAGCCCAGAAGCCAAGCTGAGCTTGAAGGGGGTCCAGAAGCGGCTACGCATGCGCAGTGGCGCGCAGCTGTGGGTCGCGGCTCCGCTTCCGACTTGCGAAGATTCCAGTTCGCATTTTCTGGCCGGTGGCAGCCCAGAAGTCAGGCAGTTATTTAGTTAGGAAGCTGGCTTTTGGTGGTGGTGGGTGTTGAGTGTGTTTCTTCTCTGCTAACTTGAGCCATGGGCAGGAGGCTTTCTACTGTGGGGTGAAGGGCTAATTGGAAACGTGGTCAGCGGCATGTCCCCATAATCGCTGTAGGTGAGCAGTCAGAAAAGGGATGTGTCCTGAGATTTATGTCAGTTATACTATTGCATTGTAGTTTGCAAGCTCCCCAAAATGGTGGGCCTTTGCTTTTAAGACAGGCAAGGATCCAAGACGTTAGGTTGAACAATAACAAACCCACCTTCTTCAGGGTTTGGGGATTCCTGTGTGTCTTCCAAGAAAGGCAAGTGTTGGATCAGTGACATGGCTTAGCAGGTAAAGATGCTTGCACTCACTAACCTGAGTTTGAGCCCTTGGAGATCCACATGCTGGAAGGAATGAAAAGACCCCCACAAGTTGTTCTTTGATTTTGCGCACATCCTCCCCCTCATAAGAAAATATAAAACAAAAATTAAAAAATCAAGTTTCCCAGAGGTTATGCTCTACATAGCCTGTACAAATGGCCTTTATTTGGGTTTTGGGGTGATGATAAACTTCTTTCAAGAGTAGTGAGATTATCTCCGGCCTTTAAGAAAGGCCAGTGTCCCAGAGGTTGTGTTCTACAAAATAGACTCTGTGCAGGTGGCCTCTATTCCGGTTGAAGTGACAATGAATTTCCTTCTGTGGAGTGCTGTTAACGTGATACCAACTTTTTCTAGTTGGAAAAAAAAAGAAAAAGAAAAAGAAAGAAAGATGAGAAAAAGATATGTATTTTTTTACATCACAGACTTAAAAAGTAATACTTTTAAAACTTGAATACATCAGAGTAACATAGAAAGCTTAAAGTATGTTGCTGGGTCATCTCCCAGGGGATTAGGCAAAATCAATGTGCAGTAGAACCTGAGAATTTACTTTCTCATCAGCAGGAACCTGGAAAGTTAATAGCTTTCCTTCCCAACAGGCTTGTCTTTTATTTATTCTTTAGCAATCCCATACATGTAAATGCTATATCTTGATTGAATTTACCCAGAACCTTCTCTCTGGCTCCCCTGGATATCCCAATGTATTCCTCCTCCTCCTCCTCCTCCTCCTCCTCCTCCTCCTCCTCCTCCTCCTCCTCCTCCTTTTCTCCTCTTCCTCTTCTTCCTCTTCTTCCTCCTCCCTTCCTGTCCCCTCTGATTTTCATTTATTTTTTGGTAATCTCCTGAATCCAGTCAGTTTGGTTGAAATGCTGACTGATCTTGGCTAGATCTTCAGGAAACTATAACTGCAAAATCTGTGTCATGTCCAGAAGACAGCATCTTCTATGCACCCCCATCCCCTCCTCCATGATGCTCCCCGAGCTTTGTGGAGTGGTGAGGGTCTGCATAGATGGACCATCTAAGGCTGATGGTCAGTAGTCACCTACCCTCAGCATGATATGTGTAGAAATATCAGTGTTTACAAGGTAATATTACAACAGGTCTATTGAGTAGGGCAACAGGTTTCCCTATACAGCCTGTGACGGCCTAAACCATGGGAGGTTTGGACAGGTTTAGCATAATCTGCCTAAATTCCCTTCTGAAGAGCAGGCCTCATCCAAAAGTGTTTGGTCACCCCCATACCCCCTGTGCCATACTGTACTGGAGAGCATATTTTGAGCAGGCTAATCTAGGTTTGCTTATATGAGACCATAATAATACATTAAGAAAAGATGTGTTATTCAATGCAGAAAATTCTGTTATCAGGTTAGGTAAGCTGACCTGAGGGGTAAAATACCGACTTTTCTCTTATTAATGTTAGTCATTTGGTGAAAAGTATTTTCACCAGCTCTGTGTGGCAGAGACTATATTGATCCTTAATATAGTGGGGCAAAGAATAGATAAGGGGTGTGGGATCAGAGTTCTGCCTGTGAGTAGAGAAACAGATTGTATTAAGAGCCACAGAAAAGTGCTGAGAACTGTGAGAAACAGGTGAAGAGTTGGCAAACAGCAGAGCAGACACACTTGAACAAGATAAGTGGCTCTGCCACAGAGTAAGAAACAGAGGAAGGAAGGGAGGGGGGTTCCCGAGAAGAGAAGAAGGTGCATGTGTCCAGGACCTGACTTGAGGCAGGCCTGGGGGAGGGGAATCTGACCTCTTCCCTTCAGTGGTTAAAATGAAGACAGCCAAAGAGGATGTGATGAAAAACGAACCCTGAGAAAGAGGGTGGTTCAGAAATGTGTAGCTACCTCTAAGCATACTCAAGTTTATCCTAAAGCAACTTGGAACGTATCAAAAGAGCTAGGGGGAAAAAAAAAGTTTTGGCTGTAAGAACTGAACTTTCTGGAAAGAATAGCATCTTACATGGAACCTTCTGGAAGGCTGGTTAACTAATTAGAACTTCACTGACTGTAAGGTTGGAAGGTAATTACAATTTACTTGGGGCTATCTTTAGCCCCCTATATAGCCATTCCTTTGCCCATGCCTGGTGTGTCCTAACATGCTGTAACTAACAGGTAAAACCTTTTAGAATATATTAACTTAATAGGTCACTGGTTTCCATCAGCCAAAAAAGGTTATGGGTGTCACTGAGATATCATCTGAGGCCTAATAGATATTTCCTCCACTTTGCTGTAAGCCACATCTCTGATATTTCCACCAGTGTGTGTGTGTATGTGAGTGTATGTATGTATGTATATATATATATATATATATATATATATATATATATATAAAATCTTAATTTATAACTTACTTTGTTCTGTTACTATAAAAATATCCTAAGACTGTTACTACCTTACAACACAAATTTAATGGTAATTGAAGTCTGTGTTTCTAGGCCATAGTTACTCATACTTGGCTCCAAAATAAACTGTTTTATACCTTTCTGAGGTGAGAGTTGTATTTTTTGACTTGACATCTGCTTTGTTCAGAGCTGATGCAGTGGCATCCAGGGTGGGTACATTGTGCTCTGTAGTTCAGAGGTAGAAAGCAGAAGCAGCAGCCTTCCCATGGGACCTGATGTGTGCAGCATCAGTTAATATGGAGCACAGGCACGGCTGCACATACTAAGCAGCCCTAAGGGAAGGGTGTGAGATGTCGCCTTCACAGCAGTCAAGCAAGAGGAGTAGGTCTTCTTTTGATGCCTTGTTGCTGGCTTCCCCCAGACATTTTAGAAGATGCTAAATAGTTTTCCTATGACCAGTTTTCATGTGGTGGAGAATTGACAGAGAGACCACTTTGGACAGAAGATCACGCTGTGGCTCGGTGCAAGCAGATAGGTTGTTTTCAGCAGTGAAAGGTATTTAAGTTGGACTGAAAAAAAATCTTACCAAAGTTCTCCTAAGCATGGCATAAAGAGGCTTCGAAATGCCACCAAGTGCAGCTCAGACTGGAGGTCCCTAAAAATACTTTCCAATGTTCTGGTCTTGGGCAATTATCAGGAAGTAGTTACAGCAAAGGCCAGAGGCTTTTAGTGTTTGTTTGTTAGTTTGTTTGTTTATGCAGTGTCTAGTGGAGATCACACTGTGTAGCCAAGGACTACCTTGAATCTATGATCTCCCTTGTCTCCACTACACTACTGCTATGATTACAAGTGTATGCTACAATGCCCCATTTATGTGATGGTGAGGATTAAATCCAGGCTTCATGCCTGTTTGACTAGCACTCTGCCAACTGGACTACATCCCAACCCAAGGACCAGAAACTTCCAGTTCTGGTTTGGTTTGTGATGGGTTATGCGGACCACCAGAAAGATGTGGCAACACATAGCGCCCACACCCAACAGAAGGCAGTAACTAACCGTTGCTATGTGGGAACACAAGCCTGATGTTACCAGAGCCTTCCTCCCAAGAGAAATTTGAAATCTGTGTTTTGTTGTTAAGTGCTATTGTTTGAGTGTATCCTCCAAAGTGGATATGTTCTAAGCTAAACCCCCAGGTAGAATGATATGGAGAGGCAGAATGGATGCCCTCATGAATGATTAATACTGTTGTCTTTGAATGGGTTTCTGTATTTCATTTTAAAGATTTATCTATTCATTCATTTTTTTAACTTATTCTATGTGTATATATCTCAATGTATGTGTACTACATGAGGTACCCACAGAGGCCAGAGGGGTTGGCAGATTCCCTGGAACTGGAATTACAAGCAGTTGTGAACGACCCAATATGAGTACTGGGAACTGAACTTGGGTCCTCTGCAAGAGCATCACGTGCTTTTATCTGTTCAACCATCTCTCCAGCCTTCTTTATTTTTTTTCAATACAATTGATTTGATCATATCTTCCCCCCATTCATCACACCTCTCCTCCCAGGTACCTCCAAACAGTCCTGCACTGTTTTTCTTTCCTTTTTCACTTATTTGATTTTTGTAACCCTCTGGGTTTAATTAATGCTGCCTGCGGGAATGTTGACACATCTTGTAGGCTTGATCTTGTGAATGTAACCATAGTACCCATGAGTTCATGTGATGTCCAGAAGATGCTATTTTCCAGCATTCTTCCCCATCTTCAGACTTACATTCTTTCTATTCCATCATCCAAAATGTTCCATGAGCCTTAGGGAAGGGAAAGAGTTGATATAGCTATCCAAATTAGGGTAAGCACTCAACAGGCACTTATTCTCAACCCTTGACCCATTATGAGTCTCTGCATTAACTAGCTAACCCCTCCTCCCAGGCTGTGCCTAAGACACAGGCTAAGTAGGGTTCCAGGTTGTGGCCATAGCAGTGAAGGAAGCCTGCCTGATCCCAGCTTCATTGTAGTTATGTCTGCCCTTTGCTCCGCTCTTCAACTCCTCTAGCTAGAGTTCTGAGACCCAAGCCTTGTGGGACAAAGCAGATAAATAATTTTCTGCTCATGGAAAAAACTGACTGGGTATTCTAGTATAACTACTAAAAAAAATAAATAAATAGGCAAATACAGTGTTCTGTTTTTCTTTCCATTGCTGTGATAAAACATTCCAATGCCAAGGGATTTGGAGAAGGAAGGGTATGTCTGACTTACACTTACCTGCAGGTCACAGTCCATGTCTGAGGGTAGTCAGGGCAGGGATTCAAGGCAGAAACCTTGAAATGGGAACCACAGAGCATGTTTGCTGACTTGCTCTCTGGCTCATGCTCAGTTACCTTTCACCAGCCTAGAAATGGTGCCTCTCGAAGTTGGCTGGACCCACTTGCATAAATTAACAACCAAGACACTAACCCATAGATATGCTTGAAGGACAGTCAGATATAGGTAATTCCTAGGACAAAGCTTTCCTTTTTGAAGATTTCAGGCTGTGTCGAATGACAGATTGTCAGGAAATCTTTCCTGGAGGCCTTAGAGCTGACCGGTGTGCTGCCATTTTGTACTTTCCACTTCAGAGGCCTCTGTGGTTTGGTTATATGTGGCCTCCACCTAAGAAAAAGCATTGGCAGGAAGAGGGTAAGGGCAGGAAGATGCTTCAGCAAGCAGAGGCACATCCGACAAGCCTGATCGCCTCGGTTAGTTCCCTGGAACCCACACAGTACAAGGAGAGAACTGATTTCCACTTAGGTGTTTTGGCACACATGTATAC
The DNA here is from genome assembly GCF_000001635.26 of Mus musculus. Taxonomy (NCBI): domain Eukaryota; kingdom Metazoa; phylum Chordata; class Mammalia; order Rodentia; family Muridae; genus Mus; species Mus musculus. Next base: position 125,441,552 of record NC_000067.6, read on the forward strand.
ACACCAATCATACAGAGAGAGAGAGAGAGGAGAGGAAAGGGGAGAGAGAGGGAGAGGGAGAGAGAGATGTAAAAACTTCAAGGACGTGAGGAAACTGCTAATGTTCTGTTTCATATAGCTAGGCTTGCCCTGTGCCTGCAAAGACAGTAACTGTTGGAAACATTTGGAAGCTCCCAGTGAGCGCTTGTTGGAGATGTTATTTATGCCTGTTTTTCATACTCTGTCCACCCAAACATTTTGCTTGCTTAGGACCTCCTTTACTTCCTGTTTGCTGCTAGCAAAGCCGGTCAGCCTGTGTGCTGCTGTGTTGGCCCAGCCTCCCTCAGCTGCACAGAGAACTTCCCATATACTTCCTGTCAAACCATTTCTGACCACCTTGTTTACATATGCACCCGTTCTGTCCACCAAAGATAGAGGCAGAGGGTATTAGTCGGAAGATCTCGCAGAGAAAGCCCACTAGAAGCAGAACGAAATCAAAGCTGGGCTAATGGGGTTCACTTGATCAGTCTGGGTTCATTGCATACGCAAGACACCCCAATCTCCTGTTAGCTCAGAACGACCAAATGCTCAGCTCTTAGTAATTTCAAAGTCTTCTTGCTTCCCAACATTTCAAGGATCTGTGTTTCTTGTGACCTCTCCTAAGCCCCCTCTGATTTAAGTTAACCGAAGCTGGTTCCCACAGTCTGCACCAATTTAAGAACTGTAAGTGATACAATGGAAAGATTTGACTACATGAACGGTTAAATTTCACTGACTAGAAATCTTTTTAAGTTAAAGAGTAGAAGAAAAATTGTGTGTGTGTGTGTGTGTGTGTGTGTGTGTGTACTCGAGTTTGACATTGGGTGTCTTCTATTACTCTTTTTTTTTTTTTTTTTTTTTGAGCCACCCTCTCACTGAAGCCTAGATCTCACAGACTCTGTTACATTGACTGGCCAGTGAGCTCCTAGGACCCCCCCCCCTTTCCACTTCATTGCTGGAATAAGGGGATTATGGGTGTTAGCCACTCCACTCAGTCTCCTACTGGGGATGCTGGGGGTCCTAACTCAGGCTACCATCAATGCTCATGCAGCCAGCACTCTCCTGACTCTCCTGACTCCCCTGACTGTGCCTCTCCCTCGCCCAGGAAAATGATACTTTGAAGAAAGCATAGCCAGGGCCACAGGAAAGTAGACACATTAAATACCGTGGAGAACACTCACATTTTCTTAGAAATTATCGTACGTTATTCCTTAAAACTTACAATTGAGGGAGGGGGCTGGAGAGATGGCTCAGCAGGTAAGTGTGCTAGCTGTTCTTCTAGAGGACCCAGGTTGACTTCCCAGCACTCCCCATGACAACTTGCAACAGCCTGCAGCTCCACTTCTAGGGGACTCCCTTCTGGCTTTGTATACACCAAACATGCATGAGCTGCACAGCAGACAAGTAGGCAAACAGTCATATACTAAATAAACACAAAATGTAAAAAGTTATTCACTAGAAAAAAAAAAAAACCCAAGTACTTAAAATTGGGGCTGCAGACATGTGTATATGCAGCCTGGACTACGTGAGACCTTGCCTCGTGCTCTTAGGGTATGGCATTTAGAAATCCCTTTTTGGTGAATCTGGAAAAGATGAAAATGCTGGTGAAGGGAGCAAGCCGCGTGGCTCGGCTGGTGAAGTGCTCACCTAGTACCAATGAGGCCTTGGGTTCCATGCCCTGTGCTACATACAACTGGGTGTGATGTCCTACATTGCAATTTGAGCACTCAAGAGGTAGAGGCAGAATGAGTTCAAGGACATCCTCAGCTACTGAAAAGAAAAATGAGAAAAAAATAATGACACAATGTATTTTGAGTTTGGGGAGTTAAAAAAAATCAGAAAATGTCAAGTTTAACCTCTGTACCACTGTAAGCAGATGCCTTAGGAGTTCTATTAGTATGAAGAGAGACACCATGACCATAGCAACTCTTACAAAGGAAAACATTTAGTTGGGCCTGTCTTATAGTTCAGAGGTTTAGTCCATTATTATCATGGCAGGAGCATGGCAGCGTGCAGACAGACATGGTGCTGGAGAAGGAGCCAAGAGATCAACAATTGGATCGGCAGGTAGCAAGAAGAGAATGCTACCTTGTGGGTGGCTTGAGCATTTGAAACTTCAAAGCCTGGCCCCTCAGTGGCAACCTATCTCCAATGAGGCCACATCTACTCTGGCAAGGCAACACTGCCTAATAGAGCCATTCACTAGGGGTCCTTCAAACATATAGTATGAGGGCCCTTCCTATCCAAACCACCACACCAGATAAACCTTAGGGGCTCTCTTGAATCAGAAGGAAATATGGCTGGATCTTGAGGGACAAGTAGCATCTCTTCCATTCATTAACCCACAGGGATGAAGCACTGAGGTTGATAGTTAGGCTTTGATAATTAGATTTTGTTCTAGTGCCAATGAACCCAGAATCATACCACTTGCCTTAGTTAGCTTTAACTGTCAACTGAACACAGCCTAGAGTCATCTGAAAGGGAAGCCTTGATGGAAAAATTACATAGATAAATTAGCCCATATGGAGATTATCTTGATTGTTAATTGATGCAGAGGAGCCAAGCCCACTGTTGGTGGTACCATTCTGCGGGCATACAGTCCTGAGCTGTATAAGGCATTTGCTAAGCACAAGCCTGTGCAAGCCAGCAAATAATGTTCCTCTGTGGTTCCTGCTGTAATAACTTGCTAGGAGTGGGTGATACTACTTGGTATAGCAAGCCTGCCTTTGAGTTCATGCCTTGAATTTCTACCCTAGCTTTCCTCAGTGATGGACTCTGACCTGAGAGTGTAAACTGAAACAAACCCTTTCCTTTCCTCAGTTGTTTTTGGTCAGTGTTTTATCACAGCAATGGAAGGGAAACCAGGACACTGCCTTCTGCAAACTCCCCTACGGATGGGTGTAGCCAGTAAGCTGTAGCCAATGAGATGTAAGTAAAGCCACTTGGGTGGAGCTTAGGGGGAAAAATCTATAAAGTGGGCTGAGTCACTTAGGAGAAAGTCATTTTGCTTTAGAGCCTCTACTTCTTACCTGGAGGTAGATAAAGGACATGACATCTTCAGCCATCAGAGATTTCAGCATCAGAGATGGTAAGCTGACTACGCTGGCTAGTTTTATGTCACATTGACACAAGCTAGAGTCACCAGTGAGGACAGATGCTCAATTGAGAACATGCCTTCATAAGATCTGGCTGTAGACAATAGGACATTTTCTTAATTGGTGATTTATGGGTTATTATGGGGTCCAGTCCATTATGGGTGATGACAACCCAGAGCTGCTGGTCCTGAATTCTATAAGAAAGGAGGCTGAGCAAGCTATAAGGAACAAGCCAGTGAGTAGTTTTCTTCCATGGCCTCTGCATCAGCTCCTGCTTCCAGGTTCCTGCCCTGTTTGAGTTCTTGCCCTCACTGCTTTTAATGATGAACTACTATATGAAACTGTTAGCAAAATGACTTTTCTTCTCAAGTTATTTTTCATCATGGTGTCTTATCACGGCAAGAATAACCGTAATTGAGACACAGACCATGGGACTGGAAGGCACTCCTAAGAAAGATAATTAGAAGTAATGTAGTTCCTTCATGACCATGAAATGTCTTATTAGCCCTGGATTACCTACCTCCAGAGTTATATGGGAAAAAAATTAAACCCCTAGTATTTAAGCCACTGTAGTATGAAATTCAGGTTACATGCAAATGAATATGATTGATAATGCCACAATAAAGATAAATTAAAAACCCCACCATGTTACTAAGGAATGTTAGATATAAACTGAAATGGTCACGAGTGATAAATATTGAAAGATGGATCAGTGAAAGAATGCATAACAGGGAATACAGGAATCATGTTGAATTGACATTTAATTCTAAGCCCCATCATCCCAAATATTTTTTGTACATGGAGTGGGGAGCTGTTTTTGATTCAGTGAAACATGTACCCCAAGGATTCCTGTGAACTTGATATGTATTATGGTTGAGATTGTCCTTGAACTCCTGATATGCCCAACCCCTGCCACCTAAGTATTGGAATACCTATTTATGCCACTCAAACTGACCAGATATTGGATTTGCAGGAATTTAGAATTGAAGTATTCTGATCTTGCCACGATCCACATTAGAGCATATAGCATTAGAGATTGGGCCTTTGGGCACAATTGAATCATAAAGCCCACACAACATTGACAATGTTATCACCATACAGCCACATAGAATAAGATGCCCCAGGGTTTCTGTGTTAAAAATCTCCCAGTATTCAGCAAAAAACATATTTTCCAGGCTATACCTACAACATAGGCCATCAGATTATGAACTCACAATATTTTCACTATGAGCTAATATTTGGCAGAATGCACAAAGAAGGATGGGGGATGGAGAAGAGAGAAAGGAAGGGTGGGATCTGTATGTAGATATGTTTACATATGGTATTAGCATAAAAGTGTTATAGAAGAGTCACACCACGCAATGGAAGCTTAGAGGGTTAGAATTAGAGGGAGAGATTATTCAATTTTTCATTATTGTATTGCATAATTTTAAAGTCAATATGTGTTTACTTTGTAACAGTCTAATTGGGAGTTGATTGATGAAATAATAAAAAGCTACACAAATTCAAAGCCCATGAAATTGTACTATATAAACACAGGATGCATTTAGGATAATTGTGTTGAGCAAGCTTGATTTGTTTTAGAAGAAAGCCATTAATATATTTTCAATTTGTAAAAATAACTTTGGATATTCTTCTAGACTTATTTTTATTTCTGATTATGTGTATGAGTGTGTTTTCTTGGGTTCATGCATGTGAGTCCAGTGCCTGCAGAAGCCAGGAAAGTGTGGAGGTGGAGTTACAGGTGAACTGCCCAACTCTGGTCCTGGGAACTGAATCTGGGTCCTTTCCAAGAGTAGCAAGTACTCTTAACTGCTGAGCATCTCCCCGGCCCAGGCTACTAACATTAGTACATATTAGTATCCAGAGTAGAAAGTACAGATTTGAATGAAAGAGAAAACATAAACAGTAAGTTGCAATGACTTTCTTTAGTTGTAGGTGACTTGATTGGAAGGGCATTCAAGAATGCCCTAGAATATCTACAATAATTTTAATATATTTTACTTAATTAATTTAATTTAAATAAAATTAGGGGCTGGGGAGATGGCTCACTGGTTTAAAGCACTTGCTGTCCCTGCAGAAGACCTGACTTTTGCTCAGTACTGATGTCAGGGAGCTCATAATTACCTATAACTCCAGCTCCAAGTACTTGGGCACTTTCTTCTGGCCTCCACAGACACCTGTATGCATGTACACACACACACACACACACACACACACACACTGAAAAAATTTAAATAAAGAATTACGTCATTAGTTTTTTGAGATTCCACCATGGCCTAATTTTTTGATTTACTGAAGCCTAAAGCAACAGCCCCATGCAGCAGAGAGGCCCCCCACCCCAAAAGTGGCTATCCCAACATTTTCATTCCATGTAACACTTTCTGCCATTCTTACCAAAAACTACTCCTAGTTTTAAACTGGGTCAGAGTTTTAAATTCTTATTGCTTTTCCCCCACCTCTGTCTTAGGTTATTATCTTCAAAACACACGAGTGAAGAGCATTCAGCTCAGCTGTGAAGACCTTTCCTAGCATGCCCAGGGACAAGGGTTTCATCACACACTATAAATATAAAAATGCTACAGCTTGAGGTGAACATGATCAAAGAGTGCTCCAAAGTATATAAAATTGTCTCCGTGGAGCCCACTGGAGTATAAAGTCAGTCGTACCAAGGATTAAAAATGGAAGATATAACACATTCAGGCTTCTCCTCTTGGTTCTAGTATGACAAGCAAGACTGAATGTGAGTACTTTTTTTCTGGTACATCTATTTTCATTTTTTAGTAATTTGACATCTTGTAGCAATCCTAACATTTCAGGAACAAGTATCCCAATTAGAGATGAAGCTAATCATAGTAATATGATAAATTCAACTATCCTTTGGGGTTTAACCAACATAAAGTTTATCAGCCTGTCTCCTACTTATTTACTTTTAATTTCAATTTTTAATTTTTGCCTAGCCCAGCCTCTGATGCGGTCTGCATCACAATAGTATTCATATTCAAGGAATGAAAATCCTTTTATGTCAGTTGAATGCTTTAACAGTGTATCAGTTGGATGTTCTAGAATATTCCACAGAACAGTAGTTTTGTAGAAGGGGCATCATATCCAAATGAGGAAATGAATATCAAGAGTACAAAGAGTACTGAGTGACTTAAGGTCATGTAATGAACAAGTGAAGTTCTGTAGCATCAAAACCCACACTGGAATTCCCTATACTGCTTCTGGAAAACACCAGACTCTACAGTTATATAAAGTCTGGAGTACTGTCTTAGTGGACATGATATATTTAATAGTAAGTGAGCAAAATAAAATAAAATAAAATAAAATAAAATAATAAAAAGCAACCACAGAACATCTTAAAAATAAAAAAGAAGGCTGAGGAGGTGACTCAGCAGATAAAGACCTTTTGCAACCATGAGGACCTGAGTCTGGATCCCTAAGATGAACCAGGCAAGTGTGTCAGCTGCCTGCCATCCCAGCACTTGGGAAGGAGAGATAAGGCCCCCAGACCAAATTCATTAGCTAGACAAGTTAGGTTCAATTCAAAGACTTTGACTAAACACAGTGGGGTGTGGTCAAGAATGACACTCCACAGCCTCATGCACACCACTCAGATATAAACATGCAGAACTTAATTTATTTAAAAAAAAACAACAATTATTTTCTTTTGAGGACATATTGCTCAAGCAAGTATAAATTCTGATAGAAACACAGCATGTAGGACAGCTGTATAGAAACAAAGGCTCAAAGGTTGTTTCAGAATCTGACCTTTTCTTTTGGTTTGTGTCTTAGTCACTGTCGAACTTGTTGCAAAGAGACCATGCCCAAGGCAACTCTTATCAAAAAAAAAAAAAAAAAAAAAAAAGCATTTAATTGGAGGCTTGCTTCTAGTTTCAGAGGTCAGGTCATGTATCATCACAATGGCAGCAGGCATGGCAGACATGGTGCTGGAGAAGTAGCTGAGAGCTACAACCTGATCCACACACAGAGAAAAATGGCTTTTTGAAACCTTAAGGCCCATCCTCAGTGACACACTTCTTCCAAAAGGCCATCATCTCTTAGTCCTTCTAATCCTTTCAAATAGTGCCACTAAGAACTAACATTTCTTAAATATATGAGTCTATGAGGAGCATCCTTATTCAAACACTACACATTGTTGTTTGTTAGTTTGTTTTGGGGCAGGATCTCATGTAACCCAGGCTGGCTTTGGACTTGCTATGTAACCAAAAATGATCGTAAACTTCTTCTCCTCCTCCTCCTACTTCTACCTTGCAAGTGCTGGGATCACAAACATGCACCTCCATGTCTGGCTTACTTGGTACAGGGGAATGGAGCTCATGTCCTGGTGCCTGTCAGGCAAGCACTATACCAACTGGGCCACATCCACAGGCCACAGATGCCCTCTTTCTCTTGGCTTTGTTTGCCTTGTTGGTTTGTCTCTCTGATAGCTTTATTCATACTGACAACAGTGGGTCAGCTTCTACCAGGTAATCAGCCCTGACTTTGAAGAGTACACTTGTTTTTCAGTGCCCCAACAGAGATGCAGGATGAACCCTTGGCCAACTTGGAAGAAATATCCTTCTTGAGCCCCATATTGAAGCTCCACTTGGCCAAACTTGAGTCTAGATACCATCCCTACCGCTCTTCCCACCAAAATGAACCATAAGGACAGAAAAGGAGGGTCACAAAAGTAAAAACAAATATTATTATCAAAAGAAAAATAATGAAAACCAAGTAAATACAGAATAAATTGTCTGTTGCTATGACAAAAGCAACTCAGAGAAAGGGGCTGACTTTGGCTTACAGTTCAGCCCATCATGGTGTAGAAGCTAAGGAAGCTTGAAGCAGCGGGTCACATAGGATCTTTAATCAGGACCAGGGAACAATGATGCTCCTGTTCAGCTATAGTCAGTGATTCCCCGCCTCCCGAGGGGAACCAATCACAGCTCAATGCGTCTTCCCACTCCATTAACATATTACAATAATCCCTCATAGGCATGCCCTGAAACAGGACTGGAAGCTCATCTCCTAAGTAATTCCAGGTTCTGTCAAGTTGTCAACACTTTAACCATCACAAGAGTCCATAATCATGTCTCTCCAGGGGCTGGAGAGATGGATCAGTCATTAAGAACAGCTCACAACTGACTCCACCTGTAGCCCCTGCAGCTCTTGTGTTCTCTTTTGGATTCTGAGGACATCTGCATTCATACAGTCCCCTGCCAAAACATAGACACATAGTCAAAAAAAAAACTGAATCTGTAACTAAAATTCCATTTCAGTTTATATACTACAGTAAAATAGTACAATTAAATATTGATTTCTTGCATAGTGGTTGGGGCTTCGTAACATTTTTACTAGAAAAAAACATAAAATTAAAAAAGGTCTACTTTGGGGGAAAATAAAAATGTACATTTTATATGGCTGATCCTTAAATGAATGCCAAAGCAAATGAAAAATAAAAACATTGGGCATCTCCCAAACACTACAATAATCTAAATGTTTAATGAATCCATCAACCCCACACTGAGGAAAAGTAACAATTATACTTATGGAGAAACACTTGTGTACTTTGGGTTCCCCGTCAACTCTATGCTGATGAGCTTGTGCTAGCTAGGCTCACTAGAATCTACTAGAAACTTCCTAAGTATTCAGTTCAAGAGGAACCACTTCTTACACAGTCAATGCCTGGTCTTAGTGTAACAAGCTCTCTGCTCATTCATGTATTTATGTAATGTGCCAGCTATGAATCAGGAATCAGGGTGGGTACCACAATTAAGAACATGAGTAATTTACAGCCCCACCCCAAAGGAGTCAAAGTTCAGCAAGAGAAACAGAGGGACAGAGACAGAGGAGCACTGTAAGAGGGGATTTACATCGGGCTGAGAAGTAGGGGCCACTCAGATGAGAGATGGGAGAATATCAAAGGAGGCATAGGGCATGCTTCCTGCGGTGGATAGGAAGAAGAAGGGTAGTTCCAGAGCACTGCGGAATGACACAGTTGATGAGTTACAAGTCTGACTATGTAGGGCGTGTACCAAGGAAGAGTCATATGAAAGACCTTGTGTGCTAAGTTTGAGTTTCACACTGTGACTCCAAAACCCTGCTTTCCAACTAGACAAGGCTGCCAGTATTGAGCCATCTGGAGAAACTGTTAACACAGATTGGCCAGGCCCACTTCTGGAAATTTTGCTTCAGAAAGAATTGATGTTTAAAAAAAAAATTCCCTATTGAGACCTGAACAAGATTGGGCCTGTCAACATCCCATCATGCATCAGGGTAGGGCTCTAAAGGTCCCACCCCTCCCTGAGGATCTATAGGCAAGTTGATGGTTGTTGAGGAAGGGACGGACATTTTCTCCAGAGGTGTAGCTATTGGCAAAATGCTCATTCTCCTGCAAACTGCCCCTTTCATACACGTTCCTTTAAATAACTCTCGTATGGCACCACCCTCCAGGCTGAACATAAGACAAATTGTGTCTGCTTGCACAGGATCATTACTCCTTGACTATTGATGTTCCCTTAAGAAGGAAGGGTTGGGTGGTCTTTTGAACTTCATCTGAGGTTCCAGCCACTCCTCCCACCATCTGTATGAAATTTTGCCCTAGTTGCATGTAGCTTTGGAGTCTTAGAAGGGGCTGGAACACATAGGCTGAGGAGACAAAGAAAAGAGGTCACTATCTATGCAGCTATGGGAAGCTACCATCCACCAGTGAGACTGCTCTGGGGTCACCCTCAGTCCTGTTAACAACCACTAATTCATGTTTTGTAAGTCATCCCAATAAATTCATTGGCTCTCCTGGATGAATTTTGGTAGGCTCAAGTTTGGTTTGTCATTTGGGACCCCATGAGGAAGGGACAGACATTGCTTGGTGCTGAACCCAGGGATAAGTAACTTGACTAAGTGAAACTCACTGGGTCACATAGAAAGACATGAAAGTAGAAGGGGGACTCCTTGGGAAGAAGATAGAGATTAGCTTGAATGGGGGACACCCAAGGGGAGTGGGATAGGTGGGTATGATCTAAGCACACTGTGTAGATGTATGATATGAAATATAATGAAACCTATTATTATACATAATTCATATATACTAATAAAAACCTTAAAGAACTTTCACTATCAATTCAGAGGTACATCCAGGTTTGGGGTTTACACTATGTGTAGGAAATGAGAATCTGTAGAAGGTTCTGGCAATGTGGATAGAATACTTTAAAAGCAGAGCCCTTTGCTAATGGAAAGTTGCATAGGAACAGGTCAACACAGGACACAGAGAGACCCAGGAGGAGAGTATGTTCTCAGAACCCCAGAGATGATGAGCATCAGTACCACAGCAGACATTGGGGAAGGGGTGGGGGCAAGTATTGAGAGAAGTATAATCCACAAGACTAAGTGACTTCTTTAATGTAGGAAGAGTCCCTGAGTGGGGAATGAGCAGAAAGCCGAGAGTTGGACAACAAGAAGATGCAGCTAAAAGTGGCCTTGGGTCTGGAGTTTGCTCTGGGTTAGAGCTTCAGACTTGGGTTTGCCAGATCTGGGGACCAGGAGACTGGAGACTGCTGACCTCCACCCCTGGGACATCCCTGCTTTGACCTACTTCTGGCACGCTGCTGCTAGTCACTGCCCACAGCTCTATAGTTGGGTCTTCCTCTCTGCTTTTAATAACCTTCTGAAGTGAGAGACCATGGCTCATCTCTGTGCTTTTGGAGCCTAGGATGATAGTGCATGCACATACTTGATGTGCAGTAACAATGTCTAGGTGACTGAATTGCATTAATTAACTAGATAATTATAGCCACAACAACCTCATTAGATCTCAGTAGGCTTTTGGCCTCATTTTGTGATAATAATTATATAAATTTGTATTTTCATAATTCTACAAGCTTTTATTATTTCCATTTCTGAAAGAGCAAAGATGAAGCAAAATACAATTCTTTCTTTCAAAGACTAATTATTGCAGATGTCTGTAATTAGTAGTGGTAAGTATCTCCTACATATTCTAATTCAGGTCTCACCAAAAAAGTTTTTGCTATGTGAACACACACACTACCCACATACACACAGACATACATACACAAGTGTGTTCATTCACATATATGTACACACTAGACACACAAATACACACTCTACACACACACAACTATACACATAAACCATTATACAGGCATACATACACACATAGACAGACACACACTATATCCACACATACCACACAGACACATGCATGCACACACACACACACACACACACACACACACACAAGCATGTGCACACTTGCCTTAAAAATTATTTTTAAAACTTTCAACTGGATTAAAGACAAGGAGCAGTTTTCCATTTAGCTACCCATATAAGCTTTATGAACAAGGGAAAATATCACTTTGAAGCACAACTATTCTTGTTTTATTACATTTATCTACCATGGGAGAGTGAGGAGTGTGTACATACCACACACTTATGAGCAAGAACTAAGGACAACTAAAATTTCTGGAATCCTTTTCTCCTTCCACCATACTGGTCCCGGGGACTGAACTAAAGCTTGGTGACAAATCTCTCCTACTCAGGGAGATTATCTTTACAGTGTTAAAATAATTTCTGAAATATATAGTTATCTTTTTTCCACATAATGATACAGGGAGTAAATAAAAGCACCCCAAAGTGGTCCCTACCTCAAATGATGAGCAGACAGCATAGGAAAGACAACACTTGTAAGCTAATCCCTGAGCCTACACGTTCCTTCTGTCTGTAGATTTGATGACCTCTTCTTTGTTTATTTCCTATTATCTTTGCCTATTTTTTTTAGAACTAAGTGCTTTGGAGTAATAGACAGGAAGAGCCTATTAATAGAGACAGAAAAACAACAAATATTCAAATAACTCTAATATCCAACATAATTTCCCTTCTTGAGACACAACATTCAACCATGCAGGTAACAGCAGCCATTACCAAATGCAGTTCCCAAACAGATGCAGGAGTGAGCTGTGCACAACAAAGAAGCTGCGCTGCAGAGATGACTCTGTGGGGAAGAAACCTGAGCTAAGAAGCCCAGCTCCCAGGATGGTAGGGCCATGGTCACTCCAGCACTGGAGGCATAGAGGAGAATCCCTGAGGTTCGCTGGGCAGCCAATTTAGCTGAGCCAGAGAGCTCCAGGTTCCATGCAAGAGCCTGCCTCAAAAGAAAAGGTGGAGAGTGACTGAGGAAGGCACCTGACCTTGACCTCTGTCCTCCAGACTTGCACACATGGGTGTGCACACTAATGGGTGTGCACACTAATGTGTGCACACAGGTGGTTGGAAGAAAAACAAGATGGGAGATGTGCTGGCAATAAGCAAGAAAATAGTCCATTGGGGAGTGCTCATGTCTACATTGTAAGCTAGGTACCTAGAATGAGTTTCTACCTTTGGGTGATGAACTCTTCCTTACTCTCATGCCTTCACTGATTTTTTTTTTCTCTCCATATCTCAGTGCAGCCTAATCACCCTGAAAACCAATAACTTCCTGTGTTCTCTGATCATTAGGACACTGTTTTAGTCTCTCTACTTATAATTTGCAATTATACTGATGCTATATGTTTATGACTCTTAATTCTTTAATTTTCTTTTCCAGATGTATCTGAGTGTTTTCCTTGCATGCATGTCTATGAACTTCATGTGTGTTTCATGCCAATGAAGGTCAGAAGAGAGAGTCACATCCCATGGAACTAGAGCTCCAGACAGTTGTGAGCTACTCTGTGGACGCTGGGAATTGATGGATTCCTCTGTAAGAGCAGCCAGTGGTCTCAATCACTGGGCCAGCTCTGTAGCTTCCATCTGGGGACCCCCTTGTATCAGTCTGACTTTCTTGCCTTGCAACATCTTTATAACTCTTTTAAATGGTTCAAGCAGACGACCTGAGAAAGATTCTGATCTGACAGTGTTACCAGTGGTCAGGGCATGGGTCAGGTGGTCCCAGGTTCTTGGCCTTCTATGCAAGGATTGAAAATAGGACTCACAGACCAGAAAGGGAAATGCTGTCATGACTCAGTGAGTCACCGAGTGAGCATGTTGAAGGATCCCAATTACATTTCTTTATGGAGTTCAACAAAAGGAAGAACTGAATCCTAAGGGGTGAAGCTTAGCTCATTCTCTATTTTGGTTGATAGATTAGATCACACATACATTTTCCTACCTTGATTATCCTTTCCCATAAAATACTGGATTTTAATCACATACACACCCAATTATGCATACACAGAAGGTAAAAAGGGGTTCTCCCTAAGAGGTTCTCACAGCTTCATTGTTGCCTATGCACCTAAGACCACTTTAGGCTGGGTCAGCTGTTTTTGTTTTTGTTTTTTTCCCCTGTTGGATATGTTGGTAATATACTTGAATAGAAACTGTCTCAATTTCATTTTTGCTAGGGGTAGAGACAACTATCTTATTGTTTAGAGATGCGAGTCTGTGAAGCCAGATGCAGGTGCTTGCCTGCCTCAACAATACCCCATCCCACACACTGGAACAATACCTAGCAAGATGTAGGCAAAGAGCAAAATAATTACCATGACCCAGAAGGGTTCATGTAAGTACTGCCAGATACAGTCACTAAGGAACATGCTATTGAAATGAGTACAAAGGAATGCTTATTTTTCCCCTGAGCCTTGTTCATTAAGTTCTTGTCTTCATTCTTTAGCAATCCCCCCTTCAGTAGGGGAGCCACAGGGGATGGAGGAGCCTTTACGAGGCATGATGCCCACGCAGAGCTTAAAATAACCCCAAGTGGCTTTGCTTGCACAGAGGGCCAACCATCAAAAGAATTGTATTAGAATGCATTCAACATCACAAGCCCCCTGAAGACCCCTATGGATCTCCCTAGGAAACTTGCTCTCTCTGCCATAACAGAACCTTTCCTGATGCAAAGGCATTTAATAAGCCAAATAATGTAATAATTCACACAGCAATAATTTAAATGGCCTATGAGTAACCATCCTTGGAGACAGGCTTTGGGGGGAAAAATTGGTACTGGGATGCAGTGAAACTGAGAAACTGCACAGAGCACTGGATTTTATCCCCAGCACCAGATAACCGGGCATAATGGTACTGTCTATAAGCTCCGATCTCAGACACAATGGATTCAGAAGCTCAGGGTCACTCTCTGCTCCAGAGCAATATATATGTTATTATATACTGTATGCACGTAAAATGTATATATGTGTACTATATGTATGTACATTTACATGTATACATATAATACATACATAGAGGTGGCTTGTCAACTAAGGGCACTTGCTGTGTAACCCTGGTGACCCGAATTCAATCCTGGAACCACATAAAGCTGTAAGCGGAGAACTGACTTCCCAGAGTTGTCCTCTGACCTTCACATATGGGCCATAGTGCAACTGTGCATGCATGTGTGCTCACACACTCTAATAATTAAAAAGAAAAAAAAATCAAACAGGGCATCATGGCACTCACCTTTAATCTCAGCACTCAGGAGGCAGAGGCAGGCAGGTCTCTGTGAGTTTGAGGTCAGCCAGGTCCAGAACTGTCAGGATTACACAGAGAAACCCAGCCTCACCCCTATACCATACATACACAATCAAACTTCTGTGCTGCACGGGATATTGGGCCTGCTGTTTCATAATCTTGGGTGGAATTGGCCTTACCATGTCTAGTTTCTCAGCAAATTCTTTCCTGGTTTCTTAGAAACTGGATAAAACTAGAAGCCATGAGTAAAATTTAAAGATTTTTTAAAAAAATATTTGCTTGTTTTGGCTTCCTTTTCTGAGGCAGGGGTCTTGCTACGTGGCCCAGCTTACCTTGAACTCACAATACTCATGACTTGGCCTCTAAACTATTGAGATGACAGGTATGTGCCACCACACCTGTTAATTCCTTTTTCTTTGCGTTACTGCTGTTCCTTTGTTGGTTTTTGCTGGGTATGAATCAAGCCCAGGGCCTTATACCTACTAGATATGCACTCTGCTACTAAGGCACAGTGCACAGGCCTTAACTTTATTCTTTAACCAGTGGCACACCATGCTGTCATTGTCTGTTATTACACTTATGGATTTATGTACTTATGTGTGTGTGTGTGTGTGTGTGTGTGTGTGTGTGTGTGTGCGCACAGGTTTGAGGATGACTTATGAAGTTGATTCTTATGTAGGTCCCGGGACTTGAACTTAGATCATCAGGCTTGGCGGCAAGCTCCTATACTCACTGAGCCATCTTGCTCAGCCTTTGGCCCGTGTTTGTTTATTCGTTAGGCCATGACAAAAATACCACAGGTTGGATGGCTTAAAAGGCAGAAATGTGTCGCTTCAGTCTGGGAGTCCAGAAGTCTGGTTCTGGGCACAGATGGATTCAGTCTTCTTGAGGGTCATGAGGCAGAATCTGCTACCTGAGGAAGCCCTGGCGTCTGTGTATTACAGTCTGAGCCTGGAAACTGCTGCTGTGCCACCCTCACAGGCACAGCTCTGAGTGCACGTGGCACCCACTGAGATTTCCGTGTGTGAGACTGTACATGTGGAGCCTGAGGTTGCTGTGGTGAATCTGTATCTGTCATTTTCCCACCTTATACGCTGTGGCAGAGCCTCAACCAAACTCAAGTCACTTGGCTAGTCTCCCTAACCAGCTTGTTCTGGGGATCCCCCGCCTCTGCCTCCTAAGTTATGGCTGGGCTGTAATTGTGAGTACACCCACCCAACATTTACACAGGTTCTGAGGTTTTGAACCCCGGACCTTGTGTTTGCATAACAGACGCTTTAACCATTGAACAAACTTCCCAAACTCCCCCTCCCCCATCCCCCTTACCAGATTCTCATATAAAGTGACAAATAATTGAATCAGAGACAGAGTGGATAGTGATAGAAATAGACAATTAGGGAAGGAAAGCAAAGCAAAACAAACCAAGAACAATCCCCAGAATGCAAGTGGGCCAGAGAGCCTGGGCAGGTCAGAGGCTCAAAAGAACCAGATGTCAAAGGCTTTTGGGTCATTTTCCTAGCATCTGCCCTTGCCTGAAGTCGGAGAGCCTGCACGAATGCTCTGTTTTGTGA
Source organism: Mus musculus (assembly GCF_000001635.26). NCBI lineage: Eukaryota > Metazoa > Chordata > Mammalia > Rodentia > Muridae > Mus > Mus musculus. The sequence goes on from NC_000067.6 coordinate 125,457,693, forward strand.
ATGAAGCCCTGGTGGGTGGGGTCTCTGACCTCTCTGCCAACTGGTTTCTGTCAGGATTAACTTGATGCTTCTCTTTCCTCTATCCCATCTCCTGCAACATGACCCTGGCCTTCCTTTTGACAGTGTAAAACAGGTTTCACCTTCAAATGGGTAAGAGATGGTTTATTCCAGAGCAAAGTATAAATGGCTATGGCCCTGGAACACACATCCAGGTGAATGCCGTGTCCTAGAATGACAATGGTTTCATGACATTTTTAAAGTACCAGATCAAAGGAAGTCTTGAGTAATGACACTTTTCAAGTACTTTGGTGGAAACATCAGATAGGCAGGTTATGGCAAAGTGGGAGAGGTTCTGCTGTAGGCCTTGGATGCTATCTGACTGCATTCTGAGCCTTCTGGTTGTTTGGAGTCTGTTTGTACTTTTCAAAGTATTTACCTACCAGTCACAAAACTATTAGGCCAAGCAGGGTGTGCACTAAAAAGCAGATAAAGACTAGCCAAGGACTTGCAACATTCCAACCTCTCCACAATCTCTTCAGTTGTAATCAGCCTATGGGCAAGGCAGTGTGTCTTCCAGGAATCTTCATCCACAGTCATTCCAGGCATCTTTCTGTCTGCAGCCATTCTACTATCTGACTCTCCTCCCAGTTTTAAAGCCCTTCGTACTGGTGCATGCCTATAAGCCTGGCTTCAGGGGGCATCAGTTAGAGGGATCTCTTGCATTCCAGATGTTGGTGGTCTAGCCTGGACATCATGAAACATCTGTTGTCATTTTTCTTAATTCCCCTTTATAGGCAACGACCCACCTGACTACCTTATTCAAACATAATCACCACTGGAAATATCATCAAGGCAGGCCATGTTTGGAGGTATTGGTTAGAGAGGTAGTATTTTAGGGAATCGTTTCAGAAGGGGAAAGGGAAGAAATTCTACCCATACCAGCCATTTCTACAAATTACCTCACCATCTGGTTCTCTCCCTGCTTTCCATGACCGCCCACACACTTCTCCCCCACGATGTCCCTTGGCAGAACCTGTGGCCAGAAAAATGTCTGGTCAGCTCCTTCCCTCAGAGACGTCAGTGACAGAGGCTGTCTCTGTCTATTTATAGTCTCTCGAAAGAAAATGGAGTAATAGCAAAAAAGTAAAAAACAAAACAGAACAAAAAAAAAAAAGCAAAAACTCATAACTTCTTGTCCCTTTTAAAAAGAACAAAGTTTAAAAAGCCATGCTTTTCATGCAGACTTATAACGGATATGTGGATGTGTTTTGAGTAAATATTTGTTAGACAACCTTTGAACTTTTTTTTCTTTTCATTGTAAATAAAATAAAAACTTGCTGGGGATGTAGCTGAGTTGGTAGGGTGCCTAGCATACACAAAGCCCAAGTTCAGTCCCCAGCATTGCATAAAACTATGTAGTGATAAACAGCTGGGATCACAGCTCTTCCGAGGTGGAGGCTGGAGAATCACAAGTTCAAGGTGATCCTTGGCTACCTAGTGATGGGTTAAGTAGGTATGGCCTCCATAACCTTACGTGCTTGAATGCTTGGCCCTCAGGGAGTAGCACTATTAGGAAGTGTGGCCTTGCTGGAGGAAGTGTGTAGCTGTGGAGGTGCCTTTAAGGTTATATGCTCAAGCTATGCCCTTTCACAGTCTCCTTCTGCTGCAGGCAGATCACGATGTAGAACTCTTGGCTTCTCCAGGATCATGTGTGCCTGCAGGATGCCATGCTTCCCACCATGAAGATAATGGACTAAATCTCTGAAATTAAGCCAACCCCAATTAAATGTTTTCTTTCTAAGAGTGGCCTTGGTCATGGTGTTTCCTCAAAGCAATGGAAACCCTAACTAAAGCACCACTTAAGTTGGGGGTATTTTTTTTTCCAGTTGAGGTCTCGATCTTCTCAGAGATTCTAGATTTCATCAAGTTGACAAAGAAACTAACCAGCACAGGGTGTGTATTTGTGAGAGCAAGCAGTAAGTGTAGGTACAGGAAGAGATCAGAGGCTGCAGACTCCTGGAGCTGGAGTTCCAGGCAGTTGTGAGCCACTCAACGTGGGTTCTAAACTCTGGTCTTCTGCAAGAGCAGCCAGTGCTCTTAAGCACTGAGCCATCTCTTTAGTCACAGGAGGTCTTTTGTTTGTTTGTTGTTTTGTTTTTGTCATTGCACAGCCCCACCACCACCATACTATAAGTATATGTGTGCATGTGTATATGTGCATACCACATGTTTGTAGAGGCCAAAGGACAATCTCAGATGGGTTTCCAAGGTGCCATCCACCTTGGTTTTTGAAGGTCTTTTCCCAGCTATCAGTCTTGTCTGGCTGGCCAATGCACCCCAGGGCTGCTCCAGGCTCTGCCTCTCCACCACTGACATTATGAGTGTGTGCTTTCATGCCCAAATTTTAAAAAATGGGTTTAAGGATAAGACATGGATCCCCGTGCTTACACAGAAGGCACTTTACTGACTGAGCACCTATCCAGCTACTTATTTAGTGGTAGTTCTTGGGCTGGAGAGATGGCTCAGTGGTTAAGAGCACCGGCCTCTCCTCCAGAGGACCTAGGTTCAATACCCAGGACTCACATGGCAGCTCACAACTGTCTGTAAGTCCAGTTCCAGTGGATCTGACACCTTTGCACAAACATGCACATAAAATTAAAAGGAATGAGTCACAAAAAATAATGGTAGTGCTTAACAACTGACTTGAAAAAAATGTTTGATACTTTTGAGTTACCTCTTAAAAACTGACATGAACTTTCCAGCAACAGTTGAACTTCTTGAAGGAGAAGAAATTCAGAACGTTGTTTTTAACCTGAAATGTCTTCAAAAACAACCTAAGAATAGTCCCTTTATTCACCACAGATATCATAGAAATTAGAAGTAATAGAGGCAAAGAGACCACAGTCCAGGGACACAGAACCTGAAGTTTACCACACAGCACCTGAAGTTTACCACACAGCAGAGAGCTGGAGTTGCCCGAATGATGGTGACAGTGATTGGATAGTTGCCTGGTGATTATCAGCAATGCAATTCACAGGGTGGGTGAAGAATCCAGTGGGGTGATGAGTACACACTCAGCTGATATAGAGATCATCATTGTAACTGTGTAAAAACCTCAGGTGAGGGCTCAGTGGGTAAAGGTATCTGACCTGTAAGTCTGGTGACCTGAGTTTGATCCCTAGGACCCACATGGTGGAAAGAGAATCAGCTCCTAAAAGTAGTCCATATCCCTGAGGATTTAGCTCAGTTGGTAGGGTGCTTCTGAAGCCCTTTGCCCCTTCCCTACACTGCATAAACCAGGCATGGCAGTACATGCCTGTACCCACCACCATGGAGATAGAGACAGGAGGGTCAGAAATGAGAGGTCTTCCTCTGATGTATGGCAAGATTGAGGCCAGCCTGGGATGATACATGGAAGTCTTGTCTCAAAAGACAAAGCAAATTTTAAAGTGGCATAGCAGATCAGAGTCATGTCAAAAACCGGTACCATCTAAATTGTGACGGAAAGGAAGGGATTGAGGACATGTGTAATTAGAGACATTTTAAGCTGTCTAGTGGGAGTAACAGCAAATGGTTCCGAATTTGGAATCATAGTGGGAACGCCTCAGGTGGTGAGGTTGGGATAAGAGAATGAGAAAGAATAAAGGAAGCGGACACAATGTGCACAGACATGCAGGGAAAGTATTCCAGCAGATACCTTAAAGGATAAAGCCGTTCTAGGCATAAGGCATAGTAAAATAGTGCTTCAAAGTAGCCCAGTGACTGATGTCAAGTGGGAAAGAAAAAGAGCGAGAGAGTGTGGGGAGCAGTTTTCCAATGCACAAAGAACGGGGATGGAAACAGCTTGAATACCTGCAAAAGATAAAGCACAAATTGATCCTTTCTTCCTTCCTTCCTTCCTTCCTTCCTTCCTTCCTTCCTTCCTTCCTTCCTTTTTCCTTAGGTAAAAATACTCCACTGTCATGAAGTCTCCAGGCATGCTGAAAATCATTTGAATTACTTGCCTTTAGCATGCTTGCTACCCATTTTCCCAAAACTATCTAAGCAATGCCCTGCTGTCTCATCTCTCTGGGGAAGTTCCTTTCCCAGAGGCTAATTTTGTTCTCCCTGGATCCTGCTAGACAGAAAATAAACAAGAGGGGTTACTTCAGTAAAGAGCAACTCTTGAAACCCCTCTGGCTTGAAGAGGAGGCAGAAATTTGACAACTTCAACTCTGGGCTTTTCTTTCTGGCTCTGAGCAGTGCAGTGGGGCACTTGTCCTTTTAAGTACTTTCAGATGCACAGCCTCACCTGACTTCTGACTACCAGCACAGAGAGAACTTCCTATAGCATGTGTTTTATTTACTGCTCTGTCTACATCAAACCCACACACGGTGGTATCACCCAACAAAGATTCCTGCACTGAACCAAGGGCTAATTCCCATGCTCTTCCAGTAACCCCTGTCCGCAGATGCTGAAATTAAGTAGCAGAGATTTACCTATCCATCATTTCATTCCCACTGTTGGGTAGTTGGCCAGTACTAATGGAATTGTATGTCATGTTGTCTTTATTTATAGGCCACCAAAGCACTTTGTGTGCTATAATGTATCATAACTACATCGAGCATCATCACAGCTAGATTAGAAACAGCAGTCTGTGATAAAGAGTAAGTCTTCCCGTGCAGCTCACACCCATTCTGTCCTCCTTAGCTATGGTCGCTTTTGGACCCAATTTGTCTTCTTGCTGCATCATGGAGAAGCATCCTGGTTAGTAAGTCAGAAATAACAAAAGCACATGTTCCCCCTCATACATGGGTTCTAGCCTATACTATATGCATGTAGATACAAAAGCAGGTGTAAGTGTGGTATGTATAACATTTAGGAGATCAAGAGAAGGTAATATTAGATGGTGAGAATAAGAATTTTTTTTTCTAATTTCAACTCCATCATAGCCCCCACCCCACATGGTTGAGTAATAACTATGAAACTACTGGGGAAAATGTAAAACCCTAAACAAAGCCTGACGGCTTCAGCACAGACATTCTGACTGTCTACACAGTTCACCTAGGAGGTAGAGACATGGTTCTGCAGTTAAGAGCACTTGTTGATCTTGCATAGGACACAGGTTCTGTTCCCAGCACCCATATAGAAGCAGACACCTGTCTGTAGCTCTGGTTTAAAGATTGGCCTGGAGGCACACCAGTGAGTCATTTTCTTGATTAATGTGGGAGAGCCCAGTTCATTGTGGCAAGCATTCCTGGGTCCTATAGGGAACCAGGGTGAGGAAGCCATGGGGAGTAAGCCAGTAAGACCATTCTTCCATGGTTTCTGTTCTAGTTCCTGCCTCCAGGCTCCTGCCCTGAGTGCTTGCCTTTTCCCTAGAAATGAAACTATCTAGAGGAATTAGGGGCCTCTGGGCAGAGGAAGTGTAAAAAGGGGGGAGGGGGAAGTATGGGAGGAACATGCATAGAGTATACTCACATTGTGAAAGGTTCCTGTGTAACATAATGCTGTGTACAAGGAACACATATGATGAAATGTTACAAAGCAAGTAGTTAAAAATCCAAACAGCAATGTGGATGAACTCTCAGGAATACTGTGCTAAGTGAAAGAAGCCAGATAGGAACGACTCCACATAAGACACCTAGCACCTTTTTAGAAATAAAGACAAATCTTTGGCTTTATGTCTTTGTGGCAGTGAACTTGTCATCACATCCTTCTGCTCTTTCTTCTGGGACTCTCATCACTCCTTCTCTACTGGGCACACATGTTTAAAATAAATGTGACAGAGGGGAGGGAATTCATGAACACCTCACCCCTCCTGGAGCAGCCAAAGGCAGTTAATGGTGGCTGGGAGTTGGGAAAGCACTTTGTTCACGTGGAAGCCGCTGCTAAGTGGCACATACTTCTATAAGTAGCCCTTGGCTCACCCTGTTGTAAGCAACCTCAATTAAACTCATATGGGTTTCCAAAAATAAATAAAAAGACATGCAAGTAGAGGGTCACTGGGTGGGAAGAGAAAGGGGATCAGTGGGATTGAGAGGGGACAGAAGAGGATAATGAAGAAATATGGTAAAGATATGTTATATACACATATGGTGATGTCACAATGAACCCGCTATGCATAATTCATGTATGCTAATATAATACAAATGGATGTTTGACGCTGTGCTTCCTTTTCTGTACAATTGTGTGTGTGTGTCTGTGTGTGTGTGTGTATGTGTGTGTGTGTATGGGTGGTGATAAGTGTGCCTCGGCACACGTGTGAAGCTTGGACTGCACTTTGTGGGACTCAGTTCTCTCCTACCACGTGGGTCCCAGGACTCAAACTTAGGTCATTAGAATTGGCAGCATCTGCCTTCCCCCAGAGCCATCTTGCCATCCTGAGTAGTGCTTTGGTTATATGTCCTAGCTTAAAATTCTTCATTCAAATGGTGGGGGCTGCCTCTCGATTCCTCACCCTGAGTATGGTCACTAGAGCAGACCGTGAGCTTTGTATCCGTCCCTGGGCCTCACCTCTCACCCATGCATGTACTAAGATGATACCCACTTCCTGCTCAGACCTGGGTTTCTTGTGCACAGAGCCCAACCTGAGCTTTGTCTTGGTAGAACATTAAAAGGTCTTCCTGACCCCTTTATGTCATCTCCGTGGCATGGCTTCTCTCAAGCCAGTGGTTCTCCTTGAACTTTTGCTCTATTCTTTGTGACTTTGTGAACCAAGCTCTAGGAGCCCCTGCTTTCTTAGCAGCAACATTATAAAAGAGAGAGAGAGAAAAATAAAAGAAAAAGAATAAAGAAAGGGAGAAAACAGAAAGGAAGAAAAGTAACCCAAGAATTTGGAAGTATGTGCTGCCCAATATAGTGTGTTTGGAGGCCATGGTTTATGTCCAAAAGAGCTTTGCTTGTGTGTGTGTGTGTGTGTGTGTGTGTGTGTGTGTGTGTGTGTGAGCAAGCATCTGAAAGAGGGAGAGGGAAGGAGATGGAGGGAGAGGAAGAGAGGAGGAGGTGGAGAGGAGGAGACTAGCAGTATACAGAGTTCATGTGCTCTAGGGAGCATGGTGACAGCCTCACCTCAAGTGTTGCTCCTCACCAATCACTTTGAGGCTGGGTTTCTTTGTTGAATTCTGCTTTGTGCCACGGGTTGATGGGCCCTCATGCTTCCAAGTGTTCTCCAGCTTCTGCCTCCCATCTCCTGGTGGGGAGAGTAGGATTACATGCTACTGAGTCTGACTTCACCTGTGTTATGGGAATCTGGACTCAGGCCCCCCTGCTTGTTCAGCAAGCTCTTTACCAACCAAGCCACTCCTTCAGCTCCCATTTTATTTTCTGAAGTGAGGTCTTAGTCTGTAGCCTATGGTGGCCTCGACCTTACTAGGTAGCCTAAATTGGCTTTAAATTTGAGGCAATCCCCTCAAGTTTATAGATTTATAGGTGTGAGTTACCATGTGTGATAGTTATTCCCAGTTGTCAACTTGACCACATCTGAAATGAACTACAATCCAGAAATGGTGAGCACACCTGTGATCCTGATCTTGAGGTTAGAAGACACAGGCTTTTGATCCAGATCTTGAGGCACAGTGACCATGAAAAGGTTAGGCCCAGGCAAGTGGTACAAACCTTTGATCCCAGGAGACAGAGGAAAGTAAATCTTTGAGTTCAAGGCCAGCCTGGTACAGAGCAAGTTCCAAGTAAAGAACAGCTTATGTCCAGGCATAGTGATACACACCTTTAATCTGGGCCATACCTTCTGCTGGAGGACTACATAAGGACATTGGAAGAAGGAAGGTTTACTCTTCTTCGCCTGCTTGCACTTACTTGCCAGTACATCTGCTGGAACCTGCTTCTTCAGGATGCCAGCTTATACAGAAGACCAGCTGAAACACCTAGCCTCATGGGACTGAGCAACACAGCTGCCCATTGTTGGGTTAATTGGACTGTAAGTCATTCCAATAATTTCCCTTAATATATTGAGACATTCCATAAGTTTTGTGACTCTAGAAAACCCTGACTAATACACCATACCCATACCCAAAGTGTAGAATATTGAGAAAGAATGTTTAGTACTGAGTTAATAAAGTTGATTTCAGTATTGTGGTAAAGATTGTGGTGAAAGTTAAATAGAATAATAATGAGCCTGGGGCCATCAATGGATCAGCAATTCTTTTATTTTTAAGAAGGATAAGAATAGACATGCATATTTGAAGATCTGGGTGGTAGATATGTGTTCCTACACCACTTTGTTGTTGTTGTTGTTGTTGTTGTTGTTGTTGTTGTTTTCAAGACAGGGTTTCTCTGTGCAGTCCTGGTTGTCCTGGAACTCACTCTGTAGACCAGGCTGGTCTTGAACTCAGAAATCTGCCTGCCTCTGCCTCCCAAGTGCTGGGATCAAAGGCGTGCGCCATCACTGCCTGGCCCTACGCTACTTTCTGTTCTTGCCTGAACATAATAGACTAATTCACATTTTCTGTCTTCTCCCTTTAGGCAGGACCTCATATGACCCAAACTGGTCTTGAACTTCAAGGATGACCTTGAACTACAGATCATTCTGCTTCTTCCTCTGAGTTCTGGGATTATAGACATGCATTATTATGCTCAGTGTATGCTGACTGGGATGAGACTCAAGGCCTCATTATGCTAGGTGAACACTCTGCTAAGCTACAACCCTGAACCTCTCTCATTTACTAAAAAAGTCACGATGAAAATTTGTTCCATTGCACTCTTTTGTTTGTTTGTGACTGTACCTTACTATGTAGCCCATGATAGCCCCAAACTCACTCTCTTCTATTCTCAGTCTTCAGAGGGCTGGGATTATAGGTCTGTGCCACCACATCCAGCCTGGTGTGCAAATGGTTTTGTGTTGTTATTGGGGTTTTTTTTTTTTGTCTCTGTCTCTCTCTTTCCCTCCCTTCCTCCCTCTCAGTCTCCATCCCCTCCTCTCTCTGTTTCTGCCCCCCCCTCCTTGAACTATTGATATCTTACAAAGACAGCAATAAAACAGTTTTGGAAGTGAAAGAAGACACACGAAATGTGGAGCTGAGAGATACAGATCGTATTTAACAGAACAGGAAGCAAAGCTGATTATTACAGAAGTTACAAAAACTGAAGTGAGTTTCCTAAAACATCAATAGGGGAACTAAAAGCAGCCGAGCCTGTGGTGGTGAAGGGGTGGGGGGTGTAAGTGAACTGAGTTCTCCTCTAACAGACCGGGAAGGAAGTCTTAATCAGATAACACCTCATCTCGATAAATAAAGAAGTGGCAATCGCAATTGTGTAGATGTATTGCTAGCGATAGGGAAGCAACCGCCTGGATGGATTAAACACTGTAGATGGTAAAAAGTCAGGCTCTGCTCCAAGGTTTAAGTGGAAGGAAGAGTGTGGATTGAAGACAGGAGGGAGCTGCAGTACCCTACCTTTCACAGTGAGCTCTTCAGCACCAAGCTTTTGCCGTGATGGAAACAAGGTCTCACTGTGTAACCCTGGCTAGCCTAAAAGTCACTATGTAGACCAGACTGGCCTAGAACTCACAGACAGGCACCTATCTCTGCCTCCCCAGTCCTACGATTAAAGGAATGTACCACCACACCTAGTCAAGGACATTTTTATAACCATGTGTCCATATGACTTTGACAACGGCTTGTCAAAAAAATAGATAGTGAAAACTGTAGAGTGGAAAATTAAACATTTTTTTAAAAATTTAAGAATTAAACAATTTTTAAAAACTGTAAAAGAAAAGAAGAAGGCTGGCGATATGGATCAGTAGGTAAACTGCTTTCAACACAGCATGAGTTTGATCTCCCAGAACCCATGTTTAAAAAAACAAAAACAAAAACAAAAACAAAAACAAAAACAAAAACCAGTGTTGGTCAACTGGCACTTGCTGCCAACCCGAGTTTAATCCCCAGGACACACATAGAAGAAGGAGAAAAACAGCTCCTCCAAGTTACCCCCAGACTTCCCTATATGCCCCATGGCATACAGTGCTCCCACATAATAAATAAATTAAAATGTAATAATAAGAAAAGTCAGGTGGTGCGTTGCACTCTTGCACTGGGGACATAGAGATGGGAGGATTCCTGGGGCTGGCTGGCCAGCCAGTGCCATGGAATTGGTCTACTCAGGTTTAGTGAATGACCTTGTTTCAAATGCTAAGGTGGACAGTGGCCGAGACAGAACCATCAAGGCCAGCCTCTGGCCTCTACCCGCATACACAAACATATGCGTCCTGTCTTCAATCCACACATGCACACATATGAAAAAAGGAAAAAAAAAAAAAAAAACATGAGGATGTGGTTAGTGATAGAGCCTCTGCCCAGCACATATGAGATCTGGCTCATCCCCAGCACCACAGAGGGGAATGTGTTTTTTCCTGTAGTGTAATAGGCCAATCAGACTTAAGAAACCATATCTATGCAGTATTCTGATGAAGTCACTTCTTGACCTATGTTGCATGCTGACTGACAAATTATTTACCCCTTTTCTGTAGCCTGTTACTAACCTATCTGCTTTCCTTTCTGTTTCTTTTTCACTCAATGTTTTCACTTTGCAAACGCTGTAGAGACGATTCCTCCCCAAACCTGAAGATGATGCGGTCACGTGGGGGAACACTTCTTTCTGATAGACTGTTAGGTGAAACAGGGTAGTCTTCCAGAATCAACTGGGTTTCAAGTGTGTCTGAGATAAATACACCGAGAGGGGAGTGGACACTGGGGATTGTGAAGTAACTGCTGTGTGTTAGTGTTTGCTTGGGAAATGGCAACCTGGGGGAGTCAGCTCCGGTGTGGGTCCTGGGAATTGAACTCAGGCCATCAGGTTTGGCAGCAAGCACCTTTATGCACTGAGCCATCTTCAAGCACTTTTAGTCTTTCTCACTCAGTTAATCATTCATTCATTCAGTTTATTATGACGCTGGGAATAAAACCCAGTGCCTCCTGCATCACTAGGTTAACTCTTTGTTAGCAACCTACATCCCTAGCTCCAGTCTGTCTTCTTACTCCCCCCAAAACACTCTTTCTTTTCTCACAGACTCTGAACTGTAAAACTATTCACAGTTCAATCTATTTTCTTTATAATTTGGGTTTTGTGTGACAATTAGAAAGGTCACCATCATGCTGACTCCTGGAGGACTTCTGAGACAATTTAGTGGGTAAAACTCTCAATGCACAAGCAAGAAGACCAGTGTTAGGATCTCCAGAGCCTACAAAAACAAAACAAAACAAAACAAAACCAAAAAACAAAAACAAAAAAAACACCCTATGCCCAGTATTTCAGAACCACAATCCCAGCACTCCTACAAAAAGGTGGAAAGTGGAAACAGGTGAATTCCAAGGAGCTCTCCTGCTACCCAAATCTGGCATGTATATAGGCAAACAATCCCAGCACTTGGGAGGCAGAGGCAGGTGGATTTCTGAGTTCGAGGCCAGCCTGGTCTACAGAGTGAGTTCCAGGATAGCCAGGGCTGCACAGAGAAACCCTGTCTCAAAAAAACAAAACAAACAAAAAACAAAAAACAGAAAGAAAGAAAGAAAGAAAGAAAGAAAGAAAGAAAGAAAGAAAGAAAGAAAGAAAGAAATTAATTCTCAAAGTGGGAGGCGGGGACTGACACCTTAAGTTACCTTCTGACCTCCACATGTAAACAAATGCACACACAAACATGCATGCATATACACAGGCACCCACCCACACACGCACACCCACACATGCACACTCACACCTACATTTCTGTGAATGTTCTTTACTAGCTTTGCCATTTGCTTTTGATTCTTGTTCTGGGAGTCCATCAAACCCAGGACCTCAGGTAGGCAGGCAAATGAACACACTTTAGTACTAAGCTATGCCCCTAGCCCTTTAATTTCCATGTTTATTATGATAGACATGCACTGATGTATCACACCTGTAATTCTAGCACTTTGACTGACGGCTGAGGCTGGAGGATTGACATGAGTTCAAAGTTAATACAGTCTATGGGATAATTTCCAGGCCAGATTGAGACTCTGTCTAAAAAGAAAATAAAAAGACTAAAATAAAATAAAATGACTAAAATAAAATAAAATAACCAATCTCAAATAAAATGTTTATGCTGGGGCCTGGAGAGATGGTTCAGAAGTTAAGAGCATTCGATGCTCTTCCAGAAAACCAGGTTCAAGTCCCAACACCTACGTGATAGCTCACATCTGTCTTTTAATCTAGTTTCAGGGGTTCTAACACCCTCACATGCAGGCAAAACACCAGTGTACATAAGAATTAAAAATAATAATAAAGAGGAATCTTTACAAAAGTTAGAAAGATGCTTATGCTGCTTATTAGAGTGCCGCTTGCCTGTAATCTGGGAGGCCGAGGCCGGAGGATCTCAAGCTCAAAACAGTCTGAGCTATGTAATGAGCTTTAGGCTGGTCTAGGTGATACGGAGAGACCTTGCTACTAAGTAAATAAATAAAGCCAAATGCTTGATGTTTCTGAATACTTGCTCGGTCTATGACAATCAGGTTGTTGTGAAAATTAATTGTATTTCAAGGTTTGTGGAATGCACACGGGTATGTATGCTCATGATAGTGGTCTCTTTAGCAACCCGGTCTGTCCGGATGGTTTATTGTCTACTTCTAAACAGTGCCCTGCTGTTAGCTTTTATATCTGGCAGGACAAATAGTATCTTCTTGCAAGTTCTTTTAAATAAATAATGAACAAATGCTAAGTGGTTTGCTTAAATGCACGTATCAGTTAAATTTGGAGAACCGCCCCCACCCCCACCCCCAGTCCCTTAAGTTTGATTGCTTAGTCATTTCATTTAACAGATTTTTATTGAGCAGGAAGTATATGCCAGAGATTGTTCTGGCTTCTGAATATCTAGCAGGGAGGGAAATATAAAAGTCCATGTCCGTGCAGAGCTGACTAACATTTAACATTATTCATTTCATGTTGTGTGGGGGTCTTTCACCAACCTGGAATTTGTAGAGCAGGCTAGGCTGGCTGAGAACAAGCCTTGAGTATCCTTCTGTCTCCATCTTCAGAGCACTGAGATTAGGATCACATACTACCACGCCCAGATTGTATGTGTGTGTGTGTGTGTGTGTGTGTGTGTGTGTGTGTGTGTGTGTGTAGATCCTAGGGATGGAAATAAAGTCTTTGTGTGCCAGTGATGACCTGAGTTCAATTCCTGAGAGCCACTTATTAGGAAAGAGCAGACTCAGTAGGCTGTCCTCTGACCTCCACACACTTGCCTCCTCCTCCATGTGCCTCCTCCAATTTTATAGGAAATAAATAAAACCAATTTGCAGAAGAAATAAGGTCTTTGTGCTTTCAAGGCAAGCACGTGACTTGCTGAGCCATCACCTCTGCTTCCCTGTTACACATTTTCAACATCTCAACATCTCAATATCTCTGCTTCAACCAGGAAGTAAATTTGAAGTACTATTGCAACATTCTCAGAATTGGATTTTCTATTCTCATATTTTTTTTCTTGCACATATTTTTTTAAAAAAACCTCTACAGTTTTGTTTCTCTTTTTTTATGCAAAGCCATTTTTTTCTACTTCTACATTCATCTTCTAAAAACTTTGTGAGAGAATTCCTTACTAAGCAACTTAGCACTTTGTGAACAAAACAAGTTTATGAAAACCAAGGCTACCATTAAACCCACATGTTTTCTTCAAGCATACATTAAAATGAAACATTAGTTACATATTTTGCTACTAAAATTAGTAATTAATGTCCACTTGGCATTTCTTTCTTTGGGGGAACTTACTAGAACTTCTGCTTTTTGAGTTTCAGCTAGAAGCATGTCGACTTTTATTTTGACACATGATATCAGTGATAAGTGTACCCCTCCTGTTCATCATTATCACTACATTATTGGTTTTATGAATTGAGTTGGCCTCTACGGTCTGCTTTAAAAACAACTCAAAGAGATTGGGTAATCTTGCCAAAATTGTTATTGGAGTTGTTAGGATCAGAGCCTGGCCACTGGCAGCCCTAACACGCTACGCTCAACTCACCACCCATCCTCAGGCCAGTGAAGTGGAGGCCCATCAATGGGAAGCAGAGAAAGGGGATTCACTCAATGTGGCCACATTGAGAAGATGAACAAAGAGGTCCAGAGATTCACTGCTCAAGTTCATCTTCAGGTTCTTGACATAGGTTTCGTTTTAAATAGAGGGAAAGAAGGATGCATAGCTAAACAGTCCTGGATAAGGCGTGGTCCCTCTAGTCACTGACCCATCACCACCCCAGCTCCAGTTTGTTTTTGTTTGCAAGATGATCTAACAAATTGTCAAAACAGCATGAAATCTCCTTCCAGGAGACAAGCTCCTCTTCCAGCTGGCACCAGCTCTTTCCATTCTCCCAGCATGAGAGTCCTTGAGAACTTTTAATTACTTGGGGACAAGGGATGTACACAAGTGTCTCCCTAGAATAGCCTCATTTTCTGACTATTGGAATTAGACATAACGTGGATTTGGAAATTGCAGCTATCTAATTCAGCTTTTGCTCTTGTAGGATGTATATGATCTTGGACCCACAAGTTCAGGACTCTAAACTTGGTTTCTCCATTGGTCAACTGATGAGCATAAATGAAAACCCATATCTTTGTCCATTTCTTACTGCTATAACAGAGCTCCACAAACTGGGTAATTTATAAGGAGCAGAAAGTTATCTTTTATAGTTCTGAGACTTGGAAATCCAAGATCAAGGTACCCTTAGGTTTGGCACTGGAGAGAGGACTGGATCCTTTTCTAGATGAAATCTACATGCTGTATCTCCAGAGAGCAGGGATGCTGTTCCTTATGGGGTGGGGGAACTGGAGCAGAAGACCCACTCAAGTAAGCCCTGTTATATTAATATTAATCTATTCATGAGATGAACTCCTCCTTTTATGTCCTACCTCAGAGCTGCCTTAGAGATTAAGCAGTCAACACATGAAATTGGAGAGGACAAAAAGATTCAGACTAAGGGCTGGGAATGCATCTCAGTTGGCAGAACACACCTAATATGTACAAAGACATAGGTTTAAGCCCCTGTGCCCAATAAGCCAGGAGTGATAGCTCACGCCTCTAAAGTCGTCATTCTGGAGGTGAAAGCAGAAGACCCAGAAGTTTCAGGTCATCCTCAGGCTACATAGTGAGTTGGAGGCCAGTCTAAGTTTAGAGATTAGAGAGTCAAAGGAAAAAAGAACAGAAGGGAGGGAAAGGAGGGAGGGAGGGAGAGAGGGAGGGAGGGAGGAAGGAAGGAAGGAAAGAAGAAAGGAAAGAAGAAGATTCAGATTGCAGCAACTCATTTCATTGGGTTGTGAAGAAATTAAAAGAACTAGAACATGTACTATTAGTAGCTCAATATTTGGCAATAATATCTATGAAATAAACCAATGTTGCTACCGAGCTATTTATTAAGGTCATCTGAACTGAGAACGATAGCACACACCTGTGATCCCAGCACTCAGGTGTCAGAGGCAGGAGGATTTTCAAGGTCAAGCAGGGCTATAGAGTGAAAGAAAAAGAATGAAAGATAAGAGAAAAAAAAGAAAAAGAAAATACCACCACCAACAACAAAAAAAATTGACTATGAAAAATAGTGGTTTGTTCAGTTGATGGGCTAGGAGTAGTGTTTGTGGAAATAAAAGACTGTAGAAATCGTAGAACCCTCCTGGGAAATCTGGCAAAGTGAGTGAGTCAGATCTCTTGGACACTGAAAGATGTGGGGGAACTAGAAGTGATCAACGAAGAGTCACTGTTCTGAGCAACAGACTTCCTTCCTTACTGAGTTCAGAGATCTCATAACTGGTGGCCAGACTGTGACTTCCACGCCTGTTCTTAATGAGTGTTCTGCTTTCCTGTGCACACCTCTGATCTCGGCTTTCTGGTGGTTTCTGCTCACTCATGTCCATTAGTACTTACCTCTTCCTAACCCCAAACTGCACACTATTAGCAATAAGTTCCACACCACATCTCTAGGACATGGTTCCTGTTTGTCTCTGTAGCATCTCTATTTGTATAGAGGTTCTGTGCTAAGCCATCTAATGGACAATTTTATCCATCTGAAAATTATTCACTCTTAGGTTTCTTGTATACTCTTGTATGCAAGTCAGTTAACATGAAGAAACTAGGTACTGAGGGATTTAAGAAAAAAACAACAACAATAAAAAAGGGTGGGAGAGATCATGCCATGTAGAGCACAGATCTCACAGCTAGGTGTGCTGGTACATGTCAATTCTTGCATTTGATTTTGAACTTCCCAGCTAAGAATTGCAAGTTATGCATTTGTGTTCTTTATAAATTAATAAGTCAAAGATTCTTATTATGCCCAATCTAGTCTGATGATCGATGGCCAAGGTCTTTGTTCTGTTGCTAACTCTCAACCGGGATTGCTTTAAGTCCAGGAAGTCACCACCCTCAACCTCTTGATAAGTAGCTCCTCCCCTTGAGGTCTGTTTCATTCTCATGGCCTGGAAGTGGCTCTCAGAAGCTTTGCCTTCTACTAAGGTGATGATGCCAGGGTCTCCCAGGGTCACCTCTTTTGATTAATCACAACCGGAGTCAAGCTGCATACCACTTGTGGTGGTCTGATTGAGAAATGTTCCCCATAGCCTTAGGTATTTAAACCCTTGGTTCCCAGTTGATGGTGCTTGTTAGTGGAGTCATGGAGTCATTAGGAGATGCAGTCTGGATGGAGGAAGTGATATACTGGGAGTGGCCTTTGAGAGGTCATAGCCTTGCCCACTTCCACTTTGTTCTTTTTTTTTTAATTTATTTATTTTATTCATGTTTGCAGTTGAAGATATGATCTCTTAGCTTCTTGATCTAGCTCCTTGCGGTAACCCACCTCCACTTCCACCCCGGACACTCCCCATGACTGCCCCTCTGGAAATATAAGCCAAAATAAACTATTTTTTCCCCACAAATTGTCCTGGCTATAATGTTTTATCTCATCATTGAAAAGTAACTGCCACACCATCTAACCTGCAAGTTTGGGTGGGGTAAAACACCATACATCAGAGAGGTCTTGAGGCTCTCTTAGAATTATGACTACTACAGACATGGCTCCTATCCTGGCTTGATGTCTGTTTCTGAAATAAAACACTGACTAAAAGCAACTTGGGAAAAATGATTTATTGCATCTTACAGGTTGGAGTCCATTATCAAGGGAAGCCGAGGCTGGGGAGGTCAAGAAAGGAAACTGGAGGTAGGGACTGAAGCAGAAGCCATGGAGGAATGCTGTTCGTGGGCTTGCTCCTCTTGGCTTCCTGGGCCTGCTTTCTTATATCATCTAGGACCAGCTGCCTAGGGATGGCACCACCCACGGTGGACTGAGTCCACCATTTATAAAGAACACAAACACATTACTTGCAATTCTTAGCTGGGAAGTTCAAAATCAAATGCAAGAATTGACATGTACCAGCACACCTAGCTGTGAGAACTGTGCTCTACATGTCATGATCCTCCCACATCAATCAACACTCAAGAATATGTCCATAGACTTTGCTACAGGCCAATTTGACAGAAGCATTATTTCTAATTGAAATTCCCTCTTCCCAGATGACCCTGACTTGTGTCAAATTAGAAAACAAAATAAAACAAAACAAAACAAAACAAAAACCTAATGAGCACAGACTCATCAATATCTCCGTCTTACTGACGTAGCACAATGAGGCACAATCCTACAGCTTGGAAGGCACAGAGCTGGTGTTTGGGCTCTACTCTCTACCATATTGTATATCCTTAGCAGCGTCCACTTTTCCATCAAAGTAATGTTTTTCTCTCCACTCGGGATCTGTTTTGATGATCGCCACTGATACTAATGTTCCCTATCTGCCCCTATACTGTTGACCAGTGAGGGATTTCACATAAGTAAATTCATCTAGTTTTCCAGGTAAAACAAATTCACGGGTTTTTGTTCTTGCTGTTTTGAGTTCTATGTTTTTGAGACAGGGTTTCATGTAGCCCAGGCTGCCCTCAGACTCACCAAGTAGTTGAGGATGTACTTGAACTTCTGATTCTCGTATCTATACCTTCTGAGTGGTGGGGATCACACAACATGGGTCACCATGCTGGTTTATGTAATGCTGGAGATGGCCTTGTGCATGCTTGGTAAGCACAACTTAGCAGCCCCAAGTTTTTTAGCCCGTAGCCACCAAAGGAACCAGAAAGAGCCCATCCATGTTTTTTTTTTCCTGCATTGAGATATGGACTTAATTTTATTCATTTTTTGTAAATTTTTAATATTATCATTGGTGCATATTCATTGCATGTGGTAGTAATCTATAGGACACAGTCAGACATGCATTATAGTATAAGGACATTACAGTATACAGGTATGTCATATACTTTGAGAACTTCAGCTTTTAAAATAACTGCTTTGAAAGCCCCGGGATAGTTGTCCAAGGAGACCTCAGGTTTGAAGGGCTACTTGGATCTCAAACCCAGCACTGCCTCTTGACAGGAAGTAACCTTAAGCATGCTGTGTAATTTTTTCTGAGTCTCCCTTTCCTTATCAGTCTATGGCAGAAAATGATGCCAAGGCTAGAGGTGGCAATGCCCTTGAGGTCATTGCTATATTCACAACAGGAGTTAGAAGTTACTCGGGACACATTTGTCAAGTTAATACCTTATGTGGAAACCAGAACACAGCAGCAAGTGCTTAGTAAAAGGAGGTGACCCCTGTCATTTCCCAAGCTTTCTTTTCTGACTTAATCCTCATGCTCAACTGTGATATTTGTATTTCAGTGCTCAGAAAGACATGAACTTGGAGGATGTCTAAAACCGAGTTAGGGAGGGGCCCAGTGAGGTGACTCAGCTGGTAAGAGGGACGGCTGTGGCAGTCTGAGGACCAGGAACTTTGGTGTCTGGGGCCAACCTCACATTCGCTTCTGTAATCCCAGCTCTCCTACTGTGAGATGGAAGGCAGAGATAAGAGTTAGCTTGAAGTATGCAGTGCAGCAGGGGAAACAAGAAAGGTCCTGACTCAAAATGATGTGGACGGAAGGAATCAACCCCTGAAGAACTGTCTTTGGCTTTCTCTCTCTCTCTCTCTCTCTCTCTCTCTCTCTCTCTCTCTCTCTCTCACACACACACACACACACACACACACTCACACTCACACACACACACACACACACACACACACACACACACACACACGTGTGTGTACCCAAACTAAGTGATAAACAGTTGAGAGGACTTTATATTGCCCCTACACATATTATAGTCATTCCAAGAAAAATATATCCACGTATTAATTGTTCAAATAGAAAACCACCTTTGGTGTTAATGTTCTTGTACCTGAAAGGGTTTTTTTTTTTTTTAAACATCATATGTATAATTGCACTGCCCCCTCCCCTGAGGGCATATTCCTAACACTGTCCAATTTTCCATCTAATTGATGTTTTCCCTTCCACGAAGCACAATGTTCTAAAGGGTGCAACCCACTTCTCTTGTAGAAACGTCTGTACGTCTTGTCTTCTCCAGCAGCTGCCTCGCCCTCTGTCATCCAAACCTGTTATCATGTGCAGAACCATGATGATTAATTTATTTAAGTTCTTTATCTTATCTCACTGGGGAAAAGCTCTGGTTACCACTTCTTTCTAAGGCCTGCACACACAAAGTACCATTGTATGCAGCTGGACAGTGACCTTTTAACTCTTTGCTGCCTGAAAACTTCTCTTTGGATAGCTATCGGTTCTTTGCTCGGGTCTTGGGAGATGGCTCAGTTAGTAATGTGCTTGCTACACAAACTCCTGAGCTCAGTTCCCTCAGCAAATGAGGGAAAGTCAGATATGGCTGGATGTGACTATAACCCCAGCTCAGAAAAGGCTGCGACAGAAGGATCCATGAGTTGCTCCAAGTTTAGCGAGAGAGTCTGTTTCAACAAAATAAAGAAGTGCTAGAAGAAGATACTTGTAGTCAGCCTTTAGACTCCACATGCACACAACAAACTGCACACAATGCACACATGCGTATCCCCACAGGCACATAGGAGCATGCATACTCATGCAGACAGACGTATGTATGTACACAGACAGACACACATGCAAACTCATCCAGTGTTCACATTTCTTTTCAGCCTTCACTATAAATAAGTCTCCACAATAAAATAAATTGTGGCTAAGAAGTAAGTTTCCCTTTCTGTAACAAATCCCCAATGGATGACTCCCTTTCAAGGCTCTGACCTCTGATCAAGGGTTGATGTTTTCAGGTTCTAACTTCCTTGGCCCAGTACTTAACCCTGTGCTGAACTGTACCTCGGAGGCATCGTTGCTCTATTAATTTAACTCGAGGACTTAACCTTGTAATTTGACTCAAGTACTTAACCTTGTGCTGAATTGCACCGGGGAGACTCTTGTTTCTCCTCTATGAATCTGCGTCAGGGCTTGGTTTGTTTCTCCACTCACTGTTATCTAACAAACAGATTGCTTAGTTCATTTGCAATAACAAAATCAGTACTTAAATCCAACTTTTAAGAAGATTCCAATTTTATTTTTATTTATGTAAATGTCTGCTTGCTGGTCTATACATGTACCACATGTATGCAGTGCAGACAGAGGCCAAAAGAGGGGGTTGGATCCCAGAACTGAAGCTAAGGGGGGTGGGGGGGGGAGAGAGAGAAGTATAGAAGGAAGGAAGGAAGGAAGGAAGGAAGGAAGGAAGGAAGGGGAGGAGGGAGGGGGAAGGAAGGGAGGAAGGAAGGAAGGAAGGAAAGAAAGAAAGAAAGAAAGAAAGAAAGAAAGAAAGAAAGAAAGAAAGAGAGGAAGGAAGGAAGGAAAAAAGGAAGAAAGGAAGAAAAGAGGAAAGAAGAGTATGCACAGATATGCCCTGACTCAGTCAACAAGCCTGTTATGTTGTGTTGCTTGGTACTCTTTAGATTTCAAATGCTATGCTTGAAGGAAGCATATATAAAACAATAGCCACATAGAAACAGAGAAAAGCTGTATATAGTTGGAATGTCAGCCCACAAAACTGGACTATAGATCATTTGCTCTCAGAGAGCAGGGTGAGAGCCAAGAAACTCCTTAGCCAGGATATACCCGAGAATGGTGACTCCTGGGCACATATCTCGATTTCTGGTCTAGTAACAAATCTCCAGTCATCTGTCACTCAGCAGCACTGGCAGAGAGGAAGTGTAATGCTGGGACAGGGATGCAGTGTAAAGTAGATAACAGACCATCCACTGTGCCTAGGAATGGGTGCTTCTGCTCATTCGGGAGACAGCTTCAATCTAAGGCAGCCTCAGGGTGAGCGAGCCTGACTCAGATGAGGTGGCGCTGAACTGAGGACTCACAGGAAGCTCCTTAGAAACTCCATGGCCACACTAATACCTTCCCCTACCCGCCCCCACTCTTCTAAAGTGATCACTAGGTCTGGCAAATCACGGGGCCACATAGCCAGCTCCTGCAGAGGCTCTAAAAATAGCCAGAGATCTGGAGTTTTATGCGTTGTCTCTGGTTTTCTTTCCTCCTCTCTTGTCCTCTTCCTCCTTCAATGGTTTATTTCATCTTGAATTATTTTGATGTGTCGGGGTATGTGCATATGTGTGTAGGTGCCCACTGAGGCCAGAAGAGGTCATCAGATCCCCTGGAACTGGAATTACAATGAGTTTGTGATCCTCTGTGGGTGCCAAGAATCAAAGTGGGGTCCTCTGCGTGGACTTCCAACTGCTGAATCATCCCTCCAGCTCTTGCAAGAAGTCTCTAGTCAACTTCAGCGTTGACTCCAAGTTCAGAACAGTAAAAGACATCCACACATTCACATCTACAAGACCATTCAGGCTATCAGTTAGTGATCAAACTCCTGCTGATCAAATTTCCTTGAATGTATGCCCTTGCTAGTTAAAAAAAAAAAAAAAACCTGAATGTGCACTCTAGTAGGTACTTTATAAATTCTACACATATGCTCAAAACCTGTGTGCTTCCTTTAGGAACTATGAATGGAGGTCCCACATTTCCCTGGGACAAAACCATGGATGTGTTGCAAGTGGAAGTTCGAGGCAAGAAGACCTTAACAATGGAAGGTCAAACAGTTGTCATCATCTGCTGCCATCACCTGCTATGGCTGCCTGGTGCACCAGGTGTGGATTGCTTATAAAAGGACTGCCTGCCACCCTAGCTGTGTCTCTGTCTCTGTCTATCACTCTGTCTCTGTCGCTCTGTCTCTGTCTTTCTCTATCTCTGTCTCTGTCTGTCTGTCTCTCTCTCTCTCTTTCTGCACTTAGAGCCCTGTTTCTCTCTGTTTTTGCCCATCCTCCCCTGCCCCCAAGCTCTGCCCTCATGGCTTACTAGCTGCCTCTATCCTTTCCGGAGTCCTACTCCTCTCTCTTTTCCAAGTAATCCCCCCTTTATACCAGATCTGTTGCATGGCTAAGTACTCAGAGACATCTCTTGGCATGTCCCTGCCAGGTACTCCCTTGCCACATTATATTTCATAGCCATCTTACCGCTTGCTTACCCCTGACACTCAAGCTCTCAGCTCCTATCACCAAGCAGCTGCTATAAAGAGCACAGTCTTTCTCTGTGGAACAATTACAGGCTATTTCCTCCCATGCCATTTTTTTTTCTAAAGATGTACCACTTTCAGAACAGTGCTATTATTTACTACACTTTTTGTTTTAAAGGCAAGGTTTTTATAGCCAAGGCTGCCTCATCTCACTCTGTAGCTGAGGATGACCTTGAATTTCTAATCCTCCTGCCTGCCTTTCCCCAGTGCTAGGATTACAGGGTGAGGCACCGTCCCTAACTCATGCTGTGCTGAGGATGGAACCCAGGGCTTTGCTCATGCTCACCAAGCACTCTGCCAGCTTAGCCACGTTCCTAGCCCTGCTTTATGTAACATTTAAATGTGTGTATGTGTTTCTGTGGGTGTGGGAGATGTGGGGACAAGAGTACATGGTGCCCACATGGCATTCAGAGGACAACCTCGTGTGTCAGTCCTCGGGTACTTTGTAACTTTTGTTTGGGACAGGCCCTTTCATTGGCCTGGAGTTCCACCATGCTGGCAAAGTAGCTAGCCCTCTAGCTTCCAGACATCTGCTGATCTCTCTCTGCCAATCGTCTTGTAACGCTGGGCTTACAGGCCAACACCACTGAGTCTGGGTCCTGAGAATTGAATCCAGCTCCTCGGGATTTTGAGGCAAGCACCTCACCAGCTGAGCTGATTCCAAAGCCCTAAGAGTTTTTAAATTTTATCATCTTCCAGATAAAGGCTTTGGGAAGATATCTTGTAGTATTTGCTTCTGATAATATTTATGAGTGATTTCCTAGGGGCTGGAGAGATGGCTCAGCAGTTAAGATTACTGACTGCTCTCCTTCCAAAGGTCCCAGGTTTGATTCCAGCACCCACACAGTGACTTACAACCATCTGTAACTGCAGCCTGAGTCCCTCTTCTGGCCTCCATGAACACTATGTACATGTGGGAAAAAATGAAATTAAAAGGGTGATTTTCTAGAACTAAGATAGGAAGCTTTGGTTTAGGAACCGGGCCTGTTAGCTGTGAGCTCAACTGTAGAGGAATCAGGGTGGCTTGATGAACAGGGACACATCCAGTGTCAGAGCCATCACCACATACAAACCCTGTTTCCTAGAAAGGATACTTCAATGTCCCTCCAGGAGTGTGAACATATCCTGAGCCCACGGATGGGAAAGGCAGAGAGGGCTCAAACCTGGGCTTGGGCTTTCTCAGCAGTGAATCTGTGTAGATTAATTTCATCTGTTTTTTAGTACAGATCTCTCAATTTCAATGGTTTTCTTGTGTCCAGTCATCATTTTTCTCCAATTCTGGGAATAAACCACTACTCTTTTGCCAAATTAAAAAGGAGGCACTCCCCTGGGTGTCATATGGATAAGGAGAGATATCTAGATGCCTCTTTCTACAGAAGGCTCTGTAGAGCTGCAGTGTTAGAATCCAGAGAGAGCTCAGGCTTGGTAGCAGCCCTCCCCCCATCCATAGACCCTGCATGTGTCAATGTCATTAGTGAGTCCCAAAGAGATGAGAATGAAAATCCAGTTCAGATTGACTCCATCGGCCTGGATCAGACTTCGGGGAGTCTAATGCCAAGCAGTTCATCCTCAACATATTTAGAGCACAGTACAATTTGGGAAGAGGTTTCCAGATAAAAATCATTCCAAATCCAGGCGCACAATAAAACTTAAGGTGTGACTGCAGAGAAACGTTTTTACATGTGACCAAGGGGTGGGGATGGGGGAGTGTTTCTGTAGCTTAGTCTCTTGCCAAGATGGCAGAGAGGTCAGCAGGCTATAAGTACATGTGACATCCCCTTTAAGGATAGGTTACACTCTAGGGAGGGAAGAGTCTGGGATAACCACTCTGGGGGATATTGGGAGGTCCATCTCTCCAGCAAAAGGTTGGTGAGGTCTACCTCTGTAGATAGCAAATAGGTCACCAGGTTGTTAAGAAAATCCACTCCCAGCCTTCTGGGCAGGAAAACAAATATTTTATCTCCTCCACTAAGAAGAGGCCCTGTGTGTTTAACATTCCTGGTTTCCCTAGTGATCTGTATGTAGGTGAAAGGACCTTTGTCCTCTCATCAGGCCCATACTGAGACACTGTCTGAATTTGTTACTAACAGACTCCCAGGTGCCAGGATCTCTTGCATGGAGATGTGAGTTTATGTCATCATAGTTTCCTAGCTTTCAGATGGTCTTCTATATTTATGACATCCAATGCCTAGAATATCTGTCAATTGAGTAGTTTAAATGGGGTTTCCCAAAATTGAGAAGATAAACATGCCTATATAATCTCCCATTTTAACACAGCTCTTGCCTTTCATTTTCTATTTATGTGGAGTATGTTAATGACTTCATAATTGAATCTAACTTATAATTTATTTGTTATTTGATATTTGATACATCTAAAACTGAACAGATGGCCACATTTACAATGGTCCTAAAATAACTCTTTGCAGAGCTGGAGAGACTGCTCAGTGGCTAAGGGTGCTGGCTGTGCAGTCGTGAGGATCGGAGTCCACATCCAGCTGCTGCATAACAAGCCAGATGTTCAGTGTGCACCTGGAGCTCCAGGGACAGAGACAGGAGCCTGATTGGAGTTGGATGGCTTCCAGCCCAGCAGAGACAGTGTTAGCTTGGGTTCAGGGAGCGACTCCACCCCAGAAGAATAGGCAGATAGGAACAGAAAAGGACACCTGATGCCCTTTTCTGAGCTCTAAGCACACCCACACCCACACACCCGCACCCGCACACGCACACGCACACACACACACACACACACACACACACACACACACACAAAGAGTAGCTGTGGAGGCAATTCAATACTGACCCATGGAGAGAGAGGCACATAATCATAAGACTGGATTAACATGCCTGGGAAGATTCCTTGCAAGCATCTCTGTGCTCTTGCTAAAATGCAAATTGCATACCAGCCTTAATAAGAAAATTCTTCGGCTTGCACTGACTTGTGGGAGAGGCTTAGTCATGCATAATCTCACACTCAGATCCACCAAGGTAAGGAACACTACAGAACTAGCCAATTACAGTTTTAATTCCACACGCAGTGCAAAGCTGGAAACACAGGTGCTCACAAATCATTATCAAGTTAATCATCTTCCCCCACTGCACGGAAAACTTAGTATGGGCTTCTGAAAACCAGTTACTCTAGCAGTCTGTTTAACTAATTAGATAAAATCACACCTCAGGTAGGTGCTTATGATCCTGTAAGTCAGTGTTACTCTGTAAAGCAGCGGATTTTCCCAGAGTTCTACTTTTCTGTAGCCTTTTTTTGGGGGAGGGGGGAGGTGGTGTTGGGGGAAGCCTGGCTTCTACACCCAGAAGGAGCCCTAACAACACAATGGTGCACTGTAATGCTGCTAAGGTAAAATAACGAAGGAGGTGCCTGTTGTTGGCATTTCTAGCTCCATCTGAAGGATCGCCTTGTGGTCTGTCTGATTCTGCAAGCTCTCTGGACTAATAAGAAGGGCGAGGGCATTGTAGGTCGGTGATCTACAGAAGGAGGCGCATAGGATGAAAAGTCCAGAGAGGGGCTTCACTGCCTCAGGAACGTGAGTTCTCTCTGGCAGCCATGCTGGGTGAGGAGAATCAGCTGCTCTGGATACAAAAACAAAGGAACCAAAGGTAACTACATATGACAGGTGTGCTCACTTGCTTCCCTGCAAATAACCTTTGACTGTGTGTGCCTTAAAATTTTTCTCCGGGCCCTAAATATACACATTTCTTTTTTCTTTGGAGATAGGGTATCATGTAGCCCAGGCTAGCCTCGAATTTGCTATGCCACTAAGGATGACTTTGAACTTCGGATCCTCCTGCCTTGACACCCTGAGTGCTGAGGTTACATGTGTGTGTCACTATGTCTGGTGCCCTGGCTAGCTTTATGTCAACTTGAGGCAAGCAAGAGTCACCTGAGATGAGGAAACCTCAATTGGGAAAATGCCTCTATTAGACTGTACTGTTGGCAAGCCTGTAAGACATTTTCTTAATTACTTATTGATGGGGGAGGGCCTAGCTCTCCGCGGGTGGTGCCATCCCTGGGCTGGTGATCCTGGGTTCCATAAGAGAGCAGGCTGAGCAAACCATGAGGAGCAAGCCAGTAAGCAGTATTCTCCTCTAAGGCCTCCACATTAGCCACTGTCCCCAGGTTCCTGCCCAGTCTGAGTTTCTGCTTTAGCTTCCCTCCGTGTATATGTAAATAAGCCAAATAAACTCTTTCTTCTTTAAGTTTGTTTTGGTCATGTGGGGAGCGGGTGTGGCGGCAGTCCCAAAGGCGCCAGGGACTGCAGCTAAGTCATATGACTTGCACCTGACTTCCTCATATAAGACACAAACATCTTGAGTGCTGCGCAGGTGTACCAGGATACAGGTGAATCCAATTTGGTGGAGATTTGCCCCTGCTGCCCTGATTAGCTGAAGCCTCGTGACTGGCGAGGGGGCATGGCCTGCAGTGCGTGGATGAGAGAGAGTATAAAAGGAGTGAGAGGCCCAGGGTTCGGGGGAGATATATAAACAAGGGAGATATAAAAACAAGGGAGATATAAACAGGGGAGATATAAACAAGGGAGATATATGGAGAAAGAAGAAACAGGACTGAATAAATGTGTGCAGAAGGATCCTGTAGCAGCGTCGTTCTTCCTGGCCTGTTGAGTGCGCGCAACAGTTGGTGCTGAAACCCGGGAAAAGAAACATCTTCAGGCACGAGCGAAGACCCCCTGCTACAGGGAGGATTCAGAACTGCATCACGGGGAAGGAGTGGTTAATAAAAGTTCCTGTAAAACAGACTGTTGAGAAGGATCTGGCGTGGATTCAGAACTCTTCAGCTGGGGAAAGGTACTGATGAAGAGAAAGAAGAGAGATGAAGACTGAATAAACTGCTGTTAGAAGGACTGGTGGTCGCATCGTTCTTGCTGGTCGAGAGCAGGCGCGACAATTGGTGGCCCGTACGGGGAACTGACTCCCCCACCGAGTTCAGAACTTTCAGCAGTCAGTGGTTGCCGGCAGGGTAAGTTCATGGTGAGTGAAACTTGCGACCCCAGGAGTTTGGGAAGGACCTCGGATAAAATAGAGGTGAGCATAAAGTTGCCAGGAAGTAGGCACAAAGTAACCCAGGAGTTTGGGAAGGACCTTGGATAAAATAGAGGTGAGCATAAAGTTGCCAGGAAGTAGGCACAAAGTAACCCAGGAGTTTGGGAAGGACCTCGGATAAAATAGAGGCGAATATAAAGTTGCTAGGAAGCAGGCAGGCTTTGGGACAAGTTAAGGTTCCTGGTTTTGGGACAAGTTAAGGTTCCCAGTTTGGGGACAAGTTAAGGAACTATGATAACCTCAGTGTAGTGATCAATAGATCCTCGCTGTGTAGTTATGCTTTTTTCTCCCATTGACCCTTTGTGGGTAGGTCTGATAGTTTTGGTCTTGTTTGTTCTGATATATGGACTCTGTTACTGTTTGAAACTGTGTGTAGAGGCAGTCAAGACAGGTCAGAAAATCCTTATAGAGCAACAAGAAAGTATGTCGGAAAAGGAGAAGGGCTTAAAAAGAAAAAGGAAAAAGAAAGAAGACACAGTAAAATCAGGTGAACAGAAAGGACGAAACAAAAGAGCCGAGGCGGAGGAGGAAGGCGAATTAGCTTCTATGCCTCCTCCCTATGCCTCCTCAGCATCCACCTGTAGGTGGACCTTCTGTCCGGAGATTTGGAGAGGATCAACCAGATCAGGTGTTGACGTGGGCGAGAGGGTCTGTTTGTGTGTTTCCACAGGACCAGACGGAACCTCTTTGGGTGCTGGAGAGGTTGGTGAGACGCTGCAAGAATGAGGCTCCTGATCCAGTTGCCCCTGTGGATGTGGTGGATATTCCCACAAGCACAAACAATGGAGCCGAGATGGGAGATCCTTTCGGTATTCCAGAAGCCGATACCAGCTCGACATGACGTTCAAATTTTTCCATGCCTTTTTGATCCCTGAATTCCCCTTAAAGAGATAGCCCCTCTGGCTATCTATCCCTTGCTTCAGGGAAGATGAGTGGGGATGAGAGCCCTGGGATGTATGCTTGTTATAGTGTGTGTGTGTTTTGTGTTGGGCACATGTGTTAGGTGCAGAGTGTGCAGGCCCGCACTTTCGCCATGGTAGCGTAGGCTTTTGCTGCAGTGGAGGCGGGACAATCTCCTCAGATTCGGTTTGCCGCTCTAAAAGAAATTATGCTGCGTTATGCCGTGGGGTGCGAGGCTAAGCACTGCACAGAGGATAGCTGCTGTTGGCATCCTGTGGAAGGCATGTCTGATTGCATGAAGGTTCAGTGTCCTAGTTCCCTTCCCCCAGGAAAAACGACACGGGAGCTGGCCAAGACCTCTCTGGGTGATGAGCCTAAGGGATGGTTTTGTGTAGGGCCCCTATGCTTGCACACTGGGGATCAGACCTCTACCTTCACCCATGAGGCTTGCTTGCAGCAATTAAGATCTGGCCATAGGTTAAGTAACATCCTGGCCTTTTGATGCACCTGCCACAAGCAAAACACAATCTCCCCAGGAGTGGCTTGGCATGATTGAGAGGTAGTCAGTGATAAGACTCCCTGGGCATGTCACCAACCTAAGACAGGGATCAAACCAATGCTGTTTGTCTCCCAAGGACGGGTAAGGGGCATGGCTGCGGGGGGCTATCTACAGACATTCTCTCTGCCAAAAAAGAAAAAAGGGGGAATTGTGGGGAGCGGGTGTGGCGGCAGTCCCAAAGGCGCCAGGGACTGCAGCTAAGTCATATGACTTGCACCTGACTTCCTCATATAAGACACAAACATCTTGAGTGCTGCGCAGGTGTACCAGGATACAGGTGAATCCAATTTGGTGGAGATTTGCCCCTGCTGCCCTGATTAGCTGAAGCCTCGTGACTGGCGAGGGGGCATGGCCTGCAGTGCGTGGATGAGAGAGAGTATAAAAGGAGTGAGAGGCCCAGGGTTCGGGGGAGATATATAAACAAGGGAGATATAAAAACAAGGGAGATATAAAAACAAGGGAGATATAAACAGGGGAGATATAAACAAGGGAGATATATGGAGAAAGAAGAAACAGGACTGAATAAATGTGTGCAGAAGGATCCTGTAGCAGCGTCGTTCTTCCTGGCCTGTTGAGTGCGCGCAACAGCATTTCATCTCAGCTAAAGCAACCCTAACTCACATCCCTGGGGACTGAACACAGAGCCTCAAAGTATTTATCAATCAAGTTATATCCCAGTCCAGAGTAGAATGCATGATGAAAAGACAGGCCAATGTGGAAAATTCCTTAGAAATTCCAAGCTCTTGGGAGGCTGACTGGAGATTTTTATTTCAAAGCCAGCATGAGCTATATAGTAAAATATTGATGACAATGACAATGACAAAAGCAACAACAATGGCTAACACCACCACCACCACAACAACCACAACAGAGAAGGCAGAGAAGGAGGAGGGGGAGGGGGTAGGAAAAGGAGGGAGGAAGGGGAGGAGGGGGAGGAGAAAGACATCCTCGGTTAAGGATTTCCTAGGCTTAACTTACAGAACAATTCCTACAAAAGGACCTCCAACAGGAAGTCTTGTTTCTCACCTCAAACCTCAACATGCTTTCTTTAACTACATCTTAACTGGCCCTAATAACAGCATCTATTGAATGTTATGTAGATACTGCCTTATATGTATAACTGTGGTCACAACAATCCAACAGAAACACCATTCTTTTTTTCTTTAATTTTTGTGTGGTGTGAGTGCAAGGCCCATGTGTGTTATGGTGCACATGGTGGAGGGCCAGGACAGCCTCAGTGTTCACCAGGCTAGCCCGCCCATGTGCTTCCAGGGGCTCTCCTGTTTTCACCTTCTGTCTTCCAGCAGGAGTGCTGGGATTACAGACATGCGCTACTGCATCTTTCTTCCTAGTTCTGTCTTTGGGTTCTGAGGATCTGATTCCAGGTTCTCTCTGAGAGCAGCAAGTGCTTTGAACTGCTTAGCCATCTCCACCCACCCCCATCAACCACTTTCAAATATTGACTCCATATAGGCAAAATAGCTGTTTCAATAAAAGAAATTCATCTCCATGGTGTGTATAACACCATGAGCAAACAAAATCGTGCAGCCGCACATATACATGCAAACCTCTTTGCATGTGCACACACACACACACACACACACAAATATATGTGTACTATAACTGATATAACTTAAATACACTTAGAAAATTTATATAAAATTTCAAGGGTTAATATTGAGAAATAAGGAACAACACAACCTATGTATCAACATTTTGGGTGGAATATTCCTTACAGAGAATTTTAATTTGATTTGATTTGTGATGATGATGATGATGGTGTGTGTGTGTCTCTGTGACATGCCATGGCATGTATGAGGAAGTCAGAGGACTCCAGAAAGAGTTGGCTTTCTTCTCCTACCATGTGGGTTAGGATCAAATTCAAGCTTGACAACAGACACTTTTACCTACCAGCCTTTCTTTCTTTCCTTTTTTTTTTCTCAAGACAGGGTTTCTCTGTATAGCCCTGGCTATCCTGGAACTCACTTTGTAGACCAGGCTGGCTTTGAACTCAGAAATCCTCCTGTCTCTGCCTCCCGAGTGCTGGGATTAAAGGTGTGCACCACTACACCCGGCCTTATGAGCCTTTCTTACTGAAAAATTTGTAAGACAAAACTAAACTCTGATTATTTTTACCCTTTTTTCTGGTTTAGATATTTTATAATATATGTGTTATATATTCTATATGATACAGACATAATATATAACACATACACACATACATAATATTCATATTCATAATATATGTATTATATATATATATATATATATATATATATATATATTGCTCAGTGTTTTGACTTTTTCTTTTCACCAATTCTGTATCATTCCTTGATTTTTTAAAAAGTGCCCAGAGCTTCACTAGGCACCTCTGTGTTGTCCTTAGAAACAACCCTGTGTGCCTCTTAGTGTTACGTTGGTAGATAACACTCTGTAGCTCCGACTTCTCTACTGACCTCCCTTCCTAGGTTTTCTAACTTACATTTTAGTGTGCCAATGTTAATGTGGCCCAGAGCTAATTTTACCATGCCTCACTCTGCTCAGTAGAGTCTGTTGCTCCTAACTCACCCTGCACCATAGATTTCTCAGACAAGGATCTTTGAAAACTCAGACCCTCTGGCGAGTGGCTGTTTCCTTCACAGTGGTGGCCTTTGCTCTGATTACAGAGCCTGAGGAGGACCAGGTGTGCAGGCAACAGGAGTAATGGCAGTCAGCAAACTCTTCATAAATAACTGTGCGACTTTGACCTCTAAGCCCACAGTCCTTCCAGCCACTTAGCCCTGCAACATTCTCCCAATCAATTGACTTCCTTCTGTTTCTGATGTGACTAATTCTTTTGGCTCCTAACAAAGCACGGCAGCAGGAAGCCAGTGGATTTGACAGTTAAACTGTAACTAATCCCATGAAGGTGTGAGGAAGCCTGTATGAGAGGTGAAATACTTTCCACTGAACAAGAACAAACAGAGTGTGTGTGTGTATAGTATGACTCTGTGTATGTGGTGTGGTGTGGTATGGTGTGGTGTGTATGTATATATGTATGTGTGTGGTGTGTATGTTTCTGTATGTGGGATGTGTTTATATACATAATCTGTAAGTGTAGTGTAGGGTGTGTGTATCTGTGTATCATCTCTGTGGTGTACAATTCATTATGGGACTTACTGATGAAAGGCTGTTCTAGTTAACAAGAAGGCCAATTGGATCTCCACAATTTGAGCCAAAAAGATATATATATATATCAGGACAAAAGTGGGTTCCTCTTAGCTGACTGTACATGTCTTGTCTTGAGCTACCATCAGAACCAGGCCTCGTGGCAAAGCTCCACACACCACTGGAATACCTCCATCCATTTGATGGGGAAAGACACAGAAAAAAATTCAGAGTTATTCTGGGTAGCCATGATGCTCAAAATTCAGGGTGGCAACACTTTGGTCAAAGGAGCACATGGAAATGCTGTTGACTAGGTATAGTGCTTGAAGCCAGAACAAAGGCTACACGCCATTTTCAAAATAAAAGACACAGTAGTACTATAAATCTATCCAAGAATCTATGCCAGCTGAGAAGATCTAAATTTGTGTGTCTAAACCAGTGGAATACAGGAATGCAGTTCCTACAGCCCATAAGAAGAGTTTCTTCATGTAGTGGACGGTGGTTAGCACAGAAACTCACAACTGGAGAAATTGCAGGGACTAAATGTCTGTGGAATGTACAGCTATAAACAGGACATCACCTCACACCTCCTACCTCTAAGGCACAGGGGCCATCACTGAAGAGGGGGAGCAAAGATAGGAAGAACCAGAGGTCAGGGAGGACCAAAGTTAAACGGTGACGTCAGGACATGACAAAACTGCTGCACTTGTGAGCAAAAGGAGCTGAGGTCATCTGCACAAAATCAAACTAGTCACCATTCCAGCTTTGAAGGAGGAGTGGCCTCACCCCTAGCTGAGGAACTATTGATGGGCGATGGCTTCTGGGGGGTCAAGAGTTAATTTTCTATAAGGGCATGGCCCATGATAAGTTGTTCACACTCTTGTCCATGGCCCTACCAATGAACACATGGGCAGCACAAATTAAACTTGAGTATTAAAAAAAGGGCACAATATTGTGAATGGGGTGTGAAATAGATCTGGGAGGATTTAGGGAGAGTCTGACAAGTGAATGTGTTCAGAACACATTGTACACAAATATATTAAAAATACGAACAGAAGAAGGAAAAAGGCAGGCTAAGGAATTTCTAGTAGATAGTTGTGAAGGAAGCTGGAACTGTGTGCCTGCCAGCATCTTTTCACTCATATACTCCTATATTCAGGACTTGAGCCATTGAGATTCAGCCTCAGACCTACCATGCACTTCTACATTCTCACATCGCTGAGGTGGACACAGTCACATGTCCCTTTCTTGGTGACAAAGATGGCACAAGGGTTGGCTGTACCTATCACTTGTCCAGTGAATGAACTAGATTCTTCGAGAAGTGAAGGAGAAGCAGAGGTCAGAAGGAAGTCCAAAGCGTTTGTGAAGCGGTGGAGATTCAACAGATGGCCTGGATGCCACAGCTCTCTTATCTCTGTGTGCTGGAGTCTTGAGCCAGCTGACAGGCAAGAATTCCAACATGATTAAATTCTGCTATGGGGCGGTAGTGAAACATGTCTTTAACTCCCAACCCTTGAGGGGCAGAGGAAGGTGGATCTCTGGGAGTTCAAGGCCAGCCTAGTTTGCAGAGTTAGTTTCAGGACAGCCAAGGCTACATAAAAAAATCAAACCAAAATAACAACAACAAAACCCAAACCTGTCTTGGAAAAAAAAAATCTGCTATGAAGGTTGCCTATTGTTCTAGTTTGCTGTCTGTTGCTGTGATAAATACCATGGCTGAAAACATCTTGGAAAATGGGGTTTGTTTCATATTACAGGTGAGGTGGTTCATTGTCAGGTCAGGAACAGATAGTGGGAACTGGAGCAGAGACCCTGAAGTCACTGCTTCCTGCCTTCCACCCAGGCTCCAGTTCACACACCTTCCTTCTACAGCTCGGGACCACCTGTCCAGGAACCATACTGTTCACAATGGGCTGGGTTCTCCTACATCGACTGGCAATCAAGAAAACAGCCCACAGACCTGTCCACAGGTTAATCTGATGGGGGCTTCCTCTTTCCAGGTGTGTCAAGTTGACAACCCAAATTAGCTAATTAGTTCTTGTCAAGGACTGAAGTTTGGTTCCCAGCACCCCGCATTATATGGCTCACAATGGCCTCTAACTCTACATATGGGGCTCTGACACTCTCTTGTGGATGCCATGGGCACTGCACAGGAAGCAGTCCCTACTCCCCCATATAAAAACAAGAAAGAATGTTAAGATATCAATGAGCCAGACTAAAGGCCTAAATGTATTTAGCCTTTGAGCAAGGCCCAGATATGAGCCTGCCTCCTTTTTCTCATTTTGACCTCTTCTTCCTCCTCTCCTCCTTCTTCTGGACCAACCATAATTTATCGGCAGATCATTTAGACACATGATGATTAGTCCATTAACTACATCTCCTTGCCTCTTTCTGCCGAGAGTCCTGCCTGCCAGAAGTCACAAGGTTCCTTGTCTTGTTTGTTGCAGTGGTAAAATACTTCTAACTTGGAGGCGGAAAGCCAAAATAGCTTACAGGTCACATCTTTGTGGGAAGTTAGAGTAGGAGCTCAAGTTAAGAACTTGAAGCAGAAACTATGGAAGAGTATTTACTGTTGCTACTTCACCAAGGCTCATGCTTAGCTAGCTCTTGTAGTCTTAGACCCCCTGCTTAGGGAATGGTGCTGCCCACAGTGGTAGAGACCTTACTACATCAATTAGCAATCACAACAATCGGAGACAGGTCACAGGCCAATATGATTCTGATAATCCTTTCATTGAAGTGCCGGATGATTCCAGGCTATGTCAAGTGGAGTTAAAGCTAACTAGGACAGCCTGGTACCCCCTTTCATGGTGAAATGTTCTAAGACTGAGAAAAAACAAAAACAAAAACAAAAACAAAAACAAAAACAACCAGTGGGGTGATTTGACTCTCCAGGTAAAGGTGCTTGCTGCCAAGGTTGACCTGGATTTGATCCCCCGAAACCATTTGTGGAAGGAGATAATTGTTTCCTGCAGGTTGTCCTCTAATTTTTATATGTCTACCCTCCCACATGAATTAATAAATAAGTGAATAAATAAATACAATTAAAACTGTTAGTGGCGGAAAAGATACCTCAGTGGTTAAGAGCGTGTACTGCTCTTGCAGGGGACCTGGCTTTGGTTTCTAATACCTCTATAGCAACTTGTAACCATCTTTAAATACAGGTCCAGGGCATCTAGTGCTCTTTCCTGGCCTTCATACACACTAGGTGTGCACACATGGTGCATATACATACATCTCACACACATAAAATGTTTTAAATCTTAAAAAGTTTTTAAAGAGAGTCCCAGTAGCCCTTTTGTCCTGGTATTTAACAAAGGTACCACTTCTGAATTCCCTGTGTCCCCAGCCCAGCCTTGGTCAGTGTGTCTTATAGGGCTTAGTCAGGGATGTTCTCTGCTTTAAAAACAAGAACAAAAACGGTTCTGATCACCCTTGCTACCCATGCACTAAGCTTTGCAATAGGACACCTGGGTCAGAGCTCTGCTTTAGAGTCCTCCTCCCTTCATGAGTCCCAGTTCACATGGGAATTTCCTAGCTCTCTCAGATTTCTACCCTTGACTTTCTTTAGGCCCAAGAACACTGAGTCCAGGGTGGGCTACCAGAAAACTAAGGTAGCTTGCACTTCACCTTTTATTTACAGGTTTTTTTCTCCAAAAATGTATATTCAACATCTATTCATAATTTTTCATATTTTCTCAGAGAAATCTGCCCATCCCTGAGAAGAAGGCTCAGTTGGTAAAGGGCTTGGCTTAGAAGCACAAAGACCTGAGTTCAATCGCTAGAACTCAATTCACATAAAATAAAGCCAAGCATGGTGGGACACATTTAGAATCCCAGCACTGGAAAGGTAGAGGCAAGAGA
This sequence comes from Mus musculus, assembly GCF_000001635.26. Classification (NCBI taxonomy): domain Eukaryota; kingdom Metazoa; phylum Chordata; class Mammalia; order Rodentia; family Muridae; genus Mus; species Mus musculus. Next base: position 125,493,684 of record NC_000067.6, read on the forward strand.
ATCCCTGGGATGCACTAGCCAGACAGCCTAGCTAAATTGCCAATGCTTAGATCAGTGAGAGACTCTATCTTAAAAAAGAAAATAATAGAGTGCAATTGAGGAAAACATCCAATCTGGCCTCCCCACTTGACATGTGCACACAGACTGTCAATGTTTAGTGTGTTAATGGGGTCCCAAGTGAGGGTCACATTAACCAGAACACAGGGGATACTGTCACAGCCATGCACGGTTTATTGAATATTCCAGCATCTTTTATACAGAAAGCCGTATAAAGATTTTCCCACAGATTTTAGTTTACACCAGGTGCTGTTTTCCCTACCAATAGCTTCAAAGTGACCCAAACCTCCTTGCAGACTGAGAAATCTGTCAGCAGTCTTATAGAACATAAACCTTCATGCATACATACACACAAACATTCGTGCAGGTACACACACAAAGACAGTGCATGAGTGTGCTTGTATATGATCTTATTTTAAATGCATCTATTTTTATTTTATAGGTACATATATATTTATACAAGTGTAGATATGTTTGTATATACACAACACTAAGCGGTGACATGTGTCCATCTTTACAAATATAGATTAGCTCTGAAGAATGTTGAGAAGAGACTAAGTTACTGGAAGACAGAGACTTCCCTTAGTATACGTGTGTGTATGTGTGTATGTATGTTTGCTTATATGTGTGCATGTGTAATAAATGAGTTTGTGTGTGTGTTCATGTGTATATATGTATGTATATACATATACATACATATACGGATATGTATACACACACACACACACACACACACACACACACACACACATATATAGTATTTGTAGTGTGTTTGTGAATACCTGTATGCCTGGGTGTGGTATGTATGTTTATGTATGTATGTATGTATGTAGTGTGTATGTTTATGTATGTGTTGTATGTGTGTGTTTGTATAAGTATGTATGTATGTGTATATGTCTGTCCATATGTGTATATTTATTTGTATGTGTGCATGTTTTGTGTACCATGCAGGCATTACCTATCTGAAACATAAATCGAATTGAAGACAATGCATTGAGTTGGACTATTCAAAATCAGTGGGAGAACGTGAACATTTGTTTGACATGAGTGCCAGCAGATGGAGAGGGAGCTTGTGACGAACAATTTCCCAAATATAGATATAATGTGATTTTTAAAAATTCTTCCAAAGGCAGAAGAACCACGGGCAGGAAATTGGAGAAGATCAGACAAATGTGAAATGTTCAGAAATCGGCTTCCATCTTAAAGGTTATCTTTTTCAGAGTTAGTGCCTTCCGGTGTAGCTCAGACTGACCCCAAACTCACGATCCTCTGCCTCAGCCTCCCAAGTGTGAGGATTAGAGATTTGTCAGGATGCATCTCTTTAAAGTTGTCTTTTATAGTTGTTTCTTTATGACATGTAATAATTTGTATGGAGGCCGGGCATATTCCGAGGCAGGGCACATGTCAAGACACATTGAAGTCAGATTGTGAGATTTTCTCTTCCACCATGCCGTGGCCTGAGGCTTGAACTCAGATTATTAGGTTCCCTGGTTAAGTGTTTTTACCTTCTGAGCCATCTCACTAGCCTGAAGTTTACCTTTCTGTGGAGTGAGAGCAACGTCAAGATTAATTACTTTGGTAAAACTTGAGGCTGTAACTCCCCTTAAATTTGACTTAGTGTCTTCTGTTGGGGGATGTTATGTGCACTGTGTTTTCAGTGGCTGATTTCTGAACCCAATCTTGCAGTCTGGACTTTGGTATTATTATGAAGCAGTTCCTGACTCCATCATCTCCTATTGGTCAAACAAAGAGCTGAACAGCCAATAGCTGGGCAGGAGAGCAAAAGGCGGGACTTCTGTGCCCAGACAGAGGAAAAGAGTTTCAGGTGGGACCTGGGTGTCGCCATCCCCGACAGGAATGGAGAGGGAGGTGCCAGAGCAAGCCTAAGATGGCAGGTAATAGGCCATGTGGCTTGGAAGTAGGCTGACAAGTAGTCCAAGCCAGCGTTGTAGGATTAGAATAGATCAGAAGCTGCCTAAAGCTTATTAATAAATATAAAGAGCTCCAAGTCATTATTTCAAGACAGGGGCAGGCATAGGAAAGCCTGTACTTATGCTGTCTTCTGTTGCTAATGAAACCATAACCAAACCCTGTGAGTGAGGGGCTGTATCTGGTAACCACCCTCTTGGGGGCGGAGTCTCAGGTAGGTCAGAGGTTAGGGCAGATCCAGGACAGGAAGCAAGTGTGAAACCTAGCAGCCAGCCGGGCATGGTGGCGCACGAGCCAGGCGTGGTGGCGCACACCTTTAATCCCAGCACTCGGGAGGCAGAGGCAGGCGGATTTCTGAGTTCGAGGCCAGCCTGGTCTACAAAGTGAGTTCCAGGACAGCCAGGGCTACACAGAGAAACCCTGTCTCGAAAAACCAAAAAAAAAAAAAAAAAAAAAAAAAAAAAGGAAAGAAAGAAACCTAGCAAATCCCTCAGGATCACCCACCCACACACCACTCATGACGGCACGGATGGCCAATGTGTTCACGTTCTGCTTCATGGAATCTGGTGGTGTGTAAATAGGGAGACGAATCTTTGAGATTCATTAGAAGAAAGCATTTGGATTCAGAAGGGTTTGTGTTCAAATTTCAATACCAACAGCCACCTCTCCAGCTTACATGAAGCATATGAGTTTCATAGCTGGACAAGAAACGTAGGAGAAGGCAGAAAAGAGGAAGAGGATTGATACTACCTGGGTGCTTTGCTTTTTATCACCTCTTAAGTGACTTTACCTCTGAATAGCTCACGGGAGAGGGAGGGACTGAATTTCACATTTCTCTTGAGAGGAAATAAACCATATTCAAACCTATCCCTAACATATATTAATTGCATCTTAAATTGAAAAGTAACTCTCAAGAAGATTGGTGACACACATGTGTATGTATGTGTATATATGTATATGTTTATATGTGTGTGTGTGCATGTGTATATATGAGTAGAGTAGGTCCATACCCTCTATACACATCTTGCAAAATAACAAGGAACAGCTCCTGGATGCAGTAGAGCGCGTCTATCATCCCAGCATTCAGAGGCTGATGCAGGAGGACTGCCATGCTCTCGAGGCCAATCATGGTCATGTACTAAGACTTTATGTCAAAACAGAGGAGGAGCAGGAAGGGGAAGGGAAGAAGGAAGAAAAAGAAAGAACAAAAGAAGTGGAGGGGGGGGGCGAGGCTGAGGGCAGAGAGAGGGAGGTAACTGTAGTCTTACTCTTGTAGGAATACAGAGGCTACACTCATTAAGTGCCTCCCTTGTGACAGAAAGCACAAGCCAACGAGATGACAGGGCACGGGCCTGACACTCCCAGTGAAACTCACTCAGGATCGTTTGCGCAGTACAGCTTCTGTGTTGCTATGAGGCTGATGCAGCACAGGAAAAAGCTAAGGCAGCCTCGGATCCAGAAAAGCAATTCCAGCCCAAGCTGCTTCGCCATGGCGGTACAGCAACTGCATGGCTTCTTTCCAAGTCGGAGAGGAAAATCAGGTCCAACAGGCCTTCCTGGAGACAGGTGTGGAACAGCATGACTTCTTTATGCCCAATGATGACATTATATAAATAGCTTAGGCTGCGGCTGTCAGGTAGAAAGCTGGCTAGCATTCAAAAAGCTGTGGGTCCCATCTTCAGCCACTGGAGCAGGGAGTGGTGGCACGCATCTGTAATCTTTGCATTTGGGAAATGGAGGCAGGAGGATCAGGTCACCTTGGGCTACACATTGAATTATAGGCCAGTCTGGGCAACATGAGTTGCTAGCTAAACTAACTTGACTTGAAATCTTACATTCTCCCTACATCTTGTCTAAAGAATCAGAAATTAACTTTATGTATCCCCGAGACTTGGAAAGAAGTAAACCTAATACTATCACCCATTTATTTCCAACTATAGTACTTCTGCATAGCCTGATGATGATGATTGATGATGATGATTGTGGACTTGTCCTAGACTATCACAAATAACCCAGAAAAAAAAAGCCATTCATTATGGAGTCAGGTGGGCTGGTGATCTAAACCCTGTTCTGAGAAGCAAGCCGTCAGAAAAAGCTGTGTGGAATAATCTGGGGTTGGGGGTGCACACACAGTCTCAGCACTTGGGATTCTGAGTCAGGACAACTGCTACAACTTCAAGGCCAGCTTGATCTACACACTCAATCAAAGGCTAGCCACAGTTGCAAAGTAGCACTGTTTCAAAATGGAAGAAGGCTCCTGCTAAGAGGGAAGGGCTCAGAAGTCAGAAGTATGGAGTTTCAATATAGCTTGGAACCAGCCAGATCCCGGCCTCAATGAGCAAAGGCAGTTGCAGCCAAGCCAGAGGCCATGTAGTAGAAAGAGAGAACTGACTCCTGCAGGCAGTCCCCTGATCTCCACATATATGTGCACACCAAATAAATAAACTCTGCCATAATAAATTCCAGCTGGAAAAAATATATCAGCGTTGGCAACTGTGCTGTTTAGTTGTAAGCCAACTTGACACAAGCTAAAGTGATCTGCAAGAAGGAATTGAAAAAAATAAAATGCCTCTGAAGATCCAGATGCAAGGCATTTTTATTTAGTTAGTGACTGATGGGGAGGGTCCAGCCCATTGTGGGTGGTGCCATCCCTGAGCTGGTGGTTCTGTGTTCTATAAGAAAATAGGCTGAGCAAGCCATGGGGAGCAAGCCAGTAAAAAGCATCCCTCCATGTTCTCTGCATCAGCTCCTGCCTCTGTTCTTGCCCTGTTCAAGTTCCTGCCCTGTCTTACTTCAATGATGAATGGCAATATGGAAGTGTAAGCCGAATACACCCTTTCTTCCTCAGATTTCTTTGGTCATGGTGTTTCATTATAGCAATAATAACCCTAACTAAGACATTAACTAAACCTCTCTAACCCCAGAAGCACCTGTGATGGTAGTGTTAACATAGCTCATCTGTCATAATTGTCAACTTGACAAGCCTAGGAAGAGGGAACCTCATTTGAGGAGCTGCTGCGATTGGATTGGCTTATGGGAGTGTCTTGGAGCATTTCTTTGATTACTAATTGATGTAGGAGGGCCCAGCCCACCGTGGGCAATACTATCCCTAGTAAGTGGACTTGGGATGGATAGGAAGGGTAGCTGATTATGAGCCAGGATACAAGCCAATAAGCAGTGTTCCACCATGCTCTCTGCTTTAAGCTCCTGCATTAAGTCCCTGTCTTAGCTCCCCTCAGTAATGGATTATAACTTGTAAACCAGATATACCCCCTTCCTATCTGCCTTCCTGCCTTTCCCATGGTGAGTGTAGAGTCCTTAGGCACAATAAGTGTATCCACCAGGCTGCTCCCCCTCTTTATCTCTTTTCTTGCCAATCAGAATGGATGAGAGCTTATTGAAGTGTTACAGGCACAACTCCATGAGACATCCTCTGCAGCTAGATTTTATCTGAAGAAGAAACATCTGTAAAGATCTGTGTGCTGGAGTCTTCAGGCAGTTGTGGCTTCCACTGGCATTTAATATTCATTGCTCTTTGTACTCCAACTACAGGCTTGTCACTTTTAGGAAGACTTAGAAAAAAAAATTCCTATGAATATTTATTTGTCTTACCGTAGAATATATTTACTATTTGGCTTGAAAGTTTGAGTTTTGTGTTTCTTATATAAATTATGAATTAAAAAAAAAACCTTTCTACTTGCTCTCAGGCCAGATGTAGCTTATTTATTATGTAGAAGACTATCACAAAACTCAGTACTGTCTGTCTTAGAGTTTGATGCAGCATAGGAATAACATAGAATTAAACATGGAGCTGTAGGGTCTTCAATGTGTCTTAGTGGCAGAGCACTTGCCTAGCATGCAGAAGGCCCTAAGTTTGATCCTCAATATCACAAGAACAAAGCAAAATCAACAAAGAGTAGAGCTATTCATAAGTCATCAGAACCTATGGATAGCTTGTGTTTCAAACAAAGAGGGATGTAAGCTTTCTGATGGGATTAAGATCTTTCTAATGAGCTGACTTCAAGGAAAGAAGATGGCCTGAGGATGGCAAAGGAATTGTGAGTTCCAGGCCAGTCTTGGCTATACACTGTTTGAGACCAGCCTGGTCTTCGTGAGATTCCATCTGAATGAAGAAAGAAGGGAGAGAGGGATGGGAAGAAGGATGGATAAAGGAAGGGATAGAAAAGAAGAAAGAAGGAAGGAAGGAAGGGTAGATGTGAGCACTGACTGCTTAGGGACAAGGTAGGACTGTTTCTGAGGTTGGACAATCTTTGTATGCAACTTGGTAGCTTTGCATGGGTTCTGGGGTGAATGGCATTACACACTACTTAATACAGTCACACCTTGCAGCAATTACTATCTTGATTTATAAAGGAATGCCCAGTTGTAGAGCGTGGCTACCTAGCATGTGTAAAGCTACCAAGCCCTGGGCCCAATCACGGACACAGCAATGAATACGGAGGAGCCAACAGTTCAGAGTTGCTCAGTTGTAACTAATTAATAAAACTAGGCTTTCTTGCTTGAATTGGGCCCATAGCCTTTAGTTTTTAGCCAGGGATCAATACTTCCTTATATACATACACGCAAAAAGTAAAAGTGAAGAAGAGATGTTTGTCTTCAGGGAAGGGATATTGAACATTAGGTAAGGTTTGTGAATGAAATACAATAAATTGGGCCTTTGCACAGGATTTTCTTTTCATTTATTTATTTGTTTGTTTGTTTGTTGTTTGTTTATTTATTTCATATGTGTGTACAGGGGGTATTTGGATATGCATGTGTGACACAGATGTGTGTGGAGGCCAGAAGACAACTTGCAGGAAGTGATTCTCTCCTTCCACTCTGTGAGTCCCAAGGTCTAAATTCAGGCTTGGCAGCAAGCACCTTTACCTGCTGAGCCACCTTGCCAGCTGCCATTTCTTTTAGTAAGCGTATACACATATACAATGTATTATGGTTGTTTTCTTGATCCTGTCCCCTCTCTCATCCCCCTCTACTCCTGATGACTCTCTTCTTCTCCATTAATTGTCTTCCACTACCATGGCTTTTCTCACTTGTCTTGTTCTGATACAATCTGCTGAGGAGTGCTTGAGCACAACAGCCATGCCATATCTGGAAGACAGCAATTTACAGCACTTCTCCCTGCCTGCCACCCAGCTCCTCCAGCCTGCCTGCACCTCTTCTGTGATGTTCCTTGGACCACGGAAGAGGCGATATAGATGTGCCATTTATGGTGGTGACGTAGTGTCTTGAGAACATTGTCGGTTTCTTTTGCCTATGCTTTTCTCAGTCATGACTGAATCCATTATGACTGTTTTCCCTTGAAGTTCTGTGAGAATTTTGGTTCCCAAGCTTATGAACGCCTTCCTTGGACTAAACTGAACCAAACACCGGTTTCTAAGGTCTTTACTTACAGGACTCCCAGGATACAGCCTCTGTCCAATGATTTCCTCATCTGTCCTTGCTTCACGTCTGAGAGCCCTGAATGGGCATCTTTCTTTCCCTGTATGTGATGCATATATGTGTGTGGTATATTTGCATGTATGTGTGCTTTCACGTGCACATGCATCAGATGCCTTCTCTGTCACTGTCTGCCTTATTACCTTTAGGTCTGATCTCTCATTAAACCAGGAGTTACCCTGGTGCCAGCAAACTCCAACAAACCTGCTGTCCCTATCCCTCACAGTGCAGGGGTCACAAGTGTGCACACAGTCACGCTCAACTCTTTATTCAGATGTTGGGGTTTCAATTTGAATCCTTATGCTTGCTCAGTGAGCGAGCACTTCTACTCTCAAGTGCTCTTACTCATTGATCTGTCTTCTTCACCCAGCAGTACTCAACCTATGGGTTTTGACCTCCACAGGGGGTCACATATAAGATATCTTACATATATGATATTGACAATATGAATCATAAGAATAGCAAAACTACAGTTATGATGTAGCAACAAGATAACTTTATGACTGGGAGCGCACCACAACATGAGGAACTGTATGAAAGGGTCATAGCTTTAGGAAGGTTGAGGACCATTGTCTTAAGCCTTTTCTTACTTTTCTATAAACTTGTGAAATATCCACAGCCACCACTCTCAGGAGAAAGCCGTATATTGATGAGTTCACATTTTTCTTCCAGCCAAGTCTCTTTGTTTCTAAATCTCACACATCTATATTTGTTGGGAACTCTCAATTAATGATTTCATAAACACCTCAGTCTTAGCTTTCAATAATACAGTCTACATACAAACAGTTTGCAACACTAAAGGGATGAGAAGAGAGAAAAAGGAAAGTCAGCAGAGAGTGTGTTAACGTCAGGTTACTGAGGGCATGGTGCTCTGTCACCCTGGAGACATTCCGAGAAGCTGGGTGGAACATGTCTCAGAATGAGGGAGAACAGGAATGCTAGGATGCACATAGATCAGTCCCGGTCCCTCACTGTTGCTTGTAATTCTTGGGGTTATTAGTCTTCAGCTCCATATCTAAGGCCAAGTTCACTCTAGAGGCCCAAAAGTGACCTTTGTCAGAGAGATAGGGAAGGGACTTTGCATGCAGATAAATCTGTAGGCAGATTTATCTTCAGTAGTTGGTCAAAGGGGTTATGTGTGAGTGAGTCACAGATAGTTATCTACCATATACTTCAAGTCAGACCAAGTTCAAGATCTTATCCACTCATCTTCTTGGGCTTCCTGCCTCAATAAAGACGTATCTACTGTAGCATACAAACCACAGATTTGAGTGACCACATTGTTATAGAATATTCATCTCTCTTTCACATCATCTATATCATTCTGCTAACTGGATCTTCTTAACTTTCCTCAAACCTATCCATCCATCCATCCATCCATCCATCCATCCATCCATCCATTCCACAGCTGATACATAATTCTAGCAGTCATCTCGACTCACCTTACTGCCTACACAGCTCCCTGCTGGTGTTTCTATACTTGTCTCCCGATTTTGTCTTTCCTGATCTACTCACAAAAACCCAAACAATCAAACAACCATGAAAACAAGATGCTTCCAGAATAGTAAATTTGATCATTCTATTTCTGTTACAAATCATGTTTTTCATCGCCATGACAAATACCTAAGCAAATCAAGTTAAGAGGAGAAGGATTTATTTGGGCTCACAGTTGCAGAGCAATTTCCACTCAAATTTAGATGGATCTGTTGCTTCAAGCCTGAGATGAAGCTGAACATCATGGTGGTGAAGACATTTGAAAGAGGAGGCTGCTCATTTTATGGGATTAAAGAAGCAGAGAGAGTGATGGAGGGCATAACAGATATTCTCTTTAAAGGAATGATCACAGTGACCCACCTCCTTCAACCCAGGTTTGGCTTCCCAAGTCTCTACCATCTCTCAGTAATGGCATTAAATTATGACTTTATCAACTCATTGATTGGTAAATTCTGTTCTGATGTCATTCCTGTTGCTATGATAAAACACTCCCAACAAAAAAAGCAACTTAGGGGAGAAAGGGCTTATTTTAGCTCATCATTCTCGGTTATAGTCCATTATTAAAGGGAAGTCAAGGTGGGAGGAACTTCAAATAGCTAGTTGTATCACATCCACAGTCAAGGCAGAGAGAGAATGACTATAGGCATACTTGCTTGCTTGTGTTTGGCTAAACTGCTCTACTTTTATATAACTCAGAATTTCCTGCCTAGGGAATGGTGCCACCATCAGTGGGCTGGACCTTGACATCAATTCACTTAAGACAAACCTCCATAGATATGCTCAGAGGCCAAACCCATGTACACAATCCCTCACTGAAACTGAAACCAATCCAGCTGATTCTATGTTGTATCGATTTGACAGCTAAAGCTAATTATCTCAAAGTCAAATCCCTCAGGATTCAGTCACTTATGAAAGGTACCTAAACCTGCTTCTTAGAAGCGAGCCTTCTGAGAATACACTTCATATCCAAACCATAATGTACCTCATATTTTGAAAAAACATGTCATTGGCTAGCAAGCTACTTTAAGCAGGAAAGTGTTCACATGAAGACTTGAATTTGATCCTCAAAGAACTCATTTAAAAAAAAAAAAGACTTGGGTGTGGTGGCACATACTTGTAAATACCAGAGCTGTAAAGACTGTAAAGACAGGTGAATTCCTGGAACTTGCTGGCCAGTTAGCCTACTTGGTGTTAGAGGCCAAGGAAAGGCCCTGCCTCAAAAATAACGCAGATATCCCTGATACACAACCCAAGTTGTCCTCTGACGTGTGTGTGTGTGTGTGTGTGTGTGTGTGTGTGTGTGTGCACGCACACAAAGAGATGTATGCATATATGTATGATATCTTCCAATTTTGCTCACATGTTTTCTACTCTAAATCCTCCAAAAGCACTGTACTTTCTCCCGTTTCTTGGACCTCATTCATTCTCTCTTACTGTGGTTACAACTTAGAGTTTTCTGAAATTACAGTTATGAGTCACTGCTTTCATGATGTTTTCCTTTAGTGCTGGAGAGATGGCTTAGATATTCAGAAGTTTGTTACTTTTCCAGAAGACACAAGTTCAGTTCCCAGTACCTATACCACGCTGCTAACCACAACATGTAACTCCAGCTCCAAGGAATCTAATGCCCTCTTCTGGCATCCATGGTATCACACTCATCTGCACACCCCTCCCCCATACATATACACACATAAATAAAAATACGTCTTAAAAAATCTTCTGTCTGTACTGCATCACACCAATGGATATTCACTGTGCTTTCTCACACTGAACAGTGAGCTTCTTACTCATCCTGATCTTCCTTGCTCCTAGACCAGTAGTTCTCAACCTTCGTAATGTGGTGACCCCCAACCATAAAACTATATTTGTTGTTACTTCGTAACTGTAATTTTGCTACTGTTATAAATCATAATGTAAGTAAACTTGATCCGGTACCTGGTCAGAACAGCCTGTTTAACACAGTATTACAAGCACACAGAGCTATTGGCACATAAGTGGAATACTTCATATTTGCTGAACAGATATATTCCATTGATGATTTTTTCCCCTTGAGATAGTGTCTCTTGTAGCCCAAGCTGGCTTTGAATTCCTTATGTAACTGAGACTCCTAGGTTAGCTTTAACTGTCAACTTGACAAGGCCTAGAACCATGTGCAGAGTCTCAATTGAGTAATTAATTATCTTTATCAGGTTTGTTTGTAGACAGTCTGACTGTAGGTGATTATCTTATTAACTGAAGTAAGGCATGGGTGCTAGGTCCACTATGGGCAGCACCATTCCCTGGGCAGGTGGTCCTGTGCTGTATAAGAAAGCTAGCTAAGTGTGAGTCTGTGAGCAAGCCAGTAAATAGCTTAAGTGTTTGCAAACATCTTTGTGGCTTCTGTTTTAATTTCCTGTTTGAATTCCTGCCTTGACTCCCCTCATGATGGAGTGACCCAAAAATGTAAGTCAAATAAACACTTTCCTTCTCTAAGCAGCTGTTGGTCAGAGTGTTTTATCACACCAACAGAAAGGAAGTTAGAAGATTGAAGACTAACTTTGAATTCCTGGTTCTCTTGCCTCCAGTTCCTAAGTACTGTACTCATAAGCATTCAGCACAGCAGCAGGCTTTACATAGTGCTGGGGATGGAACACAGGGCTCATGAATACCAGGCAAGCATGCTACCCACTGAGCTACATCTCCAACACCCACTGAAATGGAACTAGGAAAAATCGATTACTCAATTTTAGGGTAAAGGAAATAAGTATTTAAATTTGTCTGGCTATTGACTTTTCCTCAAATACTTAAAACCAGAGTTCAAAGCACTTGTATTGTTTGAAGAAGAAAGGCCTCCTTCAAAGTCAGCATGAATCCATCAGTCAAAAAAGCCCAGCACCAGGAAAAAATATGGTATCAATAGACTTTCCTCCCACCTACTGCTGCTGGCATTTGTCACAGCTCTGAAGAGTGTCCAAGAAGATATAATTCTCAGAATATCAAACCAGTGATCTTTCCAGAGCCCCTTTCTTAACCCGGTACAGTTGCTCTATTCATCTTGCTGGTAATGATTTTTTTTCCCTTTCCTCAAAGCACTCAATTTATTTTCCAGCACTGACATGTAATCCAGAAATAATAGAGAGTGGTATAGTATAACTCATAACCCAAAAGGGAAAGTGCCAACACCCTGAAAGAAAAGCTTGGAATTAAGTATTCCTCAAAATAGTTCTCAGCAAAGCAGGGGGCATGAAAAGGGCTATTCAGTTTTAGAGGGCATTTCTTCTCTCTGTTATAACTTTGGTACCCCATGGGAACAGTGGAGTCTGAATGTACCCCTCTGGCATAGTTCTTGTGATTACAGGCTAGCATTTACGTCTAGAAATTGCTTTCAGTTACACTTTCGGGAGAAAAAAAATCCTATTTAGAAATGCTAAGAGTTTAATTGATTTCTTGTGTGTGTGTGTGTGTGTGTGTGTGTGTGTATACCTAAATGTGCCAGTGAGGGTGTGTGTGAGTGTGTGTGAGTGTGCACATGTGTATGTATGCAGGCCAAAGGAGGACAATGTTGGGTGTCTTCCTTGATTTCCCTCTGTCTTTTTTTGTTCTGTGTTAAGTTATTTGTGTGGGGGGGGGGGTGCACATACCATGGCACACTAATGGAAATCAAATGACAACTTGCAGGAGTTATTTCCCTCCTTCCATCAAGTGGGCCTCAGGGATCAAACTTAGGTCATTAGGCTTAGCAGTAAGTACCTTTATCTATTGAGCCATCCCACCTGCTCAAGCTGTCTGCCTCTCGTGTCCACATCTTAAGTGGTTTTGAACTCAGAATCACAGGATCTTATAGCAACAAGGGCCTCACTGCTATGATGCAGATAAGGTGTGTGGGGGCACCCTAAAGTTTCCCATGTTGGAAGTGTTGTCTCTGGTATGATGGGGAGAGGCACTGAGGCTTTCAGGAGGTAGGATGCAATGGGAAGTCCTCAGGCCCTTGATGGAGCCATCTTCAGAAGAGATTTGTGACATTCCACCGTGCTCCTGTGCCCTCCCAAGAGTGAATTGTTATTAAGCATGCCTAGCTGCTGAAAGCTGAAAACTCTGGTTTTTTTTGGTTTGTTTGTTTGTTTTGTGTGTGTTGTTTTTGTTTTGTTTTGTTTTGTTTTTTGATTTGCAGTGTGATGTCTTTCTCAGGCTCAAGAATCTACCATGAGGAGGCTTATTAGAAGTTGAATCAACAGGACTTTCAACCTTTAAATTAAAAACTAAATGAACCTCTTGCCTTCATATTTAGCATGTCTCAGGTATTTTATTATAGTGCTATAAAGTGGAGTAGCATTCCTAAATGCTACTGGCTAAGACAGCAAATGTCACTCAGTGCCACATGCTGTGCTTCTATTGACACAGAGGGAGTTTACACACATTAATTCAGGACTGGGAATGGTTCAGTGGCTAAAGTGTTTCTAAACACAAGCATGATGGATGACCTGAGCTCAGATACCCAATAATCACATAAAAAGATGGATACATAGGTGTGCCAGAAAGTGTTGGAAGCATAGAGGATCCATGGGCCTCATGGGCCAGATAGTCTACCAGCTGGCAAGTTTCAGGATCAGTAGGAGAATGTATCTAAAAACATAGCAAGCAAATCAATGTTAGGTTGGTAGATCTAAGTAAAGAAATAAGTAAAGAGCCAGGGAGATGGTTCAGTAAGAAGAGATGCTGCCATCAAGCTTTTTGACTTGTACTTGATCCTCCAGGACCAACATGGTAGAAGCAGAGAACCAACTCCCAAAAGTTGTCCTCTGATCTCCACATGCATCCTGTGCCATGCCTATGGGCTTTCATTGTCTTGTGTGTGATTAAGCACAAAGTTTTTGTTATTTCTCTCTTCTCTTCTCTTCTCTTCTCTTCTCTTCTCTTCTCTTCTCTTCTCTTCTCTTCTCTTCTCTTCCCTTCCCTTCCCTTCCCTTCCCTTCCCTTTCCCCTTCCCTTCCCTTCCCTTCCCTTCCCTTCCCTCCCCCTCCCCCCTCCCCCCTCCCCCCTCCCCCCTCTCCCCTCTCCCCTCTCCTCTCCCCTCTCCTCCCTTCTACTCCCTTCCCTCCTCTTCCCTCCCTTCCCCCCATGTGCTTTAAGAATTAGGTGCTGGAGGGCAGGTGATGTACCAGATGTAACACAAGACACTGAACTTCATGTAGATTTCACAGTAGAAATGTTATGGAATTGCCTTGAAGTTCATGATAAAGAGAGAGCTGAGTTGCTGAGGAACTGGGATTCCACTAAGGCTGAGCAGTTGGAAGAGGAGAAGCATTATTAGTGGCATCTTAGAGAAAAGAAAAAAAACAAAAAAAACAACTGACCTTGTGACTCTCATGTGGGATTGTGGAGATGAGCAACAAGCATGTGTTTGACTTCCAAGGCCATAAAATGCCTCTGGCCTCTGGCCATTGTAAAGCAGAAATACTCACACACACACACACACACACACACACACACACACACACACACGTCGGGGGGGGGGGGGAGATACACACAGATGCACACAGACACCCACATAGGCACAGACACACACAGAAACACACAGATATACACAGGCACACACACACTTAGAGAACACATAGGCAGACAATTTTTGGTCAAATGCCTTTCTCGTGTGTAATACCTAAGAGCTACCAGCTCCACGTGGAAGGAGGGAGAGTTGGGTGTTATGCCTTTAGTTGTAGCTATGCTCATGAAGCTCAGGGAAAAGATGTTTGTAATTATTTCTTTTGGGTGACAGGTCTGCCACAGCTGATCCTGAGTCATCACTTGATGGAGTTCCCAGAAGGAGCAGTCAGGAGAGCTGCACCCGAGACTTCTTATTGAAACTTACTTTATTTCTGTTCATTGTTTTTATATCCCCACCCCACCTGTGTGTGTGTGTGTGTGTGTGTGTGTGTGTGTGTGTGTGTGTGTGTGTGTGTGTGTGTGTTGAAGGCCAGAGGACAATCCCAAGTTCATCAGGTGCCATCTACTTTTCCTCTTTTAAAGACAGGCTATCTGCTGAGGGCCATGTCTGGGTCTCTGGCTACCCAGGGGGCGGGGTCAGTGTCAACATTTGTGGCTCATACTACCACTAGAGGCAGGGCAGCTGCTGGGGACCACAAGGATTTTCAGGGACTGAGCAGAACTTGCCCAACCTCTCCCTGGCAGCAACATCAGTGAGAGCAGGCCCTGTGCTCGGCCAAGGCAGCATAAGGGAGCTGGCCTCAAGGACGTGTGTGGGAGAGCTGACAGGGCCAATTGTCTGCTGTGGGGTGACACAGAAGCAGAGGTGATTGCTCTCAGCCCTCCCCTAGTCCCCTGTCCCCCTGCACCACCCACTTCCCTGCCCCTCACCCCGCCCCCAGGGTCAAGAGCAAAGGAGGGTATCCCTGCCCCTCACCTGCTGTAAGAGGCCTTGCATCCTGCTTGGGCAGCAAAGTAGAATGGAGTCTAGTGGAGGGGGCGCAGTTAGCAGGTAAGCTGGCCCAAGGGCCTGAGTGCAGGAGAGGAGGTGGCATGTGTTTTGGGGTGATAACCTCCCCTTTTCCTCTCTCCACCTGCAGTAGTCTGAAGAGCTGGCCACTACAGCAGGAGAGCCTTGTCACCTCATTGGCTGTAGCACTCTGGAGAGTGGGCCTGTGCTTTGACTGGGTGGCACAGTGGAGCTGGCTCTGGAGGCAAGGGTGTGGGTGAGCCCACTCCAGGGAATGAGGACAGGAGAGCTCACCCTGCCTTCTGCCAATGACAGTATTGGGTAACGTAGGCTGAGCAGTCCTGGAGAGCTCACCTTGGTGGTTTGGATAAGGAAGAAGTAGCATGCTGACCAGCTCAGCTACCACCCAGGCCCAAACCCAGGGCTCTAGTTTTGGTCCACCCCCAAATCTCTATCATTTGCAAATGACTGGGACATGTGAAAGGATGAATCCTGCAGATCCAAAGCTGCAGGATCTCCATGACACAGGACAACAACAGGATAACTGGAAGCAGGCTGGTGAGGACCCAGAATCTATGGTGTCTCAGAAGACAGATCTGGAACCAGACCAGTGACTCACTGCAATGAACATTTGCAAGTGAAGGTGCGTGGACGTAAGGATATACTGTAGGACACACTATGACACACTACAGCTTCCACAATGAGATGTTTTCTATGCTTTTTGGGGGGAGGTTGGGGATTTGTTTGTTTTCTGTCTTTTATTTTGGGGGTAGGTTGCAATGGCCAAGGGTAGACATGAGGGGATGGGGAGATGAGTCGGACTGGGACTAGGGTACATGATATGAAACTCATAAAGAATCAAAAGACAGGCTATCTCCCTGGCCTGGAGCGCATCAAGGAGGCTGACTAGCCAGGGACCTCCAGGGATCTGCCTGCCACACCTTTCCATCGGTGCAAGAATGTACCATTAACTTGCTTGGCTATTTTTATTTTTTAAAGGCATAATCTCCTTAGCACATGGTCCTGGCCAGCCTGGAACTCACAGATGCTGCCAGCCTCTGTCCCTAAAATGCTGTGATTAAACACATGCAGCAATACCATGCCCAGCTCAAGGGCAAAGGATTTGGACCTATTTATAGAAGATCATTTTATTTGTTTTTCCTGAAGTTCTTCAAACTCAAAAATAACCTCCTATTATAAAAGGAAGCACCCAGTATTTTATTAAACATTGGTAGATGGCTATAGATGGATGAAATGGATATAGTTTCCTTTTGTTTTTTTCCTTTCCTTTTTTTTTCTTTGAGTCAGGGTCTTTCTACATAGAACGCTATTTCTCTGTAGTTGGGACTGGGTCTAGTGCACAGGTGGCCCTGACGTTGATCCCAGTAAGGAGGAAGAGGAGAGAAGAGAGACATGAGAAATGACTTTGCATTTGGGTATAAATTACAAATTTTATTAAGTGATTTTTATTGAGAGAGAGAGAGAGAGAGAGATTTTAGCCAGAGAATCACACAGAATTTTGAAAGCTTCCCTCTTTAATGTTTTTGATACTTTAAATTTTAGGTCAGAGAGCTGAGGAGGTAGGTCAGTAAGTCGAGAGCTGGCCTACCATGTATGAAGCCCTGAGTTCTACTCTAGAACCACATAAACTGGGCAATGCTGGCACAGGAGCTGAACATGGGAGGATCAGAAACTCAAGACCACGCTCAACCTCTCACAGTTTGAGCTTTAACAGATGACGTCGCAGCAAAGAAACAAACTGAAAAGCATAACAAAAACTCAGGCTTCATTATATAAACAAACTCAAAGACAAAAACCACATGGTCATCTCGTTAGATGCAGAAAAAGCATTTGACAAGATCCAACACCCATTCATGATAAAAGTTCTGGAAAGATCAGGAATTCAAGGCCAATACCTAAACATGATAAAAGCAATCTACAGCAAACCAGTAGCCAACATCAAAGTAAATGGAGAGAAGCTGGAAGCAATCCCACTAAAATCAGGGACTAGACAAGGCTGCCCACTTTCTCCCTACCTTTTCAACATAGTACTTGAAGTATTAGCCAGAGCAATTCGACAACAAAAGGAGATCAAGGGGATACAAATTGGAAAAGAGGAAGTCAAAATATCACTTTTTGCAGATGATATGATAGTATATATAAGTGACCCTAAAAATTCCAACAGAGAACTCCTAAACCTGATAAACAGCTTCGGTGAAGTAGCTGGATATAAAATTAACTCAAACAAGTCAATGGCCTTTCTCTACACAAAGAATAAACAGGCTGAGAAAGAAATTAGGGAAACAACACCCTTCTCAATAGCCACAAATAATATAAAATATCTCGGCGTGACTCTAACGAAGGAAGTGAAAGATCTGTATGATAAAAACTTCAAGTCCCTGAAGAAAGAAATTAAAGAAGATCTCAGAAGATGGAAAGATCTCCCATGCTCATGGATTGGCAGGACCAACATTGTAAAAATGGCTATCTTGCCAAAAGCAATCTACAGATTCAATGCAATCCCCATTAAAATTCCAACTCAATTCTTCAACGAATTAGAAGGAGCAATTTGCAAATTCATCTGGAATAACAAAAAACCGAGGATAGCAAAAACTCTTCTCAAGGATAAAAGAACCTCTGGTGGAATCACCATGCCTGACCTAAAGCTTTACTACAGAGCAATTGTGATAAAAACTGCATGGTACTGGTATAGAGACAGACAAGTGGACCAATGGAATAGAATTGAAGACCCAGAAATGAACCCACACACCTATGGTCACTTGATCTTCGACAAGGGAGCCAAAACCATCCAGTGGAAGAAAGACAGCATTTTCAACAATTGGTGCTGGCACAACTGGTTGTTATCATGTAGAAGAATGCGAATCGATCCATACTTATCTCCTTGTACTAAGGTCAAATCTAAGTGGATCAAGGAACTTCACATAAAACCAGAGGCACTGAAACTTATAGAGGAGAAAGTGGGGAAAAGCCTTGAAGATATGGGCACAGGGGGAAAATTCCTGAACAGAACAGCAATGGCTTGTGCTGTAAGATCGAGAATTGACAAATGGGACCTAATGAAACTCCAAAGTTTCTGCAAGGCAAAAGACACTGTCTATAAGACAAAAAGACCACCAACAGACTGGGAAAGGATCTTTACCTATCCTAAATCAGATAGGGGACTAATATCCAACATATATAAAGAACTCAAGAAGGTGGACCTCAGAAAATCAAATAACCCCCTTAAAAAATGGGGCTCAGAACTGAACAAAGAATTCTCACCTGAGGAATACCGAATGGCAGAGAAGCACCTGAAAAAATGTTCAACATCCTTAATCATCAGGGAAATACAAATCAAAACAACCCTGAGATTCCACCTCACACCAGTGAGAATGGCTAAGATCAAAAATTCAGGTGACAGCAGATGCTGGCGTGGATGTGGAGAAAGAGGAACACTCCTCCATTGTTGGTGGGAGTGCAGGCTTGTACAACCACTCTGGAAATCAGTCTGGCGGTTCCTCAGAAAATTGGACATAGTACTACCGGAGGATCCAGCAATACCTCTCCTGGGCATATATCCAGAAGAAGCCCCAACTGGTAAGAAGGACACATGCTCCACTATGTTCATAGCAGCCTTATTTATAATAGCCAGAAGCTGGAAAGAACCTAGATGCCCCTCAACAGAGGAATGGATACAGAAAATGTGGTACATCTACACAATGGAGTACTACTCAGCTATTAAAAAGAATGAATTTATGAAATTCCTAGCCAAATAGATGGACCTGGAGAGCATCATCCTGAGTGAGGTAACACAATCACAAAGGAACTCACACAATATGTACTCACTGATAAGTGGATACTAGCCCAAAACCTAGGATACCCACGATATAAGATACAATTTCCTAAACACATGAAACTCAAGAAAAATGAAGACTGAAGTGTGGACACTATGCCCCTCCTTAGAAGTGGGAACAAAACACCCATGGAAGGAGTTACAGAAACAAAGTATGGAGCTGAGATGAAAGGATGGACCATGTAGAGACTGCCATATCCAGGGATCCACCCCATAATCAGCTTCCAAATGCTGACACCATTGCATACACTAGCAAGATTTTACTGAAAGGACCCAGATGTAGCTGTCTCTTGTGAGACTATGCCGGGGCCTAGCAAACACAGAAGTGGATGCTCACAGTCAGCTAATGGATGGATCACAGGGCTCCCAATGGAGGAGCTAGAGAAAGTACCTAAGGAGCTAAAGGGATCTTCAACCCTATAGGTGGAACAACATTATGAACTAACCAGTACCCCTGAGCTCTTGACTCTAGCTGCATATGTATCAAAAGATGGCCTAGTCGGCCATCACTGGAAAGAGAGGCCCATTGGACACGCAGACTTTGTGTGCCCCGGTACAGGGGAACGCCAGGGCCAAAGGGGGGGAGTGGGTGGGTAGGGGAGTGGGGGTGGGTGGGTAAGGGGGACTTTTGGTATAGCATTGGAAATGTAAATGAGCTAAATACCTAATAAAAAATGGAAAAAAAAAAAACTCAGGCTTATCTGAAACGTTAATCTATCTTAATAATCCCTTTGGAATTATACACAGACATCGTGGTAGTGAATTCTAATGCAATTTCAAACTGAAGGTGGTATTAGTCCCCAGAACACATCAATGATGTTATGTTTTTTGAGATTTATTGATTTTCATTTTATGTGTAGGGGTGTTTTGCCTGAATGTATGTATCATGGAGAGGCGGAAGTGAAGAGTGAGGGCTGAGTCATGTATGACTTGCATGAGGTTCAGGGTTAGAAACCCAGCTGAGCTGAGAAAGGCAGGAAGGGCAGAGACTGAAGGGGAAAGAGACTGAGAGACTGAGAGACGCAGAGAGAAACAGACAAACAAGGAGTTTCTGAACAAACGCCCTAAGATGCGGAAGAGAGAGGAATGGGTGTAGAAACTCCTAGTGCTGAGTCATCTGGAGGGGACAAGTGTCTCCAGTGTTCTTCCTTGAAGAGATAGAAGCAGAAGATGCCTGAAGGGTCCCCTGCATAGCAGATGGAGCTCTAGGCAAGGTGTGGGGCTAGGAATGTGAGCAGGAAGACAGGAAGACCAGAGGGAAGCTGAGGACCAGAGAGAAGTCTGAAGGGTCCTCTGCACAGCAGATAGGAATCTAGGCGTAAAGCCTGGGGCTAGGGATGTGAGTGGGGAAGGCAGGAAGACCAGAGGGAAGCTGAAGAGTACAGTTGGTGTGTGGAGAGCAGCTGGCCTTGTGAAGTCAGGCAGACCAGCTTTTCTCGGCAACATCTACTTATTTGTGCATGTGTACACCTGTGATATGTATGTGTATATGTATGTGTATATGTATGTGTATATGTATGTGTATATGTATGTGTATGTGTATATGTATGTGTATATGTATGTGTATATGTATGTGTATATGTATATGTATGTGTATATGTATATGTATGTATTTATGTATGTGTATATGTATATGTATGTGTATATGTATTGTATATGTATGTGTATGTGTATATGTATGTGCAAGAGGTCAGAGGACAACAACAGAGAAGACAGTTCTTTCCTTCAACTTTGTGGATCCCAGGGATCGAACTCTAGTCATCAGCCTTAGTGGCAAATGCCTTTACCCTCTGAGCCATCTCTCTGGCAACAGATACGTTCTTATAATTGCCTAAGAAAGACACCACATAGGCAAGCACCAGGCGGCACTCGCTAACATTGTGGGCACTATAATGTAGGTGAAATGCATGCTCTATGGGACAGTGACAAGTGCCAGCAAGCAAGAAAAAGGAGGCAAGCGAAGGAAGGAGAGTTTGGGTGTGACAGTAACTGGGGCCAAGGACAGGCAAAGGTGGCCCTGCTGGAAGGGTGTGTTCAGGGAATTGAGCCCTGGAGATCACTGGGAGAAAGGCTAACCTTGTGGCACCTTGGGGACAGGCTTGCTTATGGTTCAGCTTGCGTGGTGTGTTGGAAGAAGGCTCATCTGGGGTGGTAATAGCAAGGGAAAGGCTGGAAGTCATGTGGATGTAGAGATCTCCAGAAGTCTCGGGTCTTACTGATCTGTGTAGCTTCTGCTTGAGTGTTTTAAACACACTAGTGGCACCATTGGACTGGCGCTGCCCACCTTAGAGCACACAGGGCTCACAGCACACAGAGCTGAAGGCAGGAAGCTACTGTGATGAGCACAGAGAGACTGTTGGCTTGGCCCAGGAAGGAAGGACTGACAGGAGAGCAGGAGTTACATCTGAGATACATTAAAAAAAAAAAAATACATCATTTGAACCTGGCAGTAGTGGCGCATGCCTTTAATCCCAGCACTCAAGAGGCAGAGGCAGCCGGGCGTGGTGGCGCACGCCTTTAATCCCAGCACTCAAGGGGCAGAGGCAGGCAGATTTCTGAGTTCAAGGCCAGCCTGGTCTACAAAGTGAGTTCCAGGACAGCCAGGGCTACACAGAGAAACCCTGTCTCGAAAGGCAAAGGCAAATAGATCTCTGAGTTTGAGGTCAACCTGGTTTACAGAGTGAGTTCCAGGACAGCCAGGGCTACACAGACAAACTCTTGTCTAGGAAAATACCAACACCCCCCCCACACACACACACAATATAATATATGTATGTATGTACATATATGTGTATGTATATATACATATATATACATATACGATTTGTTAAATTATTTACTGATTTATTTACGTATGGGCACGTATGCATGCATGTGTGTGTTCAGGCCATGGTGCACCTATTGAGACTAGAGCATAGAATTGGATGCTCTCCATTCACCATATGGATCCCAGAGATGGAACTCCATTTGCCAGATTTGGTAGCAACAGCCTTTACCTGCTAAGTCATCCCACTGGCCCCAGGATCCCCTTCCCTTCCCTTCCCTTCCCTTCCCTTCCCTTCCCTTCCCTTCCCTTCCCTTCCCTTGCCTTCCCTTCCCTTCCCTTCCCTTCCCTTCCCTTCCCTTCCCTTCCCTTCCCTTCCCTTCCCTTCCCTTGCCTTCCCTTCCCTTGCCTTCCCTTCCCTTCCCTTGCCTTCCCTTCCCTTGCCTTCCCTTCCCTCGCCTTCCCTCGCCTTCCCTCGCCTGCCCTCGCCTGCCCTCGCCTGCCCTCGCCTGCCCTCGCCTCCCCTCCCCTCCCCTCCCCTCCCCTCCCCCCTCCCTCCCTCCCTTCTCTCTTTCTTTCTCTCTCTCTCTCTCTCTCTCTCTCTCTCTCTCTCTCTCTCTCTTTCTTTCTTTCTTTCTCTCTTTCTTAAAAAGATTTGCCGGGTATGGTGGCGCATGCCTTTAATCCCAGCACTTGGGAGGTAGAGGCAGGTGGATTTCTGAGTTCGAGACCAGCCTGGTCTACAAAGTGAGGTCCAGGACAGCCAGGGCTATACAGAGAAACCCTGTCTCAAAAAAAGAAAAAAAAAAAGATTTATTATGTATGTATACATGCATAAGAGTACACTATAGTTGTCTTCAGACACACCAAAAGAATGCATTGGACTCCCTTACAAAAGGTTGTAGGTCACCACGTGGTTGGTAGGAATTGAACCCAGGACCTCTGGAAGAACAGTCAGTGTTCTTAACCTCTGAGTCATCTCTCTAGCTCTGGGGTCCATTTTTAATGTGTGCTGATTTTCCTTCACTGATTCTGAACACTTTGTTTTCTTCACGTTTTGAACTGTAACTGTTTTATGTGTGTTTCTAGCTCCCAACCTGTACATCTAAATCCTACAGTCTCCAAATAGGCCAATCAGCAACAAACCCTAACCATGAATTATACAGTATTTCAAGGAAATGAATATATTCCTCAAAACCCTCTACTACTCACTTTGCCTGATATCCTCCCTTCTTTACCTTTACTTTCTATTCAGACCTATAAACCAGGCTCCAGCAGACCACGTCCCTTGATGATTGACTTTCACCCAGTAACTTTCCTCCATAGTAATTATTACACTACGAGTCACTCGCTCAGATGTGTGATTATCTGTCTACTGTTATTCTTGCTCCTTTGATGTCTGAGATCCTTGAGGCTGGAGATTAACTGTGTTGTTTTTAACACCCTCAGCTTCCAGCTCAGCACTGTGCACATACCAGAGTTTAATAAGTAATGTTTAAAGAAGAAAAGAACCAAAGAAATATATATTCTTCTTTGTTCGTTTGTTTGCTTGCTTGAGACAGGGTTTCTCTGTGTCATAGAGTCCTGGCTGTTACAACTCTCTTTGTAGACCAGACTGGCTTGAATTCACAAATATGAACCCACCTCTACCTCCCAAATGCTGGGATTAAAGGCATGTACCACCTCACCCAGCTAGAAATATATATTCTAAGTCATTTTTAAATGGCTTATTTTTATTTATTTATATTCATTTGTGGGTGTGCTTGGGCCCACAAGTGCGGATGACTATAGAGACCAGCAGAGGGCGTCAGACTCATTGGACCAGAAGTTACAGGCAGTTGCAAGCCACCCAACAGGATTCTGGGAACTGAACTTCAAGAGCAATAAAAACTTGTAACTGTGGATCATCTCTCCAATGTTAATATGCATAATTTTAAAAGGATTTATATTTTTGTGCGTGCAAATGTTTGTACATGTGTGTGTGTGTATGCACAAATGCACCTATGGCAACTAGAAGATGGCTATTGAGGGTCCTCTGTCACTCTTGGCCTCTTCTGAGGCAGGCCTTTGTCTCAGCTAGGCTGAAAGCCAGTGGACCCCAACATCTGTCTGTCTCTGCCTCCCTTGGAGTTAGACTTACAGGTATTTGTATAAATACTGGCTCATTGTGTGGGTGCTAGAATTCAAACTCTGGTCCTCACAATTTTGCAGCAAGTGCTTTTAATTGCTGAGCCATGTCTCCAGCCCCGTCTCCTCCACCTTTAACTGTCCCATACCATCTTTCCATGGATGAAACACAATTAAGTGTCTTTATGTCTTATCTTTATATATCCAGGTTGTTTTGTGTTTTACTATGGTAAAAGATTCTCAAATGAACATAGTCATGGTTTCTGTGTGCACGCACATGTTTGTCCAGGTTCATGTACGTGCTTGTGGCTTCTGTGTGTATGTGTGTGCATGTGTGTCCAGGTGTATGCAAGTGAATGTGGAGGCCAGAGAACAACCTTTGGGTATCAGGTGCCACCTGTAATAATAATAATAATAATAAATAAATTTATTGTTGTTGTATATGGCATAATATTATATAATTATATATTAATCATATGTAATATGGTATGTATAATATACAATGTATCATGTATAATATTATCTATAATATTAATAGTGATTATAATTATTATTATTTAGAATGAGTCTCTTATTGACCTGGAATAACCCCAAGTAGGTTAGGCTGGCTGAGTATCTCAGGAATCTACCCTTCTCTGCCTCACTGGTGCTGGGAATACAGTAATGTAAGTGAGTGCCAACACTCCTGAGCTTTCTCTTTCTTTCACTCTTTTCTCTCTTTCTTTCCTCCTTTCCTCCCTGCCTCCTCTCTTTCTCTCTTTCTCTCTCTTTCTTTCTTTGTTTCTTTCTTTCTTTCTTCCTCCTTCCTCTCTTTTTCTCTCTCTTTCTCTCTCTCTCTTTCTCTCTCTTTCTCTCTCTCTTTCTTTCTCTCTTTCTTTCTCTCTTTCTTTCTCTCTTTCTTTCTCTCTTTCTTTCTCTCTCTCTCTCTCTCTCTCTCTCTCTCTCTCTCTCTCTCTCTCTCTCTCTTTCTTTCTTTCTTTCTTTCTTTCTTTCTCCTGAGTACTTTGACCAAACTCAGTTCCTCAGTTTGCAAGGCAAGTGATTTCCCAACTGAGCCAGCCCAGTCAAATTGTGTCTTTTATTTGGTTTGCATCCCTAGATAGAACTGAAATTAATGGCTATTTAGGGGAGTTCCTATTATTAAATATGTCAGCTTTCCATTGCTGTGACAAATTGCCTCAGGTAAAACTTAGAGGGGGAAAGATTTGTTTTGGATCACAATTTCAAAGGTTTCACTCCAAGCCTTTGGTTTGAGGACAGGAACTTGGCCATGAATGTTGACAGAACCCACGGCTTTAAGAAGGGCAATGAGGTCATTGTGTTGACCCAGTAGCATCCTGGCTCTGGGTGCATCAACACTGATCATAGAGCCTGTGCCTTGTTTGTCTCCTGGAACCCTTCCCTTCCTATCCTAGGCCAGCAACACTTGTAGTGTTGTCTCTGGGCCACGGTGTGGTGCTAGTGGGCTGGGGCATCATGGGAAATGAATACCTCTAAAAAACGTGCAGTAGAGCCAGGCTGTGCCTCCTGTAGTTCTACCTGAGCCAGGACAGAAGGACGAATGCAGGACTGGAAACCCTCTGACTTTATCACAAGAGGGCAGCAACAACCCTGTGTACTTTGTTCCTGTACAGGGTTGACCATAGAACTGTCAGCCCCACCCAGGAACCAGGAAACAGCTAGCTAGAGTAGGAGCTTAGGGCAACGGGCCAAGGTTCCAGAGTAGATAACCTTTGCCCTTGTTCTGACTTGCTTTCCCAATATCCTTAACCACCCTAACTCTTCTTTGTACACTGAGCTCTTCTGTTCCAGGACGCCAGCCACTCAGCTGTCTCTGCAGACAAACCCTCAGCCCTGGTCCACCATCCATTCTCCCTGTTCCCACAGCTATCACCAGGCCTGTCGCTGTCAAGCCCACCTGTGTGTCCATAGACACCAGCTGATAAATATCAGCAAGGCCATCACCTCGAGGAAGCCAGGATGCAGAGACAATGGGAGAGCAGGGGGCTGAGAACAAGTTATTACAATCTGTGAGGGTATATCCTCAAGGCCATGGTCCTTTTAAGTAGGTCTCACCTCCTGCTTCTATCACTTCTCACTATCCAATCAAATTATAAACCCAAGTCAGTAGATTCACTCATTGATGACATCAGTTAGTCAGGTTCTCCCTAACCCAATCACCTGGCAACTAACCAAGGGTTAGCACATGGCCTTTGGGGGTAAATTTAGATCTAAACTGGACCAGCATGGTAGTACACGTGTTTAATTCCAGCACTTGGGATATACTTTTAGGGACAAAACTATAGTACAAAAAGTTACAGACTAGATGTTAAATGCCTCCTGTAAGCTCTTGTGTTTAATTACTTGGTCCCCAGTTACAGGCACAGGGAATATAGTATATTTAGGAGACAGAGAATCTCTGGAGAAAGTAGAAGGTAGGATTTCAGTTTCTGTTGTTGGCGTTTGGTTGCTTACGACAGAGTCTTATAGTATAGCCCCTGCCAGCTGGAACCGACTATGTAGACCAGGCTGGCTTTGAACCCAGAGATTTATCTCCCCTCCTGAGTGCTGGGATTGCAGATGTGTTGTACCACGCCTGGTTGCCTTGAGGTTTCTAGCCCAGCACAACTTTCTGTTCTGTTAACACTCTGCCTCCTGAAGTGGGTAGGATGTGACTAGGCATAGCCTGTTCCTGCCAGCATGCCTTCCCTGGCATACAGGTCTGAATACCTTCTCAAGCAGTGAGTCAACCCAAACCCTTCCTCCCTTAAAGTTCTTCTTGGCAGGTACATAGAAAAGCAACTAACAGACACAGCTTTTGTTTTAGTGTGCCTTTCTCAGAGTTAGCCACTGGGAACTCTCCATCTTCCTCTAAATACAAGGAACTCATCCCTTTAAAGGTAACCCTACTCCTTTATCTTGGAATGATTGGCTTTGACCTTTAGAATGTATAGAAATGTGATTATCAGATAAAACAGAGATGCTCAGTTGTGCTATAGTCTCTCTCTCTCTCTCTCTCTCTCTCTCTCTCTCTCTCTCTCTGTGTGTGTGTGTGTGTGTGTGATTTTTGTACCAGTCCCTGCTCTGAACACTTTTGGGGGGAAGTCTTGAGTTACAGAGATGAAAGACTCCTCCTCTGTGATCCATAACAATTAATTTCACTCAAAATTGAATTTATGTTGGTTATATAACTCTTGGGACGTCCCTAAGGATGGAGCGAGCCATCAAGAAAACCGACCACATGATTGAAAGGTTGGAACTTTGCTCCTACCCCAGACCTCTAGAGATAGAAGAGGAGCTAGAGAACAAATCTATCCACCAACAATCAATGATTTGATTAGTCAGCCTCTGCCTATAACAGAAGTTTATATAAACCCCCAAAGAGGCTGGGAGTATAGCTCAGTTGGCAGAGGGCTTGCTGAGCATGTCCAATGGCCTACGTTCACTCATCAATAGTACATACAGTAAACATGGTGATGCAGGTCTGTAATTCCAGAACCGAGGAAGTGGAGACAGGAGGATCAGAAGTTCAATGCCATCCTCTGGCTACCTAATGAATTTTGAGGCCAGCATGGTGTGAGACCCTGTCTCAAACCAGTATCAAAAACCAAAACTAGGAAAAATGAGAGGAGGAAGGAAGGAAGGAAGGAAGGAAGGAAGGAAGGAAGGAAGGAAGGAAGGAGACTGGCCTCCATCTTAAGAGAAACTTGGTCTATAGCTGAATCCAGGCTGTACCCAACTACCAAGAATGACCCCGTAGCTTATCCTTGGCCCATATCCCAGAGTTCCTCCCTAGCTACTTCCTAACAAGAGTCAATCCAAGATTAGGCTGCTTGTTTCAGATGTTCTTTCAGATCATTTGCGATTGTTTATGGTTTTGCTTCAGAGCACCTACCTGCTGGCTTACAATAGTCATACAACTAGATGCGTGCCAGGCTGAAAACCCCCTTGCTTGCTCGCCATTTCCTATAAAGCCTTGTCCTGCTGAGAGCTCGGGGCTTCACCCTCCAGTTCTGCTGTACCAGAGACTGCACGGTTGTCAAAGGTTGAGCTTGAATAAAGAGACCCTAGTGCAATTGCATCGGAGTTGGCTCCTTGGTGGTCTTTTGGGGCTCACAAATGCTTCCTGGCATAACAGAAGGAAGGAAGAAAGGGTAGGTGGGTGGATGGATGGATAGATAAACACAGGCCTGGCCATATTCTTTCTGGGGTATGCATCCAGGAGCTGAGAAAATGGTGATCCCGAAGTGAACAGAAATGCCTGAGCCCCGACCCTTATTCCTTACCCTCCAAATCTTTTTCCATTTCAAATTTCCCTTGCAGCCCTTATATTTTCCTTCATGATAAATTGGAAATGTGAAGCAAACTTCCCTTGGGTTTGTGATCCTTTCTAGCAAACCACTTAACTTGAGGAAGGGAAGATGAAAATCTCAGATGTGTGAGTCAAGTCAGACAGAGGACAGTTGTGTGTGGCTGAGCCCATTGGTAGGGTTTGTGTTAATTCTAGACACCCAGTTGGTCTTGGAAGAATTAGATAGTTACACAGGGAAAGAAATCCCTCATCTTTGGTCTCAGAAATGTGTGATTAGTATTGATAAACAGTAGTTTTTCCTTTCATCAGCTAAATTTGATTGAGACTGAACTAGTCAGTATTCTCTAAAGTAACAGAACCAGAACTGATAAAATGAAGATGTGTGTGTGTGTGTGTGTTCGCACCCCCTTACACACACACATTCGAGATATTAGAGTAGTTTACAGGCTGTGGTCTGGGTAGTCTAATAATGGGTCTCTCTCAATGGAAGAGACATGGATACAGTAGCTGTTCAGTCCAAGAGACATCTAGTCTCTGTAGCCCCAATCTAGTGCTGGCAGCCCAGGGAATTGCTCTTCAGACTACATGGAATCCAGAAGACAGTCTGATTCCAGCAAAGGAATACCTCAGCATTGAAGTAGATGAACTTGCCAGAAAGAGTAAGGGCAAGTATGCAAAAAGCAAAACTCCTTTCTTTATTCACATGTCCTTTTAAACATAGGTTTGGCCCAGATTTAGAGTAGGTCTTCCTACCTCAAATAATCCAATCTAGAAAATCCCTCACAGGCATTCCAGTTGCTTGGGTTTTAGCTAATTCCAGATGTAGGCAAGCTGACAGCCAAGATTAGCCATCACAGAGTATCCTGGTTTTCTATTTTTGTGATAAATAACACACCAAAAAGCAACCTGGGGAGGTTTATTTAACCTACGTAACAGAACCCCAGAACATAGTAACCCTACCCCTACCCCCACAAGACCTTAGTACAACTGACTCCATGATAGAAGTGCCAACCATAGAAGTTTTACATGCTGTAAAACCCCGCGTGTAGGTAACACCACCTGCCAAAACTAAAACAGGCCTAATCCACCAAAGCCCATAGTCCTGGGAAAGTTTCTAGATATACTAACCTGGCTTTTTTGTTTTTATAGTTCTGCTTTTGCTTAACTGTTCTTGCTAATTGAAGTATGTGAACCCAGAACATAGGCTTTGTATTTAAAAGCTCACCCTGAGAGAGGCTCAGGGCTACACTGTGATCCTGAACACCCAGTGTAGTTGCTGGCAGGCTAATAAAGATTTGCTACTGGTGCTAGCCATCTCTGGTGAGGACCTCACAACACTTACATACAGCCAGCCATCAAAGGATGCCAAGAGAGGAAGCTGGAGGCAGGAACTGAAGCAGAAACCTAGTTTTTGACTTGTTTGCATAGCTTGTTCAGCTTGCTCTCTTATTTTATTTGCAGTTCAATGTTTTATTACAATAACAGCCAAACCTTTCATTCTTTTTGTTTAATTATTTCTTATATTTTTGATATTATAATCATATCTTTTTCTCTTCCCTTTTTTCCCTCCAAACTGTCCCATAGATCATTCCTTTCTCTTTTTCAAATTTGGGCCTCTTTTCCTTAATTGTCATTGCATACATACATTGATTTTTTTTTTTTTTTTTTTTTACTTTCAAGACAGGCTTTCTCTGTATAGCCCTAGTTGCCTTAAAACTTGCTCTGTAGACCAGGCTAGCCTTGAACTCAGAGATCTCTGCCTCCCAAGTGCTGGGAATAAAGACATTCACCACCACCACTGGCCATAGATTCTTAAATGCATAAGTAACCCTGCTCAGCTTATATAATGTTACTTATACAAACGTCTTCAGGGCTGACAATTGGGTACTGTATAACCAAACGGCATGCTCTTCTTTGGGAAAGATAATTTCTCTAGCACACATCTACACTATAACTGTCATACCCGAGGCTCAGGGATCGCACAAAAGAGAGGGTGAAAAGATTCTAAGGACCAGAAAGACATGGAGTTTGCTGTGAGAATGTCAGAGTCCATAATATAAAGCCTTATGAATATGAAGCCTAAATATGAGCTGAACAAGAACAATAACTAAGTAAGCTAACATGAACAGGGGAAAGCCCTGTTCTGTACAGGCCTTTTTATACCAAAAGGTTTATAAGTTTGCTTCTTTTATACAACCCAGGACCATCACCTTACCGGAGTGGCACCAAATACAGGGGTCTGCCACACTCCACATACCAACGATTAACCAAGAACATGACCCACAGTCTTAAGGTCTACAGGCCAGTCTGATGGAGACACTTTCTTTATTGAAGTTCCTTCTTCTCTGATGACTTTAGCATGCATTAAATTGACAGAAAAACAAAAACAAAAGTAAAACAGAACAAAGAACAAAAAGCACCTAGCTAGCAAAGAGAACAACAACAACAACAACAACAAAAATGGGACATAATACTACTAAAATCAAGACCTATTTAGGGTCTGGGGAGAGGGCTCAGTTGTCGAGAGCTTGTCACGCAAGCATGCAGCTTTGTAAAAAGCTGGTATAATAGCACGCACCTGTAATCCCAGAGCAGACAAGGTAGAAACAGGCGGATCTTGGGCGTTTGGTGCCCGGCCAGAAGTCTGACCACATTGGTTCCCAATGATGGTGGGGTGAAGATGATGACGATGATGGCAATGATGGTGGTAGTGGTGGATGATGACAATGTTGATGATTCTAGGGTTGGGAATATGATTTACTTGGTATAAAGTCTGCCCAGCATGCAGATGCCTTGGGCTTAAGTCCCAGGACCACATAAATTGGGCATGGTGGTACATGCTCGCAATTCAAGCACTGGGGAGACAGTAGGATCATGAGTTCAAGGTCATCCTTGGTGACAGAGAGGCCATGACAACGAGCCTGGGCTATATGATTTTGTTACAACTTTGTTTTCTTTTTAAAAGATTAACTGGAGAGATGGCTCAGCAGGTTAGAGTTTCTAACACACTTGCAGAGGACCCGAGTTCAATTGCCAACAACTATGTGGAACAGATGACAACGGCCTGTAACCCCAGCTCCAGGCCTCATGTGTAGATATACCCACTCCCTCCCTCTGGTGGTTTGAATATGCTTGGCCCATAAGGAGTGGCACTGTTGGGAGGTATGGTCTTGTTGGAGGAAGTGTGTCACAGTGGGGTTGGCTTTGGGACCCACCTCCTAGCTTCCTGCAAGACAGTCTTCTCCTATTTACCTTTGGAACAAGATGTAAAACTCTCAGCTCCTCCACTGCCATGCCTTCCTGGATGCTGCCATGTTCCTGACCCTTGATGATAGTGGACAGAACCTCAGAACCTGCAAGCCAGCCCCATTAAGTATTGCCTTTATAAAAGTACCCTGTCTTTTCACAGCAGTGGAAACCCTAACTAAGACACTCCCCCACATACGTATACTTTTAAAAAATCAAATAAATCTAAACGATGAAACATAAATTCCACACACCAGCAGTGTGAACAAGTACAGCAGTTTCTTCCTGGTAATTTAGTAGTAAAAACCCCTTCCCTCTGTCTTTATCATTCCATACCTGTGATTTCTCTATGAAAACAATCATTTATGTAAGAATGACAATACACTACACTGTGTTTGAAATAGATAAGCAGAAGAAAGTCCCTAAATATCTGTCAAAAAGCTATATGACCCCCTGCATGTATATGTCTCTGAATGTCCACCTGTTGTATTCAGCAACTGGATATCAGCATTGGGGAACTGAGCACCGGGCTTTTGAAAAGAGCAGTATTTGCTTTTAACCACTGAGCCCTCTCATCTGCTTCCTTTCATTTTTTTTTTTTTAAATTCCGACTTTATAACAGCAGCCAATATCTATGGTGTAAATACTCACACCAGAGTTGACTTCAAGTCACACCTATAATCTCCTCGACCATGGCGTTGGGAAGAGGCAGGCATGGTTAGTTCCCAGGAGTCTGCACAAATGGGCCCTACTCTCTTATTGCCTTCAGAGTGTCTTTGCTTTCTTGGAACCCAGCCCAGTTGAAGCATTCTTGGGTGTGTCTCCAGAATGACGTCAGGCCAAAAAGAAACAAAGACCACGAGTAGGAAAAAGGAAATGGATGCAGACCTACCCGCAGCTGGCCACCAGCTGAGTGCAGCTCTGATTGAGTCCACCTCATCAAACAAATAAATGACCGGCTTGCCAATTCACAAGAACTTGAGGAATCCCAATTAGCAATAGGTGATGGCACTACATTGCCCTGCCATTATTTAAAAAGTTCTTTCACTCCCATTGGCAATACTTGGTAGCACCTGAGCCAGACAGGCACAGGAAGCACTTTTATACTCTGTAACCCACATCTGATTATAATTATGCATACTCCCCCTCTTGTTGTAATGTCCCTTGGCAACCTGGTTCCTTTATGCACTAGGCACACACACTCCTCACCAAGCTATGCAGCTAGCAATCTCAGAACCCTTCAACCCACTCCCACCATTACAGAGCTGCACATACTCCTGTCTTTGAACAACGAATAGTATAACTTTCCCCATACCAGGAACAATCACAGTTAGACAGTTTCTATATTCAAATATAGTCCTAGCATATCCAGCTATGAAGAATGGAAGGACCTGTCTGGCTTGAACTGGTTTGGGTACACAAACACCAAGGCAAAACTGTGCCCTGTAGTAACCTTTCAGGGTGAGTCCCTTATCTACCATCCTATGCCTATGCATAATTGGGTGTGCACATGATTAAAACCAGATGAATCATGGGAAGGGTCATGAGCTGTAAAAAGAAAGGAATACTTGACCTAATGTTTCCATCAAAGAAGAGAACCGCCCAAATGGTGGAAGAATCAGTATTTCAGGGTCATTTCACCTACCTAGTGAGTTTGGTGCTGGACCCAGCTATGGGAGATTCAGTATCACCAACAAACAAATAAACCCAACTTTCCCCAAGACTATATTAAAACATATGCTCTAGAAAATGCTATATAGTATTATGTGAATGTGTGTTCTGAGATCGCTACTTACCCTTCTAGAGGAATAAACTCCATAGACTTATTAGAATAAATTTGTTAGAACTTACCACATTGCCACCCCAATTATATATTTATGATCTGTTAATAAGGTTTATTATTGTGTGTGTGCATCTGATATAAAGTGAGAGTGCATGCATGCAAATAAATGCACTCAGAGGTCAGAGGTCATCTTTATGGAATCACTGTTCTCTTCTTACTTTTACACAAGTTCTGGGTATCTAACTCCTGTCACCTCCCAGCCCCTATGCCCAGCTTCTGAAAACAGAAGTAGGAAGAGCAAGAGATCTAAGGTTGAATCAAACAAAAGGAACTTCCCATTTCCAATAACCTCCCATCCCCCTGAACTCAGTGCTTCTTCCAGGCCTGATAGAACAATCACAGCTGTAAAAGCTTACTGCTCCACGTGAGCTTTGGACAGGTGTGTCCTCAGCGAGGAAGCTCTGTGCGTGAAGTCTGAAGTGTAGGCTGTGGCCTGGGGATTCTGGTCCACCTTTGTGAAGCAGAGGTTTAAGGGTGTGACTGAAGATCCTGCAGACCCACTCAGAGAGCTTTACTAAGGATCTGGCTTTTGCCTAGGCTAGTGAGAGTTTCCCAGCATACTTTTGTCTTCTTGCCTATTACAGCCAATGTCTTGGGAGTAGAAGGAAAAGAAAGCTAGGTTTTCATCATTTTGCATTCCCCCATAGTTTTCTTT
Organism: Mus musculus; assembly: GCF_000001635.26. Classification (NCBI taxonomy): domain Eukaryota; kingdom Metazoa; phylum Chordata; class Mammalia; order Rodentia; family Muridae; genus Mus; species Mus musculus. The sequence goes on from NC_000067.6 coordinate 125,527,851, forward strand.
ATAGATAACATTTAGCTGTTTCTGGTTTCAGAGTTGTAAAGGAAATGCTGAGTGTAGATTGGAGTGTTTCAGGTTCCATATCTCTTCCTACGTTCTTCTCAGGTCATATCTTGAAATATATGCACCTTTCCCTTTATGATACTTCTTATACTAGCTTCTCTCTCATGTTCAGTGGGCTTTGAATAAACAGTACAGTTATATTGCACCCTCGTTTGAAGTAGTAAATTCAAAACGCCAAGGGATGAAACACATTAATAAGGTCCATCTTTATGTACCCAAATTCAAATAAGACAAATTGTCCTACATTACAATTTATTTGGGGCTGGAGATGTAGCTGAGTTTGCAGAGTGCTTGCCTAGAATAAATAAATCTCTGGGTTTGATCCCTCGCACCACATAAACCTGGCATCCGGATATAATTCCAGCATTTGGGAGATGGAGGCAGGGAGATCAGAAGTCCAAGCTCACTCTCAGCTACTTAAGGTGGAGACCAGCTTACAGTATGTGAGACACTGTCTCATAATCAATTAATAAGTAAATAAATAAATATCAAATAAACACTATACTAACAAATAGCATTTGCCTCTTTTTAGGTTGCTATTATTGATTGCAAAATGAAGATAAGATATGGCATGTCTGGGTGGAGCATTGTGAGGTATTTGTTTGTTTTGCAAACCCCTTTCTTATTCAGAGCTTTAAAATATAGCAAATCTAATCACAAGGGTAACTGTGGCTCCAGAGCATTGAGGACATTCTTTGGTCTATGATGTCATTTCCATCCTTAAGTCCTTCCATTCATGGAGGGGGAACATATCCAGAGTGGGCAAAGATTCTAAGTCTTCTTAATGTTTTCTGCTCTTAGAGCGTGCTTAAATGCCTGAAGGGAAGGGGCAAGTCTGATTGGAACAGGGACTTTCATACTCTACACAGGTACATCGTCTGCTTAGAAAGATGTAATGGCACCCAGCACTTCCTATTAACAGAAACCCTAAAGCCCTGCTCCATTACGTACCATCTTCAGAAGAGTTTCAATTTACTTCCCATTAGTAATTCATTCTTTCTCAGTTACCATGCCCCACACTAAAGTGAATTTCATGAAGGCAGGACTTTTTCACAGAAAACAACCTGACAAATGGTGAGAATTCTATGTTGCTCTTTATTCTTTACTTTCTCTTTCCCCTCATCTCTGTTTCTCTAGGAAGGGACTTTCAGGTATCCCAGGCTAGCCTCCAGGGTAGCCTCCACACTCCTGTGAATAACCCTTCACCTATACTCCTGTAAGTAACCCCAATAAACTCAGTGGTTCACCAGATTAGGGTGGAGAAGACATTTCTTTGGCCCGTTGTTCATGCTATATCATGTTTCAAGAAAAGTCATACAATACCATAGATTACCATATTTTTTACCAAAAATGAAAAGGCATGTGATATTGTTAAATTGTTAAATGACTCTGTGTGTGTGTGTGTGTGTGTGTGTGTGTGTGTGTACTGAATATTTCCTGGGGACCTTCTTGAACTATTCTTATACCTGTATATATACTTTAATTAATATTAATCTCACATTATTTATTTACTATACTTAACAGGTTGCTTTTCTAAGGGAGGGTTATTGTTGAAATGGTAGGAGCTGACAAAATTCACTGTGAAAATCAAAGATGCCAGGTCTGTGACTCAGACTGCATGTCATACCTGGAATCAGAATTACTTTAGTTGAGCAGCCAGGGGAGAGCCAAAGCCTTTATTGGGTATCTGCATGAAATCTTCATTATCACTAAAGATTCTAGAGACTAAGGGCAAGTTGAATCCTGCTTGCACAGAGCTTCAAGGGTGTTTATTCTTTTATTAGTTACTTTTCTCATTGCTCTGTCAAAATTCCAGATAAAAGCATATGAAGGAAGGAATTTTTATTTAGGATCACACTTCAAAGGTACAGCCCATCATGGCAAGAAAGGCATGATTGCAGGAGCAAGAGGCAGCTGGTCACACTGCATCAACTGTAAGGAAACCGGGAGAGATGGAGGCTGGGACTCAGCCCACTCTCTTGCCTTATTCAGTCCAAGAGCCTATGCATGGGATGGTGCTGCCCATAGTTAGGGTGGGTTTTCCCATTTCAGTTAACTTAATCTGGAAATTCCCTCACAGATGCATAGAAGCTTATCTCCTGTGATCCCAGATTCTATCAACTTGACAGTCAGTATGATCCATCACAATTTTGCCCTTAACTTGAAAGTTTAGGCAAATGATACCCTTGGCATTTAGAACTCCAGTTTTATGTGTCCAGTTGGTGAATTTCCAGGATGGGAAAGCAAAGTCAGCTCATGTAACCCACTGAATGATCACTCACTTGGGGATGAGACATGATACTTCAAATCAATGGTTTTTTTCCAAATTTATATGTAAGTTTGAAAGCTATAAAATGTCAGAATATGCTTTCTATGTTAATTCATTCCACATGTACATACATGTATGGGTACATGTGCACACACATGATCACACACAATTGAAATCAATGTCTTAGCATAATGTCTAGTTCAACTCTGGTTAAGCAATCATATATTTGTTCCCTTCTTCATAATTTGCTGGTTGTGAGTCACTCTTCTGGCTTCATGGTTCTCTCTAGTGGTTTGAAAGCAAAGCATTATAACCACTAAGTAGTACAGATAGTCTCAAGAGATTCAACAAGATAGTCATTGGCCAATAAAAAGAGCACGTGGGCCACAGAATTCTTTCTTTTTTTTCTTTTTAATTTACATTTTATTTTCACTTTTATGTACTTATGTGTTCATGCCACATGTGTGCAGGTGTCCACAGAGGTGAATCAAACTTGCCAGATTCCTTGAAGCTGGAGTTATGGGCAAGAGATGGAGTTACAGCCAATTGCAAACATCTACCATGGGTACTAGGAACTAAATGAACGTGGACTCCCAGGAAGAGCAAACCACTGTGCAATATGTCCTAAATTACTACCAGAAACAAACAAAAAAAACTTTTAAAAATGCTGTGCTTTTCCAATAAACATGTAAAAACTGTCATCCTCAATAATTACAGGAAAACACAACCAAACATGTGATAGAATTGAACAAAAACATCCAAGATCGAAAAATGGAAGTAGAAACAATAAAGAAAATCCAAAGGGAGACAACTCTGGAGATAGAAACCGTAGGAAAGAAATCAGGAACCATAGATGCGAGCATCAGCAATAGGATACAAGAGATGGAAGAAAAAAATAGACATATATTTTTGAGGTTTTTAAGAGGCAAAAAAATAAAAAAATAAAATAAAACCCTCTTAGCTGAGGCATCTAAGCCACAAACAGTAAGGTTTGTTTCCTCATTAGTGCAGTAGGTGTGCTTCAGAGTCATTAACCACAAACGAGATAGAAACCAGAGTCATTTGACAAGTGTAAAAGTTGTGTGTTTTGAAGGATTCCATAAGCAAAAGTGAGAAGATAACCTCTTATCAGATGAGGGATACATATGTAGAGTATATAAAGAACTCATGATTTAATAATAAAAAGACAAAAAAAGAAAAAGCAGGTCAAAAAATTTAAGTTGACATCTCAAAAGTTCTTCAGTGTCTGGGGATAGAAGAAAGGAGGAAGGAGGTTGGTTATTATTATTAGAGACTTTCTAGAGGTTTGGAAAAAATGACTTGGATAAATTCCCAATTTCCTATGGTAATTCATCACCACAACATCTCTAGTCCTTGGCTTAGGAGGGGACCTGAATCCTCTTCCTTTGATGAAATGAATGAAGGGAATAAGGTCCCAGGAGCACAGCAGTTTCTCAAGACCACGGGTCCAGTTTGAAAGAAGCTAGCATTGGAAGTGGTCAAGTCTTTGAGGATTTAGGAGGATGAATATAAAATAAGAGAAAGATACAGAGAGGAGAAAGACAAAAACCAACAGGAATCAGGGGAACAGCAAAGCACAACTTACATGTTCGGAACAGTGGTGACCTTTGTTCTGGACCCAGAGGCACAGGCTCCTCAGTGTTGTTAACCGGCCTTCAGAATGGGAATGGCTCATGCAGGTATTAAGACAGAAAGCTCAGCAGGCATCATAGGGACCTCACTTAAAAACTGCTCCTCCAAAGGACTCAGCATTCTCTGAGTGGCCCCTGCAGTTCTGCTCAGACACAGGAAAACACGGGACTGGGTTCTGCTGGTACAATTTCATTCCATGTTGTCTCCTGAGCAACTATTGCCTTCCTACATTTCTCCACTTCCACCAGGGAGCCTGCTGTCTTCCTTTTGTGTTACAGGAGAAAGCCTATTGTTTCAGAATATCATCTCTCCTGTCAGTTATGTATATAAACACACATATTAACTGCTTATTCTATAACAAAAATACATATTAAACAAGGAACTTTTGAAGATATACCCAAAACTAAAAATGACCTTTAACCATACTGTCTAGATAGAAACACTGGCAATCTCTAGTGTATTTTAAGGATGGTGGATACTGGATACAAATTCAAACACACAGATGGGTAACTTTTTTTAAAGACTCCCCACTCGAATATTTGTAAACATAGCATAGGTTTTGTTTTGCCTAAGGAAGTGTTCCTATTTGATGTCATACAGTAAGCTTTTAAATATAATACATTTATCTAAATGCCTTTGTGAGATAAATCGCTCACAGGTCTTGGCCTCTTTGACATTTTTCTCTGTCTATTTGCTGCGGAGCAGAGACTAATGTTCGAGTAAGTGAAGTTGCCAGCTAGAGAGGCTGTCTTTATTAACATGCCCTTTGTTTTGCTTTGAGATATGTCTCTCTATGTATCCCTGACTGCCCTGGAACTTGCTGGGTAGAGCAGGCTGGTCTCAAACTTACAGAAGTCCAGCTGCCTCTACTTCCAAAGCGAAGGGACTAAAGGCATATACCACCATGCCCTGCTATATACATTTTTGCTGCAGACCCTCTGGGTCCCTTTGTCTGTGTGGAAAGGGTCTCTAGTCACAGGTGGGCAAAGAGTCAGCGAATGACAGACAGACCAACACGCGAGATTGTGTAGAATCTGAATGTGTTGTCACAAAGTGAACACCAGCCTTATATAGTACAGAAAATAAAAGGGGTAGGAAGTCACAGCAGGCAAAGTACATTGAAGTTACCTGACATAAAACAAAGGAATGACTTCAAAAGGACTTACAGGAACCAGGTAAATGTTTACAGTAAAGATAAAGCAGTCCTGCCTAGGGTCACCTTAATGAAATACAGGTATGCATTTCACACCCTTAGTCAGAATTTTTGCTACTCCTTTGAGCCTTGTGAAGGCTACCACAACCCCCCTATTTCCTGGGCCTTGCTAAATTCTTATATGAGTGTAACTTTTAAGTATCTGGAGAATCTCCATTTGTCAGAAGAATTCACCGACTTGCTTCTAATATGCAATGCAGCCTGTACTGAAGATTTCTATCTCAGTGGGATTCCCTGGCTCTTTCGTGGTAAACACTCTGCAGACCAGCCCTGAGCTGTTGTCCTTAGTAAATACTCTGCAGGTCAGCCCTGAGCTGCTGGCTCCGTCTTTTGTAATGTTTAATTAGTTACTGAATAGGTAACTTCCTTACTGCATTCCTATCGGATTCCAAGCTCTTTGGCTTCTGGCACATTGGAACACTGTTGGGAGACTTAACTATATCAGAATTTAATCTTAAAGGGCACTTATAATAAAACAATACTAAAAGAGAGCACATGGATTCATACACCAGACTAACGAGGGAATAGGGTATGAGTATATGGGTTAATGAGAACGCCAAAGCTCCAGGAGGTAAGTTTCTGTGAAACTCTTTGCCTCGTGAGTGCTCCCAGGTCTCTTGGCCTGCCAAGTAAGCTTCACTAGAGTGTGCATAGCATTTCCCCCTTTCTTTTTTTATTGTTCAGCCGAAGTTCCAGAATGTCCTGCCTCGTCATAGCTACAGTTCTCAAGAGTGCTCTAAAGATGAGTGGAAACACAACGAATACTAATAAAACAATGCCAATAATAATAGCAAGTAGGGTTATATATTGAACCTAATCCAGGGGATGAGTTTCTGTGAAACTCTTTGCCTCATGAGTTCTCCCAGGTCTATTGGCCTGCCAAGCAAACTTCACTCGAGTGTGCATAGCACATTTTTAAACACTTTTAAATTACATTTAGATGTGTATGGAGGTATTATATGATGTGTGGAGGTCAGAGGACTGTGTGGGAAGTCAGCTCTCTCCATTCTCTCTGTGGGTCTTGGGGATTCTGTGCAGGTCATGAGCCTCAGTGAAGCATCTACCTGCTGAGCTAATTTGTTTACCTAGATTTACTAAGCATGTTTCTTTGTACCCTCTGCTGAAAAACAGCCTCTGCTTAGCAAAGATAAAGTCAAGAACAAGCTGTAGGGGCATGGATGCCTTTATTCACTTTTCTTTCCTTTTGTGGAAAGCAGGATTAAGTTAGCCACCAAGAATACCATAAAATGATCTTAGAAATGTCGTCTCAGGAGATCAAGTAGGATTTTCATAGAACTCATGACAACATACGTCTTTGACATTTGTATAGTTTGGTTGGAGTCCCCTTTTATGTTCTGTGATATTGAGAGATGTCATTAGCCTCTCTGGCTGGTCACTGACAGCTTTCCTATGTAAATTCAATCTCTAGTTGTTCAGCCTCTTGTTACTCCTGAAAATCTCTAGAATGCCACAGGTCCTTCTTTTATTCATTATCTAGGCCGATTTGGAAAACACCATCTGTACTGGCTAGTTTTGTGTCAACTTGACACAGCTGGAGTTATCACAGAAAAAGGAGCTCCAGTTGAGGAAATGTGTCCATGAGATCCAACTGTAAGGTATTTTCTCAATTAGTGATCAAGGGGGAAAGGCCCCTTGTGGGTGGTGCCAACTCTGGGCTGGTAATCTTGGTTCTATAAGAGAGCAGGCCGAGCAAGCCAGGAGAAGCAAGCCAGTAAGGAACATCCCTCCATGGCCTCTGCATTAGCTCCTGCTCCCTGACCTGTTTGAGTTCCAGTCCTGACTTCCTTTGGTGATGAACAACAATGAGGAATAAACCCTTTCCTCCCCAAGTGCTTCTTGGTCATGATGTTTGTGCAAGAATAGAAACCCTGACTAAGACACCATCCCAATGACATTTGTGGCTATGTTCAAGGCCAAATTGACTCTGATATTCTTGGCAGGACCCCATGATTTTATGATGTTCCTTCTCTGATTGTGTGTGTGTGCATGCACTGTACAAGCATATGTGTGCATACTGCATATATATGAAGAGACTGAAAGAAACCCTCAGCTGTTGTTCCTCAGAACAGCCATTAAATTTGGTTTTCAAGATGGCAGCATTCATAGATGCTGGAGCTGGATAACTGGCTAGCTAGGTGCCCAGTGAGCCCCCAGGCATCCTCCAGACTGTGTCTCTATTCCTGGGATCACAGACAGACATGCTACTATTCCTAGATCTTTTTTTTTTTTCTTTTTGTGAGTTCTGTTGACTGACTGCAGGCCCTTATGTTAGCATGGCAAGCATTTTACCTACTGAGATCTCTTCCCAGCCCCTTTATTAATTTAAATTTCCCCTTTCTCTTAACAAATATTTGTTGTTCTCATATGAGAGGACAAATGCCATTGCCAACCTGGGAGATAGACAATGAACAGGGCAGTCTCTGTTCTCTGTTCGCCTTTGTTTGAGTGTGGGGATAATGAGTATGTCAGGTTGTTATAAATGGCAACGTAAGATGGTATAAGAAAAATGGGGACTGAGCATGTTGTAATGGGGGAAGGGATACTCTTTTATGTAGCCAGACAGAGAAGGGCATGTAAAGTGATGTTAGGAAGGTACCCAGAGGACCAGGTAGGGATTCTGAGATAAGGTGTTATAGCCTGTGCTATTAGTTTAGAGCAGTGGTTCTCAACCTTCCTAATGCCATGATGCTTTAATACAGTTCCTCATGTGTGGTCACTCTCTAGCCATACAATCACTTTCTTTTCTTTTCTTTTTTTAAAATTTTTATTAGATATTTTCTTTATATACATTTCAAATGCTACCCCGAAAGTTCCCTATACCCTCCCTCTGTCCTGCTCCCCTACCCACCCACTCCCACTTCTTGGCCTTGGCATTCCCCTGTACTAGGTCATATAAAGTTCATTTTCATTGCTACTTCATAATTGTAATTTTGCTAGTGTTATGCATCATAATGTAAATTTCTGTTTTCTGACAGTCATTCGACCACCAATGGGGTCATAACCCATATGCTGAGAACTACTGGTTTAAATGAATTATCCTAAAACTTAGTGTTTAAAACGGTGACTATACATGTTTATTGCTGCACTATCTTGTGGGCTGGGAATGTGAAAGTGACTTGACACAGTGGCAATGGCTCTGGGTTTCGAAAGGGCTACTAGCATTTGGCTCTGAAGACTTGAAATGACCCCTAGATGCTTCTGTGCTTTGCCAGTTCATACAGTTCTTCCTGTGTGTGTGCTTCCTCCAGATACTACAAATTTATGCTAGGAAAATGAAGACTTTATGCTTTTAATCTCTTTTTATTCCTTCAAATTGAAAAATTATATTAAGCTCATCTCTAATTGAACAGTTTTGGTGTACACTTGTAATCCAAGAACTGAGGAAGTGGAGTCAAGTAGACTCTTGGGGCTCAGTGGCCTGCCAGCCAAATCTGCGAGCCCCATGTCCCAGTGAATGTGCTCCCACAGTACAAAATAACATGACAGCATAGGGCAGCTGGGGATGGGGATGTAGCTCAGTGGCAGTGCTTGACTAGCATGTACGAACATCCGAGATTTATCCTCAGCACCACATAAACTTGGTGTAGTGGTGGCTGCTTGAAATTCCACCATGGAAATGAACACTGGAGAATTGGAAGTTCAGGGTCATCTTTGATTATATAGTAAACTTGAGGCCAACTTGGTGAAAATAAACCTGTGTCTCAAAGAAGAAAAATTAGGGAACCACCCCCCCCAGCATCTGATTATCTAAATAGAAACAATGGAAGGTAATAGAAGTGTGATGACTATTCTTTTTGTTATCTCTATACTCCCCACCTCATATAACATTATGCTAATAATGCCTTATTTTAGAGCTAGACCGTCTTCAATGCCATCTCAGAGAACACTGTGTAATTGGTGGTCCTAACAGCCCTGTGTCACAGTCAGGACAGTTATGATCTTTGTTTTATAGATGAAGCTAAGACACTGAACAGCGTCTTCCTCCAGGTCACATGGCTGCTGGTTCTCATTTATATCCCTTTCCACTTTAGTTTCATGTAGGAGTACTGTAGGATTGAGGGTGTTTCCTGCATGGCCTTTTTTATCACTTTGGGATGGGTCGAAAGTTGGTATACACTCAACTGTATGGCAAAGCCAACAACCAACCCTCTCACCAAGCTGTTCTGCCTCTCAATCACTGTGTGACAGCAAGGGCTGGAATTACCCCACATAGTATTTGGTATCCTGCCACTGAGGTGTAGCAACAAGTGTTGGCATCGGATGCTGTTGCACAGGATTCTCTGTACATTTAGGATTCTCCAAAAGGCACAGTTCCAGTTTGAGGGTTATGCACATCCACACATAAAGCTATCCCAGGCAGTGTTATCAGCCTGGCTTTCACATGTTTGTGTATGAAGAGGGCAACAGGATCTGGTTATTTACAGCTGCAGATTGTTCAATAATAGACTGTGAAGATGAAAATCACTGTCTCTACAGAATACGATAACTAGTGTAATTGTCAACTTGGACAGAGTCTAGAATTGCTGAGGAGCAGGGCCCCTGGACACACAGTGAAAGATTACATAGAATCAAGATTAGCCTTTGAGAATGTGTCAGGGATTATCTTGACCACACTAATTAATGCTGGTAATTCCATCATAATTATGGGTAGGATCATTTTTTGGACTGGAATTCTAGACTGTACAGGAAGGAGAAAGTGGGCAAGCATCAGCCTGCTGTTCACTGCTATCTTCTGATAAGATATGGCCAGCTGCGTCAAGCTCTTGCTGCCTTGACTTCCCAGACATGGCAGACTGTGCCTAACAAGGAAGTAAGCCCTTCCTTGCATCGCTTTTGTCAGGGTATTTTGCCACAGCAACAGAAAAGAAGCTAGAACACAGCGTTCACTTGGAGTAACTGAGAGAAGCCACTTGGGGCAACTGTGAGAAGATAAGACACGGCGTGCGATTGCGGTAGCTGAAACACTGGGTGGAATTTTCACATTCAGGTGTCGTGCAGTTCTTTCTCTTCTATTCAGTTACTCATTTTTATTGTGCCTGGAATAATGAATTTTGAGGTGTTTTTTTTTTTTTTTTTTTTTTACAATTGCTGATGGTATTTTGCCTTCAGGGAAAGTCTTGTGAAGGCATGTTAATATTTCCCTGAAGAGTAGGCGACTGATTCTTGGAGAGGATCTGGCATATAACAGGTTTTAAAATTCTGTAAGTCAAGCCTGCCCACATAGACCTATAATTCCATAGGTTGAAGCAGGGGGGTTACTAGTACAAAGACAGCTTTATTGTTGAGGTCTGAGCCTTTTCTTTTTTTCAACTTGACACAAACCTAGACATATCACAGAAGAGGGAATCTTAATAGAGAAAATGTTCCCATCATGGGCAAGTCTGTAGGGCATTTTCTTCATTGATTGAGGTGGGAAGGCTCAGCTCCCTGTGGGTGGTGTTACCCTGGGCAGGTAGTCCTAGATGGTACAAGGAGGCAGGATGAACAAACCATGGGGAGCAAGCCAGTAAGCAGCATTCCTCCATGGCCTCAATATCAGCTCCTGCCCTGCCTTCCTTCAATGACACACTGTTAAAAAGGCTGGACATACCCACAGAAGTAAAAGATGAAATTAACTCCTTCCTCTCCAGCTTGCTCTTGGTTATGGTGTTTTATCACGGCTATAGAAATCCTAAGACAGACTTCTTTTAATTTAAAATATATAAAGGGGGGGGGAGGCTTTGGATGTAGCAGTAGAGTGTTTATCTAACATGAGGGAGGCCCTAAGTTCAATACTCACTCTAAAAACAAAACAAAACCACATAAGATTTATTTGTGTGGATGTGACATATGTGTGTATGATCTGTGTGTGACATATGTGTATCCACTGAGACCTAAAGAAGACATTGGATCCCTAGAGTTACAGGTGCTTGTGAGTCATCTGATATGGGCTCTGGGAACCAAACTCTGTTTTTGTTTTTTTTTTTTTTTTCCCCAAGAGCAGCAGGTGTTCTTCACTGTTGAGCCCTCTCCCCAGCCCTAACCAACAATGTCTAAAACCATATAACCAAATTCCCAATTGAGATTTGTACCACTCTAAGCATTAAAGGTACTGTATGGATCACTAAAATGCCCATCAGCATTTCAAATGAATTTGTGAGTTCAAGCCATATAATTGTGGTTATAGGAGCATATGTAGTATATATTACACACACAATTGCACACTAATAACATAAAGAGATAAAACTTTCTGCTTCAATTTCTAAATACCAGAGGTTCTGTTCATAGTAGTAACTCACTTAGATTCTGTTAATGTTTAATATTGGTACAAAACATACTACATACCAGATATACCAGAGGTGTTTTTTTTTTTTTTTTTTTTTTAAAGCTGTGTCCTACTTTCATTTCTGATACCGTGACAAAAGGCAGCTTAAGGGAGGAAGGGTTTGTTGGTTTACAATTCCAGGTCACAGTCCACTGTTTCTGGAACAAGGTAGGAAGTCAAGGAGCATATCACATTGTATCTCATTCACTGTCAGGAACAGAGAAAAACAAACGCCCCCCACCCCCACCCCAGGCTGCTGCTGATCAGCTAGCTTTCACTCAACCTTCTCCAGTCTCAAATAGCTCCAAATCCCCTGCCTAGGGAATGATGCTGCTCCTATTGGGCTGCTTCCCATATCAACTAACAATAAAGACAATCCCTCATAGATGTGTCCACAGGACAGCTTATCTAGATAATTCTGTTGTTGTTGTTGTTTTGTTTTGTTTTGTTTTTGTTTTTTTGAGACAGGGTTTCTTTGTGTAGCCCTGGCTGACCTGGAACTCATTCTGTAGCCCAGGCTGGCCTTGAACTCAGAAATCTGCCTGCCTCTGCCTCCCAAGTGCTGGGATTAAAGGCATGTGCCACCACTGCCCACATAGATAATTCTTAGTTAAGCCTCTCTTCCATGGGGCTGGAGAGATGGCTCCATGGAGAGAGAGCACTGTCTGCTTTCCCAAAAGTCCTGAGTTCAAATCCCAGCAGCCACATGATGGCTCACAACCATCTGTAATGAGATCTGATGCCCTCTTCTGGTGTGTCTGAAGACAGCTACCGTGTACTTATTTATTTATTAATAATCTTTGGGCCAGAGCAAGCTGGAGCGAGTTGGGTATATAAAATAATAATAAAAAAAAACATTTAAAAAAAGTTTATTTGTGTGTCTCTGTGTGTGACTTTCTTCTTAAGAAAAATGTCAGAGGTACATGAAAGTAGACTGATGTAATGCCATCCTAGGTAGCTGTTATCTGGTTCCAGGTGTGATAGATACTTGGTTGTTCTTATGTTCTATTTGTATTTGTTTGTCCCTATCTCTTTCTTGCACTAAGCATTTTGAAGCCCACAGACTGTGAATGTTTGTTTTGGTTTTGTATCTGTTAAATACTCTAGTTAGTAAATACTTCATGCGGGTATGTCCAGCCTTTTGATGCCGTGATCTGACATTGTCGTCCTTAAACTTTATGGTTATGAAAAGTGTAATTGAAAGAAAATAAGTGGCTGAGGAGATAGCTCAGTGGTTAAAGCCTTTGCTGCTCAATCTTTAGGACACAAGTTCAAATCTCTAGAACCCACTTACAGCCAGGCACAGTAGCACTTGTTTGAGGGTTGGAACATAACATGAGTCATTTTGGCACTTCCGGATTTAGGTCTTATGAGGCTTGAAGCATACATGTAGTTTTTCAGGCCTGACTATAGGCAATGACTGGACTTTCTGTGCCAGGCCTGTATTGGAAGGCTACCAGTGCACTCTCTGCAGGGAACTCAT